>NW_026991715.1:127996251-128688633 GCF_029215605.1 Mirounga angustirostris
TCGGGCACATAAAGTGCCTGCTACTCCCATGCTCTGGACCTAGGCCTCCAAGCCATCCATGTATGATGAGCCTGGTGACAGCTTTCAGAATCCAGGGATCTGCAGAGGAGCCTGGTAGAGAAATGCAACTGCAGGTTTTTAAAGATGAGCCATCAGATCTGCTCTCTGAAAAAGATGTATTCTGGGAGCCCCAGCCAGGAGCTGTTCCCTGAAGAGCTCCCACCACCCTCCTTTCTGAAGTCTACTCTGTGTGAGCAAACCACACAGTTGGAAGACTACCCTCTGAGGGAGATGGAAAATGCAAAAATCATTTTGAGTATTTCTCTGGAGCTTTTGAGAGTCTGGGAGCCCTTAGGTGCTTTACCCTGACTACTCCTGATGCTACTTTGTCTGTACATACTAGGAGACTACCATCATGAGAATATTGTGGGCCCCTTTGCTTTGTCAGCCGGCCCAGCCTTCCGGCATGGAAGAAGCATTTCTGCTGTGGGGATGTCTCTACAGGAGAGCTTCTCAAATTTTAGCACACTTCAGAATCACCTGGAGGGTTTGTCAACACAAATGGCTGGATCCCACCCCCAGAGTGTCCAATTTGGAGGTCTGGGGTGGGGCCTGAATTTTGCATTTCTAACAAGTACCCAGAAGATGCTAAAGTCGCTGGTCCAGAGACCACACTTGGAGAACCGCTGGTTTGTACTTTCTTCACCTTCTTTCCTGGACATTATGTGGTCAGGTGGCCCTGAATATATGCACATGTGTAGGTATGATGATCTCAAATGGGAGAATCCCTCTCCTTCTCTCCTCATATAGGGTTAAAAACAACAAATAGGCAAAAAGATCCATGTTGATTCTCAAAGGTGGAATATCGTGAAAGCAAGAGAATAGTTCTTTCATTGAGCAGAAAGCGTTTATTGCATGTAATTATCCTGTTTTCTATGGCACCACCACTCAATGTCATGCCTGATGTGATGAGCAAGATGTTGCCAACCATAATTATTTTGTTGTTGCTGTTGTTGTTACCATACCATAATTAAGATTTTTCAAAGTACTTTTCTTTTTTTTTTTAATTTTTTAAATTTTATTATGTTATGTTTCAAAGATTCCTAGTGGATAATGTAATTTCCTTCTAGAAACCTTAGGAAAATGAGACAATAGATCTTATAAAATTATATTAGTGAGCAAAAACCTGACACGTTTTAGAGTTGTATCCCTTTAGGAATCCAGCTTGTCATCTCAAATTTATTTTTGTGAGCATTACAGTCAGTGGATCAGACCCTGGGGCAAACCCATCAATTCCCCTATTCCAAGTATGGCCAAATTTAATTCTAAAGCATTTTGTAGTGGGAAAGGAAGACTGAATCCCATTTTAAGAGGAAATAAAATTCTATTGCAAATGCGTGCTCCCTGTTTGGACTGTTGGAGCTAATCATAATGAAAACACCTACATTTTACATTTTGGTTTCTAGATACTTGTGCTAGAAGCCGGAGTGCAAATAGCATGACGTCCATTCTGGAATGACCACTCATTTAGGTTTTTAACCAGAATTCCTTCTGTGTGACATACTGTTTTACATTGAACTATGTGGCATCTTCTGATTTTCTTTTTCTCCTCTTCATATCCTCAGAATGCCTTTTATTAATTTCCTTCTCTCTTTAATTTTTGTTTCATCACTGTTATGTGGTCATCATGAGGAACCTGGTGCAGATTCCAGTAGAGACACTGGTATTCTTAATAGCTCTGTAACCACAAAAATGATAATAAGAAGGTCTTCCCTGATCACTGCAAATGTCGTCAGGTGATTTTTACCTAAATGTGTCCCTGTCCTACCTCAGTGTTCCAGGTCCTGTGGAGGCGGAGTTCAGGAGAGAGCCGTGACTTGTCCGGGAGGTCTCTGTGACTGGTCGGAAAGGCCCACGCCCACGGCGCCCTGCAACAGCCACCCCTGTTGTCATTGGGCCACTGGGGACTGGGACCTGGTAAGAGTCACTTATATTCCCTTCCATTGACTTCAGTCTTTTAAAAAATAGCGTTTTTTCCTCTAGATTTCAAAGGTAAGGTATATTCATTGTCAATGTTCAGCGTCTCCATTGATTTACAGAGGGTTTCTATATATTTTAGTTCTGGTACTCTTCTGCCATCCATACCTCTAAGTCTGCTAAAAATTGAGCCTTAGCTGACATGTGGTTCAATGTTTACTGTCTTGAGCTCAGAAGAGAAGAGTTCAAACACTATCAAAAGAAAACAGATCAAATACCAATATTATCCCAGAGGCACAAAACCTAAGGAAAGGCAATTTGGGGTCCCAATACCTTGGATCCTGGGGCTTTTCCTGAATCAATCAGGAGTGGATATGCCCTGAAGCTTGAGGCTTAGCCTGATTTTGTGAGTTTCAGATCTTGTCAACCCGCAGATCAGCTTGCCAGATGGCCAGCCTGTTGGATGAAGAGACAAACAAAAAATTAAACTGCAAATGAGGGAAAGACTTATTGTCCTCACAAAGTTTACTTGTTATGGGCACCTGGGTGGCTCAGTTGGTTAAGCAACTGCCTTCGGCTCGGGTCATGATCCTGGAGTCCCGGGATTGAGTCCCACATCGGGCTCCCTGCTCGGCGGGGAGTCTGCTTCTCCCTCTGATCCTCCCCCTCTCATGCTTTCTGTCTCCCATTCTCTCTCAGATAAATAAATAAAATCTTTAAAAAAAAAAAAAGTTTACTTGTTATATAAGTAACTGTATCAGTGACACCAACAACAAAGAAAATTCTCCCATAGACAGATTGTGCCATCCCTCTGATTTGTCATATCCTGGATTCTCTAGAAAATGGAGTCTTAAGGCCAAATCTAAAACTTTATTAGGAAATACAATGTCAAGGATGTAGGGATGACAGGAAAGAGGAGGGAGGGAGGGAAGGAGGGGAAACGAATATGAGGTGATACGTTACCAAACTGACCACGTGTCCTAACTGACCACTGCTCGGGGTCAGGAACAACTGGTTGCTTGCTCTCAAAAGAAGGCCTTCTAAAAGCTGTATGAACTACCTCCTCTTAGGGTAGTTTGTCCAGGGGCAGGAAGGGAGGAGATGATCTATTGGCTCCTATCTCTTGGGATTGCGTAAAAAGTCTCCTCTCAGATGACTAATATCCCCTATTGTCCTGGGTTATTCATGTGTGGGCATTGGGCAGGCCCCACCGTGTCTCATGTCTCAACAAGAAGAGAGTCGGGAGGTGAGAGGCACACAGCATGAACATGGGAGGTGCAGGCCAATGGGTTGGGCTGTGCTTTCCTGAAGTTGGTTACCACCTCAGCTGGGATGGATCAAAAGCCAACAACTGGGAGACGGGGAGGTGGGGGGGGGGTGGGGGGGGCAAGAGGATCTGATACACAAATCCCTCAACTATTAATATTTTTTAAAGTAGCTTGTTCTTGTATATTTTGATAGTTATAACACAGGCCAATGCAGTATTTTTGCCAAATGTAATGCCCCCAGATACTTTGCAGCCGCCATACCCTTATTGATTCTCATTGTTCAGAGTGGTGCGGTTGCTCCTGCGTGCCCATGACCGGTTCGCAGGCTGGCACGTGCTCTTGAGAAAGGCTTCTGCTGGCGCGTCCAACTCAAGGTTGTGCTGGTCTCTGGCTATCACCCACTTGAATCCAGGAAGAACAAGATGATTCATTACTGCTAAAGGGACATTGTACATGAATCATGTAGCCTGCAAAAATATAAAAAATGCATCGTTTATTATTTTCATAGCTTAGAAAAATGTCCAGGAGACAAGGAAGAATGATGTCAGCCACTTCATTAAGTAGACAGGGCACATAGTACTTTCTGTGAATCCCCTATTTTCATTGGCATCTAATGCTGATTCATGATGAATTGCCGAAGGAGATACCAGTGTCAGAGCAAGCTTTTGTTTATGCGTCCCACTAAGCTGTCTGCCGGGGCTAGCACCCAGCTTTCACCCTGTCCCCATGGGTCATGTGAACAGTGGAAAATGTCACATGCAATTGTAATTTTTTTCATGTAAATGTAATTTGATCACTTTATATTTGGGCATCTTACAATATCTCCCTTGGAAAATGACTTCATTTCCTGTTCCCTAGAAATTCAGTTACTCCAAAACCAAATTTCTTCATCCACCATTGAGTTCAGAACCTGTAAGATGAAACCCAACAAATAAATGTGTGTTTCAGGATTAGGCTTTTCAAAAATACCCTGGGGTGGGGGGCGCCTGGGTGGCTCAGTCAGTTAAGCACCTGCCTTCGGCTCAGGTCATGATCCCGGAGTCCCAGGACTGAGCCCTGTGTTGGGCTCCCCTCTCAGCGGGGAGTCTGCTTCTCCCTCTGACCCTCCCCCCACCATGCTCTCTCTCTCTCTCTCTCTCAAATAAATAAATAAAATCTTAAAAAAAAAATACCTTGGAACCCTGGGTAACAATATAAGGATCACTAAGCAAATCACATATGACCATTAGAAGAAAATAATTGCTGTAACATGAACTATCATGAAAATGTTAAAAATGTGGGCCCCACTCAGGAATTTTTTCATAGAAGATTAACAACTACAGATGGACATTTTTAAGTCTGTCAATTCCCTGAGGCTCTGGTACCTTATTATTCATTGTAAAGGAAAGCTGAATGATATTCTTTCTGGCAAGAAAGATAATGATAGCCCAGCAAATATTACAGTAATGATGTGTGAAGCATATCCTGCTCTTAAGGAACTCACTGAGAAGAGGAAATTAGCAAAAACACCCCCCTTTGCCTGTAAGAATGCAGTCGGCTTCTCATTTTGGCTCTTAGGTAGCATTCAAGTTGTAAAATGAGGTTTTGTGTGTTTGTTGTTCTTCAATTTCCAGCACATTTTTTCAGTTATAATCATCTGTCTGGAGTTAGAACAGAAAGCATTAAAATCAGTGAAAAACTTAAAATACATAGACTGACTCAGCAGCTCTACCTGTAATAATTTAGCCCACAAATACACCATCAAACAAAATCCTAAATGATGGTAAAGATGTTCATTGCCATGTTGTTTATAATAGCAATTCCTAAAAATAACCTAATATGCTCTGATAGAACTGGCTAATCTATTAATTTATATTAGTATAGCCCTTTTAAGAATGAGGTAGACCTATATTTCTGAGTTGTAAAAATTTCTAACAGCAGAAGTTCAAAATTACTTTAGAGAGAGTTAGAGGTAACTGCCTCTTGGAGGTGGACATGAGTTAAAGTTTCCCTGGAAGAGCCATGTGTCAAAAATTCATCAATTGTGCATATCAAGACAAGGGGACATGAAGGGTGGCTAACACCTACCAAGCCAGCTTTTGGAATTGCTCTTGACCTCCAACATCTATTATTAAGTGGAAAAGGCAAATTATAGAGCCCAAGTAACACATGTGGATGGGTTGAACATATACATTTGCTTCTCTTCCCCAAACTGCATTCAATAGAAGAGATAAAAAAATTAAAAGTGCCACAAATCCACAAAGACAAGAGGCCAGGAAACAATATTGGAGAAGAAATCAATAAAATTTTGGAAGCTAGAAGCAGATAGCCAAACTTACAGTTGACTTAGCATGCCAGAGAAAGCTGAAAACTGTCCATAGCAGAGATTTCCCAGGTACCTCTGAGACAGCAGTGTGTGTGTGGGGGGGGGGGGGTGCGGGGAATGGCGTTGGTTAAAAGTTTATAAAGAGAGACAGTTGGATCTTTAGATCTTTCCTACATCCTGACCAGAGCCTGGAGGTCTTCTCACTGGAGAAGCAAACCAAGAGAGACTTTGGAATCAGTCACGGTTGGTAGGGACAAAAGAGTTTATTTCACCAATGATCAAGTGAAAATACATGCAATAAATAGTGTCCTTCCCCCAGGAGAGCTTCACAAAGGCAGGGGACTGGGTTAGCCTCAAGAGAAAAAACCTCACATAATAGATCTCTTCCTGATCACCTTATATAAAGCCACCTGTCAGTACCTGCACCCATGCAACTTCCAATCAACTCATAGGTACCTCATCTTAAGTCAATAGCCTAGGATTACTGGACATTTGAAAAAATCTATCACACCAAGGACAAAATAACAAACAGAACAAAAGAAACTCCAAAGAACAGAGACCTTGAAAAGAAAAACCAAAGAAACATCGAACTCCCTCCATCCCAAAAAACTATAATCTCTTCAGAGAAACAAGAGCCTACATCCATGACATAGCTTCCTAGCACAGCTATATAAAAAGAATATTCAGAGAATATAAGAAAAAGTTAAAAATTTTTATAATAGCAAAAGTAAAAAAAGTAAGTAGAAGATAATGTGGAGAAATCTCTCAAGAAAAGGAGAACAAAGACAAAAAGAAAATATGATAAAAGAAAAGAAAAGTAGAGGATCAGACCAGGAGACATAACATCAAAATAAGATTCCAGAAAGAGAGAATGGGGATGGAATAGAAATGAGGTGATCAAAGAATTAATAGAAGAAAATTCTCCAGATTTGGAGAACATGAGGTTCCATGCCCATTAAATGCTATAAGAAAAAGGAAAGTCAGGAGAGAGGAGGACCTGTTTCTACACCAGCAGAAGCAGAAAACAAATCTGACTTTACATGGTTGTTACCAGGACTGAACTCAAGGATATCTCCTGAGCACTTAGAACTGTGCCTACCAGGAATTAGTAGTAAGTGCAAGAAAATTATTCGGTGAAGATGCTTTCATTAGTTCTAAAATATCTAATGGTTCCTCCTGTTCATATTTCTCCATTCCATCCATGTTGTTTGAGTGGTAGCAACACCAGAGTTTTATAGCTGCCCACACGGTGAACCTTTGCCGATCATATGCTGAATCCTGAGAATCAACATTTCCAAACAGGGCAGTTTAAGCTGAAGAGAACCTTTGCACTTTGATTGGACAGGGCATCCATGACTGAGTGAGACTAGTGTGGAGTTCAGCTAATCAGCCTTAGCCCCATCCCTATTTTGAGATGCTCAGTTCTACACAAAGATTCCTTATTGTCGCTGGTTCCAAAGAAGTGGAACTGAGCATTGAGAGACGTGCACCTTCTCTCTAAAACCCGCAACTCACAGCATTACTACTATTAACAAAACCCAAATCAGCAACCATGCTTAATCCTCCAATTAAGTACCACACAAATTCATGCATCATCTTTATCACAAGTCGTTTTCATTGACTAATAAATGCATGGACAGTGACCTCTCTGCTTATTTTTGTGCTTGGCTTGGAATTAGTTCTTTCATCTTAATCTGCCCTGCCCAAGAGGGCCAGGAGGACTTCCACACCCAGGACCAGCCCAGCCTGGCTCCATCAGACCCTTAGGAGCAGAAAGCAGGGAGGGAAGGCATTGGTTCTTTATCTAACAACCTTATTTTACAGAGAAAGAGAGAGGTTGAGCGAATGATCCAGGACAATATGAAGTAAGTGGAAAAGCCAATCTCTGGAATCCTGGTCCAGTACTCTTTGTCAAATTCTGGCTTGATTAACTTCCCTCGTTCTTCCCACTGTCCTCTGTTGCACACTTTTGTTTACTCAGGATCAGCTCAATAGTTATTTCTTACTGGTTTCTGCCCTCTGCGAGGTTTTGATTATATAAGAAAGATAAGGCTAAAAGAAATAAAACATGAAATAGATGTTAATCATTAGAGTATCTGGGGTCCACAATAGCCAAAATGTGGAAGCAACAGTTTGGAAGTAACCAAACAGATGAATGGATAAACAAAGTGTGGTATAAACATACAATGGATAGTATTCCAGCTTAAAAGAAATTCTGGTGCGTGCTATAATGCAGAGGAACCTTGGAGACATTATGCTAATTGAAATCAGCAAGGGCCAAAGGACAAATATTGTATGATCCCACTTATATGAGGTATCTACAATAGTCAAATTCATAGAGACAAAAATAGAATGGTGGTTGCCAGGGGCTAGGGCTGGGGCTGGGAGATGGGGAGCTCTTATTTAATGGGGACAGTGTTTCAATTTGGAAATATGAGAAAGTTCTAGAGAAGGATAGAGGTGATGATTGTACAACAGTGAAAATGCACCTAAGGCACTGGACGGTATACTTAAAAACGGTTAAAATAGCGAATTTTTATGTTTTATAGATAGACACAATAAAAAGACTTTTTTTTCACAAGTGTATGTGATAAATTCAGACACATGTTCTCACATCCCCAGGAATCATAAGCCGCTCTCGCAGGCCAGAGAACCTCCCTTGCTGGTAGGCCGCCATTTCCTGACACTGGGGTTCCATCTTACCTGTGTGGCTTGAGGCCCCACATGGTCCAGTCGGGCCCATTCCACATTCTCTCGCCATTTCTCGATGGTTTTCCTCTCCCATTTCTCTTTCCTCACGACTGATTCCCAGCCCCAAATCAAAACAAGTTCAGAGAAACTGGATTTCTGAGGCACCGGGGCCTAGATACAAAATTTTATGCTATTCTTCTTGCTGTTCAACCTTTGTCCACATTCTTCGGAGAACCCCATAGTAAATTAAGCCAAATTCAGTCCACAGTCAGTAATACAGCCTCCTCCTAAATTCACATCTCCAGATGACTAGGGCTTTATTCTCTGACCCCTTCAAGACGATTCCTGATAATGGGGACTTGCCCCTACTTGAGCACGGTGGCCGCAGGGCCCCGCTAGAGCCCCCGTGGTGCCGCTGGGGAAGACTTGTGACTCTCCGCGCACCCCTCTCTTTCAGTGCACCGCTTCCTGTGGGGGTGGCTTTCAGAAGAGGACCGTCCTTTGCGTCTCCTCAGAGGACAATACGACTGAAGACCGATGCCTGTGTGATCACGAATCCAGACCTGCAGAATTCCGAAAATGCAGCCAGCAGGCCTGCAAGAAGAGTGATGGTGGGTGAATGACTTCGCCGGCTGGGGAGAGAGCTTTTCATAAATAAGGTGTCCCGTGTGAATTGATGTGGATAGTTTTAGTCCCCTTTTTGCGCCAGGAATCTTTATACTGAAGAGGCCAGCCAGTTCCATTCAAAGCAAGCTGTCCATTCGGTGAGGTTTGACTCTAATTCCTTGAGGCGTTATTCATCCATTTTCCTATCTCAGAGTGCATTCACACTGACGTCATCCTACACAGATGAGAATCACTTCTGCTTTTTCCGGGATTTCTGAGAGATGCGCCAGCCTTTCTCAGGAAACCAGTCATGTCCTGAACGGCCTTCTCTGTCAATGCAGCACCACCAGCTTAGATCAGATTCCACAGAAACAGCTCTGAGGTGCAGATCTGGGTGCAAGGGATCCATTTCGGAAGTGCTCCCGAGGAAAACCGTGAAGGGAGTGGGGGAAGCAGGACAGAGGAGGGAGAAAGCACAGCCAGGTGGCTGCTTCAGCCTGGTCCCACAGGGGAGCTGCAGGGTGGAAGCCATGGGTCGGAGCCGTCTGCTCCTGAGGCCGGGGAGCTGGACTTTCACACTCCCACACTTTTCAACCATGGGCCAAGGGCTACCCTAGCGGAAGGGAATTCGCAGGTGTTAAAAATTTTCTACATGGAGAGACAAACCAGCTCCAGTAGGCTCTGTCGGCAATCCTCCAAAAGAGCCAGGGTCTCTGGGTATTAGTGGCTAAAGAACAGGGATGCTGGGACTGGGGGGTCGGGGGTGACACATGAAAACAAAGCAACAAATCTAAGGAGGGAGACCCAAACAGGGGAGCATCAGTGTTGTCTGCTACATCCAACCTCCACTTTCAGAAAGCATCCCAAGTTGAATGACTTCTGATCACCTTTGTCATGTTAAGTATGTTGAACTACAGCCTGGAAAGGTTAAGAGGCCTGTTTATGAATACAGGGGGGGACCGATTGCAGAGCCAGAGTGCCAGGCCAGGTCTCCTTCTCCCTCCCATGCCTCACTTCCTCAGGGGTGAAAGGAATCCAGCCTTGGAATCAGACAGCAATGGGTGTGCATCTTGCAGCAGCCTCTTTCTATCTATGTGACCTTGGCAGGGTATTTAATGCTCTGAACCTATTTCCTTTTGGATGTAAGGAGAATAATAACACAAGCCTTCCAAAGGTATTGTCAAGATTTTAAATACCAGGTATTAAGTAGGTTTGAAAAGAAAAAAGAAAATTCCATCAACAAACCGGTTCAGTTACCTTCCTTGGGCAACTTACTCATTTCAGTAGCCTATAGTTTTCTTATCCATTTATGAATGGGTTCAAACATGAATTTTAATGTCCATTCCATTGGCATTTGGGGCTTCATTGATATGTGAGGGTTTTTTTTTTTTTTTAATTAAATTAAAAACCTAGAGAGAAGGTTTTCAGGCAGGGAGAGAGGATTTTTTGATAGTTCCATCTGTTACAAAGTAAAGAATGCCTCTTATAGATGTAGTCCTGAGATTGGGATTTAGAGGGTCAGGGTGAATTTACTCTGCCCCTAATTAAAGAACTGACTACTAGACATCAGCAGCTAAGTGAAAAACTCTTGAAAACTAGCATGTTGGTTGTACACAGTGGTAGTTGTGTCCTGAAGATCCTTCAAGATGAGAGGTAGTGAAGGCTGTGGTCTGTTAATCTATTCCTCACCTCCTTCCAAGGACTGAGGGTGCTGATGTTCAACAGAGACTGCCATTAGAGGTCATACCCTGAGAAGATTTTCCCTAGAGGTTGCTTGTTGACAAATCATGCACTTACTCAGCAGGTATTTGCTGGGCCCTGACTTGACTACATGTAAACATAATGTCAAACAAGAAACAAAGCTGCAACCCAGTGACACTGATAAGGGAGGTAAGGATGTTACAAGAGTTCTTGGAAAGGGCATTAACTGTAAACTGGGGAGAGCAGGGAAGGTCTGCAGAGGAAGTGAAGGATGAATAGATAGGTCAGACGGGAGGTTCCTGGAGAGGCTTTCAGTTTCTACAGTAATTAGGAAGAATACAAGGTCATGGCACAGGAGTCTAACTCAACTCAAGTATGAAGGTCATGGGAAGCTAGGAATGGTAGGGCTGGAGGGAAAAGCTGGAGCTTTGGAAGCATGCCAAGGAGTTTGGGCTTTATCCCCAATGCAGAAGGAGAACTGGAGTATTCCAGACAGGGCTGTGGAGATGAGAAAGTCATGCTGGCTGCCATGTGGAAGATAGACAAGGAAGACCACTCAGGAGACTGCAGCAATATAGTCCTGCTTGACCATGCCCAGTGTTAAGGGCTGTTCAATTCTACGTAGATGGTCTTTAACTGTTTTATTGCTGGACAGTGCAATCTTCAATAATCAAAACCAGGTTAAATGCATGCTTGGTATTTTTTTCTCTTGAAATCTCACACTGACAAGATGATGACTAACAGCTGACTGACAATGGATATAAATAGCAATGAATTTCACTCATCAACAATTATCAGAGCAACAAAAGTTAACTACTAGCTTCTCTTGAAGGCAGAGCATGCTTACTCATATAGAAACAACATGAAGAGCAGCTTCAAGAAATTCCTTGCTTTTAAAGACCCACCACCCACCCTTACCCCTGTGCCTTCTGAAATGCTTTGAAAATAAATCATTCAGTGCCTGGAATCTTGTCAGCCAGCTAGCCATCACAGTAGACATATGCCCTGTGTCCATCTTACAAGATCAGATATCAATTCCACATAAGGTTTGCTTTCCTCCAGGCCATTTTACTTCCTTTAGATGCCATCTAAGTTGTTGATGATTTAAATTCTAAATCAGAACTACCATTTCCAAAGTAGAGACTGTAAAACCCTAAGTAGGTTAAAACTTTTTTAATTTATCCAGAAGTATTTACTGAGTATCGGGTATATTCTAGGCATTACACTCATAATGATTAAAAAACAAAAGCAAAACTCTTATGCACACCATTCCTGGGGTTTTTTGTTTTATTTTGTTTGTTTGTTTGTTTGTTTGTTTTAAGGAATGAGGGGTAGAGAAGGCAAGAGAAAGAATAAGGAAAGTAATAAAGACAGTACCTGGGCCCAGAGTTGCTACAAATGAACATTTGAGTCAGCAAACTTTCTACTCAGGAATATTCTTCCAGATGAATAGGATTTCATGTTTTCATTTATTCAGCAAATATAAGGGATCACAAGATACGTCTCAGACAAGTGCTAAAAAGTGAGGATACAGAAATGAGTATAATACAGCCCCTGGCCTCAAGGAACCCAAACTCTTACAGAAACTGTATTTGTCAGCAATATTGAAATTGTTTTTCAGCTTTCTTTTGTGGGCAAAATATTATCCTTTCAGCCTAGACACAGCTGACAACAAAGAAACAAGCTTCTAACTGTCCCTTTAAATTTCCAAGCTTGGTTTCTGTTGAACTGGCAGAGGCAAATTGGGATCTCCTCTCCAAGTTGCCCCTAATTATAAGCATTGTGTGTGCTTCGGCCGGGATCCAGTTTGCTGATGAACACAACAAGCCTTCATTGTTTTATAATAATAAAGAGAACTGTGCAGTCAAGCCATGCCACGATGTTAGGCTCATGGTCATTGTCTAAATGAGCTTCTAAACACGGGCCTGGAACACAGGCTCCCAATTTAGGCCACCACTATCCGTTCTTCCTTCAAGTCCCCCACTCTTGAACAGGAGGACTGCAAGACCCAGCATGCTTCCAGGGCTCCGAGGACCACTGAAAAGCAGAGTTCATAATCCCATGGTTCCCAAGATCAGGCAAGAACACCAGGTGTGGCTGAGCCTCTGTTGTTCCTGGAGGTTTCACCTAACCTGACAGTTGGGGGGCCTGTGTTGAACAAGTGAAGATGCTGTGTTCAAGGAAACTCTGTCCATGTGACCCCCTCCTTCCCCATTGCCAGTACAAGAGCTTCATTCCCTTGGTGGCCGAGTTTTAGAGGCCCTGAAGCAACATCCAAATCCCAGCCACCAGCTACATGTCAGCTATGCAGTATTGGGCCAGTTACTAAACCTTTCTGGAACACCTCAGTTTTTAAAAGAATAGCTATACCTACAAGTCCATTTCTATGTGGATCCAATGAGATGGTATCTAGGAAGTACATTACCTGGTATGGGGTAAGTGCTCAATACATTGTATTTCTGTTATGACTGTTGTCATAGGGGAGGAGGTGCATTACTGTCCTAGGGCTACCATAACTGACTACCAGGAACTAAATAGCTTAAAGCAACAGAAATGTATTCTCACAGTTTTGGAGACCAGAAGTTCAAAATCAAAGTCTCGATAGGGCCATGCTCTCTGTCTTAGCTTCTGGTGGTTGTGAACAATCCCTGGCTTTCCTTGGCTTGTAGCTGGGTCACTTCAATCTCTGCCTCTGTCCTCACACAGCCAGCTTCCCCTCAGATGTCCGTGTCTTCCGGTGGCTTTCTCTTCACTGTGTGTACCTGTGTCTCCTCCAGGACACTAGTCATGTTGGATTAAGGGCCCACCCTATTCTGGTATGGCCTCATCTTAATTTATATCATTATTACACCTTCAAAGAAATATTTCCACATAAGGTCACATTCATGTACCACTCCCACTTTGGGGGACACTTAAACTTTGGAGGATGTAGTTCAGCCCACAACAGGTTAGGGCTTTGGGAGGCTCTAGGAAGTCCTTTTTAGAATGGTAAACACCCTTGAGAGATCATACCAGAGCCTTATCAGAAAAGGCTCATACCATCATTTACAGAACAGTTCAAGATAGAATGTAGTGCTATGTTTGAGCAAATGTTACAATAATAATGCAAATTGGGAGACTGAGACAGAGGGGATCCATGTGGGCCAGCATGGCCAAGAGAAGCTTCGTGAAGAGATGGGATGCAAGCTGAGCTCTCACACTTCCTCTGTCTTCTTCCTTTCCTGAAGTAGCCCCAGAGCACTCCCATACTCATTTCAGGGAAGATGTGGGGCAGAGAGCTACACCACATGCCCCTCTTCCAGCCACCATCCACAAGGGCTTCGGGAGACACTGGCTAAGAAATTGGAGCAGGCCCGTGACACCCAGGTGTCCATGCTGGTCCTGTTCCAAAGCCAGCAGCCTAGAAAGGAATCCTTGCCTGGTTCTGAACACCAGTGCACGTGATGCCTGGTCCAGACCCCACGGAGAACACTGGCTGCCCTCGTGGAGCTGTGGGAGAGGAAGAGCCCAAATTCTTCTTCCAGTAGGACTCCTTGGCTGAAACGTGTACTCCTTCTGAAACAGAGCATCAAAGAAACTTTCCTGTGGGATTTTAGGAGAGATTGGATTTTATAATAGGCTTAAAGAAGAGGCCTAAAGAAGAAAAGAATCAGCAGTGAAGATTTTTGGGTTCTAGGAACATTGTGTGTTACCAATTCCCAAGTGCCGTTCGAACCTGCAAACAAAATAGGATTGTGACAGCTAACCGAAGACATTTATTTCTTCGCGGAAAAACAAGGTCCCGTCAAGAGAATGATGAGCTATGAGGAGATTAAAAGCATTTTTTTTGCCTTCATGACTGGAAGGTGAAAAAAAGGCAGAAAGAGGAAAAAATACTTGCACAGTTTTTGGGTAAAGAGGATAGTACCTCAATCTCTACTTTTAACTGCCAGTCCTATTGACAGAAGACAGGAGCCTGTTTGTGAAAAAAGTTTTTCTTCAAAACTATTCCAATCTCTTCTGTAAGGAAGAAAGCAAGGCAACCAGAGGTCAGAGAGGCACTCAGGCAAAGTTTGAAACAATTTCACTTTAGAGAAGAAAAATCTGCTCTTTGGGGCCTTATTGAATATCTTCCAGCCCAAGAGTACATGGACCAGTCCAACCTGAGTGCCGCTCCTAGAATGTATGTGCTGGGGACCCCTGAGAAATTCCCTGCATCTTGGATGAGGAAATCAGGCCAAGGGGTGGGGGTGGGGGGGTGGATGAGGGACTTACTTGCCTAGAGGTTTCAGAGTAGAACAAGGATTAGAATCCAGGTAACTCATCGGATGCTTACTGTGGGAATTATCTGTGTATGTTTTATGTCTTCATCTACGTGGTACATTTCTGGAGAGCAGTGATCACATTTTATATATCTGTAGCTTCTGCCCTGCTGAGCTCTGCTCAGAATTCGTTGGTTAGTCAGCTAGCTGGGTTACTGTCTGGTGCTTTGAATGGTATGATTGGTAAAACTGTCTCTGTTGAGCTCTGGCTATGCCACTTACCGGCTGGGTAACATTGTGCAGCTTTTTAACTTCTGTAGGTTTCACAGTCCTCATTTGTATAATGGAAAGACTCCTATTTGCCTGATCGCACTGCTGGGGAGATTAAGTGAAGCAATGCACGTGAAATATCGCGTTCAACTATCGCATGACAATATTGCAGAGCCAAACACCTCTAAACCCAGGGCCCTAAAACTACCATCATGTGTAGTTAGCTCAGCGTCTGCGGGTCAGCTAAGGTTCAGCTAATCTAGCTTGGCCTTGGTTGGCCTTGACTGCCAGCCGTAGGTTCGGTCTAGGTTTGCTCCATGTGCCTCCCATCCTCTGTGGTCCACTAGCTGTGCGAACCAGGTCCTTCTCCTGGGGACAGCAGAAGCTCATCAGGCCAGGCTCATCCCCCTGCACCTCCCAAGGCCCCATAAGGATCACCTCTACTGATACCACATTGTCCAAAGCAAGTATTGGGCTGAAGCCAAAGTCGAGCAGTGAAGTATTCACCGCCCACCAGGCAGCCATGGCAAGGGTGGGAATGTGTATATAACACTGTTACACAGGAGTGAAGAACTGTGACTCATAATTCAGTTTAACACAAACACTTCGCACAGTGTCTGTTACATAATCACTGTTCAGTGGATGTCAACTACTGTGAATTATTGTGAAGCCTTTCTGGGTAGACATATAACATCTTCCATTAATAGAAGTTGTGCTCATTCACTTACAAAGGATAATCTTTGTTTTTTTGTTTGTTTGTTTTATTTTTCTCTCCTTCCACAGATTTACTTTGCACCAAGGACAACTTATCAGCCAGTTTCTGCCAAACACTAAAAACCATGAAGAAATGTTCTGTGCCCACTGTGAGGGCTCAGTGCTGCCTCTCATGTTCCCAGACACACATCGTCCACACCCGAAGGCCAAGAAAGCCACAGTTGCTCAAAAACCCCAAAGCATTCTAAGTCCAGAAGGAAGCCACCCCCCACCACAGACTGCAGCAGCCCGGGGACTGACTCGACTGCATTCTAGCCCCAGGAAACCACTTCACTGAGGTTTTCCAGTCCAACTTTGGCTCAAAACAAAATCCCCTGTGTTTTATTAGCCACTAAATGCCCTTGCAAAAGGCATGGGACTGTAATGTTTGCTGCTCCCTGACAGGTGAGATATCCAAGAGGTTCAGGCATCTCCTGGGATGTGCTCTTGGGAAAGGTGCCAAATTAGGTAAGTCAGTGACATGATGTCTTTTCCCCCCTTGAAAGTAAAAACGAAGACACCAGATTTTTCCCAGACTACCTCAGGAGTATCAGGAAATAGAACCACATGCATCCAGGGAGCAGTCTTGTTGATTTACCTTGGTGAAATCATCCTTTTTTTCCCTCCCTGCTTGGGGAAGCTGCTGTTCAATATGTCATGGGAGAGATTTCAGAAACATTCCTTTAATTCACCCAGGCAGAGGGCCACTTTCTTTAGCCAGTACTCAGCTGGGGCAGGGAGAGACAGTGTTGGCTATTATCACTCAGCCCCCGTAGACTCGGTATCTGGGCTCTTTAGACTCCTGTGCCTGCCTGGAGACATGAGAAATGAGAGGAAATGGTCAGAAACTGTAGGATTTAGCAAAGGTAAGGGATTTAGCTTAATTCTAGGGAAGACGTTTCTGACTCAAGGATAATTTCTATGAAAACTCTTAAAAAGGAAATGAACAGAAATCAATTTCTTGCCGGTGTAAGAAAAGAAACATGGACCTTTATACTTCCTACTTTCCTGGCCAATACCTTTCCTTTGGGGAAGAGCTGATGAGTCTTCCCGTCTGACTTCCTCTCCAGTGTGTTCCCTGCCTGAGTCATCAACTCAGAGGTCCAACTGTCTTTCCACTGCTGGGGGTTCCTGCACAAGAGCTGCCATAGCCAGGTCCGTGGGGGCGACACCCCCCCACTTACCCCAAGGACAGAAGATGGAGCTCAAGATCAAAATATTTCAGAGGACCAGGTCAACTGTATTAAGTACAAGAACTGATACAAACTTCTAGTCTTGAGGGAAAAAACCCACAACTCAAAGTGAGGTTAAACATGACCCCCATACACCCAATAGTTACTTTGGAAGGTCTGTTCCTTGATCTATTCTCCAAGTCAGGAGAGTCCAAAACAGTGAAATGAACGTGAAAATGCTTATTCTGGATGTTCTCACCACCCATCAGGAGGCTGTGGTCTCAAATACAAGGCAACTTTCCTAGTTTGTAAGGGGAGGCATTTACATGATCTGAACCCAGAGAGTGAGGACGGGTGGGTGGGTGGGGGCCTCTTGACAGAGGGGAAGGCAGGGATGGGGCCTTCACGTTGTGAGCAGCAGCGTCGTGCAGACTTGTGCACAGGTAGAGGGCAGTTGCTATTCCCCATGGAGCACAGTGTGCCCTAGCTCCCTTGAATTACCCATCCGTTCAGCAGAATGGTGCTCTCGAAAAACGGTGCTAGTATCTAGAAGGTGGCAGGACTAATATAAACACACAGATAGATGTACCAGCGGGCAAGTCCATCCGCATCTGTTAAACGTGTAATGGTGTTGCTGGCCAATGCCAGTTCTATTGCTTGGACACTAGAAGCTTAACGTTGTTATATGATGTGCTTTGTATTTTTTTTTTCAAGCCACTAATGTGTATTATTCTGATAAACTCCTGTAGAAAATAAAACACTAGGGCTGGGATGGAACTTAAGAAAGAAGAGAAACAGGATGAAAACAGACATGTTTACCTGAAGCCAGGGAGTTTATTTCTCGATGATGACGTTCTTGTATTCTCTGTCTTTAAAGGCAAACATTGCTGGCTGATGATATAATCTCTGGTGAAATGACAGTTTTAGAGAGGAGAGGCTTAAATGGTTAGTGATGTGAGTGGTAGAGGAGAATCTGGTTTTTTCTAATGAGGCAGTTCACTAAGACTGTTCCTGGAGTGGAGTGTGGGCTTTCGGGGGGCTGAATGTCGTCACTGGGGCTGAGTTATTTCACCTGGTACTGTACTAGCTATCAGAGGCTTATGCATGTCATCAGAGACCTGGATATGACCAGTCTTTCAAAACTCAGGAATAAACCCAGATCCCTACTGACCTCAGCAAACTCAGCTAGGCCAGATTTCCCAATACACAAAGTGGGCCACGTTATTTATGACCCACGTGGTGAAGAAGATGATAGACATGTGGGGAGGGTCTGCCCAGATACTCCATTCTAGGCCTTTCTCCAGTTTCTCAAAGACAAGAAATTAGCCCCTAATCATGCATCTCACACATTCCCTTCCTGTGTGGAGGCTGCGTTGTGGGATAGTTGTGTGGCATCCATTATTCTGGACTCCAGGATAGAAACAGCCCTTGTTGTTAGAGTCATCTGACACAGTCGTTACCTTGACAATCACTCAGCTTTGGATCATCAGGCTTTTGACAGGTCCCTGTGTTTGCGATCAGAGAGGGGAGACTCTGAAGACAAGAACCTAGACAGTGTCTTCACCATTTCTTCAGAGCTCACAGGGGACAACACGAAAGCAGCATCATTGGTTTATTTAACACACGTCCTCTTTTCTTCCCACCTTGAACAAGCAAGTGAGAGGTGTAGCAAGACACACTGGATACCCATCTACCATGAACCAGAGAGGCCACCGCAGGGTCTGGTGCTTAAATGCAGCAAGGTTCTCGAACCCATGTTGGTTTACATTGCCTTTCACATGGTAGAGTTCGCTGTTCTCTGAAAAGTTGTGGGTTAATTTAATTCTTGAATATTGAAACATAATTTAGTGCACCATGAGAAAACAGTATTTCAAGAGACTAGTGAATACTTTTCTAAAAAGGGAAATCATTTCGTGGATACTACAATTGCCTCTTTGTGGGAATGACTTGTTGGATGATGGGCTTTCTTGGTGCATGCGTCCCAATGTGGTGCTTTCAGATATTTAGGGAATGTTTTTGATAGATTTCATCAAGTTTCTGAAGCAAATTTGAGAGATTTATATTGTTTCAGACTATCATTTCCCAATCAATTGGCTTAAATCCTTCAAACTCTAAGAGCTACACATTGCTACCCCAGAGATTGCAGGTCTTAGCTCTTCTCCCTCTGACTTTAGGTTGAAGCCAGGGGACAGTGTATCTGGTGCTCAGTGCACAGCAATTCACTTTCAGGGGAGAAACCACATGACATGAATTGCCTGGTGCTATAACTTAGCCAACATATTTGATGCTACTCCTGTTTTGTTGTATTGCAAATTCAAATATTGTTATTATTAGTATTATTATTTTAAATTATACCATTTAAAAAAAACCACATAGTTGGCAAAGCACAGTTCTACCTATGACTGTCCTCCAAAGTGGTTGTATAATGTATATGGCCCAACCCATTTGCTCTCCCTGCATCTCTGTGCTGTGCTGGCCAGGCCCAGCCTCCTTAAGGGGTCCCTTGGTGGGTACCTCAGTACTTAAAACCAGATTGTAATCATAGCCTGCCTTTGGGTGGTATTAATAAATGGCTAAACTCATTGATGTTTCCATGTGATTCATTTACTCCTGCTGTGAGACTCCCACCACCCACCAGTGTTACCCTGGAATTTAGCAACTGGAGGAGGATGATGCCAGTTTCTTCCTCCCACACTCCATGCAGATTCCTTTCTCTTCCACCCCAGCTCATTATGTCCCCGGATGAGTCACAACCCAGGTGAGGTAGAACGTAGGTCTCTTCTCCTGAATGATCATACAACTGACACAGCCCACCGTATGATGATCTGAAGTGATGCCTAGAATTCTCCTCAGCACCAGGTTCAGTGTATTCAGACGTGCAGCTCACAGTAGAACCTACTTCCTCAATCTATCCAACATGTAGACATAATGTTTAAGAGAAAGTAACCCATCTCTGGAGGATCTTACTCTGGAAATCCAGTCCTTTTTCCAAAATGGTACATAGCATAACAAGTGTAGTCAGCAAAGTTAGAATTTGGACATGGAGACATGGAATTTACTCAGATGGAACGAGTAAAAATGAGACTGGCAAGAGCCAGGCATCTGCGGGCAATCCCTAGGATGTTCAAAGGCATACGCAAGAGTGGTATCATTTTTTGATCGAGAAGACCTCACAGAGGGCCATGAACACCTCCTTGTTTGTACCTTAAAAACTCTTCTTTCTGTGATGACTAGGGAACTCTTATCCTACAAAACTCAGATTAAATTCTGTCTCTCCCTGAGAAGCTTACACTAACCCTGCCAGAAAGACTGAGACACTTCTCTGATCCTCCTCCACCTTGTCTATTTTTCTCTAGAACAATAATTCTTAATCAAGAATGATTTTTGTCCCTAGGAAACATTTGACAATGTCTGGAAACATTTTTGGTTTTCACAATTTGAGGGGTAGGAGAGTGGGGAGAGAGTGCTATAGGAATCGCCAAGATTTCTGCTAAACATACAACATGACAGCCCCTCCCCCCAACAAAGAATTATCTGGTTCAAAATGTCAATAGTTTGAAGTTGAAGAACTGCACTCGAACGATTATCACCCTGGAGTGAGTAGCAGCATTTCTGGGTTGAGTAAAACTGAGCTCACCCTAAAATTCAGAACCCACAAAAAGACTGATGAGGTGGGTCAGGAAACCTCCAAAGAAGAAAACATGTTTATCAGGATTCAAAGCACATCTGCTTGAAAAAGCATCTTAATGTTGGAGGAAAGAGTAGTGAGCATAGCTCCAAAAGAGATTTAATCAGCCCCTGGGGGCTCAAGTGTTCAATCCTAGAGCCAGGGGCAATAAACCAAAAACAAGTAAAATAGAAAAATGACATATTGGGGATTTGGAATAATCCTCCTCTTCCAACTGAGTTTTCTACCCAAACAGAACAGACATAAGTCAGATCAAAATAATAGCTTTCCTAAAGGTGAGGCTGGCCTAGAGAGCATACTTTGGATGCAGACAGGAAAGGGTTTTCCTATCCTTCTCTATCTCTCCAGGTTTCAGGCTCAAGAAAGATGGGGGCCAGAGAAAGAGAGAGAGAGAGATGGATCACTCAACCCATTAACCCGTTAAAAGTATCCATGGCCATTAAGTGTTCACCAATAGCAGCATTCCCTCCTGCACTGGGAAGAGTTATTGACAAGGGTATCACAAAGGTCCCAAAAGGATATCCCAACACTACCAACACTGAGTCCTCTTGTTTCTATGCAAGAGAGGTAAAAGTAGCATGAAGGGAAGAGATGTGGGGCTGAGGAGAACAGAGAAGGCATTATCTAAAAAGATTCCTTTTCCATAAATCCTAAATGAGGATATGACATTTTTTAAAGATCACAAAGAAAATACGTGGCAGGCATAGTAAAAAATAAGACAGAGATTAGTGAGAGAGTGGTCCTGCTTCTGTGCTCATTCCCCAACCAAGCATTACCCACGCCTTCCCTGGACAAGTCCAAACTCTCTCCTTTTATTGGTACAGCCTGGCACACCTCCATCTCTAGCTTTGTGGGCAGTTGCCCAGACTAGGGGTCCTCAGTGACGGTGCCTGCAGCCTCAGTACTAATAGTCTATGGTACCTGGGGTCAGAGTCCTATCAAGAGATTCCCAAAGAAGCAGCACAGTCTGGCTGGAGCTGGGCATCAGGCATCAGCCAGCTGGGGCGGGGGGGCACTGTCCTGCCCAAATGCCGATAGGAAACCACTGAGGTGTGGGAGAAAGCCATTAAGAGAATTAATCCACAGGAGACATTCTCTTGTTGCTCCCAAACTATCAGGAATTTGTAGGGTAGGTAGGAACAGATCCAGGGGAAAACTAACTCTTAAACCATGACTAACTATATTCTTAATTTCAGACTGCCAAGAACCTGCTTAAAGTTCTTTTACCAACATGCCACTCCTCCAGACTCAGCCCTTGGAAGAGAAGAATATTTTTTGTTATTTCTGTTCCTGGAACTTAGCTCACTGTCTAGCACATAGTATGTGTTCAATAAAAATGTGTTGATGCCAAGTGAAGGAGCTGGGAAGATACATGAAAGTCTTAGTAACTGAGAGGTGAAAGATTATTCTGGAAGCTGAATTTGGTAATCCATTCAGAACCACCAGAGAGAGCTAAACTCACCATCATAGCTAGTAATCAACAATTAATTATAGGCACTTGAAACATTCAAGCAATTTTCAGGAATGGTATTTGGGACCATATATGGGTGCCCTGTGAACTACCCTCTCACACAGGATCCAGGGGCTGAAACCAAGGAGCCCAATGTTTCCACTTCACTAATGTCTGATGCCCGTCCTCTTTCTGGGGTCTTTCCAGTGTTTGAAGGAGAGGCAGTATGGTGGAAGCAAACAGACTACACTGGGAGCAGAACTAGATGTAAGTCTCTGTTCCAGCACCACCAACTTGTAGACTTTGGGCAAGTCTTGTGGATTCATTCACTTACATTTCTGTCTCCCAATGTGTGATCAGCTCCCTGATGGCAAGAGTCACTTCTTATTCATCATTACCCCCCCAGTTCTTAATGCCATGTCTGACATGGAAGGAATGGTTGCCTGGACAGCTCTACTTGTGGAATGAGGCTGTTGGACTAAGTCCGGGCATCTGAGGGCTATTCAGACCACATGAAAAGCATGATGCAGCTTCTGAGCTATCGATGTGATGCAAGGTTAGGAGAAGGGAAGCACTTTATAAAATAAAATACATATTGTAGCATATGAAGTATAAATCCTTGAAATAAAATGGGAAACTCCAAGGGCACTTCCTCAATTGTTGTCGGCCTCTCCCCTGCCTTGGGACTCTTTGATGGAAATGTTTAAGGCTGGATACAGTGTGCTCTGAAGTCAGATCTGCTCTGAAGGTCTGTAACATGATGATTTCTTACCTTCTGGCCACTATGGAAATCCTGCTGGACATCCCCCCTCTGTTTCTCCCCTGCTGCACAGTTCCTCACTGCAGTCCCCCCCAACCCCCCACACCAATGCTCTTTGCTTGCTAGTCCAATTTTGCTGTCAGTCAACAGAGCTTTGATGGCAGCTGACTGGCTTTTTCCACTCCACCTCTCACCCCATCACCCTCCACTATCCTGGAGCCAATCATGGGCTGGATGCCAAGTAAAACAATGGTTCTCTTCCAGTTTCAACCCATAGCAGCCCAGTTGCTGAGTGTTCTTCAGACCACGACTCTGAGGACGGAATGAGCGATCCATCCAAGGCACTTTATCCAGCTGGTTTATTTACACTGGTTCGAGGCAGGAGGCTGGGGGCCACTCCTGGCAGAGGAGATGAATCGCAACATTCCAGTTCCTGTTACTGCCTCCCAAACTTCCCCCAAACTCCTTGGTGTAAGAAGAGCCACCACTTTATCGTGCTTGCCGATGATGTGGGGCAGAGGCTCAGCAAGCAGATACACAGAGGGATAATTTGTCTCTGCCCCATGACGTTGAGAACTGCAAAAACTTTGCACGAATGACTCCATCCAAAACCCCTGCACTAAGAGACTTGAGCAAATATTAGTGGGAATTCTAGCAGCTTAAGGCCTTGTCTCTGGGACAGCCCACCCTACCCCCACCTCCCACCACCCCCCATCCCAGATGAGTTTCTGTCTGGAAAAGCTCGAGTGCACGGAAAGAATTTAGCATTTGTTCCAGCCAACACTTGGGGATAGGCCCCTGACTTCCCTTTTCTTAGAGTATTTACTAAAAACTTATTATAAATCCTTTCCCCGTCCCTTTGAGATGTATATGTATCTCCTACAACCCAGAAGTGTCTTTCTCAAGGACTGAAAGCCATTCCTTTGAAATATAATCATCGGGAAGGGTGATTTCCCAGTTTCCCAGTCTCTGTGGGAGGATAGAAGCCCCACTTTGACACAGATGACCTAATCACATTAACACTGACCAACTCTCTAACCCAATTTTAGTAATTTTTCACCTCTTTACTCTGCTCAAGCCCCCCCCGCCACCCTTCCTGCTCTTGCCCTCTCCCTTGAAAACACCAATCACTTCTGCACAAACTGGAATTGAACTCGCAACAGTGAGGTCTCTTCCTACATTCAAGGGGAGAGGACATGGACCCACCTCTCCATGGAGCAGGTACTAAATAACTGGGCCTTTGACTAGAAACCACCATGTGCACCAAGTTCCAAGTTCTGTGTGCGATAGAACTTCACCAGTCACAGATTCCATGTTTGCGAATTCGCCTATTTGTTAAAATGTAGTCATAACTCCCAGATCAATACTGGCAATGCTCCCTGATACATGCAGATCTGCAAAAAATTGGCGTCACCTGCACACATATTCCCAGCTGAGGTTGAACAAGGCAATGCTTCTTGTTTCAGCTCTCATATAGTAAACGAGTGTTCTTTTCACGGTCTATTTAGTGCCATGTTTTTCACAGTTTAGTGCTTTTTGTTGGTGATTTCACTGGTTAAAATGGCCTCTGAGTATAGCACTGAAGTCTGTCTGGTGCTGCGAGGTGCGAGAAGACTGTGCCGGGCATGCTAAAGTCTAAGAGAACGTTGGGTTAGAATGACCTCCACAGGTCATGGCATTTCATGACCGTGAGAGTTAGGTAAAGCATTCAGGTGGTATTAATTATTCATTCTTTATCCTATCAATTATTAATTAATTATCATTACCCTGCAAGAACTACACTACCTTCCAAAATGCTGATACAGCTTTATTCAAAATAGTCCAAACACTGGAAACTATTCTGGTGTCCATCAACAGCAAGAGCAATAAGCCCACTGTGATAGATGTATATCACGGAATACTACTCGGCAATAAAAAGGAATGAACTATAGAGACACGCAACAAGATGCAAGAACCTCAAGACATACGCTGAATACAAGAAGCTTTACCCAAAAGAAGACTACATAATCTTTTTTAAAATAAAATTTGAAAACAGGCAAAACCAATATATAGTGGAAAAAATCAGAATAACAGTTGCCTCTAGGGGTTGGGCGGGAGGGAGTATCAACTAGAAAGGGCCATGTGAAATATTGTTGGGCTCTGTGCCCAGAATTTCTGACTCAGTACCAAGAATTTGCATTTCTAATAAGTTTCCAGCAGCTAGTCTTGGAAATCACACTTTGAGAACCATTGCTCTAACCTAGACTTGCTTGATTGATATAGCAGATACCTCTGGCCACATTCCCAAGGCCCCATTTCAGTTCTGTACGAGCCCAGATTCATCTTGCTCCAAGCACATGCCATGCATCTGGTTGCTTTCTGCTCCAGAGCACCCTCTGTACATGCAGCTCTGAAAGGCAGAGGAGTTAAGACTGCTGGGGCAACTCTCAACCAATGGGGGTGGCCACCGTGGATAAATGTTTAGGACCCCCATCCTTTAGGTGCACAAATGTGGGAATCCTGCATGCTTCGCAGGAGGTGTTAGCATTGTCGCCCACAGAAGCAACCTCTGTAACACACCCTGAAGCTGGCTTTCTCCTTCCCTGCTCCCTTACTTCTGTTTCCTGAGATCGCTCCCCCAAATAAGCTATTCTCATCCAAGTCCTTGTCTCAGGCTCTGGGGGAACCCAAACTAAGATAACTGGGTGTATATTGGGAGATGAAAGAATGCTGACTATGATCACAAGGGCAGCACCTGACATTACCGTAGAAAAGAAAGATGGTGGACAATGGCTTTGATTGTGCTGCACCCTTGTCAAATCTATTGTTCCACAGTTCCCATTTGAACCCCCAGTGTCTACTCAATTCTGCAGACAAAGATCTACCAGCTCTCACAGCCTGGCCTTGGTTGGGGCAGAATCCAGGGTCGTGGCTTGGTGTCACAGGGATGAGGATGGGTGGCTCAGTACCAAACACTCTCCTCCTTCTGGGCAGTCATGCCTGTTTCTCAGGACACTCCCTGGATTCTGACCTCTAGTTCCCCAGGTGTTCTGCCTGATCTCTGAGCACCTTGAGAGTCTCCTGATCACCAATTTAATGCATCACATTTCATCAGTGGATCCTGCTTCCTTAGAATTAGGTCACTTTGCCTGGTCCTTTTCTGTCAGGAGAAGTGTTAGAACAGCATGTATGGAACATAGAAAGATGATCATATATGCGTGACCCCATTGCAGTAAGCTGTGAGACCACCAGAAACCAGACATGACCAGGCCTGGATCACATGGTGCTGAGGCATACTTGTAGCCTCTAGACCCAAAATATTAAACACGGAAACAATCAATATACACAGGAACAAGAACAACAACTCTCTGGAATCCAGGGAGTGAAACATTACCCATAATGAGGAGGCATTTGGGGACAGCAAGCCCAGCCTTGGGTGTCCTCCATTCTCCCATGTCCCGGCGGCCAGCCTAACGAGCTCTCATCTCCATTCCCACATAGCCTCTTCATGATGCATCTCTGGAGACTGATTCTAGGAATCTCCAGGGCGAGGGGAGTTCTCCTGGTCTCCTAATTGCCTCCCTCTCCCAAACCTCTTCCAGTGTTGGCCTCTTCTCAGACCTGCACTTCCATGGTCCCTCCCAGGTCATCCTCACTTCCTCTCGCACAAACCTGGGCTTACTCAGGCATGGGCTGCCCCCTGGTGGCTGTCTTCAGGAGGAGAAAAGCTGCGCCAACCTACCTGGCCAACACACAAAGCTGGTATTTCCCATTTAAAATCAATGCTGAGTCTCCACAGGAAAGAAAGCCTCTCGTGAGAAGAAATTAGAGTGGTAGACAGTGGTGGTGCCAATCAGCTAATAAACAGGAACACCTTTCTCCAACTCAGTGGAAATAATTGTTAATGGAGTCCAATGGGCAGAGCCGCAGGGGACCAGCTTAAATCTACGGCTACACAAAATGGCAATTGGTTTTTGGCTGATTGTCTTAGCATCTGTTTTCGATTTCAGACAACAAGTAAGCTAATAAAGCATGAGATTAAATTAGATCTCCTTGACCCTTGTGGGTTGAGAAATGGATTTGTTACGTATTGCTGGGAAGCCAATTGCCTTTAATTGCCTTTATGATCTACCAAAGAACAAAACATTAAGAAAACTCTCCTTCATTTGTGTTTGGGCACATGGGCATCTGAATCCATCTGAATGGGCATCTGAACCTCAGAAGACGAGGAAAGAAGATGCAAGCTGACAAACATTTCTTCTCTCCTTCTTACTTAGGGAGTAACAACCCAGGGACAAGAGGGTTACTTTTAAATTAAAATTGTTGTCAGATTAAAATTAAATTGCTGTCAATTAAAATTAAATATCAGATTACTGGTAGCAGGGAGATCAGAAGTGAAGGTGGTACAGCTGTGGTCTCCATTGTAGGGATTTTTTTTTTCAAGATACTCCCCAAGCTGAAATTTTGTTGACTATTCATTTGTACCATAGTATTCCTAATACATTTTCACGTCGCAATTCCAAAGGCCAGCTTCCCCCAAGATGCATTGGCTGGGCTATCGTACATGGCCTCTGAGGTCCGATGTAGAAGAAAATATCCACTCTAGCCAAGTAAACAAAGAAGGATCTTCTGGGGCTCCTTAGCAGGTTACTTGGCAGATAAGCCTCTGGGCTCTGTCTAGTTTGGCATGATCTTGTCCAGGGTCTTTGATGAGAGTGGTCCTCCTGCCATGAAAAGCTGTGTAGGTAAAAGAGTAGAAACCTAGTGTTAGCATCATCACAGCATTCACTTGTTCACTAAGGATTTTATTGACTGCCCATTGGACAACAAGCACTGTGCGTTAAATTAGGGTCAATTCAAAGAAGTATCAAGACAAGTCTCCAGGGCGCCTGGGTGGCTCAGTTGGTTAAGCGACTGCCTTCGGCTCAGGTCATGATCCTGGAGTCCCGGGATCGAGTCCCGCATCGGGCTCCCTGCTCAGCAGGGAGTCTGCTTCTCCCTCTGACCCTCCTCCCTCTCGTGCTCTCTGTCTCTCATTCTCTCTGTCTCAAATAAATAAATAAAATCTTTAAAAAAAAAAAAAAAAGACAAGTCTCCACCCTAAAGGAGTTTGCCATCCAGCAGAGAGCTGACCCAAACATCTAAAAGAAAAATTCAGGGGCTCTTGGGTGGCTCAGTCAGTTAAGTGTCCCACTCTTGATTTCGGCTCATGTCATGATCTCAGGGTCCTGGAATTGAGCCCCACATGAGG
Organism: Mirounga angustirostris; assembly: GCF_029215605.1. Taxonomy (NCBI): domain Eukaryota; kingdom Metazoa; phylum Chordata; class Mammalia; order Carnivora; family Phocidae; genus Mirounga; species Mirounga angustirostris. Next base: position 128,024,364 of record NW_026991715.1, read on the forward strand.
CTCCATGCTCCACGCTCAGTGGGGAATCTGCTTGAGATTCTCTCCCTCGAATTCAGAAGCAAAATACAGTAAAAGGGAATACATCAAAAGTCACCACAAAGCAGAATAGTTTGTGCATAGGGAATCAGAATAACCAGCCATCAGAGTTTGGAAAAATCACTGACAGGGAGAAATTTCACCTGAGTAGCCCAATCTAAGTACAATGTCTCATTGAAACAAACCAAAAGCAAGTGGAAAGTATTTCCAAACTTTGCTAGCTTCTCTCAAAGAACATGAAGGAATGCAGTTCAAAACCTACAGTTGTATTTCTCTAAATTTTTTCTTCTCCCTTCTAGTTGTCCCACATTTAGAGAGGCTCATTTTCTCAAACCCTAATACTTACCAGAGTTGTCAGGAAGCCCCACTCCTTCCCTACTTGTCCCCATCTTCTCCAGGCCCGAGTCTACTTAACCACTCTCCTCAATTGGCAGCATATAACCCAGGAATGGGCTTGCCAATGACAGGACCCTCTTTAGAGGGTCAGCACAGGAGGGAAGCTGGGCTGGCAAGAACAACACACAAGTTCTCTCTGGCAGGCCGGTAGTTTAGGGTGGATGGAATAAGGAGCAGCTTGCATAGCAGCACTGATAAACTTTGTTCCCATCACTAGGAAGATTGCCAGACGGAATGGAAACGGCCACGTGTAGAAGTTGCCTCCGGCTTTGCAACATCGGATGTGACCAGGGAGACAAGACACGGGAAGTGATGCCTCTTAGAGCAACATCATGAGATAGTAATATTGCATTCCAACATTTGAACTGTGATTTAGCCAAGCCACCCCTCAATCTACTTATATTTATTTAATGGGCTTAGGAATGTTAATCAATTCAATGCATACTCGGCCACACATGCTATAAAAATCATGCACACGTGTGTCTGAGTGAAGAAGAAGGATCATCTGTTGTTATGTGTTTGATCCATATTCATTTGTTTCGGCTTCTGCTAACTTCTCCTCGCAAAGAAGGAATAGTGGTCACCAATGTCTCGAGGAAAAAGTGTTTGAAAGAAAATGTATGAGGGCGCCTGGGTGGCTCAGTTGGTTAAGCGACTGCCTTCAGCTCAGGTCATGATCCCAGGGTCCTGGGATCGAGTCCCGCATCGGGCTCCCTGCTCTGAGGGGAGCCTGCTTCTCCCTCTCCTGCTCCCCCTGCTTGTGTTCCCTCTCTCGCTGTGTCTCTCTCTGTCAAATAAATAAAATCTTTATAAAAAAAAATGTATGAGATTTCCTACTTTCACTTATTCACTTCTAACTGGGGAAAGGCTCACCAGTATCTAACTTTTGGTGTGAGTTCATGGAACACTGACAAAGTGCGTGGTCATTCCCCTCGTCAAAGCAATAAGAGCTGCAATTGTAAATCTCATCTAGTTACGCCAGCCTGTGAAAGCCAGCTGAGGCCCAATGGACACAATTGATCTGTTAAGGAGAAATCTTAGGAAAACAGCTGGTTGCTCTTCAGCGCCTACAGGAGGCAAACAAAGATAAGTTTGCAAGTGCTTTTCCACCATTTTCCAAACTAGAAAGTCATTCACCACCCTACACAACTATCACCATCAACTGATAAAGTACTCCTGGAAATATGATAAATTGATATTCTGGTTTATACATCAATTTCCTGTGAGCTTGGTTAATATGTCAATTCCTCAGATAAAATTCAGTTTCTAAAGCTGCCAAGCCGAAAGTCAGAGCTTAGACTATGATTGAGCCATCCCCATCACCCCCACTACCTTTTGAGGCTCAGCATGAGTAGCTAGCTGACCACCCACTGCGGCATCTAAACCTCTGTTTTCCCAGATCTCACTCAGCAAGTGAGACAGGCAATATGTTCTGAGAATTTCAATGTCCAGCACAGTGCCTGCCATGTAGTAAGAATTTAATAACTTTTGTGGAAATCATCTTTTCTTTTGTTCATGGATTCATAGGAGAGATGTGTAGTTAAGAAGTTGGAATTTGGAGGAGGAGGCAGCTAACATAGGGGCTGGAGGAGAGTGGGGAGGCAGAGGTGAGAAGACACGGGTCATGCCCTGGGACATGAAAGCAGCCTATCTGTGAGGGAGAATGTAGTGGCGTGAGCAGGTGCGCATCCAGGAGCCGAGCCGAGGAGTGGGATGCCCAAGAAACTGAAACTCAGAGACAGTGTCCTGCCCTATTCACTCACCGTGGCAGGAGACCAAGGGTACACTGGGCCATCTCAGAGGGGGCTGGATGGGTACTCCCTCCCAGTCCTCACACTGATCTGACCCCTCCTCCTGTCTGCACCAGACCCAGCCTGTTGCAGCTCGGGCAGCAGAGAGAGTATGTGCTGGGTTTCTCTAGAGCTGCCGAAGGTTTTTCCACCAGCCAAATGTTGGCCCCCGCCCCGCCTGTTCTGAGCCCCAAGCGGTGTTTGCTTTAGCCTTGTCCCTGGCATCTGTGGGGCCTGGAGTAAGAGTCCAGTTGGAGGTCCACATACCAAATGTCTTAATGCTTAAAGGTTATAGAACAAGCTACATCCTCAGCCCAGCCTGGGTTTCCATCCAGCGTCCCACGGTCCTCTGCCCTTGTGACTGAGAAGTTAAACAAACCATCCCTGAGCCGGTCCTGCCTCCTGAGAAGCTGGCCCAGCCCCAGAACTGATCCCAAGTCCGTGAGGGACACGGACCTGGCCAAGCTCCCCAGGAGCTTAGGACATGCAGGGTCGCCTCCCTGGTGCCTCAGGTTTCCAGCTCAAAATCTGCAGGCAGTTCTAAACACTTGCCCAAACCACATCTCCGCGGCGGAGGGAAGAGGAGAGCCCGGTCATCTGGGATCTGCTCTGCCCACGAGCCCTGCACACTTACCCTTCAAGCTGGGGCAGCCACGCTCTGCCTGCTTTCTGTGGGTCGAGGCCGCAATGTCACCTCCTCAGCCCGCACTCACATGTCCTCTCACCCACAGACGCCTCTGGCCTGAGGAGCCCAGGGGGTCTATCTGGAGTGTAAAAAACAAAAACGAGGAAAAACAAAACATAGGAACGTATTTCGCCTTTGTCCCGGGTGCCACAGTCTACATGCGGCATTTCAAGCCAGGACGCCCACCCAGGGAAGAACTAGGTAGAAGTACTAGGAAGAACACGCCGTAGGATGTCTCTCTCATGTAACCGTGCACGAGGGAGCTGAAACTGAAGCCCGAGCCCCACAGGGAGAGAGAGAAAAAAGAGAAAGACTTTCCTGCTGGCTTTCCTGCTTGGGAAGCTGAGCTTGAGTCCTCCAACAAACTACCACCAACTGGATGGCTTAAAACATCACACGTTTCTTATCTTACACTTCTGGAGGTCAGAAGTCCAATCCCGGCCTCACGGGGTTACAATCCAGGTGTTGGGGAGCCTACTTTCTTGCCTCTTCCAGCTCCTAGAGGCTGCCGGCATCCCTTGGCTCACAGTTCCCATCCTGTCTTCTTCTTTTTTTTTTTTTTTTATTTTCACTTCCTTTTTTTTTTTAATATTTTTATTTATTTGTTTGAGAGAGAGAATGAGAGAGAGAGAGCATGAGAAGGGGGAGGGTCAGAGGGAGAAGCAGACTCCCTGCCGCGCAGAGAGCCCGATGTGGGACTCGATCCGGGGACTCCAGGATCATGACCTGAGCCAAAGGCAGTTGCTTAACCAACTGAGCCACCCAGGCATCCCCCCATCCTGTCTTCAAAGCCGGCACGAGCTGCTCAAGTTATTCGCACATGGCTTCCCTCTGGTTCTCTTCTTTGGACTCCTCTGACTTTCAGGGACCTTTGTGACTACATTGGACCCACCTAGATAATCGAGGATGCTCTCTCTGTGTTAGTGTCAGCAGATTAGCAACCATAATGCCCTCTGCGATCTGAATTCCCCTCTGCCATGAATCTAACCTACCCACAGGTTCTGGGGAATAGGACACGGACAGCTTTGGCGGGGCCATTATTCCGCCTACCACAAAGGTTACAAAGGACCTTGGCACCTTGTGAAGGAGTTTCTACTTCAGTCTAAGGATAGAAGGAGGCCATCAAAGGGGGTTGTAAGTGAATAACATGATCACACTGTGTTTTGGGCTACACTCTTGTATTCTCTTTTTCTCTGTAGTGGGGAATGGGGACTAAAAGCCACCAAACAAGGAACTCCAGGCCTGGGTACTGTACTAGGTCCTGGAGAAAGGCCCATCCAGGGACCAGAGGAGGAGAAATTACAGATGCAGTACTTCCGATGGACACTTGTAGCCCAATTCTCAAACCTCACCCTCATCAAGTCTACGCCTAATAAGCTGAGAGGCCACCTCAACTGAGATAGTGTCGTTACTTACGGCTAGCCTGCAGTCACCTCTATCTCTCTCTGCAGCCAGGCTGGGTCAGAGAACGTATTTGTGAGGAAGTCGGAGAGCTGCCCCCCAAAGTGGGGAAACACGCACGTGTGCATACACACACACATACACACACATACACACACACATACACTCCCGTACCTTACCCTCATCTTGGTTTCTTTCCACCTCCCTGCATTTGGCAGGAACACCTCGAATAGCATGACCTTTCTCTATTCTTATCCTTTAGGATAAGAATATTCAGGAAATATACCCTTTCACCTATTTATGTGCTTTATCATAGAGAAAATGTTTCCCAAATTCTTAAGGTCTTATTTAAGTCACAAGGATAAAATAAGATGTTGGGAACATTTTATTCCCTTTCCATGAAAACACTACTGTAAAAGGGGAACTTTCTAGAACGTTCTCAAAACACTTATTTGGAGCCAAGCCTCCCTTCTAAATGGTATAGGCAGCCGGACGGAGAACTGGGTCAAGCATCTCTTTCAACGACATGTGGTTAATCAGCCCCGCTGTTCTGCTAACTACAATCAACTGTCCATATCAGCCACTTGGTTCACAGAACAAGTGGTGATCCTTTGCATGCTTTATTCTTTATCTTCTGGTTGAAGGATATTTAACCAACACTGAGCAACAGGGACCTCTCAACTCTCAGGCCTCCCCTCACCCCTAGGATTAGGGGCTGGGTCCCCACCATAGGTTCTTTGGTTTTACCCAGACCTGTTATTTATCTTTCACTAAAGTCATTTGATTTTTTTAAAGATTTTATTTATTCATTTGAGACACACAGAGAGAGAGAGAGAGAGAGAGCATGAGCAGGGAGAGAGGCAGAGGGAGAGGGAGAAGCAGGGTCCCCGCTGAGCCAGGAGCCCGATGTGGGACTCGATCCCAGGACCCTGGGATCATGACCTGAGCCGAAGGCAGACGCTTAACTGACTGAGCCACCCAGGTGCCCTAAAATCATTTGATTTTAACCATTTCATCCATTTTACCCATTCCTCAATGACACAGACCACTCCAACTCAATTTAATTCCATCCCATGCCCTTTCCACAGCCTAGTGATCATTAGCTCACTCCACCCTGGGTCTCCAAGATGAGGAAAGCCTAGGCACATCTTTCCTTCACTCCACAACATTCTATGGCGTTGGAGTCTCAAAACCTGGGTCCCAAAACTTTGACACTTATTAGTTGCTTTCCCTAGTTGTGTAATAATAATAATATTGTCCTCATAGAGTTATTGTGAGAATTAAATCAGTTCATGCATGTAGAACATGTACAAAATGCTACTCAAAGTGTATTTTATGAACCAATACAGTCCACAAATTGCTTAGTCCCAGTCCGCAATCAGATCAATATGAAGTGTAGTGGAAGTTGTTTTAAAATTTGTCAAGCAAATCTCATTGGATCAGTGGGTTTAAAAAGCAAAAAGAAATCTCATTTGTCATATTACAAATTTTAAATATCAATGTGTATGGTATTTATCCAAGGTATGCATAAAGAACCTTAATGTAAGGACTTGCTATTTCACTCATAATTGCTTGTGAGGTAGTAATTGTGAAATAACAAGTTGCTAGTATAATAATAATTCTCCACATTAATCGTACATAGACCTTCAATGAACAGTATGCACAAGTTTTATATTTTTTTCTTTCTTCCTCTGTCATTTTCCACTAATTTGTTTTTACGTATTTTGCAAAAACACTAATCTGTGGCAAACTAGAAATTAAAGGAAGAGAGCAGTCATTGGTCACAGAGAGTCTGAGAAACACAGGAACTCTGAAGAAACTACCTGGCACATCGTGATGTAAAGCACATTAACAAGTGCCAAATAGTGATTGTTAATATATATTAGCTCTCATGAGTTTCATTTTATAGATGAAGAATCGCAGGCAGAGAGGTTCAGCACTTTACCCAGGGTCCCAGGTCCATGGCCCCAGTCCACTCGGGGCACGCTGTACAGGACCTGGAAGTACCTGCCTGTCTGCCTGGGGGAAATTGCCAGGTGTTGTCTTAACTGGGACAAGGGAGCCCTGCACAAACTCCCACAGGACAAGAAGCAAAAGCTGGAGACCACTGTGTATCTCAGCTGGTTAATACCAGCAGTAGCTGAGATGAAATCGGATCGGCCAGAAAGCAACTCTGGGTGCATTGCCCAAAGAATAGTAACGACCCCGAATTAATACCACCCAGATGTTGGCACAGGGGACCAACAAGGTACTTAGTAACTTGGTAGGAAAGAAACATCCAGAAACCAGATCCACTGGGCAGCACAAAGTCTCTAGAGTTCCCTGGGGGACCCCAACTTCTCTCCAAAGCCGCAAGGACAATTAAGCTATATTCTCCAATATCAGACACATTCTTAGGGAGAGAGACAAAGGAAGAGATGTTATTTGAGGGACTGAGCATTCTTTTCTTTTTTTTTAAAAGATTTTATTTATTTATTTATTTATTTATTTATTTATTTATTTGAGAGAGAGAGAGAGAGAGATCGAGAGCACAAGCAGTGGGGAGGAGCAGAGGGAGAAGGAGAAGGAGAAGCAGGCTCCCTGCTGAGCAGGGAACCTGACTCAGGGCTCAATTCCAGGATCCCAGGATCATGACCTGAGCCAAAGGCAGATGCTTAACAGACTGAGCCACCCAGGTGCCCCTGGACTGAGCATTCTTACCCAGGAACTGAAGGTTTGCCTGGCTGGCTCAGTCAGAAGCACATGTAACTCTCGATCTCCGAGTCCTGAGTTTAAGCCCCACATTGGGTGTAGAGATTACTAAAAAACATAAATATAAAAAAAAAGGAACTGAACCCCACTTAGAGGGAATAAGCTTTAGACTGGAGTGGAGATGTAGTTGATTTTCACCTAGTATCCCGCATGAGAGGGCTCAAGAGAAAACAATCTCCTTCTCCCCTCACCTCTGAGTTGTGACAAGAGTTGAATGTTTCTATCCTGCTACAAGGACGTCAGGGGAAAGCAGAGAGTGAATTAAGAGACCTATGACTCCTGTGCTCAGCGATCCATTTCCGACTCCTTCCCTCCAACCACCGGTGAGATCTGAGCCCCAGCACAGAGCGCTGAGCAAGTGTGAGACCATGCTTCACAGCCCGTCAGCCAAACGTGGGGACGAGGGCAGTTAAGTGCCGTGGCCCACCGCGGAGCACGGAGGTGTGTTTCCAAGACTCGGGAGCATGACCCCTTGAGGACGGTGCCTGTGACCGCTGGGCAGACTGGGACAGGTGGCAGGGCTTCTTCTTGGGACTAATGAGGCTTTTCCTGGCAGAAGCACATCCCTCTGCCCTAACTGCGCTCATGCTACCTTAATGGGAGAAAAAGAGGAAATGCAAGCGTTGTCTTCAGTGAAAGATCTTATTTCATGTCTCTGTTTTATTGTCAGATTTTTAACGTTTTTAAAAAAATCAAACATGGTTTAGTATTACATGCTGTATATCTAAATATTGGAAAGAGAAGGGTAATAGCAGGTTTACTATTTATACCTATAAAATAGAAGCATTTCAAAAAAAACCCAACTAATTCCTGAACAGTTTTTTGTTTTTTTTTAAAGATTTTATTTATTTATTTGAGAGAGAGAGAATGAGAGAGAGCAAGCACATGAGGGGGGGAGGGTCAGAGGGAGAAGCAGACTCCCTGCCAAGCAGGGAGCCCGATGCGGGACTCGATCCAGGGACTCCATGACCTGAGCCGAAGGCAGTCGCTTAACCAACTGAGCCACCCAGGCGCCCCCTGAACAGTTTTAAAAGAAGCATCCACAGTTAAGGTTTGTTTTTTCTTCTTCCTTCTTTCTCTTTTTTTTTGAGACCGAGAGAGTGGGGGAGGGAGGGGTAGAGGAAAAGGGAGAGAGAGAGAATCCCAAGCAGACTTCCCACCGAGTGCAGAGCCTGATGAGGAGCCTGATGAGGAGCCTGATGAGGAGCTTGATCCAAGGACCCTGAGTCATGACCTGAGCTGAAAGCAAGAGTCAGACACTTAACCAACTGAGCCACCCAGGTGCCCCAAGGTTAGTAACTCCCAAAAGCAATTTTAAGGAAATACATAAATCTTTTAATACATTTTTTGGAAATAATTTTAAACTTATAGAAAAGTTTCAAGAATAGTATAAAGAACTTTTTTCCCTGAACCCATTTGAGAATCAGTTCCTGACCCATTGCCCCATCACCCCTGAATACTTCAGGATATTTCCTATAAATAAGGACATTCTCCTACCACAAAACTACCATCAAAGTTAAGATATCAACACAGATACCTATCCAGCCTCCAGTCCTCAGACACCATTCACATTTCACCAATTGTTCCAATAATGTCCTTTATAGAAAAAGGATAAAACCCAGAATCACACATTGCATTTAGTTATCATATTCTCCTTCTGTCTGGACCAGTGCCTCCATCTTTCCTTGACTTTTAGGGCCTTGTGTGTTTGAAGATTACAGGCCAGTTGTTTTGTAAAATGTCTCTGAGTTCAGATTGGTCTGATATTTTCGTGATGAGATTCAGGTTAGAGTTTTGGGCAGGAATATCACAGAAGTGAGGCTATGTTCTTCTCACCGAATCCCATCAAGTGGCACACAATTTCAAATTGTCCCATCACTAGTCATGTTAATTTTGATCACTTTTTTAAGGTGGTGTCTGAGTGTGTGTGTGTGTGTGTATACACAAACTTTTATATCTATATTTATTTTTATACCTATCTATATTTACTGAAAATCATGAATCCACGCTGATATCTCCAATTCCAAATGAGTATCATAGGACTTATGTGAGTTTTCTCCCTTCTTGGACTGTGAGAAACCTGGCTCCCACCATCCTCCTCCATGGATTTATTTATTGCATTTTCTCCCATCAAACCCTTCCCCCTCTCCCACGGACCCTTCTTCACCTCACTTGTGTTCACACCTTCTGTTCTGGGCCACCACCACTTCTACTGGACTGGACGCCCTCTTCACCCTGTTCAGACTCCCAGGACTCTGCCCTGCTGCTCACCCCGCTGGTGTTCTCCTCACCCCGTTTAGGCCCTGACATCCTGCACTAATTCTGCCCCTCACCCCACAATAGATGCCTGTTTTGCTCAATCCCACCTTTGGGCTGAGTTTTCCAGGAAAGGAAGGGAGAGAGAGAGAAAACTTACCGAGATGTTGCTCTGTGGATTTTTGTGGTCTTTCTGATTCAGCCCTAGCATACCTGGAATCAGTTCTCTCCTATCTTGAGGTTAAGGCAGATCCCAGCTACAACTCCTTGTCTTATTCTTATTCATGGGTTTTGCTGTTTCATGGCCACCTGCACCTCTAGCCCTAACACAACGTTGAGACAAGCTCATGGCTGGGGCATCTCGGTGTGTGCCCACCTCTTACGGGCCAGGCGCCTTCCTGGGTTTCCGTGTGTGCCGCGGGAAATGGTACTGGAAGGGTCTTGAGATGCAGATAATAATTAGAGGCTGCAAAGGCTCTATGTAAGCCCACAGGAAAAAATACTTCTTGGAGGGGTTTTAAGTCCTGCAACTTGCCATTCGGAAAGGCATGTTATTCCCTGAGGCCCCTCCAATGCTAAAGGACGGGCCTACTGCTCCCATTCCCAAGGCCTCTCACACCTAAGAGTATCTGGTTATGAGAGGTCAGGTGTCAGTCCCACGCCCCATCTCCATCCCAGGTAAGGACAGGCTCCACTGGCCTGATGGGCGGCTCAGTTGCTCTCCCCTGAGCTTTGCTGCCCGCCGGCGCTCAGAGCTGTGTTCCAAGGCTCCCTAGGAACCAGGCACGAGCTCCATCCATCCTCATGTGCCACCTCCACTGCAGCAGGTGACTGCTGCCGGCCTCCTGTGACCATCCCCAGTGACCTCAAGGAGAAAACAAAACCAAGAAGAACCAGAAAACCACTGAGGCCGAGGCGTGCAGGCAATATTTCTGAAGAAGCAGATATGAAAGAAATACAATGTATTAAGATGACTTAAGGGTCTTTCATGTGCCCATGTGCAAATCAGTAAGCCTTTATTTTTTCCAACCACACAAATTAAACCTCATGACCCACAATTATACTTCAGAGAACTGCTTGCAAGCATGGGAACCTCGTCCGCTTTTCACATATAATCCCCTGCAAACTGACACGCTCTGCGCCACTCTTCAGAGCAGTCTGAAAGACTACCTTCTGGGCTCTTGTCCTCAGTAAGACAACGAATAAAGCATTTACTAAACTACTTTGAGGTTGGCCTTATTTTTCCGTCGACACTCACTGTTACCTGGTCATGGCTTTCAGGCCATGTTCTTGGGCAAGCCAACCTCTTTGACCTTCAGTTTCTTTAAACGGAGCTGATGATGATGATAATGCCTTCCTCACAAAGTTGTGGTGAGGAATAAGCAGAAGAGTTAAACTCTTAAAGCCCCAAGTCAAAGTGGCTTGTGGCGCTGCCCTGGGCAAGCGCAGCCCGCCAGTGGGAAGCAATGGCGAAGAACTAGGTGGTGGGAGAGGACTTCCTCCCCTCCTCCGAGTGTCTCTGCAGCGTCTCTGCAGGTGCAGCCAATGCAGGGGCCCGGCTACGGAATGTCTGGACAGCTGGATGCAACACCCTGACCCCCCCAATTTGTCTGCGTTCTTCATGAGCCTGAGACGCACTCGTTAGAATCTTTCTTAGACAATTCAGCGATCCTCCTGATGATTATGGCAGAAGGATAACGATGACTTGGGGAGCTAGGGCCCTCCAAGTGGTTGGAAGGGCGGCTCCTGCATCAGCGTCCCCTGGGGTGAGTGCCCAGCGCGCAGACCCCACACACATCCTGGGCACCGACTCAGAGGTCTTGCCGACTCCACAAACCCTCTAGATTTTTCTGATGTGCATTCAGTTTGGGGAACACTGGCTTCAAAAGCTTAGCTAGTGGGAAAGTTGATGGAATCGTTTTCCTTGAAGGAGGATGACATTTACATTTTTAAAAATAAATGCCAATTAGAGGTCAAAGCCCAGTGTGGGGCGGGGGTGGTGGTGGGGGCTGGAAACTAGCCCTATTACCCGCTCTGCTATCAAAGACAAAAACTCAACGGCCTCACTAAGCAGTGGTGCCCTGATTGTGACCACTGACTTAGAAAAATGTGGGCTAACGACTGCCGGGAAACCTTAGACATTTAAAGTTCAAATGTACCGGCAAAAGTAAGACATTTTCACTCCAGAATTTGTGGACTGCAAGTCAACAAAGACTAGAAGAAATCACAATATAAACAATGCCCTGCTGTATCTATTAATTAATTAACTTTAAATGTATTAATATTCCTCACAGTCTCTATATTTGCTGCATAACGCAGAGGTTCTCAAGCTTTGGCATGTGGGAGAAATCACCGAAGGAGCTTGTTAAACCATATATTCCAGATTTTCCCCCCAGATATTGACTTGTTAGGTCAGGGATCAGCCTAGGATTTTAACAAGGACCCTGGGTGATTTTGAAATGTGTTAGAAGGGGCTAACCTTTGAAAAACGAACACTTAAGAATTGGCTAACCACTCCCTTCCCCCCCCCCAAAAAACCCCGCCTTAAGACAGCTTACTCAACCTTTCCATCTTGCTGCATACTGAATTAATAGTCAATAGCAAATTTAACGTAACGTATCCTTTTTCATAGCCATGAACATAGTAATGATTTCCACTTGCCGGAACTGAATTTTTTTTAAAGAAAGTATTTATTTCAAGAACTATGATGGCAAATTAATATACGATGGTTCTCTGGTTCCATGATGTGTGGGCACACACATGCAAATCAAAGGCATCGTGATGCATTACATTTCAGTCCCCAGGATTTCTGCCTGGGGGACGGGATGGCAACAGTGGGCATGCACATTTGCGTGTTTTTTGTCACTCAATACTTTTTGAATTCTGTTCCTACAACCACGGCACAATTTCCCCCTTCTGCCCTCCACTAACCTCCCTTGAAACGAGAGCACAAGGAGCAAGATTTTCTCGGGGAAGAAGGCAGCACCATGAGAATCTGCTGGCAAAGAGAGGCAGGAGGATTATGGGGAGAGATGCCCAGCTTTACAAGGCAGCCTTCATGGAGACATGAGGGCGGAATCCCAGCTTAGAGCTGGCTCTGTGAACTGCTTAGTATCCTTTAATACTTGAACAAGCTGGAGGGGATTCCGTTGTTTTTTGCTAAGAATCCTGGTAGGGAACAGTAATTGTCCATCCTGTCACCTACAAATATTTACTCGTTATCTGAACTGTCATCACATCCAGTTTGCCGAATTTTTTCCCAAACATAGATGCATCATTAGTAACGAGTATTCCTTTCGTATATTTAAAATGAACCCGTGTTATGGTGGAAGGGTTGCCATATACTCAAACCCCTCATTCGGTGCAGGAAATGCAACTGAAGCCCACAGGGAGGAGGGATGCAATTGCTTCTAGTGGCGCAGAGCTGGAGTTTGGAACCCGGATCCGCAGCCTCTGACTCCAGTGGCCACACCTGCCCACATCCAGCTTACACATCTCCCAGGACAGCCCCAGATGGAGATTTTAGCACATATGCACTGTTTCTTCCATTAATATATGAGCAGCTGCTGAGAATTGCTGGTGTATGGAAGCTATTCATTCCAGATCGTGTAAACAAAGCCCTTGGGCCTCTGTCTATGCAGTCAGTTGTGAGCAGGTAGAGTTCCAAACAGCAGGTGCTTTTGAAAGTAGTGGCTACAGAAAAAAATTCAGAGTCCCATTTACATTTCAGAGAGGAAACCTGGTCTGAGGCTTTGACCTTTGCAGCCTAAACACCCAAATGGGCATTTTGTAACCTACCTGGGCATTCTCGGTGGCTGGAGCATCCCTGAATAAGAGTCTAAGCAACAACTGTTGATAGAATGTTAATTCCCTCCTCCTATTTAGAGTCAGTGCTCTGGTTCCTCTCTTCACCTCTCTTTATTCCCCACTCCCCAACTAAGGGGGGCATGTTAGCTGGTAGATGGGTAAGAGGAAGAGCCTCCTCCTGTTAGTCCTGTCTTCTTCCTCTTGCTGTGAACCAGCTAGTCCAGGAGGTGCTCTGCCTCCTGTTTTATCAGAAGAGGGTTTTTTTTTTTTTTTTAAGATTTTATTTATTTATTTATTAGAGAACGAGCGAGAGAGAAACAGCATGAGAGGGGGGAGGGTCAGAGGGAGAAGCAGGCTCCCTGCCGAGCAGGGAGCCCGATGCGGGACTCGATCCAGGGACTCCGGGATCATGACCTCAGCCGAAGGTAGTCGCTCAACCGACTGAGCCACCCAGGCGCCCCTCAGAAGAGGGTTTTGCAACTCTCCCTGGACTGGATGCAGGAATTTACATCTACCTCTACAAAGAATGACAGATATGGGACTGTGTACTCCGAACAGTTTGTTAGTGATAAAGGAAATGACAGGCTCTCCAACTGCTAGACTTTCTCTCTTTTTCCCTCTCTCTCTTTCTCAACTGGTTTCGCACCCAGGAGAGGGAGAAAGGGGAATTATTTCCCAAACCCTAAAACCCTTATATTCTTATATCTCCCCCTCACCAGTTCCTTACCTATGTATCTAATCCCCAGCTACTGATCCCATGACACCCTTGATTTAACTAAAATGAACACGTTAAATAGCAGCGATGTCCACAATAGCCAAATTATGGAAAGAGCCAAGATGTCCATCAACAGATGAATGGATAAAGAAGATGTGGTGTGGCATATTATGCAGCCATCAAAAGGAACGAAATCTTGCCATTTGCAACGATATGGATGGAACTAGATGGTATGATGCTAAGCGAAATAAGTCAATCAGAGAAAGACATGTATCATATGATCTCACTGATATGAGGAATTCTTAATCTCAGGAAACAAACTGAGGGTTGCTGGAGTGGTAGTGAATGGGATGGGGTGGCTGGGTGATAGACATTGGGGAGGGTATGTGCTATGTGAGCACTGTGAATTGTGTAAGACTGATGAATCACAGACATGTACCTCTGAAACAAGTAATACATTATATGTTAAAAAAAGAAGAAGAAGAAGAAGATAGTAGGAAGGGAAAAATGAAGGGGGAGAAATCAGAGGGGGAGATGAACCATGAGAGACTATGGACTCTGAGAAACAAACTGAGGGTTCTAGAGGGGAGGGGGGTGGGAGGATGGGTTAGCCCAGTGATGGGTATTAAAGAGGACACATTCTGCATGGAGCACTGGGTGTTATACGCAATGAATCATGGAACACTACATCAAAAACTAATGATGTAATGAATGGTGATGAACATAATAAAATTAAAAAATAAAAATTGTCTTTAAGGGGTGCATGGGTGGCTGAGTTGGTTAAGCATCTGCCCTCGGCTCAGGTCATGATCCCAGGGTCCTGGGATGGAGCCCTGCATCGGGCTCTCTGCTCCGCGGGAAGCCTGCTTCTCCCTCTCCCACTCCCCCTGCTTGTGTTTCCTCTCTTGTTGTATCTCTCTCTGTCAAATAAATAAATAAATAAAATCTTTAAAAAAAAATTGTCTTTAAAAAAAAAAGTTCCTGTAAGGTCTCTTAGCAAAAGGGCTTTACTGATCCTCTTTGGGGAATAATGCCATAGAAAAATGTGTTTCCTTCCAATCACTTATTATAATAGTAACTCTATGTATCATAAAGTTTTGTGTTATTTCGTATTTTCTGGCCACAGTTGAGAATCAGCTGGGCCCCTTTGCCTGTCCTGCTCCCTTTCCAGTCAAGTTTGGCCCCGGGGAAGGAGCCGCCCGAAGCAGAGCTGGCAGGATGGAGGTAAGACTTTGGGGTCACAGCCAGGTGGGACGGACCCAGGGCGCCTCACATCACCGCTACCCTGCCTGAGGGCAAGTGCATTTTACACTTCAACCTCCCAGCACAGCCATGGCTCTGCCATCTCTTATCTTCAAATTGGAAGTAATGCCTATATCTCTCGTTCAACAGTTTATTTTACATCCTAGTACTAGAAGAAACAAAATCATTGAGCAGTGAGTTAGCATTTTTTACCCTTCAGGTTGGCAAAATTGTCTTTCTCTGTTAGGTAAGTGATTATGTCTTACAATGGGATTGTCTACAGCTTCTTAAAAGGATAAATTGGATCTATACCCATAGACCTGAAGGTTTTGCCACTGTTTACTGTTAGGCAAGAAAAGCAAGATGTATGTCCTATAATGCTATTTTTTTTTGTTTATTAAAAAAAAAACTATGTAAGTGCATAGATGGTTGAACATTCCTGTATGAACTTGGAGAGAGGTATGGAGAGAAACATAATGATGGTTAATGTAGAATATGAATAGGGAAATAATGAAAACAGAGAAAGTTTTTTTTTTAACATCAACAAAAATACATTAGAAGGTTGCATTACAAGTTGTTTCAAAATTCCTGTATATAATTTTAGAAGGCTGGAGGCTAAATGCTCAAGTGTAGGAATTTTATTAAATTCATGTGTTATAGTCATTTATTGATCCATTCTGTAGACATTAAAATGATGTTTGGGATATAAAGCAAAAATGAAAATCAGGTAATTAAACTTATATAATCCTATTTATAAGTCTAATGTGGATGGATATACAGGAAAGTATAATGGTAATTATCTATGCTATGAAATTATAAGTCTTTTATTCTTTATTTATATTTTCTAGTTTTTCTAAATGAGCTTACATTTATGATAAATACATACACATATGAAACATAATCTTGTATGGTTATAATGAGGAGCAGCTGAGAATGACCAGTGCAGGGTCCCATTTTAAGATGTAAACATAATCAAATAATGCTGTTTGATTCCATTATGCTTCTCCAGTAAGTGGGCAACTCAGACAGATGTTTCCACCTGAGTTAGTTTTGGCACCTCAATGGGCCGCTTATTCCAACAATTCTCATGGCAGATTTTCTGCAATAATGGAGATAAACTTGGGGGTAACCATGGAGGAAACAGAAGAATCTCGAACTAGCACTAAGATGATTTTAACTGATTTTACTTTAACCTTATCTGAAGCCTGTATCAATCTGGATAAGGAGGGCAAGGTTGCCCTCTGCTGCCTGGAATTAAAATAGCCTCATTTTTTCACGACTACAGATTCCTAGATGAGGCTTTCCCAGAGTGAATTCCTTACACTAGTAGCCAGAGAGTCCCCTTAGATAAACGGACTTCCAGCATCACTGGAGATCTTTAATGCACTTCAGGAAGTCATGCCATGAAGAAATTGGCTTACCTAAGTCTCCCTGATTGAATATTTTAAGAGCCTAGAGAAAGCACATGACTTTATAGTTTCGAAGTCAACACGTAAATGTCACTTCAAGCAGGCCATTGCAAATCTAAATCAATTCCACAGAATCCCTGCCTCCTATTCCCGCTACTTCTTTCTCCCATTCCTCCTCCCAAGCCTGGTCACTTCTGTCCTGATAGCTTTTCCATCAGTCCCTTGTTCTCATTCTCCACAGCTCCTGATTTCACAGTCTGCCCTTTATTCTTGATCTGCCTTCCATGACTCTGCAGACAATGCGTGCTTCCATTGTCCCAGTGCTCCCTCCACAATATACATCAGGACTGTAAGTATTTGATTTATTCCTCTCCTACTAGACTGTAAACTCCATGAGGACAAGATCCTCATTGATCACTGCCTAATGAAGCCCCAGTTCCATAGTTGGATCCCAATGGGTTATTTTTCCCCCTGAACACATGAATTCCTTCAGAGAGAGTGGTCAAATGCAGCACAGAGTATCTCTGGTCTTTGGAAAGCACCCCTTCAATGGCGTGGAGGGGGTTGAAGTCAGAATATGCAAAAACACAATACAGTGGAACAGAAAAGATGGTGCTTTGGGGTTGAGAGGTAGAGAAGTTGGTGATAGAGCAGAAATAACTATTGTAGCGAAGTGCTGGAGAAAAATGAGAACAACATTATTTTCTTACACTACATAAAAAACTTAGTGACTCTGTAACAATTTCATGAAAGAGGCATTATCTACAGTTTATAGATAAGAAAAGAGGCTCAGAGAAATTAAATGAACTTGCCTAACTGGTAAGTGCGAGTTAGGATATTAACCCAAATGTCTGGCTACAAGGCCCATACCTTTGCCTCTAGCCCACATTTTCTCCCACAGGACCAAGAGCTCCAGTAGAATGGTTGGCCTTAAAAGGAGAAGGAAGAAGACTTCATTCACTGGAGGGAAGGAGGGAAGCACTGATAGAGATTTCTAGGTTTAATGAAGTAAGAGGAGAGCCAGTAGTCTACTGAGAGTGAGGGGGGTAGATGAAGTGTGAAGTGACATTTGAAAACATAAAGTCGCATGATTTCCATAGGCTTTTAGATAGATAAGCTGAGAGAGATGTAGTAGATTTGAAGAAAGTAGTGATAGTTACTGAGAGACTGGATAAAGAAACTACTCACGAGGATAAATTATTGTGCATCTGAGTTGGAGATCATGAACTGGATGTGGCACTAATTCTTATGGTTCTATACGTTTTCCTAACAGTGCCCAGTCATTTGGCTGTAGGAATGGAGGAAGGTTAAGTATTTGTTCAATGGGTCAAACTGAGCCACAATGTTTGAAAGTTGAGAGTGTTAGTGAAAAAGAAATTCAAGTGATCAGCCATGGAAGTCAAGGCTTGGTGAGGAGGAAAAGCAAAAGGTGTCCTGGGGCAGGGGTAAAATAAAAGGAATTGGAAGACTAGACTCTTGTGAGATCCTAAGGCAGATAAAGGACTTTCAGTCCTGTTAGTTCAAATAATGACCTTGAAACAAAGAGCAAAACACTTGTTCATCTTTGATGAAAGAAGGTGTATGAGTTGGGGACTGCTTTGGCTATAATGAACCAGAAATGTGACCGTTGGAATTTAATCAAATGTGTGTTTATTTCTCTCACAGAAGAAACCCAGAGTTTGGCAGTTTGGGCAGGTTCAGCAGATCCACAACATCACCAAGGAGCTGAGGTCCTTCTATCATTCTGTTCTTCACTATGAACATGAGGCTTTCATTCTCATAGTCACCTTGTGGGTGCATGATGGCTGCTGAATTGCCTTCCAAGCAGAAAGAGGAAGAAGGAATTGACAAGAAGGGCAGGGAAAGGGCCAAAAAAAAAAAAAAAATGTCCTCTTTAGCAAGCCTTCCCAGAACTCCCACCCAGGACTCCCATTCTTATCTCATTGGTCTGATCTATCTCATGAATACTCCCAGGGGAAAAACAAACCTCTGGGAAGCTGAGCATCTTAAGGAGGGCACAGTGACTTCCTCAACAAAATCTGAGTTCAGGAAGGAAGAAGTTGGACAGGCAATTAGCAGGCTGCCCTAGGAAGAGACATTTGTAACCAAAACCACAACATCTGAAGATGGAAAGTATATGGGGCATTGGATGCAGCAGGGAAAAGAAAGGTCAAGTTTAAGTACTTGAGAAGGGTTGGAGTAGCATGGCTATTTGCCCTGAAGAACTGAGGATTCAGGAATTAGAGGATCAGGTATAAGGGAAAAAGGGGAACTAAATATAAAAGCATTGTCTGAAAGTGCATGGAGAGCAGTTAAGACTCCTGTCTGCATCTTAACTTGTGCAGTCAGGTGATTGTTCCATCCTGCCTGCTCTCCCCCTACCCCCGCCCCCTCCAAGATTGTTGGGTTTATTCTTTAGAGGACCAGACAGACTGCAGGGACAGCAGAGTCAGGGGAGGGCTATGATGATGTACTCTTCTGGCCATAGGAGTGTAAGTGACAGTCTGCATACTGGCTGTTAGACTTCCTCTCCTTAGCCCCCTTCCCAAATGCAACACCAAAAGCCACAGGCTACCTCACAGGAAGATTGGAAGAAAGTTCTCTAAAGAAACAATGCCCCCTACAGGATGCTATAATATAAGGAAACAGGATAAGAACAAGGAAGAACTTTAACAACTTAAAAAGTAAACAATTGAAATATTTTTTAAAAAATCAGTAGAATGAATGGGAAAATAAAGTTAAGAAGAACTCTTAGAAAGTAGATCATCTAAATAATAGAAGTTCCACTAAGAACAGAAGAGAATGAGAAAATAATTTGCCTACCAGATATTAATTCCTTGAATCCTCCAACCCATAAAACACCTTCTGTAACACACACAAGCGCGTGTGCGCATTTCTAATATGCATTTAGCGCTTCACTCTTCAACAAGGATTTCTGGCAGTTAGGCATACTTACAATATGACAGAGACCAGAACATAAACATATAAACTTAGAAGAAAGTGGAGATAATACAGTGTGCTATACAAAACTTGAATGTAATTTAAACAAATACCCTAAGAAATTGAATTCAAGGAACAAGAATAGGATGCTTTAAGATAACATAAGGAATAACATAAGAACAAGAATGAACTCTTGAAAACTAAAATCAAACAAACCCCTGAATAATAGAGAGTCCATTAAGAACAGAAAACAGAAGAGAAAACCATCAAAGGCAACACAAAAAGCATTTCTCAGAACGGAAGCATACAAATGTCCAGAATGAAAAGGCTGCTCACTCACTATACTGGAAGTCAAAAGACCTACACCATCATCATGAAATTTCAGAACAATAACGCTAAATAAAAGAGATCTAAACCTTTCAGAGAAAATGATTGGGGACATACAAAAGAACGGGAATCGGAATGGATTCCTCATAGAAGCACTAGAAGGCAGAAGAAAATGGAATCAAGGTCTTCTCAATTCTGAGAAAAAAAATTTGTTTGCAGTCAAGAATCCTATGCACCCTTCTTTGAAAAGCAACTGGAAAATCCTGTCCAACAGGAAGTAGCCCAGAAAAAGGAAAACATGGAATCCAGGAAAGAGGACCAAACATGCTAGAGAGGTGGGGCTGACACAGGGAGGGCTGCCATGAGCCTGGATTGGAGCAGGAGACGGGAATCTAAAGGGGATTTGTCTCACAAGATAAATGGAACCAGTGAATTGTCTGTCCAATTTGACTTTTAGATCATAATTGTGAAGGGATGAAGGTGTTAACCTTATTGTGATAATCATTTTGCAACATATATGTGTATCAAATCATTGCATTGTATTCCTTAAACTCACATATATGTCAATAATATCTCAATAAAGCTGGAAAAAATTTTGACTTTTGGGAAACTGGAGTGAAAGGAATAAAACAGAGCTGGTCAAGTCAGATATTCCAAGAAAATATTTTAAAAGATAATTATTAGCTCCAGTAAAACAAAAAATTGTACTAGAAAAATAATGTAATCATAGAAGACTATTTGGCTTATTAGAGCAATAGCATTTATGAACATAGTAAAAGTAGCACCTAATATGGATTTAACAAAAAGGTGAGATATTGGAACAATGGAGGGAGAAGATGAAGGAGTACGAAATAAAATTCCCATCTTTTGAAACAGAAGTCAGTAGAGGGGTTCCAAAACTGATGAACCAAGAGAGAGCAGCCGTCTTTAGAAAGAGGAACAGGGCATACGCCAGCGCAGCTAAAAGTGGTTGTCTGGGGCCGTGGGAATAGGTGAGGGTCAAAGGACAAGAGGCTGATTTCCTCCTAAGCCTTTTATTACTGTTCTTTTTTTTTTTTTTTTTTTTTTTAAGGCCGAATTGAGCAAGACCCATCAGAATGAGTGACTTCTCAAAGTGTGCTTCTCAGCACCAGCTGGGAGCTTGTTAAATGCAGCATCTCGAACCCAGCCCAGAACCTAGAGTGAGTATTTCATGCCACGTTCTGGTGACTCGCATGCCCAGCGATCTGAGGAGCACTGGGCTATCAGTCATGGTACAGGGGTCTGAAGTGAGATGCAGGTGTCCCTTGCTGTTAACAAATGTGAAGAAGTGAGCTGAGGGGACTCATGGGTCACACGAGTCAGCAGAGGGTTTGTGTGAACTCAGTCCACTCTAGGTCCTTTACCCTTTACCTTGCCTCTACCTCCCTAACCTGCCTCAGTACTCCTGACTTAGTGTCTGCAGATTCTGGTTTAGGCGCACCTATTTTACACATTTTGCTACGTATTTTGGTTTTGGTACCTATTTTACTTCACAAAATTGGTCTTTACGGATTTAGTCGCATGCTGTTTGCAACTGTGCTGTCACTGTTCTAAAACTGTTCTTGCATATTTGATTACCGAGATCATAGAACTCTAGACTAGCTCCTTGATAAAAGCTTAGTAATTTGGCTCTTTCAATTCTTCAAGTCAAATACCAGAATAGAATGGATGGATAAAACAGTGACTAGAACAGTCTCTGCACTCCAGGAGAGAGCAAAAACAAAACAAAACAAAACAAAAAAACACAATGGAGGAACTACAGACTTAAGAGCTTTGATGGGATAAGCCCCCAGTTCCAAGAGCTCTTACAGGGTTGTGCCCTAATGTTTCCACTAGAACTGAGGACTGAGGACTAAGGCTAAGGTGTCGGTTACAAAGAGGATTCTTGGACTCCTGGTCCTACCTACCTGTGCCTTTATTATACTTTCGTATCTTAAGTTCTGAGAGGTTTATAAAGCTTCTCTAAACATTTCAAGGAAATCACTTACAACCCATTTCTTGCTTTGTGTAAAATAAGTACCGAAAAAAATCTAGCTAAACCAAGGTTGGTTTTTGGAGTATTATGGAAACCATCTGAAATGATTCTATGATATGAATTTTTTCAAACTAAAGAAAAATTCAAATTAAGATAGTATGAATTGTAAAGAAATAAAAATCAAACACATGGTTTTAAAATGAATCAGAAACTTTGGTGTTATGACTTAGAATTGTAAAGTTTTGTTTCAAATATGTAATTGTTCTCAAAATACATATAAAAGTTCATTACAAAGCTGTCAAAAGCTAAGTCGTAGACGTTTATAAGCAAGGCTTAATTATAGTTCTAAAAAAAAAAATCCCTATGATTAGAGGTCTTATCTCTTTTAAGGATTAATCTATGCAAAATGACTTCATTTTCAAGTGACCCTGTCAAACAAGCTACTGGGGTTATTAGAGAACTGACAGGCTGTTGCCTTTTCCAGATGACTGTATTAAAGAGGAATTAATGTATGTCCACACAAGGAGCTCATTTTGTGGCACTTTCCCAATCATCATTTACTGGTAGAAAATTAAAAAATTATTCCTTATGAGAGAACAGGGAATTTGTATAACCAGGATGCTATGGCCCAGAGCAGTCTGCCAGCCACATGTATTTCTTTGAAAACTCATCTTCATCTTAAAAATTTGTGCACATCTACTTTATGTTAGATCCATAGTTGGTTCTAATTGTTCATATCCAAAAAGAAGTGACACTCCTAAAAAAATGCGTCCTTTGGGTGGCTCAGTTGTTGGGTGTCTGCCTTCGGCTCAGGTCATGATCCCAGGGTCCTGGGATTGAGCCCTGCATCCGGCTCCCTGCTCAGCAGGCCTGCTTCTCCCTCTCCCACTCCCCCTGCTTGTGTTCCCTCTCTCGCTGTCTCTTGCTCTGTCAAATAAATAAATATAACCTTAAAAAAAAAAAAAAAATGCCTCCTATGCCTGAGAAGCAGGCACCCAGCCCATCCCCTACTCTGAGGACAGCATTCCCTCCCAACTGACAACGTACTAAAAAACATTAAAGATAATCACTGAATCTCACAATTTGTTCCAGGCAGGTGTATGCGTATGTGAAGGACAGAGCACTGAAACTCACATGAATTCAAGTGTTTATTTTTACAATATAATCCAATTCTGGTCTTTTACTTTAATCAAATCTGAAAATTTTTGTTTTTCAACTTCATTAAATTTATAAAAAAACATTCTCCCACATTACATTAAAGCATTCTTCATGTTTTATTTCCAGTGCTCCAGTGTTTATTTAACAAATACAATCACTTTAATGTCTTTTAATTACTTCCTTCAAATACATGTTGTCTAAAATCTGTATAGGACACAAAATAGGCTGATCCTGCAGTCACCTGTGCAGACTCTGCTAAACTATTCCAAATTTGGGATAAATTGATGTTTTCTAGAGTATAAAATTAATGTTACAGAATCCTTTCCCACTGAGCCGATCGGGGTCAAGTTCTTCATTAAAATTCTTCTTCTGCCTGTTTGCTGCGGGACTGCTTGAGCTGCTGGAGCCGCTCGATGGTTTCAGAAATCGTACGCTCTCCATGTACCTTATTATCTCTTGTACGGATATTAACGGTGTCACTGGCTTTCTCTTTTTCACCAATAACTAAAACAAAAGACACAAAGCTTTGTTAGGTGGAAGGATTTTTATTGAACATTTGAACAGAAATGATCCTAGGACCCAGAAGCCACCATGTAGCTTCTGATTCTTTAGAATGTTCAAATGAGCTAGCAAGCCATGAAAAGACATGTAGGAATCTTACTTAAATGCATTATTACTCACTGAAAGAAGCCAATCTAAAAAGGCTACATACTGATTCCAACTATATGACATTCCGGAAAAGGCAAAACTATGGAAATAGTAAAAAAAACAAAAACAAAAACAATCAGTGGTTTCCTGTGGTTAGGAAGAGTGTTTTGTATGTGGAGCACAGAGAATTTGGGGGGGCAGTGAAACTGTAACGGTGGACAAATGTCATTATATATTTGTCCAAATCCACAGAATGTACAAAACCAACCACTGATGTAAATTGATGTAAACTGCAGACTTTGGAAGAAGTATACCAGTTTGGTGCGGGATATTGGTAGTGAGGGCGGCTGTGTCGGTTTTGGGCAAGAGGTATACATGATAACTTTGTCCTTTCCGCTCAATTCTGCTACAAACTTAAAGTGCTCTAAAAAATAAAATCTATTTAAAAACAAAACAAGGTTGCCTGGGTGGCTCAGTTGGTTGAGCGACTGCCTTCGGCTCAGGTCATGATCCTGGAGTCCCTGGATCGAGTCCCGCATCGGGCTTCGTGCTTGGCAGGGAGTTTGCTTCTCCCTCTGACCCTCCCCTCTCTCATGTGCTCTCTCTCATTCTCTCTCTCTCTCTCAAATAAATAAATAAAATCTTAAAAAAATAAAAACTAAAAACAAAACAAAACAAAATAAAATAAAAATAAAATGTTCATCAGGTGACCATGTATAGTTGGGCGACCAATTTAAAAATCTTTTCATTTAAAAAAATCTATCATTTCATAATGCTTCAAGCCACTGTACTTACTGAGTCACTTAATCCAGCCAACTTAATAAAAACTTACCATATGAAGGAATAGGAGATAAAGGAAAGAAGATTTTTATTTTATTTTATTTTTTTAATGTTTTTTTATTTATTTATTTATTCATGAGAGTCAGAGAGAGAGAGAGAGGCAGAGGCAGAGAGAGAAGCAGGCTCCCCGCCTAGCAGGGAGCCCGATGCGGGATTCGATCCCAGGACCCCGGGATCATGACCTGAGCCGAAGGCAGACGCTTAACCATCTGAGCCACCCAGGCGCCCAGGAAAGAAGATTTTTAAACAAACCTTTACCGTTATTCTTTTTCACACCAGAATTTCCCTTTGTTACAACAAATGAACAAACTTCATAGTGCAAGAATCTGGATTAGAGGGAACTAAACTAACGAACACAATTCTCATAAGTCTCAAGACGTCAGTGTTTTCCTAAGGTTTGGCAGGTTTTCTTTGGTAAGTTTCCTTTCTTACCTAGGATGAAGTTATATTGTGCTAACTGTGCATTTCTGATCTTCTTATTTAACGTACAGCCCGGATCCAGATCAATGTCCACCATGAATTTAGCATCATGGAATTGTTGCCATACCTATTTAAACAGATACAGAATTCTTCAGATCTAAAATAAGAATTATATTTTGATCTTAAATGATTTTATTTAACATGATTTGAATAGTTATGCAATTATTAAAAAAGAAATGCTAGTAGGTATATTGAAGAATATGTTATTAATCTGTGACTTGGGACTACATTTTCAAAAATTAAAATGACATATTTTGCTTTTGAGAGGTAAATGTTTTAGAAAATCCTTAAAAATCAGAATTCAGGCAATCAGATAAATTTAATCAGTTCTTTACAAAAGAAAAAAATCCTTTTGCAAACATATCTTATGGTCACTAAATAGTTGCCAAGGAACAAATTGCTTATCAGTCTCCACATTAATACATAATGATGGATGTCCAATCTAACACAGAATGTAGTATTTCTGATCCCTCAAATAGGCAGCAAGCTGGTAACAGGAATTCAGTTGTTGCTGTCATTTGTGTGTGCAACATTTTAATATGAAATGTTGACAGCACAAACAATAGGCCCAAACCATCTTAATAGCTTTTTGTGTTTCTAGAGAATGGAATACAGTCATATAAAATTGTCTTTTAACACTAATTATTTCTTTAATAATAACTTTGTGTATATGACCTAAGCTAAACAGTACTCTGTAAGAAAAAAAATAGAACTCTACAAGAATAATTTATGTAAAATAAAAGAAAATATCAAGTTTGAGAAATACTAAAAGGTAGTTTTTTTCTTTCTGAACAGGTATTTTTTGATTAAAAAAAAAGCATTTTTTTAAGAGAGTGTGCAAGCGGAGGTGGGGGTTGGAGGGGCAGAGGGAGAGGGAGAGAGAGAATCTTAAACAGACACGGGGCTTGATCTCATGAACCTGAGCCAAAATCAAGAGTCAGACGCTTAACCGACTGAGCGACCCAGGTGCCCCAAAAAGAAACCTTCTTAAATGAAGGAGCCAAAGATCAAACTGTAATTTCTTGAAATAAACTTCTAGGAATCTAAAGTTGGCAATCTACATTAGAGATTATTATTCCATGCCTTTTTTTCTCCCCTCAAAAATACCATCTCCACTTTACCATCTTAAGTTTTTGTATATTAAATAGTAAACAATGTTTTCAATATTTTTCCTTTCCAAAAAAAAGGCAACACTACATTAAATTTTATTAATTTTAAGTTAAACTAGATTAAAATTTCCATCTACCTGACAACCAATTACCACTAACAGGACAAAAAGATCTGAATAAACCATTTTTATTTCACTAATAGGCTGTCTACGTGATCATTAACCAATAGGGATTTTTGTTAAGTACGCAAATTTTAGAAGGGTTCTTGCACGGTTTATTACGGGTGCCAGGATAAGACTATACTTTCAACTGTAAGCTATTTTAAAGAATAAAGCATAGTGTTTTAGTTTCTTCACACGGGCCCTTGTGTGCATGTGAGTTGCACTACTCGGGAACTGGTGAAGTGGATAATCACAGGCTGTTTAGCACCCCGGTCTCTAGTCATTAAGTATCAGTAGTAGTGCTCCCCGATGCGTCCATTCAATAGAACCAAAAACCCCATGCCTGCATAACTCCAGATACAACCCCCACCACCGACGGAACGGGGGTAAGTCAGTATTGTCACAGTTGAGAACTGAGTTATTTAATTACAGACCTTTCTCCTACCATGTGAGCTTTCATAGTGCAAATAAGAGAAAGTACAATCAATTAAGCACGGGACATAACTGATTTTTATCATTTATAACTAAAACTATTGTGCGCAGTAACAGAAATATAGTACGTCTGAATGGTTTGCTTTTCAGGTGGTCTAATGTTCATGAATTTTTTTTAAAGACAGTTAAGACCTGAGTGCAATTTATTCTGATGATCTAGAAACATGATGGTTTTGACATTATGATATTGTTCCCTGATATTTAAATCTGTTTTAACTAGCCAATTTATTACTTTTAGCTTGCAATTACGAAACAATGATTATTTATAACACGACTTTTAACGATTTGAAATTCCTTAGTATGGAACTGTCCCTCTAACAGAACAGACTGTTCTAGTCTTTAGGGTGTGAAGCATGAATGGCTATTTACAAATCTGTTAGTAAGGTAGTTTTTTAATGGGTAGGGCAAAACATGGGACTGGCACACCATTAAGGTAAAAGAAAATCTGCAAATAACTGAAGAAATTTACATTACAAACATGAAGCAAAATTATTCTTTGATCAAAGAGCAGCTTAAATTGCATTATGCATCTGAAATTACGTATCGTACTGGGGCATTATTTCCTCATACAAACACTAAAATATACAAGTGTATTTAAAACACTATTCAACTTATGTCTTCTGATCATGAAACATGTAGGAAGTATCAAAGAGGTAATGTAATCTGTTCAGAAATAGGAACATTTCTCTATACCACAAGTGGCTTGATCTACCAAGGATATGTACATCTTATGAGATATAAAAAGCCAAGTGGCAGACAGTAAATTGAAGAAAAGTTGTATTTAAGGATTACCTTTTGGGCATATTCATCACATGTTGGTCCCACTGGAACTACCATTACCTGGCGAGGAGACAGCCAGAAGGGCCTTTAGAAGAAATTAAAAATTTTTAATGTGGATTGGGGTCCTTTCCTAAAAAACGATGGCACATTTCTTAAGCCTGCTTTTCAGTATCTTCCTATAATATGTAAGGGCCACTTTATCTATTTTTTTTATTTTTTTAAAGATTTTTATTTATTTATTTAACAGAGATCGAGAGCACAATTAGGCAGAGCGGCAGGCAGAGGGAGGGGGAGAAGCAGGCTCTCCGCTGAGCAGGGAGCCCAATGTGGGGCTCAATCCCAGGACCCTGGGATCACGACCTGAGCCGAAGGCAGCCGCTTAACTGACTGAGCCACTCAGGTGCTCCAAGGGCCACTTTAAAAAACTCTCCCCTGCCCCTTATATCCAATAAAGACTAAAGGGAGGAGATTCAGGAGCAGAGAGGGCAACTTAAATCAGGAAAATCCGTAACTAAGGTTTGATTTACTAGGCAGATGGCAAAGCACATTGAGGGCAGGGACTATGCCTTGCACCTCAACATATCAGGAAACAGAACATCACGCACCAGCTGCCAGAGGGGCTAAGAAAGAATTGCATTTAGTGATTCACTGTTCAACATTCTCTTATTAATTATTCTTCATGGGGGACATGGACCAGACCATGCCTTCAGTTATTCAAGATCCATTTTGCGGGATTTAGCAAATTATAAATGATAATAACTGGTGACAGTATTTGATAAAAATGAGTGTTTTCACTTTTTTTTTGAAAGGCAGACTGCCACCTATAGCGCCTTGTTAGATAATGTCTGGAGTCTTGCAAGCCTGACTACCCTAAGTTCTCCTATGTTTTCACTTCTTATTAAAAACTGACCATTTGTAACTCTACCTGTGGAGTATTTCAGGTGTCAAATCCTCCCTATGCTGCAGACATTAGGACTAGTGTTTCTCTTAATCAGTCCTCTAGTTTCAGTTGTTTTATTACAGCAGGGAAAAGGCACTAAATTCTGCCCGAACTGGCTGTTTCCCACCTATTACAGGTTTGACAGAACAATCAGCTGAGGATCGCCCTAGTCTCTAGAAACCACGTAGAGAGTGTTTTCCATATTTGATTTGATTTTGTGAAACAGAACTGAAAAGAGATGATCTCATTTCACTGACAAGTATGAGAAACTCCCTTTAATGACCGAACTAACCAAATTAGAAATAAAATTGAAATGACTACAATATATAAGGTAAAACACATTAACATTTTACAAAAGTTTTGTATCAATACAATTAATATGGCAGACTCTACAAAATGGGTGTTTTATAACCTTGTGTGGCTTTCAACTGCCTTTACAAATTGTGGGCCCAGACAAAACTGCTTAAAAATAAAAAGGAAGTTATGTGCTCATATCCTGCCAGCAAAAGCATAATCTTGTAGAAACAAGACAAAAAATGTTGATCAGTCTGGAGTCTGTACTTTCAATTAAAAAGTAATTGGCGAAAGATTTATACGATCTGAAGAGAAACCAGAGTATAAATCATGGAACACTACATCAAAAACTAATGATGTAATGTATGGTGATTAACGTAACATAATAAAATAAAATAAAATAAAGAACCCCTGAAGTAAGATCAATTAAAAAAAAAAAGTAATTGGCTTCTAAGGGATGTCAAAATACTTGCTTATTATGATCAGCAATACTCAACAAAGTAAGCCCAAAGCGTACTCTTGTTTACTCAGACAGAAACATCAAAACCATGTTAATCCCAAAGCAACAAATGTGCTTAGCGTATAATAACTCCCAATTAGAAAGTATTATATATAATTCAAACAAATCAAATTCTGAAATAAAAATACTACTAATAATTATTCTTAAAGCAAAAATTTGGGTTTAGATTATGATTCCTTAGAACACCTGTCATTAATTAGAAGTGACAATCAGATCATTCTCCTTTTCTACTGCATAACTAAACTGGACAGCAGACATTTCTTTTAGTCAATTTACACTGTCTAGACAAAAACAATGACAAAAATTACCATTTGCCGCCAAAGTTTTCAGTGAGGATAGCAATCATTCTTTCCACTGACCCCAAGATGGCTCTATGGACAATCACTGGCCTTTTCTTATCATCACCATCATGGCTACATAGGAAAAAAAAGTATGGTTTTACTTTACATATTCCTTTATATCCCCCTAAAGGCGAGTACTCAGAGCAGACTCCAGAAACTCACCTTACAAAAGTGAGATTAAATCTGATGGGCAACTGAAAATCCAACTGGATTGTTGCACACTGGTGGTACCGACCAATTGCATCTTTAATCTGTATATCAATCTAAGAAGTAAAGACGTAAAGACTAGGTTATTTTAAGATGCTGTCTATATTTAAAGCTCAACTCAGTAGTTATAACAAGACTGGCTTTCTTTCTAACTTAAAGTATGTCTTCTTCACCCCAAAATAAAAATCACATTACTCCAATATACTTTCATACTGACCTTTGGACCATAAAAAGCTCCATCTCCAGGATTTAACTCCCACTTCTCACCAAATTCATTCAGACTGTTTTCAAGTTGCTAAGGATAAAGCAAGATGATCTTTATTCTTGTTCATCTGCAACTTCCCTTCTTCCAGCCTGATCTAAGACTAAAACTACAGTAATTACTTTCTTGGGTCCCTATTTTCTCTGTTAGAATTCTGTCCACCTAAACATACTCACATACAAATCCCCTTTTCTGAGAAATAACTGAAATTCATCAGTGTATAGGTTTAAGAGGCACAGCACGATGGTTTGATTTATACTGTAAAATGATTACCGGTTAGATTCAGCGAACATCCATTTTTCACACAGACACAATAAAAAGAAAAGAGAGGGGGCGCCTGGGTGGCTCAGTTGGTTAAGCCACTGCCTTCGGCTCAGGTCATGATCCTGGAGTCCTGGGATCGAGTCCCGCATCGGGCTCCCTGCTCGGTGGGGAGTCTGCTTCTCCCTCTGACCCTCCCCCCTCTCATGTGCTTTCTCTCTCTCAAATAAATAAATAAAATCTTAAAAAAATAAATAAATAAATAAAAAATAAAAAAGAAATTAAAAAAAAAAGAAAAGAGAGAAGAAAAAAAGAAGAACATGTTCTCCCTGTGATGAGAACTCCCAGGATTTACTCTCTGACCAATCTTCCTGTGTATCACACAGCAGTGTCTGCTAAAGTCATCACGATGCCTATCACATCCCTGGTATCTGCTGTTCTCATGACTGAAAGTTTTTATCTTTGGACCACCTTTCTCCAATTCCCCCCTTTTATAAGTTACAGCTTGATGACTGAAAAAATACTCAACCATTTGTAATATGAAATCATACATAAAAAAACTAGCTTGCTCAAACCTAGGAACCATTTCAATTTTCTCTTGCTTTTAGCCATTTAAAGAGCCTTGTTTCTTAGAACAAGTTCATTTCAGTCAAATAGTACTCAAGCATGCTGAAAAACAAAACTTACTTTCTCAGCTTGATTCCATACTTCAATATCTCCAAGGAATTTTTCTGGGCGAGTAGACAGGTTCAGTTTAAAAGAAAATCCAAATATGCTATATACTGTATGTAGAAAATCCAAACAACCTTTTATTTCATCCTCAATCTTTAAATTAAAAAAAAAAAAAAAGACAGTGGTAACTCTCCTTGACTTTTTTCACAATTCTTTCAAATTATTTTATCCCACAGAATCTCGTAATACCTGCTCTATGGCACAGAATATGTGAGCATCATCCTGTTGGAATCTTCGTACCCGCGTAAGTCCTGTGAGTGCTCCTGACAACTCATTCCTATGAAGCACCCCAAAATCAGCTATCCGCAGAGGCAACTCTCGCCAGGACCTTGGCCGATGATCAAACATAAGGCTGAAGAAAAAAGAAAATTAAAACCCACTGATAATTAATTTCACAAGCATAAAACTACTTTTCTAATATATGAAAGGCTGTCTATACAAGCAACACTTCTCAAATTCTGGACTTCATACCACAATGTAAGCACTTGCATGAATAACATAGCAAATAAATTATAATACAAACATCCACAACTAAGAGAAAATAAAAACTGATTCCCATGGGTCTGGAGTCAAATCCTTGTGCTCAATATTTCCATTAACTTGAGGACTGCCTTTAATGCTCATATTAAAAAAAAAAATCTTGGGGCGCCTGGGTGGCTCAGTTGGTTAGGCGACTGCCTTCGGCTCAAGTCATGATCCTGGAGTCCCTGGATCGAGTCCCACATCGGGCTCCCTGCTCGGCAGGGAGTCTGCTTCTCCCTCTGACCCTCCCCCCTCTCATGCTCTCTCTCTATCTCATTCTCTCTTAAATAAATAAATAAAATCTTAAAAAAAAAAAAAAATCTTAGCTCCATACTAATCATTTAATACACTGGAAACTAAAGACTGTGCCTTCTTGTCACTCCCAAAACTGCTTCAGTTCTGTCTGAAGGTGCTTCAGCAACTTTAGAGAATCTGGGAAAACTAAGAACAAAGCCAGCTGGCCCGCTGACTTACAACCCAGTTCCCTTAGGGAGATTCCCCTCCCCCGTCACCTTCGAGGCCTTGCTGCTAGGAGCTGGAGATACCGAGCCACCGGCAGCCACTGCTCTCCCTAGTATTCCCCTGAAGTCACTCTTCGTCTAACTTTCAAGGATAGAAAGTGAAATAACTGCAAAGCAAGGAAGATCTCCCAAGTATGTCAATTCATTAGCAGGTTTTAAAAGAACATGTTTAAGAAAAAAAAAATTCTAGAGAACTGGCCATGCCCACATTCAGTCTACCTGTTTTATATTCTACCTGTTCGCTGCTATTATCCCACTGCCATTCTTGAATGTCTACATATCTGAGGCTCTAACTCGGCAGGAAAGATGTTATAATATCACAACAAAGTTACAATGAAATATTCTTCTGATTCCATAATTTGTTTTAAACAAAAATTCTTTCAAAGGAGGGAGAGCATACCAGGACCAACTGCAGCATGGGAAAATCTTTAATAGGAACTCAAAGCTACTAAATACCAGTGTCCGGGGCAGTTCATGGGTTTCAGAGCAAATAGCTCCTTCTCCACCTCAAAGGAGAACATGTTCTCACTATAGTGCTGCCAGTGGCCCGATGTCATCCAGAGTCGGCTGTTGTAGATGTTTGGGGTGACCACCTCCTGGAATCCTCGTTTCCTATATTCGCTCTGTTAGAAAACAAACACAATACACATGTAGGAAATAGAGAAGTTCTTATTTCTGGTGGGAGTAAAATTTAAAGAGCAGTTTTATACTAGGATCTAGTGAAATTCAAGATACACATACGTTATAATATAGAAATTCTACTTGGAGGTATATATGAAAGAAGAAACTCCTGCACACACATAAGGAGGGCTATCAAAACAATGCTACTACTGTACAATCACTAATATGAGAAAATTAGAAATCACACCAGTGTCCACCAATAAAGGAATGGGCCTAGTGTGGTAGTTAAAGAACAGAGTAAGTAACAAGTGAAAATAAACAGGATTTTTAAAATATGATTTTTTGAATTATGAAGACTGATACACAATGAGACTTCACGTATGTAAATTTGAACTACACAAACACATAAATAATTTAGGGTACATATGTATGGGGTAGATATAAAATAACATGAATCTATGCTAACTTCAAATACTAGTTTCTTCTAGGAAAGGAGGGAAATGAATCAAAAGGGGTCCTAAAAGGGAGCTTTTTTCTTTACTCTACACATATTACTTTACTTAAATAAAAAAATGTGAAGCAAATATAGCCCAGTGCACATGTGTGGTAAATCAAGGGGTGAGTATGCAGATGGTGGTGGTGTTATTCCCTACAAACCTGAGCCTGAAAGACTTCATATTTTATAAAGAATAAAAAAGCAATGTAAAGACTAACTTGTTTTTTTGAGGAAAATATAAATGGTCAAAGAGCATACAGAGCTCCCACTTTAAGTTCACCAGCTTCTCTGTTGTGTACATACCCATGTATAAGGACAAAGTCATGTATTAAGAGGAAGGAATTTTTTTTTTAAGTAGGCTTCATGCCCAGCATGGAGCCCGATGTGGGGCTTGAACTCATGACCCTGAGGATCAAGACCTGAACTGAGATCAAGTCTGGATGCTTAACGGACAACTACCCAAGTGCTCCAGGAGGAAGGAATTTTTTAAACATTTTATGATAATTCACACTTGCATTTTTATTCCTTTAAATGTTTCTTCTCAAATACAAGATTGTTTTTTTCCTTTTAGTAGACCTTATTTAATATAATCAACTTTTTTCCTAAATTTACAGAAGAAAATAGTGAATATGGTTTACCCTGATGAATTCAATAAGTGTATTATAAATGTATGCTCCCTTCGGCAGGAAAAAGCAACTTCCAGGGCTGAGTTCATGAAAGAAATATAGTTCTTGGTCCTGAGTAAAAAAAAAGCAAAAGAATGTTTATATATGCACGTAACATCAACATAAACTTCAGTGTTCCTGAGTTCAGAATACGACCATGATATCTCATACTTTAATGTATGCCATTCCTGCATCAAAGAAGACGTTGTTAACTTTTCTGGTGTACAATTCAATAGTACAGAATCGCAGCTGATTTATAACTTAGCATTAAGTACGTTCTCTGCCTGTTACATTCCGGAATCCAGTCAAGTTTACCCAAGAATGACCTGGAGCAGGGGTTAGCTCTTTTCAACTATCCACAGTGGGAGCTCTCACAGTTTTAATTCCTCAAAGCTCTGAGATGTGAATATTGTTCCTTTTTTCTTTTTTTTAAAGTAGGAGCAGCAGGAAGGAGACCAGGAAAAGGACAGCGATAATGAAAGAGAAGACACAGATGAAGCTGCCTGACTTTGGGCTTTGGTGAAAGCAGCACATCCTCCTACCTTCTGGCCCACCACTCCCCCACCAAACGCCCAGAATTCTCAGGGAGGGGCCCCACCAACTGTTGGTGCTTCCTTACCACTGCAATTTATTTCAGGCCACCGAGAGAGCAGGGTAGGAGATGGCACAGAGTGAACCCAATTTTAGAAACGTCATGTTTTTATCAAACCTAATTTCCAGTTTAGAAAACACTGAGGGGAACAGGGATAAAGAAAATAACACCATAGTATCAACTGGTGACTTGCTATGTCACCTTGGGCAACAAGAAGATTAATTCTAGGGGAAATTGGTTTCCACATCTTTAAAAGAAGTCCGTGAGACCAGGAATTTCCAAAGTATCTCCCAGCTCTATGAAACCCTGCTATGCTGCTTTTACAGGAAACTAGGTCATCAGTATCTGTTCTTAATAAAAATAGTAGTTAAAATGAGTATTTCGGTGGTACTGAGCACTAGATCCTAGAAAGATAATATAGACAGTAAACAGTAAGTAAGATAACAGTAAGATAATAATAAGTAATTTATGGATTATATAGGATACAGCACAATACAGGAAAGCTACAGCATCTTTTTAAAAGGAAATTCCTAGTACTTAATACAACTAAGTTGCAAATAAAAATAAAGAAAATTCAGCCTAGAAACATTATTATTCTTTTTTAACATACCCTCCCAATTTTCCTGTGATCTCGGTTTTTAGCTTCCTCTTGGAACTTCTCCCATTCTTTCAACATTTTAGGATCTGGGAATGAAATGCCATAAATTCTCTGGAGAGTCTCCATATCTGCTTTGCCTTCCCAGTATGTGGAGGAATTCTGAAAACAAATATTAACCATGAAACAATATTCAAATTTGTTACTATCTCACTTATTTCGAACTAGATGTTATTTCTTATAGTGGTCTATGAGTCAAATTCATAGTAGTCCTTATGACAAGAAAAATGGTGTAAAAGGTGCACACTTACTAAGCATCTCACAGTTGCTCTGAAGCCGAGCTAAGGTACAAAGCTGGCTGTTTGATTCCCTCAAAAATACTTCCCTCTCAACCATCCACTCAAACCACAACTCCACAAACATGAGATGCAAGGGCATCTCCCACAAGAAGATTAAGTAAAAATGGAAAGTAAACCAACAAAAAATATCTTGGAATGACCCAATTTATTCTTATAATTTAAAGTGCATTTGATAATCACCCATAAAATATTTATGAACTGGGAAAAACTGGCAGGACTAGTTTAGTTAAAAAGCACAAATAAAGTAATTATTACTTAAGACAAACAAAGAGCAAAAGCACATACTAATACTAAGTTTCAAAGCTGTTCAAACCATGACTGTGTGAGTTTTGGGAATCCGGTAAAGTTCCATCCCCACGTGCTCTGGTGATGAATTGTCACAGCTTCAGACTTTCAGTTAAAAAAGACTAGTCACTTAAAAAAGACAGTGACTAGCATGAGAAAAAAATCCATCCTTATATTTGCAAGAGAAAAATAGGCAGAAAGATAAACCAAGAGAAGTTTAAACATATACAGATAGATACATTCACATAGTCTTTAAAGTTACATTGCTTACTTTGTGTATTTTCAAAGTCTTAATTTTGCCAGTGTGTCTGACATGAGGACCCCGACAGAGATCTATCAAGGGGCCACACCTAGAGATTAAAAGAAAGGAAGTTTAACAAAGACTTAAAATGACATATATACCAGTTAGTTACATTTAATGACAACTGACATTCTCACCTATAGACTGTGGTAGTTGGAGTATTCACTTTTTCATTCAGTATCCGACATTTGAACTTATTGTACTAAAAACAGGAAAAATTGTTTTGTAAAAAACCCTCCTTTAATTTTTATCTCTAAATACTACAGCTAAAATATAACTCAAAATACATCTTATCGAAGCACTGCAGGAAAATAAGTATGTCAATATTTCATGTTCTAAAAACACTGTTACATTTTTCTAAAGAAAAGAACAGGCTTCAATTTAATACACTAAACCCCAGTGTGACAACTTCAAGTAACATTACAGAGTGACACAGAAGTGGAGGCTGTATGTTACAGCTCAGTTTACCTTAAACATTTCTAGTAAAGTTTCTTTCTTTACTTCCAATCTTTCAAAAGCTTGTTTTTCTTTAATGATTTTCTTACATAAAGCCTCCAAAGAAGAGAAATCATTGCTGGACACACCCCTGAAGGAAAAGGAAGTATAATTAATCTCTTTCCACTCTATTCTACTCACATAGTAGCTTGGAGGAGTATTTCTTTAAAAAAAACGTGAAGAGTTTTAATATAAAAAAATAGACCCTTGCATCATATATTAGAATTTTAAACTAGATATTATTGTTTTTATATTTTATATTTTCAGTGGCTTCTACCTTGGTCATCACGGAGACTTCTCACTAGTGAACCCTCCCTCCACCACCTCTATGACCGGCTTCACTTTATTTCCCAACATACCTTAGGGTTCTACCTCCATCGATCTACAAAAGAGCTCTTATAAGTTACTAGCACTTCCTAAGTTACTACAACACTTCAAGTTTTGATAGTGGAAATACTTGGTAACTATTAAGCAGTAAGCCTGTTATCATTCCTTCCTTACTGAGAACTCTTTAAAAATAATATATGGACTCTGAGTAATTCAGAATTTATTTTTTATTCAGTTACATAACTTACCCTTCTTCAAGGTACATGTCATAATAGAATCCATTTTCTATTGGTGGACCATAACATAAACATCCACCATAGACTCTTTCCATGGCTTCACCCATGATATGAGCACTTGAGTGCCAATATACCTGAAAATGCAAAGAAAAATGGGATGGTCTGAGTTTGGGCATATATGCTGTCAATTAATACGGCTGCCTTGAAAAAGATACATAAAATTTACTCTAAATAAACCAAAGACATGAAAAATCTAAATTTAGAAATGTATAAACTTTGGTGTGATTCTATGCAGAGCCAAAATGATTTAGGAGGGTTTTAATTACTAAGTTGCTTTTGTACCTTAGAGATCGTCTGGTTTAGTTGTTTCCAAACTAATTAAATTCAAATTAGCATCATTAATTACAAGGAATAGATTCTGTTCCCTGAAAACAACTGCCACTCACAAAGTGACTGTCTTCTTGACTGTAATGACCCAGGGTCTTTGGAGACAATGTGCCTATGTCCCACATCCCATGTGCTATGCTGTGGCCCTTACTGAGATGTGGGACATTACTTAATTACATTCTCTTTTTCCTTATTGGCCGCAAACAATTAAGGTGTTGTAACTTGTCCCCACAACTCATTTATAAAACACAAGGACAAACATGGACACTGAAATGTGATGGCAATACAGCTGACCCTTGGACAATGCAGTGGCTAGGGATGCTGACCTTCCATGCAGTCAAAAACTCAGTATAACTCATGACTCTCCAAAAACCTATTAGTAGCCTACTATTGACCAGAAGCCTTACTGATAACAGAGTCAATTGACACATATTTTGTATGATATATGTATTATATACTGTATTCTTATAATAAAGCTAGAAAAAAAAGTTATTAAGAAAATCATGTGGAAAATACATCTACTTTATCAAAAAATACTTACAGATATTTATTTATAGAAAAACAATCTGTGTATTAGTAGACCTCAAACTCATATTGTTCAGGGGTCATCTATACTTGGTAGATGAGTCAGAATATATCCACAACTACATTTTTAAGATTTGTTAAGGTACCAAAATGATTTTTAAAATTTTCATTAAAAACTTAAGGAGTGCAGAATACATCTGAAAACCACTGATACACATACATAAGTAAACTATCATAATAAAACAAAATATTTTATTTCCCTTTATATGGTATACTATCATGGAGAAATAAGAAAACCTTGCCATCAAATGCAGGCTGATTTTTATAGTGCTTTCAAGCAGATTTGCATTTTAAGATGAGGAAAATATGGAAATTAACTGTCCAATAGGGAGAGTAGTTTAAAGAATTGTTCAATTTTATTTGTAAAATCTATATATCTTGCTTAAGTGTTGACTGACAGGGCAGAAGCAATTTTTACTTGCTTTACCAGAACACTTTTCTCACTGAACTATCCAGTAATGAAAATAAATTTATTCATGTTCACTTCTTAAATACACAAGGCAAGCTCTTTTATGCTGCTCCCTAAATGAAAGATAAAATGAAGATTTCAAATATGACAACGAGACACCAATAAACTCTAAACCCACTGACAGTGGGAGCAGAAGACACTGGAAATGTGAACCTTTATCTTGAAATTCAGTGACTACTGTATAAAAACTTACCGCTTGAGCTTCCTCATCCTCAAATTTGAGAAGCTCCAAGGTACAATCTTCCTCCAGAGGACGGTCTACGTCCCAAACAACTTGATTCACTTTAGCAATAACAGTGTTGTCAGCCAGGCCTTGACTTAAAAAATATACACACAAGCATATATATAAACAAAAGAATGTAAAAAAAGAGTCTTTTGTAGTACAACACTTAATCTGAGAACAAGAATAGGAAAATAAACGCTATATATATTCTATATTAACACTACATACATTACTTATAATGTATATTATAGCTTTCTGAAATAAAATGGAAAAAGCAACAAACCCCCAAAATGTACCCAAGTATAACTAGAGGATCCCCAAAATCCAGAACACTATTATTTTACATTCAATGCCTCTTATTTAAGCAGACACAACTGTGATAAACAGTTTTCAGTGGCTTGATTAATCTTTTCACTTCTCCAAATAAAGTTTTCCACAAAGCCAAGCTATTTAGGCTCCAAAAAAGAAAAAGAGGGGTTACTAAGTAACTCTTCTGCTCTCCCTCCTACTTGAAATCTGTAATAGATTTTTTTCTGTGAGGTAATGCTAGCCACAGAATAAATTCTGTAAATGACTAAGATGGTATGATTTTTAATAAGCATATAGGTAAAATAAAGGACTAGTCAATAAAACTGGTTTATAATATGGATTTAAAAAGCCATTTACACACACAGCACAGAGAACACAATATAAACTATCACCAAGCGATTAAGACCACACTATCAGACCACACCAAGTGTACCAGCCACAGGAATTCTGAGGACTGGAAAGCAGCAAAAGTCAGATTAGTCTGGACAGGGTTTGAGGATAAAGTAATGAGGGGCTGAAAGATCAGGGCTGAAAGATCAGAAAAGGAGAGGAGGTGGCATTCCGGATGAGGGAGATGTGTGTTAAGAAAGGTTCAGGGGGGGGCGCCTGGGTGGCTCAGATGGTTAAGCGTCTGCCTTCGGCTCAGGTCATGATCCCGGGGTCCTGGGATCGAGTCCCACATCGGGCTCCCGGCTCAGCGGGGAGCCTGCTTCTCCCTCTGACCCTCTCCCCTCTCATGCTGTTTCTCTCTCGCTGGCTCTCTGAAAAATAAATAAAATCTTTAAAAAAAAAAAAAAAAAAAAAAAAAAAAGAAAGGTTCAGGGGGCGCCTGGGTGGCTCAGTTGGTTAAGCGACTGCCTTCGGCTCGGGTCATGGTCCTGGAGTCCCGGGATCGAGTCCCATATCGGGCTCCTTGCCCGGCGGGGGGTCTGCTTCTCCCTCTGACCCTCCCCCCTCTCATGTGCTCTCTCTCTTTCTCTCTCTCAAATAAATAAATAAATAAATAAATAAATCTTTAAAAAAAAAAAAAAAAGAAAGGTTCAGGAAGAGGAGCCTGGGTGGCTCAGTCCAGCGTCTGCCTTCGGCTCGGGTCATGATTCCAGGGTCCTGGGATCGAGTCCCGCAACGGGCTCCCTGCTCAGTGGGGAGCCGACTTCTCCCTCTCGCACTCCCCCTGCTTGTGTTCCCTCTCTCACTGTCTCTCTCTGTCAAATAAATAAATAAAAAATCTTTAAAAAAAAAACCCCAAACCGAAAGGTTCAGCAAGCTGCATGGCTAGAGAACTGAGTAAGATTAATCAGATTACAGGTCTGAATGTGTAGCTAGAGAAGTAACAGTGTGTGATAGCCTAGACAACTCAACAAAAGCAGACAGCCCTCTATACTTTGAAGGAAAAGTTTACAGTCTTTGTAATGTTAATCTTAAATAAATCTACCACCTGAAGGCTTCAGCTGGCTAGACGTGCAGTGTTGGATGGTTCTCTTCTTACTCTGTATAAGTACAACTAAGTACATACAACCTCCCCCACTTGAGGTTTAGGACAGCACTATAACAAAAGGTAAACCATAAATTCCCATCCCATTTTCAAATTCACTGAATTTCCAACAGATTACATCCAATGTTTTCTTTCCTTCTGAGATCATATAAAGCCAACAAAATGAAAAAAATACACACATTTCATAAGACATACATGGATTTGGCAGAGAGAAATCTATTTTATCATATTGGTGTAAAAGTTTTCAGAAGATTAAAGAATTGGCCAAAAGGTGACTAATATTCTCCATATTCTTTGGGAA
The DNA here is from genome assembly GCF_029215605.1 of Mirounga angustirostris. Taxonomy (NCBI): domain Eukaryota; kingdom Metazoa; phylum Chordata; class Mammalia; order Carnivora; family Phocidae; genus Mirounga; species Mirounga angustirostris. The sequence goes on from NW_026991715.1 coordinate 128,065,124, forward strand.
GAAAATGGCTTTTATCTCAGGGTCCAAAATAGTGCCTTGTGTTGCTAACAGCAGAGTTACTTTGAAAATGTAGATACGCACAGACCATATGAGATCATTTCGATTTTCCAAAGAAGGGATAAAGTAATTAAACCTTCAGATTTAAAACAAAATAGAACTTCAAAGAAAAACCTTTTGAAGCACATGGAGCACGGCTTCTTTTCTCTTCCCTTCTGTATTCACAACTACCATCCAAACCTTTCAATAGTCTGTTACTCATGCTATAATTTTTCACACAACAGCAAGAATTTATTCTGTATTTTTGTAAAAATGTCTTAAAGCACCCTCACTTGTGGATCAAAGCTTTATGTTAAATTTTGCAGTTCTCAAAAAAAATATTTTCTAATTGGTTATTTGATAAAATTACAATGTAATCTGGAGGACAACATTGTAGAATGTAGAGAAAAAGTTCCTGGACTAATCGGAGCCTGAATTTTAATACCAACACAGCTACAATCTCAATGTGCAACAACGGAGGATTACCTTAATCAAAATGCCCATGAAAGTCACCTCCAAAATGCAAGGTTGAACTTATTCATTTAGAGGTCTATCCAGTTATTTATGATCTCACATGGAAACCTTGATATTACAATTTCCTTCTTACTTCCTCTGGAGTAAGATATAAGTACTTTAGGTAGAATCAATGGTCAAATTAACTGAAACACTCCATTTTCTTTGTAAAAAGTACTAACTAGTGTCCATGACACAATAAAGATTCATGGCTCAAAGGCCAACTGCTTCTACGCTCACCAGCTGCATAGTGGGCTTACTGCTAATCAGCTAGGTTGGTTCCCAAACCTCTGTATGTACTTGTTTTAGGCCTTAGGTTCAACAATATGAAGTTGATGATAATCAACCATTTTTGACAGTCGCCTGATTGCAGGTGGTTCAAATCAACATATAATGAGATAATAAAAATAAATTAGAAATAATTACATATATAGGGTGAAAGATATAGTGAATATGTATTTACGTGTTTTAAATTAAAATGTTTAAGACAGAAGTTGGCAAACTCTTTCTGTAAAGGGCTAAATATTTCAGCCTGGACCATACATGGTCTCTGTCATACCTTAGTTTTCTTTCTTTTTTTTTTCAAACCATTTAAGAACCATGCTTAGCTCTTGGGCCATACAAAAGTAGGCTATGACCACAGTTTGCCAACACCTGGTGTTAGATATGTACATCAATTTATGCTTTCCCATCTTTATCATTTCCTATAAACAACTATTAATCCCAATCATATCAGAGTAAGAAAGCTTGACTCTACTACAAAGTATACATCTAATTCTCAGTTATTTCTCTCAACCCAATACAAGTTTTAAGATCAGACATGGTCCTTTGAATTTATTAAAAATAGTACATTATTTTCACGTGTCCTATATTAGCTTCTTAACGTCCCCATGTGAGATGTTCTACCTTCATTTTTAACTTCAAAACAGACATTTAAGTCAAAATAAGTGAAACACTGTCTACTTGGTTTTGTGATATTTACAATCAAAGTAGAACTAATAATATAAAATCCTTTGTAAAATAAGACCAAAGTGGACTCTCTCAAAAATTAACTTTGAATCTTTTTTTTTCAAAGGAACTTTTTTTAAAGATTTTATTTATTTATTTGACAGAGAGAGAGAGTGCGCAGGCACGCACAAGCAGGGGGAGCAGCAAGCAGAGGGAGAAGCAGCAGGCTCCCTGCTCAAGCCCGACGCAGGGCTCAATCCCAGGACCCTGGGCTCATGACCTAAGCCGAAGGCAGACACTTAACCAACTGAGCCACCCAGGCGCCCCTTAACTTTGAATCTTGAGTATAGAGCTCCACATCATTTTGATTTTTTAAAATCCCAAATAATATAAACATTAAAAATACAAACAGTAACATAAAAATATTATGAAGATAAAACTTGACAATAAAAAAACTTAGTTACAAACAATAGGAGGTCAAGATAGGTGTAGCTTATACCTAATTCCACAAGCAATTTGATATGGTGTAGTTTTCCAGGATTCTGCATTGACCTGTTTACCATCAGGCAGAGTGACTTTAATCAGCTTGCTATCTTTTTCTGCCTTCTCTGCCAGAATGGAATCATGTTCTGCTTTTAGTTTATTATACATCTCAAGACGTGTGTTAATATATTCAGGCCAAGGATTCAACTGCAAGACAACAAATGAGGAAATAAATGATCAGTAAATACTTGCTTTCCTCTTTAGAAAAAAGAAAGAAATAATAAAAACAGACAATACAAAAATTATGATTACTAATGCAACACGGTAAATGGATTGCCCAAATCACTAAGCACTGGCTTAATCATGTCCTAAATTAAGGTAAGAAAAAGAATTAAATGCTGTCTTCTTATAATTTTTACTATAAGCATTTTTTTTTTTTAAAGATTTTATTTATTTATTTGAGAGAGAGAGAGAGAGTGAGCACGAGAGGGGGGAGCGGGAGAGGGAGAAGCAGACTCCCCGCTGAGCAGGGAGCCCGATGCGGGACTCGATCCCGGGACTCCAGGATCATGACCTGAGCTGAAGGCAGTCGCCCAACCAACTGAGCCACCCAGGCGCCCTACTATAAGCATTTTTTAAAAAATAGAAAAATACAAGTAACAACAGACACGTGGGCTGTTAATATCTTAAATGGACAATTATTACCATTTGCTATTTGCATAAGGTGATTTTGTTCCTTTTAAGACATTCTCTGAAGGTCTTTTCTAATCAAATGACACATACAGCTATAAACAATACTAGAAATAAAATGGCTTTTCCATCTTGTTTCAATCTTGTTCAAGGGATGGTCTGTACAGCTGGTCAGACTATATGTTCACTTACAATTCTTAACTAATCAACTATAAATTCATTTGACTTACGGGCTCCCATTCACAGAAAATTCCCTCTGAATTCAAAGAGAAGAAGAATACCTGCACATTGCCCTGAGAAGGGAGGTAAGACAAGTACACAAGTGATGGGAGCAGAGAGGAGGAAGAAAGGTCTTAGACAGCTCACGGTGAACTTTTTTCCAGACAGATCATTTAAGACACATATGGTCACATTTTGTACTTAAAATACTCTAATCAGAAGGGTCCTTTAATTGCACCTTTTGTTTCCTCTTTGCAGGCTAATTCTCAAGCTGTGACGGAATAACACGTACCACTGTACTGAAACCATGAAAAACAGACGAGGAAACATACACAGTTTTCTATTTACTTGCAAATTTTAAAATTCACAATCAACAATTTCCCCCACAATTACAGTGGACTAAATGGACAAAACCTAAGAGAAGTGGTTAGGTAGGGCTGTAAGCAACACTTAGTTCCTGATCACCTACAAAATGACCCTTCAGTAAATGAAAGCACTAGAAATTTACCAACGCAGCATTAGTAAGAGCAGCTCTGTAAAGCCAGTTTATGTGCTACAGGACACTTCTACAAAGCCTGCTCCTTTGTGCTTCTGCATCCTGGTAGTTTTCTAAGGAGTCTCTAATAAAATGCAATGACTAAAGCAAAAACTGAAACATGGTTCACAGCAGTTCAACTTCAAAAATAAAGTGGGAAGACGAGCTTAACTGCCTCCTAAAGCAGAATACCCAGAAATCAGGTTGATTCTGGGCTGACTTTTGAAATACTACCTCCTCTCAGTGTGCGCTGGGGGAACTGTAAGCATTTTCTTTACAATGGAGAGGTCTCAAGGAGATCTATCTGGCTCAAAACCAAACCCTAGTGGCAAGTCCTTGTGGAAACAGTGTGATGGGTCAAGGAATTGGGCCCTCTCTGGTTTCTGTTGCATTCAGTGTAAACTTAAACATCAAGTCTCTACCTCTTAATATCTCACTGAATGAAATGATCAGACAGCTGGCATCCAATCTGGCAACTGAGTAATTACCAATCCCCTTCTTTCCAACTTTTTTCCTCTTTTTTTTCCAAATCTAATCCCAAAGATCATCTTGCAATTGTACTTCAATGTTGTTTTCCTTTTTCAATAATAAATAGCTGCAAATCTTTTTCCACCCTGACTTTCCTAATTCTTCTCCAAGTGTTCCACCTAGTGCCATGTAAACCATTACAATCTCATACAGAGTAAGTGTGAGACAGCTCCTGCCACCTGTCAATCTTTGATAAGAGGGCTCTAAAACATTCACCTCTGCTCGGCCTCCGTCTCCAGATCCTTCTTTGTTCTTCTTCTTGCCTCCTTCCTTTCGCTTCTCCTCCCCAGCACCTACCTATATAAGCAAAGAAGAAATAAGATTTTATATTTTACTCTAATTTGACACCCCTTCATGCTGCACCCAGAAAACTTCTGAGGATTTTTAGCATGTATTTAAAAAAAAGGCGGGGGGGGGAGTAAATCTGATTTTGAAAGACTAAAAGATTTCACCACTGTCAAAGACAAATTAACAACTTGCAATAAGGACAAGTCTTTAAAAAGTAGAGAGGAGTAACCTGATAACATTCAAGTCCTCTGATTTCGTTTACTTTGCTTGTCCTGTGATTCTCACTTCAGGTTTGCCTGGACATATACTCAGTATATGGCCACAAAAAAGCATGCAATTTATTCAGTAATAGTATTTGCAGAAAAAAAAAAATCTAATGTTTTAGATGTGCAAACTTAATCTCTGCAGGGAAACTGAGGCACACACGTGAGAAACTCCCAGAGAAGGAAAGAACACAGCTGCAGCACTATGGTTAGATGTTAAGTAAGTTAGGACAACTGACTTTAAAGGATGAAGATTTCAACAGGCTGGGTTTTGAGAATGGAGGAAATAAATTGTTGGAAATGTTGAGACAGAGAATGAGAAAAAAATGGGAGAGAATGACAAAACCAGGCTGACAAAAACAGATTGTTTTAGGAAATCATGTCAGTTAAGACAGACTAGGGCTTAGACAGAAGCAAACACTAAAGGTTATGGGGTTACCATAAAGAATGTGGACTTTAATTAGAAGTACATGAAGGCATAGAAAGTTTTAAAGCAGTAAGTCCTGTGCAAAAAGGCAACCAGTGTAGAGTTGGTCTATACTGGTGGTTGTCAACCAGAAGAAATTTTGCCCCCTAGCGGATACCTGGCAATGTCTGCTGATACTGGTTGTCACAACTGCGGGGGGGGGGTGCAACTGGCATCCAGTGGCTAGAGACCAGGGATGTTATTAAACATCCCACAATGCACAGGTCAGCCTTCCCAAACAGAGAATTATCCAGTTCACAAGGTCAAGAATCCCTGAAATTCATTATGGGATACTGTGAAGAGTATCTTCACAGAAATGAATTCTTTACTTCACTGCTCAGACAGAAACATTCTAAAGCAAATTGCACTACAAAAAGTTTTACAATGTACAAAGTTCCCCACAAACAATCGCATCTATTTCTTGGCAACCCTGTGAGATTGACATTATTATCATTCCCATTTTACACATATAATTAAATGGGAAAAAACTAGATGATTTTTCTAGGTTCACACATTAAGTCACAGGAAAGATACCCAATCAGGTGCTGACAGTGGTTCACCCTAAAGAGGGAAGTGATGATCAGCAGTGAAGGAGTTTTGAGGGTAGAACTGAGAATAAGAAGGGGGGACTTTATTATAGTTTTCTATGTTTGTGGTCTTTTTTTTTCCTAGCAGTTTTATTGAGACATTATCCTACACCATACAATTCACCCATATAAAGTACACAATTCAGTGGTTTTTAATGTATTCATTCAACCATCACCAAGATCAATTTTAAAACATTTTCATCACCCCAAAAGGAAACACTGTATCCATTAGCAGTCACTCCATTTTCTCTTCTCCCCAGCCCCTGGCAACCACTAATCTACTGTTTCTATATATTTGCCTATTCCAGGCACTTCATATAAATGGAAGCATACAATATGTGGTCTTTTGTGACTGGTTTCTTTCACTTAGCATGATTTCAAGATCATTCATGTTACATATATCAGTACTTCATTCTTTTTTTTATTGCCAAATAATATTCCATTATTTATCCACTTAACAGTCGGACATTTTGAAATGTATTACTTGTATAACTTAAAAATTAAACTAAATTAAAAAATATATGACTTCCAATTTCAAGCTGAGCTAAAACTTTTCCCACTCTGGGATTCTGGATTTCACAAACTTCTCAGGTTCATTTATAGTCAATAGATAAATAATTAACATAATTCAAGCCTATTCTAATCAATAAAGCACTAACCAACAGGGTTACAAGATTCTCTATATGCCTTTGCTCTACTGTAGAAATGATGCAACTAGTCAAGTATCTCTGGTAAGAGGGATGAAATTTAATTGCAGATGTGTGCAGGTTTACAATGGAAAAAGAATGAGACACTTCTACTTTTCGGAGTGTATGTTTTTGGCTTTGGTCATATGGATATCTGCCCAATGAACAGGAGTAGTGGAAAAGAAGGTGAAAATTAACAGAAAGGTTTTCTGTGTTCTAAATGCCTCTTTTTTTATAAATGAGAATACGGGCCCAAGGAGGGTAAAGTATTTTGCCTATCTGTATACAGCTAGTAAGTAGTAAAGCCAGGACATTGAAACAGGTTTCTCTAGAACCCTGAGCTCCATCCCATCTTTACTACAACAATTAGGAAGATGTTGGGCAACTGTTCTCTATTTCCAACAAAAACAGAACAAAAATATGTGAATTTATGCATCGTGTATCTATGTATAAGCAATCTAAAATTTCAATCCAAAAGTTGGAACACAGTTGGGACTGTGAAGGGAAGCTACAGAATTACCTTCCTCAGGGATATTTAGGAGTTGAAGGAAAAGTACCTACAGAGTGTAGTGTAATTAAATTCAACCCCAGGGACTGGGACAGCTGGTCTAGTACTGAAGTCCAATAGTTTGATGTAGTATCTGTCCCTGACTCATTTCTAGGCAGGGGACAGGAGGCAGGACAGCACCAGAGCTATGAGTACTGTTACAGAATATTGGGTTTGAGCAAGGTACTTACTTATTCTTTGCCTATTTCCTCATCTGTATAATGAGGATAATAACAGAACCTTCTTCATAGTTATATAAGGATTGAAAACGTTGAGTTAATGCATGTAATGTATAATATAGTACCAGATCCACAGTTAGCATTCGATAAATATTAGGTATTGCAAATTATTACAGAAGAGAAAATCATGTATTTGTTAGCTCTACATAACCTTCAATTAAGAATGGCATAACATAATATTTGTGGACATGGAAAGTTGTTGACTACAGACTATTAAGCAAAAAAAGTAAACAAGTTACAAAACAATAGAGATACCATATTTAAGTGAAAAAATATAAACAGAGAAAACTCTATGAATAGGCACCATTTATCACCTTAAATTTGATTTATACGGTTTAGAATGTGCACATATGAATTTTCCCCATTCTATTCCTGAGTTAGAGGACATCTTCATTTTACTGGGAAAATTGTGGCTTCTATGTGATTTATCTTTTCAGAGAGTTAGAGTTGAGGCTGCTTTAGCTTAAGACATCACCACTCCTCACTTGGGACTACTGCAACAGCATCCTGCTTATGGCCTCACCTCTTTCCAACATACCTTCCATCCCAATGACAGAATGATCTTTAAAAACTACAATCCACATCTATCATTTTCCTGCTTAAGAACTTTCTCCTGTAGATCACAATTTCAAGTATCTCCTGAAATCCTTCTAAGAGCTCTAGCTCCCCCCTCTTCAGGCTGATCCCTTGCAAGCAACCTCACAGACACTTTGGGTGTGCCTTTTCACTGCCCTTGCTACCTTTACCTGTGGAAGCACTGCCCTGCCTGGTTTACCTGGTGAACTTAGACTCTTACTTCCTAACTGAACTCAAAGGAGCCCTGCCCAAGCAGGGTTAGGCACTCCCTCTTTCTGCATTCCCATAGGGTTGATCACACTGCACAATGACTATCTTCCTGCCTCACACACCAGGCTGTAAAGTCCTAGACGTCAGGCACTAGGTCCTTTTCATCTGCCTAGCTTCATCTTCTAGCAGTGCCTGGCAAAATGAATACCTGACATTTGCTGACCATAAAAAAAAAAAAAAATTCTCATTCTGGTGGTGTGAAAGTGACCTGGGAGTTGTTCCTAAGGAATGGATGACACCAAAGGGAAAGTTCAAAGATGAAATGATCAGCAGGTGTGAATGTGGTAAGGCATGTCTACAGCACCAGGCAGGGGAAGTGTGTAACCTCTCTAAGGTCTGTCAACTGGGGTCACCCGGTCTCTACCACTTACTTATTATAAACCACCCAAACTTGGGTAAGTTGGGTCAGATCTCGGGGATTCCCTTTTCCCTCCCTTAAACTGAAGCTCTTTACCTCTACAAGGTTTTAGGATTAAATGAGGTTCTGCAATGTTCTTCCCGCCTAAAGTGAGTAAAAAACATTACTCTGGGAGTCCCGAGTCCTAGATTCTAATTCTGTCTCGGCTTCCAATTAGATGTCTGGCTCTAAGCTAGTCCCTCTCTCAGGGTCTCAGTTTCTTCATGTGCTAAAAGAGGATGGACCTAGAGATGACCTGCAAGGCCCCGCCCTACTTTATAAATGGACAGTTTCTGCCCAAAAGAGGCTCTGGCTCGTCCAGGAGCTCCATCGCCCCCCTCGGGTCCCACACGGGCCGGGCCGCTTCCTTCTTCCTGCCCGGTTGGGCACCGTGGACACCACGCAGAGCCCCAGCCTGCCTCCGGGACCCACTCAGTTCGCTCACCGACTTCTCCTCGTCTCCCATCTTCCCTGAAGGGCTCCTGTCCTTCTTCTCCGACATCAACAAACCACGAAGGAAAGACGGAACCCAAAAGCGACGCTCTGGAAGAGAGGGGAGCCGAAGCCAGTCAAAAGCGGGCTGGGGCCCCGGGAACACTGCGCTTGCGCCACGTGGCCCGGAAAGGACCAGCTGATGCAATCGGAAAGCGCCCAAGCCCCGCCTCCCAATCCGTTGGGAGAACGGGCAGCCAATCGACAACTGGGGAAGGCGGGTCCTTCCGTCTCTAAACCAATGGAAAAACTTGGTTTTTCCTTCGGAAAACAGAGTGCGGCGGCCTGGGAAAGGGATCCGCGGGCGCTAAACCTGTACTCCCTGCGGGTGCAGGATTTAACCCCTCCGAGAGCCTAGAAGTCCTCAATGCGCGTGCACCTTTTTTTCACGCTTACTCGCCTATTAGTCAAGGACCTTTCCAGCCACCATAGCGAGTGGGAGGGGCTGGGTTCAAGCTTCTGGGAGTCTCCAGGGACCCGAATGCTCTCCCTGTCACTGGGACGGATCAGGGTTAGAGCCCAGGGTTTCCTACGGCTTCTGCTCTGCCTGACCTGACGTGACTGCCGAGTTCTGGGGCCTTCCGAGGCTTCTCTGTCTGTAGCGGTGAATGGAGCTCTCCTAATGGCAGTTCAGCCTTCCCGAGACCCAAGCCTTGATGATCCAGGGACGAGCGCCTTTCCTCGGACCTTCCTTAATCTGTGCCTCCGCCAATCTGTAATGCGTCAGAGAGCATTTCCAAAGGGCCCAGGAAAATACGAGACTTTTACTTAAGGAACTAAACACGCTGACTCCGGGGATCTCACGCATAAGCCTCAGTGTTTGGAATCGAATGGGCCTATTTTTATTTATTTTACCAGCCAATTAAAAACAATTACTAACTTGAAACCGGAAGTTCAATGAGCTCATTCACAGTTTATGTAGTTCATCACTAAGTTGTATGAATTTTACTTTCTAAACATCAGGCCTCGACAACCCGCACCTTCAGAGCCATCCTTCCACAAAGAACAACAGCTTTCTAACCTGGCATTTCGTTTTTCACAGGGCACCAGGATAGTCTTTTCAAATACATATGTGATCACGGCAACATTCTGCTTAAAACTTAAGTGGCTTTCATTTACTCTTAGAATAAATGTAGTTATGGCTTTGAAGCCCGTCGATTGCCCAATTTTCTCGCCCCTTCACTACACACTGAGCTGGAACTATAGTAACATTTTATTCCTTAGGGGCTCTCCCACATATTTTTTTTTTTTTTTTGTACGTGCTGAGGTAGTTCTCCCCATCCTCTCCTCTGTCTGCCTCCACACACTTTTTGCCTTTTGAGCCCCTACTTATTTGTCAGATCTCAAGAATCGTTTTCTTAGGGGAACCGTTTCTTGACCACCCTTACTGGAGGGACCAAGTCTCCCTGTTATATCTGCAGGTAGTTTCGTGTAGCTCTCAGTAGCACCCATCAGACCAATTTCACAATATAAAAAATTACTGTCTTCTACTTTGAAAACTTAACAAAAACACGACTTGTATATCTTTTGCCAGCATCTAGCAGATGTAAACCTGGCAAAAAGTTGTTCAATAAATGTTGGGGCATTAATAAGTGTTGAGATAAATTTTATTTGAAAAATTACTTCTTAATTTGTATTGTCAAAGAAAGGAGTCAAACTCCCTAAACTACTATATCTAGAAGGTTTATAATAAGAGTAGATTATTGGTACTACTTGGTGGGTGTTCTCCTTAAGAAGTTCCGGGAGTTTTATACAATTTTAATAGGCTTAAGTAGACCAATCTGACTTATATTTAAATTATAATGAGAATCAACAAGATCTAGTCTTACTTTCCAAAATAAAATAATTTAATTATGCTCATTGTATATACGTGTCTGAATTGTATGCTAATTTTAAAAAAGATAACAAGGACCAGAAAGATTGAGACTACTGAATTTTCTACACGAAGAACAGTATAGGCTACAATTGCAGACTCATTTTACTGCTACGCAACTTGGCCTGTAGCAGCTTCTCTTAACCCCTTGTTCTCATTCAACCTGAGAACCAGCCCAGGTCTGAGGATGGCAAAAAAGAAAAAGCAAAAATCTTTTCTGGAAGATTCAGTGTGCTATGGGAATGTAGGGGAAGCTATAAATATCCCCTGCTAGTGTGGAAACCTCTCAGGGAGATATTCCAATGGCACAGTGCCCTCTAGTGTTAGGAAGGGATTTTTTTTCCCCCCATCATATGTGCATTTAGGGTTAAGCAGAGATAATGGGAGCTTCCAACAGATCCCAGATCCAGAGGACAACGTGCTATTTTTTAACTTTTGTTTATTTACTCACAAGATTGACATGCAGTGTTATAATTGATGCCCTCTAACCTACATACATTTTAGGACAGTGACTCAATTGCTCTGCCTTTTGAGAAGTGAAACAAAATTAATTATGAACTATACCACAAATAATGTTACAAATAATAGAAGATTGCATACAATCAACTTTATAAAAATATGAATTAGAGAAGAGTCTACTTTAATAATCTTTATAAAATATATAATCTTTATAAAATATAAATCTTTATAATATATATTTATATAAAATATAAATCTTTATAAAATATAAATCTTTATAATCTTTATAAAATATATAATCTCTATAATAATCTTTTATTCACTCATGTAAAAACATTTTTAAAAAGGGAAGTAGAGTATGCAGCAATGGAAGATATGCATTGGAAGTTTGGCTGTGGTGTTAGTATGTCTCAGAAAAACACACAGCTGGGACATGGCCAGGTGAGTAAGAATCTGATTATGGGGTGAATCGGGAAGGATGCTCTTTTTGTTGCAAGAAATAGAGAGTCAGTTGGTGATTTTTGACAAATGAGGAATTTATTCTAAAACTACATGAAGTAGGGGCAGCCTGGATGGCTCAGTCGGTTGAGTGTCCCACTCTTGGTTTCGGCTCAGGTCATGATTTAATGGGTTGTGAGATGAAGCTGTGCTTCCGGCTCCAAGCTCTGTGGGGGTCTGCTTGAAGATTCTCTCTCTCTACTCCTCCCCCCAACTCATGGTCTCTCTTGTGCTCTCTCTCTCTCTAAAATGAATAAATCTTTAAAAAAAATAAAAAATAAAACCACATGAAGTAGAAAGGGAAATAGGAATCTCATCTGTGTAGCCCGGCCACATGGACCGCAGGGAAAACTGAACAATTGGGCCTCATGGGAGACTGCATGGACTGTAGCTTGATGGTTAATCAAAATCCAAGGTCTCTAGAGTAACAAGAAGGTGTGACTTAGGGCGCCTGGGTGGCTCAATCGTTAAGCGTCTGCCTTCGGCTCAGGTCATGATCCCAGGGTCCTGGGATGGAGTCCCACATTGGGCTCCTTTCTCCATGGGAAGCCTGCTTCTCCCTCTCCCACTCCCCTTCCTTGTGTTCCCTCTCTGACTGTGTCTCTCTCTGTCAAATAAATAAATAAAATCTTAAAAAAAAAAAAAAAGGTGTGACTTAAGCTCTGGTACTCCACTCTTAACATGATTCAGTTACTCTAGTCTCTTGTTCCTCCTCCTATTACCAGCTGACCAATTTACTTTATATGTTGTGGTTCAAATTTCTGAAGAGCAGAATGAGAGTGGCTGTCTAATTACCAAGCCACGTAGTCATAGGTCACAGGCTAGCTTATGGATTGAGGGGTTGTTCCTTCAGGTCAGGCACCTCCCCTAGTCTGCTCAGCAGTGGTTAAGGGGCTGGTCATATGGTGTAGCCATCATGCTGCAGGGATCAGATGCTTTCCTCATTGTGGAGTGTGGGCACCTTTAGAAGAGGATGCTGAGCATGACAGGTGCTATGAGTTATATCTCTAAGGCAAAATGTGTTTGTGATTTATCTGGCAATATTTTCACTATAAACAATTTGAGTGCTGTTTCACTTAAAAAGAAGATTTTGTGAGAGCTTTTTGTTGGAAGGGGAGGCAGAGATGCTGAACTTCTGACTGTAACAGAAATAGTTATTTCATGAATGCACTTTGGAAAATGTGACACTACACTTATAAGGTGTTCATTATGATATAATTACCCACAAATCACACTTAGAGTGACATAATGCTTTCCAAATAAATCTTGGTTTATGTTTTAGTGTAAAATATTTAGAGCTATTAGACATGTGGTCCTTGCTGATGTGGATTTTTTTTTTCTTCTGATTTCTCTACAGTTAATCTAAAAATATGATTAAAATTTGGAATGTCATTAGAAATGATACCAATCATCATGCACATTCATACCATACAAAATACATTTGTATAGATAATAACACAGAAGATAATGCTGATGCAATTTTAGAAGATGGTGTTTACTCAGGGCACAGGTATAATAACTGTCAACTTGAAACTCACCTGCTAATTCTTTGAGTACTTTACACCAATGTTTCTGGTTTCAATTTCAAATCTATCCAAATGTCCTTAGGGCACTTTGAATGACAGTGTCAACCTTTGGTAGATAGTTCCAAAATAGAAAGTCTATCTATACCTTGAAGAGGGTATTCTCTATGGTATTTGAATCCTGGTTTCTTGTAAGTGAGTTATTCTAGTTTGTTTAGAGACCTTGCTTTCCATCCTCTGTTAGGTTTGATTTCAGTGGATCTCTTAGTTATTCTGATCTAATAACATTGAACATACCCTAGCTTTCTACTACCTTTTTGAAGAATACCTTACTCCTCTACTACATTTTGAAGTTACTCCATTTTATATGTACTTATCTTTTTCTTAAAGATATCATTTCTCCTTTCTTTACGCTAACATAATTTTTTTAAGGGAACCTCTGTCTTCCTCCAGCATAATCAGCCTGCCTTCTTTTATCTTTTTAAAATTGTAATTACTTTCTTCACCTTTGGGTTTACAATAATTTAATTGAATTTTTTCTCCACTTCAGTCCCCCAGAAGAGCATATTCTCTTTATAATAAAGGCCCATGGTCTTTTGTTGTTGTTGTTGTCAATAACACCTACCAATTTTTCTTCTTAATTTTCTTAACTCTCAAGAACCTGCTTAAGATCACATGGTTTGTGAAACCTCTGGACAAACCACAAAAGTAAAAAAAAGTTAATCTTTTCAGCCTTCCCCCTTTACCTTTAAATATGGTTCCAGAATCATGCAAACAGGCATGGATTTAGGGCAGTTGATCTAGCTCTGGATACCTAGATCTTGTACTAAAACTAGTACTAGTACTAGTATTATTATACAAGACTACTCCATAGCCCATGCATATATTAGTCACCTTTGTACTTTATCGTTCAGCACATTGGCTGAAAAATACTGTGAAAGAACAAATATTGTTTGTTTGTTTGTTTTAACAATACCTAACAGATTACCCAAGCCCAGTGTTCAGTGCAAGGAAAAACTGACAAAGCCATTCTTGGAGGCCCATACAATCTGCTTATAAGGACAAGTGCCTGGCTTGCTGAAGTTAAATGCCAACTAAAACTACTGTAAAAAATCAGCTCCTGGTCACAGTATAAACAGCTGAGAACCCATTCAGAAATCTTGCAGGTCAGTTGTTAAGCATAATCATGGTTAAAAATTAAATTATATTAAATGAAGTGTGGTATCCTGAATTGGATTATTGGATTCTGGTACAGAAAAAAGACATCAGTGGAAAAACTGATGAAATTCAAGTGAAGTCTGCAATTTAGTTTGTATATTGCACTAGTGTTCATTTCTTAGCTTTCATAAATGTACCACAGTCATGTAAGATGATAATATTAGAAGAAGCTGAGTGAAGGGCATATGGGAACTCTGTACTGTCTTTGCAATTCTCCTGTAAATATAAAGTTATTTCAATATAAAAAATATAGAAACTTTTTTTTTTAAAGATTTTATTTATTTATTTGAGACAGAGAGAATGAGAGAGAGAGCACATGAGAGGGGGGAGGGTCAGAGGGAGAAGCAGACTCCCTGCCGAGCAGAGAGCCCGATGCGGGACTCGATCCAGGGACTCCAGGATCATGACCTGAGCCGAAGGCAGTCGCTTAACCAACTGAGCCACCCAGGCGCCCCTAGAAACTTTTATTCTGAAATAACTTTACATTTTTGCCACATATACACATATATAAATTGTATATGTTACATATATACTTAATTTATAGTTATTATATAAACTTATAATCAAATATATTGTATTTTAAGAGGTAATAAATATGCAAAACTTACCACTTCCTAATTATTTTACTACATTAAATATTATCTCTGTTCTTGAGCTCATTTTTGTCTATTTTATCAGTATGGTAAAATACTATATACTGCGACAAACCATGAGAGACTATGGACTCTGAAAAACAAACTGAGGGTTCTAGAGGGGAGGGGGTGGGGGGATGGGTTAGCCTGGTGATGGGTATTAAAGAGGGCATGTTCTGCATGGAGCACTGGGAGTTGTACGCAAACAATGAATCATGGAACACTACATCAAAAACTAATGATGTAATGTATGGTGATTAGCATAACATAATAAAAAAAAAAAAGAAAAAAAATACTATATACTGCATATCTGTTCCTAACTCCGAGTTCAGACATTAGTAACTTGAAGTTAGCCATGGTGGGAATATTTATACCTCAGAAACTGGCAGATCCTACAAATCAGGGCTTATTGTTTTCCGAGAGAGCTGGTTGTTAAACATTTACCAGTACACCATTTTTTACCAGTATTATGGGGCTTTTAGTCTGATGTCCAGAATTCAAGGAGAGATCGTTCTCATTATTAACCCTTAATAACTCATCTGAAGATTTTCTGCTTCTGGTTCTTACAACTTTGGGCTAGATAATTTTGAAGGTCTTAGTCCCTAGGGGGGTACAGTCATGATTCAGATGAATTGGTTGGGACTGCCCCCTGGCCTTTTGGGGCTCTACAGGCTACTGTACCCACAGGCAGAATGGATGTTTGCTGTTCTGGCCAGAAGGATTGATTCTGATTAGTGGAGGGCAAATGGGTATCTGCTACATAAAGGAGGATTTTGTCAGGAACCCAGAGTATCAATGAACCATTTTTATTTTTTTTAATACTGCCTTACCTAATGTTCTGCTTATTGGAAAACCCAATAAAGACAAAGAAGGAAGTTTTGGGTCATCCACTAGGTAAAGAACCCTGTCTAGCCAAATTCTGACAAAGGCTAAGGTAACTTGAATAGATGCTAGAAAAAGAAAGCTACGCAGGATTGGCTACCTAGTTTGCAGAATCCGGAGCAAAATAAATATGTGTGAACCCTTGTTCAAATATTATCAAGAACTTCAATATATCACTAGGAGAGTATTGACTAAGTACAGGATGCTTCTAAGTTTAGGGCTCCATGTGGCCACATGAGATATACACCCGCAAAGCTGGTCCTGGTGCTATGATTCCCAACTTTGCCCTCATGATCAGGAAGAAGTATGGATTGTAGCAATTATGTTTTACGTCACTTTTTTCTTTTCTGCCCTCCCCCAACTTTTCCTTCTATCACATATGAAGAACACCAGAGGGAGCTAACACTTTAGGTATCATGAGGGAATATTATTGATGATTACACACAATCTTAAGGGACTTCATGTATCTTTTGTGTTAGGGACAAGAACTTTTCATGTGGAAGAAAGACTTGAGAAGATGTTGAGGGGGGAAAGGTACAGCCTGCATCAGTAGCCTCCTGAGTCATTACCTTCTAGTTGCCTCCAGCCAATGGGACCCTTAATAGGAGATGGGAGGGCAGAGGACAAAATCATGGTCTTTGTTCTCCTGGCACTTCCCTGAGAGGAGGTTGCTTTGGCTTGCTAATGTCTCACTGCCAAAGGTCACTGCTTATCCCACGGCAATCCTTTCTACACAACTCTTTCCTTGTAGGTTCCAGTATAGCTGGCTTTCCTTGCTCCTCCTGGCCTAGGAGTGGTTACAGATTTCCCACTATTACCGGCCCCAGGTTCTCTACACATCCACTATCCCTTTATAACACGTTGTAAATAAACACTTCGAATTACTCTAATTCGAGTGTGCCATCTGTTTCCTGTTTGGACCTTGGGTGATATATTTGTGTTCTTCAGCTGTAAAATGAGATTAACACATGATTCTGGAACTTGTTGGGAGAGTAAAATGAAAGTAGATGTATGAAAAGTACTTTGCAAATTCTAAAGGCCTATAAAAGTTAATTATGTTTGGGGAAATGGATGTTCTGGCTAATTACCCTCTCAGGATTATTCTAAGTCCATTAGAAGTTATACCGAAAAATCCCCCTGAACTGATCTTCACTTTTGTCCTATCTCTTCTCTGCTGAGAACCTTATGATGATGGTCTTTCATTGCCTAGAACAATGGTTGTTTTTATCCTATCACTAAAAGATCTTCACAGCTTGGATCCTAATCACTTTCCAGTTTATCTTTCTTCTCTGCCTTCATAGCTCCCAGTGAAATAGATGTACCCCAGGAAAACTGACATATTGTTTTTCTGTGGTGCTATCAGAAGATAAAAGGACTTTGAAATGAGGGCGGAAGAAAACAGCCATGATTACCAGCTTTAGTCTAGTGAACAACTATAGAAGTGCTGTGCTATATATTAATTAACTGTTTCTTTTTCTCATTATTTCCACCCCTCTTCATTATATGAAGAATAATTATGCTAGCTAACATTTAGTTTTCAGGTGGGAAATGAATGAATGGGTATCAATCAGAATAAAATGGTTGATATGTGATGGTGATACGAAGTTTTCATTTAAATTAAGGATATGAATCCATGCTGAGGATCACAATGGATGGACTGTGTTGTAGAGTTTCTGATTTTTTTCCTCCAGATCTACTTCCTACTCTACTCCTGGGTCTGACTTGGAGACTATTATAGACTGAATGTTTGTATCTCCCCAACAATTCGTATGTTGAAATCCTAACCACCAATATGATGGTATTAGGAAGTGAAACCTTTGGGAGGTGTTATATCTTAAGAGTGGAGGCCTAATGAATGGGATCAGTGTTCTTATAAAGGGGACTGCAGAGAGCTCTCTCACTCCTTTTACCATGTGAGGATGCAGCATGAAGACAGCCATCTATGAATCAAGAAATAGCTCTCACCAGACACCAAATCTGCTGGTGCCTTGATCTTGGACTTCCCAGCCTCCAGCATGGTGAGAAGTCAATTTCTGTTGTTTGTATGCCACACAGTCCATGGCATTTTGTAATAGCAACATAATCAGACTAAGACAACGCCCTTATAAAGGAGACTGTAGAGAGCTCCCTCACCCCTTCCACCACTTGGGGTTGCAACACGAAGACAGCCATCTATGAACCATGAAGCGATCTCACCAGACACCAAAACTACTGCTGCCTTGATCTTGGACTTCTCAGCCTCCAGACTATGAGAATACATTTTTGTTGTTTATAAGCCACCTAGTTTATGGTCTTCTGTTATAGCAGCCTGAATGGACTCAGACAGTGACCTTCATCAAATGATCCTCTTGCTTTCTCAATGCCCATTGGATTCAGTCAAGGAGTAGTACCAGCATGCATTCAGAAGTGAGGGGAGGTTAGATGGATATATTTGTTCCTCAGCTACTTCCTTTTAGGGTCTTCATGGCTTGGCTGCATCCCTTGATTAAATGTCAAAGCCCTTATTAGACTGTCTTTCCTAAGCAGCTCTCCAAATCTAGTGGTTAGAGGAAGGCTCCTTCCCAATAACCCTTCAGGAGTAAGGGTGGTATTATGTGTTTTCCCTGTATCATGCCCATATTTTTGGAAATAGTCCTTTTATTAAAGTTTCTTTGAATTACTCAGTTTGTGAATGCCAGGTATTCTTGCCAGGATCCTGGTAATACATGAAGCTTAGAGTTAAGATGACTGCCAGGTTTTAAAAAGTAGTTCCCACAGCGCCCTCTTGGGACTGGATGGAGGAGTGTTCAATGCCTGGAGTCTGGCCACCCAGGACTTGGAGACAGTGGTCTAGAGACACAGGTTGGGCATTGATTCTTTACTTCTTTTAGCTCTTTTAGTTTTTTGCTTAATTTTGTCAGAGAGGAACCAATGAATTCTTTTAGAAACAAGAGCTCAAGTTTGATGCATGCAAGACATCATATGCCCCTTGCCTCCTAAGAATACATTTGAGTAGCTTTTTGGAGGGTCTGGACCCATTTCCAAAAGGGCATGTTTTCCTGCAAAGTAAGTCATAAATTTGTAAATTTGTGCAATTTGTCTTTGGTATGTCTCCCTTCTCATTTCTTTGTGGGGTACTTCTGCCATTCCCTAAAGGTACTCAGGAACCTCACATTCTTCTACACCCAATTCTCTCTGTGAAAACTAGCTTCCAGGAAAGGCTCTGAATTCATTTTCACTAAATAAATGACTGCCTGACTTTGATATGTTCTCTCATTCAAAAAGCACAATCTTTTGCGTTAGGCAGGGTTTTCTCAACCTCAACAATATTGACATTTTGGGCTAAATAATTCTTTGTTTGGGCAGGGGGGTGGCTATCCTATGCATTGTAGGATGCTGAGTTGTATCCCTGGCACCAACACACAAGATGCCAGTAAGACCCTTCCTCTGGTTGCGCTAAGCAAAGTGTCTCCAGACATTGCCAAATGTCCTGTGGGAGCAAATCACACCCAGCTAAGAACACTGGCCTAGAAGGATGAAGTTCCATCTGTGCAATCTTTGGACATTATCAAATCCAAAGGAAAAACATTGTATTAGGGCAGTAAGTTGGAAATCTTTCTGAAAATGTAGACTTTGAGTGTTTGTTGGTAAAGAGCAACCCGGTTTTCTAACTGAATTCCATGACCAGATCATTTTTCTTTCAAACAAATCTACACACACACACACACACACACACACACCAGCTGCATATATCCACATTTTCCCTTAACACTTATTACCTAGTGATGCAGTTATGATGACTTTTGATTATGAATAAAAATATATTTTCAGTTCTTGTTTTGCATAGGAATATATGGATTATTAACATATGCATTTGAAATATCCATAGAAACAGAACCAATAGAATATGTGTGTGTGTGTGTGTGTGTGTGTGTGTGTAGAGAAAGAGAGAGAGATTGATTTATTATAAGGAATTGGCTCATGTAATTATTAAGGCTGAGAAGTCCCAACATGTGCAGATAGCAAGCTGGAAATCCAGGAGAGCACGGGTATAAGTTCTAGTCTGAAAGCTAGCAGGCTTGAGACCCAGGAGGAGCTGATTTTTCAGTTGGAGTATGAAGGCAAGAAAAGACC
Organism: Mirounga angustirostris; assembly: GCF_029215605.1. NCBI lineage: Eukaryota > Metazoa > Chordata > Mammalia > Carnivora > Phocidae > Mirounga > Mirounga angustirostris. The sequence goes on from NW_026991715.1 coordinate 128,085,085, forward strand.
GATGTCCCAGCTCAAATAATCAGGCAAAAGGAGTTCCCTCTAACTCAGCCTTTTTGTTCTATTCAGGCCTTCAATTGATTAGATGAAGCCCACCCACATTGGAGAGGTGTAATCTACATTACTCAATCTACTCATTTAAATGTTTTTCTTACCTAGAAACATGCTCACAGACATACCCCAAAAAATGTTTTACCAATATCTGGGCACCCCATGGCCTAGTCAAGCTGATACAGAAAATTAACTATTACATCTTTCCATTGACTTTTTGGACAATCCTTAATTGTCTTCCCAAGAACTGACTTGGCAGGGTTGATATTGGGATTTCAATCTGAGCCACTGAGCTAGTTTGAGGACGTATATAGTCAGATGAGTTCCTCTCAGCTTGTAGGGTTAATTAAAGTGGAGGGCTCTGCTGGTCCAACCTTCCCAGAGCCAAAAGGACCATGCTGGTACATTCATGCTTTCCCCTAGCCATACTGAGTCCCTGTGTCTGGCAACTTTTTCTGTAAGAGCCAGATAGTAAATATTGTAGGCTTGCAGGCCAATACAGTCTTTATTGCAACTACTCAACTCTGTCACTATAGTGCAAAAGCAGCTATAGACCCTATGTAAACCAATGGGCTAGCTGTGTTCCAATAATATCTTATTTACAGAAAAGCAGGTGGCTGGTCTGTGGGCTATAGCTGACTGACTCCTAACTTAGAGTGTTGTTTTCATCTGCATGGTTGCACTTGGGTTGCTGGGACTTCTGTATTGCAATGTACAAAAAAAAAAAAAAAAAAAAAAGGAAAGAGATAATGAAATTGCTCAAGCCAAATTTGTTAAGGCCCAGACCCAGAAGTGGCACATCATCACTTCTATTCATATCCCATTGGTCCAATCTTAGTTGCCTAGCTGCTAGGGAGGCTGGGGAATCCAGTCTTTACCTGGATAGTCATGTACCTAGCTTAATTTCTGTCATGCCTGGGAAGAAGAGATTTTAGTGGGAAACTAGCAGCCACTGCCACATGAGACCAACCACTTAGGCGACAATTCTGCAAATTACATAGTCTCTCCCTTACTGCAAGTTTTATTTAATTAGGAAGTTCTTTTTTCTTCATTTGAAATAATTCTCATAAAATATTTTCTGAGGGTGTTACATATAACTGAATAGTTATATACAATTTAGAACTTATACTCATTAAGAAATATTTACTGAGGGGATGCCTGGGTGGCTCAGTTGGTTAAGCAACTGCCTTCGGCTCAGGTCATGATCCTGGAGTCCCGGGATTGAGTCCTACATTGGGCTCCCTGCTCGGCAGGGAGTCTGCTTCTCCCTCTGACCCTCCCCCTCTCATGCTCTCTCTCTCTCATTCTCTCTCTCAAATAAATAAATAAAAATATTTTTAAAAAAAGAAATATTTACTGAGTGCTTGCTTTGTTCTAAGCTATTCTGTGATTTGTACCTTTTGGGAGTTCACAATAAGCTTAAAGAAATAAAATATCTCAACATAGAGACTATCAATAAATAATCAATTATAATGCATTCTATAGGCATTCGGAGGAAGAGGAAGAGATAATTCATATTTCATGTCTAGGATATGACTTTCTATTTTCACACTGAGTGGATCCTGTTGCTTTGTTTTACATGGAAACAGTTGGGAACTGAATCTGAAAGACTTGTCTTCAAAAAATTGCTTTTGGAGTAATATGTTGTAGTATTATCAGCCCTTATTTTTAAGGGAAAGAAACCCACTCAAGATAGTTAAAGCGAAAAGAAAATCAATGGCCAGATTCAGGGTCTTTGATAATGCCAGGCCACTGTCTTTATCTCTGTTTTCCTTTATATGTTAGCTACATTTTTAGAAGAGCTTTTTCCACGTGGCTGGAAAAATGGCCACTGGCTATTCCAAGTCTATATCATCTTTACACATTTATAGCTCAGATTCTAGACAAAGAGGAGGTATCTTTCCCAGTGGCTTCAGCAGAAAAGTCCCCGAATCAGTCACTTTGGGTAGGGGGAAGATAAACAGGGACCGGCCTTCCCTTCATCATGAACTTCTGGCACTGAGAAAGACTGGGTCGGCCACATCCAAGGGATGCAGAATGGAGATAGGTAGTTTTCTAACAGAAAGTTGGGAAAAAATCGTTCAATAAATACGTCTTATTTTTGGCCACACATAAAATACACAGTTACATTTAAAAATATGCTGTTACTTTCTTATTTTATAGAATTGCACACTCCTTACTGAATTTTAAAAAGGATGTATGACAGTATGTTCCCAAACCTTGAACGATAGGTAGGTAGATAGATGAAAGTTAGTAGATAGATGTGAGCCTGAGTGATAGGTTCAGGATAACTCTAGGTGCTGGGGCTGCAGAAATGAGTGAGACCTGGGGTTCCCTAGCCTCATGAACCTCATGACTAATGGGGTTAGTTAAACATGTAAACAAACATTACAAAACAGTATGATAACCATCAACAGATAATGATCTTGCACAAAGGAATAAAATCCTCCTTGGTCTTTTATGGTATTATTTCTTGCCTTTTTTTGGCTTTTGTGGGGAACATAAAAATGTAAAAACCAAACACACCAAATTTAGACTCAGTAGACTTTGGATAACCTCTAGCTGTGTGTCTTTAAGCAAGGATATGACTGCTTTAGTTCTCAGTTCTCATGAGTGTAAAGGGAGTGGGTTGAACTAGATGATTGTCTACATTCCTCTATGTTTTAAAATTCTAAATATTTTAATATATAAGACTGTAGTAATCAGTGGTGACTTCGTTGGTATTGTTTGTCAGGATGTATAGAAACTGAGAAGCCACTAGATGTCATCCTCTCACAGATTTTGTGCTATTCCGACCATATTTTATTTTATTTTTTTAAAAGATTCTTTATTATTTATTTGATAGAGAGAGACAGTGAGAGAAGGAACACAAGCAGGGGGAGTGGGAGAGGGAGAAGCAGGCTTCCCACTGAGCAGGGAGCCCGATGTGGGGCTTAATCCCAGGACCCTGGGATCATGACCTGATTGGAAGGAAGGCAGACTCAACAACTGAGCCACCCAGGTGCCCCAATTCCAACCATACTTTAAATGCCAGGATATCTGGGAGCTGAGTGGGACCTTAAGAATCCTATCCGTTATGGTGACTAACATAACATAATAAGATAAAATAAAATTTAAAAAAAAGAGTCATATCTGTTCAATCATTTCTGTTAATTAAAAACAAAAACAGACTATTTGGATTAGATAGATAAAATGACTTAGCTAAATTCATGTAGCTAGTTAGCATTAAAACTGGATTTCTTGACGTCTAGTCCAGTGGACTTTCCTCTCTCTAGACTGAATAATGTCTGGAAATGATGTTTTGCATCAATTCTCAACTTTGATAATGTTTTTTGTTTCTTTTTCTTCCTGAACATATTACTTCCTAAATAATTTGGGGATCTTGGATAGACTGTTCAAATTTCTGTGATTTGTGATTATACCAATGACACTGGACAAAAAAAGTAACATTATTCAGAGATTAATCCTCTGCCTTGAGACCTGCTTGCATATAATTCACAGGAGAATGCAAGATATTGAGTAGATGTGAATGAAAATGGCAATCAAAATTCACAAACCCCTGGCTTATAAAGTTTAGACTTTAGCAACCTCAGGTTTTCCTTTCTTAACATGGCCCTGAATGGAAAGTAAGTTGAAAAGGGCTTTCTTTGAAAAGTGAAATAGCTTTTTTAAGGTCTCTGCATCAAACCCATTAACGTTCACTTCTGTATCATCCTTTGAACCTTATCTAACATGCAATTCTTAATGAACATGGTAATCTAGTTCTTGGCTTAGAGGACTCTGGAGGATTCGAAACAGAAATGGAACTGTAAGAGGTAGGCCCACTAAAATAAGAAACCACAGCAGATAGCCTGATTATAAGGGGACAAATTGCTAGACTCAAAAAACCCCCACAAAACTGTATTATACATCATTATAAAATGACAAGATCTTTATAATGACAACCTTGTGTCTTCAAGAAAAGGTTAAATTACGTTGCTATCCTTTGTGACATAGGAGCGCTTTTTTTTTAATTGAAGTATAGTTGACACACCGTTACATTAGTTTCAGGTGTACAAATAGTGATTTGAGGACTCTATATGCTATGTTATGCTCACTGTAAGTAATAACTACCGTCTGTCACCATAAAACACTATTGCGATACCACTGACTATAGTCCCTATGCTGTACCTTTTACTGCCGTGACTTATTCATTCCAGAACCAAAAACCTGTATCTTCCACTCTCCGTCACCTATGTTGCCCATTCCCCCATCCTCCTCCCCTCTGGCAACCACCAGTTTGTTCTCTGCATTTATGGGTCAGTTTCTACTTTGTTTTGTTTTTAAAATTCTACATATAAGTGAAATCATGTGGTGCTTGTCTCTCTCTTCCAACTTATTTCACTTAGCGTAACACCACCTAGGTTCATCCATGTTGTTATAAATGGCAAAATCTCATTTTTTATGGCTGAGTATTATATATATATATATATCACATCTTCTTTATCCATCCATCCATTGATGGACCCTTAGGTTTCTTCTATATCTTGGCTATTGTAAATAATGTTGCAATAAACATAGGGGTGCATACATTTTTTCAAATTAGTGTTTTAGTTTTTTGGGGGGTAAATACCATAGTGGAATTATTAGATCATATGATATTTCTATGTTTAATTTTTTGAGGAATGTCCATAAAGTTTTCCACAGTGGCTGCACCAATTTATATTCCCACCAACAGTACATGAAGGTTCTTTTTTCTCAACATCCTTGCCAACATTGTTTCTTTCTTTCTTTCTTTCTTTCTTTCTAGCCATTCTAACAGGTTTAAGGTGATACCTCATTGTGATTTTGATGTGTATTTCCCTGATGATTAGTGATGTTGAGCATGGTTTTTTTTTTTAAAGATTTCATTTATTTATTTGAGAGAGAGTGTAAGCGAGAGAGAGCAGGAGCAGGGGAGGGAAGGCAGAGGGGGAAGCAGACTCCCCGCTGAGCAGAGAGCACAATGTGGGGCTCCATACCAGGACCTTGAGATCATGACCTAAGCCAAAGACAGACACTTAACTGACTGAGCCACCCAGGTGCCCCTGTTGAGCATCTTTTCATGTGTCTGTTGGTCATCTGAATGTCTTCTTTGGAAAAATGTCTATTCAGGTCCTCTGCCCATTTTTAAATTGGATTATTATTATTATTATTATTATTATTTGGTGTTGAGTTATATAATTTCTTGATATATTTTGGATATTAAACCCTTATCAGGTGTATCATTTGCAAATATCTTCTCCCATTCAATAGGTTGTCTTTTTGTTTTGTTGACGGTTTCCTTTGCTGTGCAAAAAACCTTTTATTTTGGTGTAGTCCTAATAGTTTATTTTTGCTTTTGGTTCCCTTGCCTGAGGAGACATATCTAGAAAAATGTTCCTATGGATAATGCCAAAGATATTTTGCCTATGTTTTCTTCTAAGAGTTTATGTTTTCAGGTCTCACATTTATGTCTTTAATCCATTTTGAGTTATTTTTGTGTATAGTATAAGAAAGTGGTAGTTTCATTCTTTTGCATGTAGCTCTCCAGTTTTTCCTATCCTTTGTGACATTTAAGCTTTTGAGAAGGATTTCCTACAAAATGGTTAAAATGAAGTTTGGTGTCCAAAAAGAAGAAGTTTTGCTTATATGGGAAAGTCATTTATGTAATGCTTATAAATGTGAAGTCACAATAAATCCTTTTCTCAGGATGGGGGTGGAAATGGATCATGTATATAAATAAATAAGTCTATTAATATTGGCTTTGTTTCCTGAGTAAACTGGGAATAATAATACTATTGCAAAGGGGTGCTATGGGGTGTTTGAAAGAGTATAGAAAGTGGAAACTGCTATATAATTAATTATAAGCTATCAAGATGAATGCATACACCTTCCCAAGAAAAGCTGCGAGAACAGAGGAGTTCAAAATTTAAAAAGACAGAACAGAAAGGAAGGCCATGGGTTAACTTCTCTGTTGGTGGTGAAGTAGCAGGTCCAATCTACTTTCCAAAAGATAAAAAGTGATCAGAGAGATTCTGCCAGAGATAGGAAAATGGGAATACTCTGCACCAATACTGAGATGTGACCCATCTGTTCATGAACGCATATAAAACTATGGCTCTCCTACTGGAATGGAGTTCTGTGAATCTAAGGGAGCAGCTCTTGTATTCTCATTTTTTTTCTGTTCCATTCCATCCTGAAGGAACACCTCACCAGACTTGCACTTAAGCTAGTCTGTTTTTAGTTTATATCTGCCCTGGGTTAGACAGCTGGGGTGATCTGCTGTTTTTCCTACTTTATGTGGTCAGGCTTCAGTCTTTTTCTCCCTTTTTAAAAAAAATTCTCTTAATGAACTTATTCTTAAGAAATGAAAGTTGCTTATTGTAGGAAGATTCCAGTTGTTTTGACCATCACATGTGTCCACATCTCTCAAGCATGTGCTGATTGAATTTCTATATTCCCTCAAGTAACCCCATGTTGGGCAAAATGGTTATGATGTCAGAATTCAGTAAATAACCAGGAAATGTGCTCTATTTCGACATGGCAATTTCGTATTCTCTTGTCTATTACTGTCAAAAAACTTATTTCCTGAATATTTTGATTCCATTATAGTGGTGCCAATCATGTTGTTGTGTTGTAGCATTCCCACTATAAACTTTGTCAGGCTTTTGCAACTTGGCTGTAAAATTCTGCCTCAAGTCTGAAATTTGCTGTCAATCCCAGAGCCATTTAGGAAAGACGAAAATAAATTATCTTAACTTGAACAAAATGTCGAAGAGTCTAAATAACAGCAAAAACCTCCAATTGTTCAAATCTAGTTGCTATTTTTCATCAACTCCAAATCCTAAAGCACAATTTTTGAATTCAGTCAGTTCTCCCATTCTGTATGACTTTGAATATACTTTAGAAGTTCACTTTGAGATCTCTGCAAATAAACCGAGTCAACATCTGGGTGAGAACATAATTCTCTTTTCAAAAAATTTCTTGTTTTTAACAAAGTCATTTCGTAAAGGTTATACAGTGGAAGGGCAGACAACATGAAGGCCCGGAGGAACCATTCATGTGTGTTCTGATGCTGTCCTTCTTCAGCCTTAGAGATGAACCCACAGAAATCCTGCTTCAGTTGTCTTTTTCGCTCATGTTACTTGCATATTTTTTCCCCATTTTAAAGTTTTAGTTCAAATTCTACTTTTCATTTTAATAGCAAGGGACTTCGGGGGGTGGAAGTGAACAGATTGGAGCTGCACATCAAATTCACTTTATAAAAATTTCTCTTTGTAGTTTATCAATAAATGAGCCAGAGTGTTGTGAAAGTGAAATGCTTTTTCAGTTGAACCGTCTTTCTGGAAAACTTTAATTTTTAACTGCCAATTTGTCTGTACTTCTCAGTTTTTAACCCACTGGCTCAATGATGACTTGGATGACCCTGAGGCTTTCATTGAAAACTTACTTCCAGAGATTAGGGCTCTAGTCGGGCACACTCCCCCTCTGGGGATGTTTTGTGCTCTCACTGACTTCAAAGCAAACTGAGCCCAGAGAGAAAGATAATAAGCAACAGTGGGGATATCTGAGCCAACTTTGTATTCAGAATATTTTGGGGAAGGGTTCTTGGGATGAACTAAGCTATGTACAACTGTTAATCATATTCAAAGCCATAAATAATAATAGTAGGTTTCAGTAAGTTAAATTTAAATTGAAAGCCAATCAGTTGAAAAAATAGCAGATGCATTATGAGACCCGATGCTAAATATGCTTCCTGAAAAAATGACTTCATTCACGGTTCTACAAGCACAGTGAGGAATACAGAATGAGAAAGGGAAAGAGAAGCCTTGTCACCACCTTGCTGGGTGATTTTCACTAAGTTGCTACACTTCTCTGAAGGTCAGTTTCCTTCTACATTTTTAAAAAAAAGAAAAAGAAAAGCAAGCTACCATAATAATATTTTTTAATAGTTTCGCAGGGATTGGCATTTTTGTTCTGGAAAGGGCCAGGTAGCAAATATTATCAGCTTTACAAAACACATGATCTCTGTCTCAACTGCTCTGTCCTTGTAGCTAGAAAGGAGGCATTGGCACTATGTAAATGAATGGGTGTGGCTGTGTTCTGATCAAACTTTATTTACAAAAACTGGTGGCCTGCAGGCCATAGTTTGCTGACTCCTGGTTTAATGCGTGCTTGTGTACTTCTATGCCAGGCAGGTGTTAACCGCTTTACCTACAGTAATACACCTAATGAGGCAGGTACTATTATTGGCATCAATTTATGAATGAAGAAGCCAAAGCTCAGAGAGCTTAATTCACTTGCCCAAGGACACAATGCTAGTTAATGGCAGAGCTAAGTTTTGGCATTAGGTCCACTTGCCTCATCCTTAAAGACTTACCTTCCTACCTAAGAGAGCTTCCATAATGGAATAGCCTGCAGTGTAGACTAGGAAATATGATCCAAATCTTAACAACTCCAACTGATGAGTGCCAGAAAATAGCATCAGATTAATTTACCTCAAAACATATTTTCCAGATGATTCTTGGAATTTAGCTTGGTAATGTGGGTCAGAATCTTTTTTTTCTGATACGCAACTATACTTGTTCACCCACATTTTAGCTTCAAGGGGAGGGATTCTCCTTCTCTACTCATGTATTTAATACTTTTTCCACTTGTTTTTCTCCCTTGAAAGCAAGAGAAGAACTATTAAGATGTACTATTTACTTAGGTTTGTATTTTTCTTTTTAAGTGGGAAAAACTTAAAGCATATTTTATCTGGTTTTATCCTGTAAGAGAAAAAAAATGGAACCAGTGAGAAAGCATTGGCAAGTACCACAGAGATGGTGAATTGTAATTCAACATGAATGTCATTCCCATCCTCTTGTGTGATTTGACAATCACTGAAGGGCTTGCATTTTTAGCTGTATGGCATTTGTAATGCGGAAAAGTGTATGCATTTTTACAATAAGGCTGTTGGATTATTACTCAGGCAGAACAGCTCATTTGGCAAGGCTTAGAAGTATATTGAGAATCCAACTTGATTTATCTCCATCAGGCAGGGGAGAGCTCCCACAATAGCTCATGTCTTCCAACTGGCTCTGCCTGGCTCCCAGGGCAGGCTGAGACTGAATAAGAAAACAGTAGAGTATTGACGGGAGAGTTCCCGCACTTTCAATGTGGTAGAAAGAACCAGCTGTCAAGCTTTTCTATAGATTGGGTGTGATCTGTGATGCCCTTCACAACTCTTCTTTTAGATTTCCCAGGAGATCTTATCAGAGGGCCTCTCTGCTTAAAGGAAGGTCTGTAATGCATCAAAGATTCCCAATGAACCTGACCTAAGCAGGGTGAACTTCTTCATTTCAAAAGTTACCTCTTAACCAAGGAGGTACAAGAGGGCACAAACAGACCCTAATGTCTGGACTTCCAGGACAAAGTACACGTACATACCCATGTTATGTCTGTGTCCTGGCTGGGATACCTGAAGCATGCTTTATGATGGAGCCAGTCAGGCTTCTGAAGCCCCATGAGCTTGCCCTGGTGTTTGGATTGATTGGAGCTATGAATGTTTTGTGGACAAAACAGTTTTGTGGAAACTCTCTGAAAGTCTTGCATGAATTCTGTTAAAGGTCTCATTCAACCAAATCAGTGTTGATAGTTTATTTTGTGGGAGTAGTGATGCAAGGTGCATAGTTGCCACGAACATCATCATCAAGCAGTAGTAAGTGACCCATTTGGGGACAACACTGTATATCAGTGCCATCACCTACCTGTCTTTCCAGAGTCTCGCACTTCCAGGAATTTCCACACTTTGTGGTCCTGATGCTGATCCCTCATTTTTATGCCCCACCCAAGCCTGCCTTTTCCAGGCTTGCTACCTATCTCTGTATCTTACTCATTTCTCCAACTCTGGCAAAGTCATGTTGCTCATATTTGCATAAAGCACATTGTTTTTAGGAAAATTAATCTTCCATTTTTTAAATTGCAGTTAAGTCTGAAGAGGAGAAACTAGATAAAATTTCTTGTTGCTTTTTTTTTTCTAACAAAGGAATAACAACTGAATCAAATACTAGGTTGAATTATAGCTCTCTAGGAGAAGCAATTAATATACATAACATTAAGGTGCATGGTTTCATTAGACATAAAATTAAACTTTTGAAGACTAGTGTTTCAAGGGGAAATCCTTACAAATGAAGTAGAAAGTACACATTTATGATAACAGGATATAGAACACATGTAAACCATTGCATCTCTTTATAGAGACATCGGGACAAAGATGTGATATTTAAATTCTTGAATTGTCTGGAGAGTTCAATTAATTATCTACTTATTGATGTAGAATTGATCTTCTAGGAAGTTACAGAGATGATTTTTGTTCCTGGAGAGAGATAATTACCCACATTTTTTTCATTTTTGGTAAAACTTACTTTGCTGGAATGAGTAAAAGATGCATTAAGGTTAGACATTTAATTACAAACCATCAGCAGAGAATTTGTCAGTTCTTCCTTCTATAATGTTGTTTAGAAACATATTCCATTTTAATCCATTGTTTTGGTAAGTTTATCTTGAAATACCTTTCTTCTAAATAAACAACATGGTCAGTTTCCCCTAGAGAATTGTATTACCCAAAGCAAAGCAATGATGAAGTAATGCCACTTGCTCCCTAATCAAAATTTTTTTCTGTTTGTAATAATAATATCTACTCACCCTATAACATCTGAAAATATATACTATTATATGAAATTATATAAAAATATTCATAATCCTATTGCTCATAATAAGCACTGTTACCATTTTGGTATTTTCTTCCAGCCCTTATGCATACATGTATACAGCAGTGTGCATATACCCACGGGGTCACAGTAGGAATATTAACCAAAATTTAACTGGATTATGAATTTAACTGGATTATGTCCTCATCTGCATAGGTCCAACCTCCAACTACAGGCTTCTAGCTCCACTTTACCCTAGTTATTTCTGAGAGTCTCTGTAATGTCCCAGATGAGCTCATAAATAGTTTCTCATGTGCTATTCTATTTTTCTTATTGCCTTCTTCTGCCCTTGCTTCTTGCTCACTGAGGAATCCTCAGAATCTAGAAGAATGGCTGGTACAGAGATCTGTTCAATAAATTTTATTGAGGTATTCAATACATGAAAAGGCTCCTTGAGGGATATGTCCCAACAGAGTCCCAACTGCTGGTACTCTTTCTAAGTGTCATCCCCTTAAGGATGCAGTCTCCTCATGCTCTTCCAAAGTTCTCATTGTATTGAAGAAATGCTTCACACAGACGTGTGAAGAAGGCCCTGCTTCCTAGCTTTGTGCCATACTTTGTCACCTAAAACATCAGTGCCTTACTGAGCAGGTCCCCATGTCTCATGGAATCCCTTTGAAAACATTTCCTTAGGCTTCTACCTGCAGCCCCCTCTTCACTGGACTCAGAGATACGGTTGGGAATAATATCTGAAACAGACGCCATGATGTCTCCTCCGGTTGGTGTCCTACTTCTCTAAACATTTTCGTACAAGTGAAATTTGATTATAAGAGAGAAAAGGAATTATACATTTGGTACTCAGCAAATCTGTTTAGAAGGCTTGAACAGTGGGCAAAGTCGACTCAATGCCTTAGGGGTGTGTTTTGCTTAAGAAATGCCCGAGAAAGTGGGAGAAAGACAAGACTATCTTATTTACCTTGGCTATCACTTTGTGATAGTGGTATTAAGTACTGTATTAGAGTTGTATTTGCCTCTCTGCATTTTTTTTTAAACCTCAGCTAGAGCATCTACCTTTTTCTTCATTTTTTCCTTCTAGATTCAATGCCAGTCCTCCATCTCACATTCATTCTCTCTCTCCAGACATATGTATACACACACACACACACACACACACACAAACACACACACATTGGAAGGATCACCTCCATTCTTAATAGACTGATATGATGAAGTATGGCTTCTCTCTTTCTTTCTTTTTTTCCAGGCAATCTTTCTAAAAAGCTCACAATATTAGTGAGCTGACTCCCATCTACTCTTTCCTGAAGAAGCCTTGTCAATGGATCTTTTCCAGGTTTTGATGAAATTTTCATGTTTTGGGTCTTTTATTTATTTAATTCAATTTCTTGAACCATATAATCAGATTCACTTCTCTCATGATTTACTTAATCCATTCACTGATGCCAGACTCATCCCTTGATACACAGGGAAAATTTAGCTTATGCAAGACAAAAGGGATCAAGTCCATTTAATATTCAAGATCAAATACTAAAGGGAAAAATGTGATGAAATTTTCAGTCTTAGAAACCCAATGATTGTTTTTGTTCCTAGCACTTTGGTGTGTGAGAATTTTTTGAACTCATAAAGTGAATCATAAGGATGATGGCTTTGGGGGGCTGGCAGCTCCAAAGGTGCCTTAAAACCTGGGGATACCTTTCACCTCCAGCAAAGCTGCTCTCAAAGGCCCTCTGTGAGCCAGTAGGACATTTTGCAGATTGAAGAACAAAAGTGGGGACAATATCCAGAAAAGAGGGTAATCTGGGATTTCTCAGAATGATTTTGAAAACCATCCCAAATCTTATTTTTCTTCTTTCCCTACATGAACTCAGTTCCTGGCTCATTTCAGATACTCTCCTGCCTCTCTGCCTCCTCTCATGTCATTTCCAACTTGGCACCAAGGCCATGGGAAAGCTGCCATAGCCCTCCCAACCCCTTTCCTGAAGCCACCTGTGATCTTTAAGGCTTGCCTTGAGTCCCTCCTCTTCTTTGTTGCCTTTTCTGACTATTCCAGCCCTTATTCAATTTCCTTTTGCTCTAATCACCTCCTAAACTTGTAGTTTGTCTTACATTGTTTAGCAGTTAGCTAATATTTGGTATTGGTCCAAGTTATTGACTTGGAATCAGGACATTTATGTGTTAGCCCAAGTGCATTTACTAGGTAGATGTCCTTAAGTCATATCACCTTTCTGATTTTTCTGGATCTTAGTTTTCTCATATAAAAAACAGGAATAGCTATCATATCTAAGATGCCATTTGTTTAATTCTATTACTTCTGTTGTTCAAGTAGATTTTAATTACACATAGAAACATAGAAACATATCAGACCCTTCTATTTTCATTATCCTTAGCTGGCTACTGTATGCAAAGAACTCAATAAATGAATGATTAGTGGTGTACTCAAACCCCCAGAAAGTACAAATATTTTAATTTTTATTCTATTCTTCTGTAGATAGAGGAAATAATATCAAACATTTATTGTTGTGTTTTGGATGTGGTCTACAATTAGCCTAAGGTTTTCTACATTTCCTACATCTAATAGGATTGTAAAATGAGAATTAGTGGTCAGAAGATGACTCTGAAACCCTATACAACTTTAAGTATCTCTTCCTGCATGGCAAAAGTTATCCACTGGGGCAGTTTTGTCTCTTAGGAGATATATGTAGCAATGACCGGACATTTTTGATTCTCAAAATTAGAGAAGGATAGAGATTATATCTTATTCATATTTGTCCCCTAGAGATCAATACTCACATCCTCCAAAAATTTATCTAATTCTGTCAGTCTGGTTTTATTTATTTATTTATTTATTTTTAAAGATTTTATTTATTTATTTGACAGAGAGAGACATAGCTAGAGAGTGAACACAAGCAGGGGGAGTGGGAGAGGGAGAAGCAGGCTTCCTGAGGAGCAGGGAGCCCAATGCAGGGCTCAATCCTAGGACCCCGAGATCATGACCTGAGCTGAAGGCAGATGCTTAACCACTGAGCTACCCAGGCGCCCCATTCTGGTTTTAATGTTGGGTACATTTTATGAAAGCAAAATTGATTCATAATTGATCATTTATGTAGACCTCTTATTTGGTCATTTTTAAATAATTAGAATGTAAAATTAGAACAATCACCATTCTAACGAATAAGATGTGACATCAAAGCCCTTAACACCATAGTTCTCTGAATATTAAACCTACATAATCCTATTCACAAATAATAATAAAATCTTTTTATAATGGATTCCCTGAAGTCAACATATTCCTCTGAAGTCAATTTATGGTACCTAAATTTCATGACTATGAAGCACATTTCCAGATCTGAAGATGCAAGAGTCATGATATCCAGTTTTTTTGTAATTGAATTAGTGAAGAGAGAAAGAAAGGAGACATTTGATGCTTCTACCCTTAGTGGTAATATTTTCATTTTTCAACTTTAACTTTGAGTATAGGATTTTTTTTAACTACTTGAGAATTTGTGTAGATTCCATTGTTATTTACCAATTGAAGGTGCAAATATTTAGAAGATGCTAGTTCCTAGACTGATTGACCCATTCAACCAAATATGTATAGATTAACCACATTTACAAGGTCTTCTATGGTAGATAAAGACTGAAGAGCAAGGACTCAGTTCTCTAGCAGTGTACAGGCAATCAGGAGAGATAAAACGTATCTATGTATATCTATAAAACAGAAAACAAACTAAAAAGTTTATGAGACAGATACAAATAAAGATCTAGTTCAGAGCAGGAGAGATTATTTCCAACTGCTGGGAGTGGTGGCGGTGGGGCCGGCTGCGGATAAGTCAGAGAGGAAGTTTGGGACCAGGAAAGATGGACTATCTATAGAGAAATAAAGTGCTCAGTTGCCTTTGCCATTCCTGGCCAATAACAAAAGCATCATTTATTGTGTGTGGGACTTCTTAGAGCTTTTGATATTTTAAGTGAACCTCAAGAGAAGATTATGCAGCACATCTCAAACTTCTTAGTATGTGTCACTTTATTTGTCAGGATTAGAGTTTCATAGGACACATTTCAGAAAATGTCATTCTACTCTGAAAGAACTGACTGAATGTGGAAGAAGGCAGGCCTTTGGATATCTGTACAGCACATTTGGGGAAGGGGAAAGGAAGCAACAATTCTCATGTGACAGGAATTGTGCTGCATTTTGTACATCACCAATCCCACGGGCCACTATAAAGTCTCAGCCCAAGGAAAGGTTTGATCTGGAGACCCGGGTTAAGCAGAGAAAGGCCTCAAGACTTTTGGGTATGATGCAGGATTACACATATCTGTTTCATGTCTAAGCTTTCTTCATTATAAACCAGAAATCTGGGTTAACTTCCTAGTAGCATGCAGACTGGCTACATCACTTACCCTGTCCCTTACCTGACATTAAACAGGAGCAGTATATAAAAAGAAGGTTCCAGGACCACCCCCTCCGCCCTTGCCGTTGCATGCCTTTTTCTTCCATTTCCAAGTAAGAGATTTAATCTTTGGGATTATGCTTTGTTTTTCTTTTAAAAATAAAAAACTGTGGCAGTTTTGAAAGAGGTACAGAATGCTTCTTTAATTGTAAATAATTGTTTCATGTATTTGGCAATGGAGGCCACTTGGAATTGAAGGGTCTCAAGGTCAAAATGTGGCCCCATTCTGACAACATCAAAGCCTCTTCTGTTCTCTCCAAAAGGCAGAGAGCAGACATATCAGCTTGATCCAACACATACTTTTCTTGCAACCAATGGGTTATTTATTGGTTTTGTACACACTGACAAGTAATGACACAAGGCAGGGACTGGGGAAGCATCCTGCCAAATGACTGCCTTCCCTGAGCATCTGTAAGGGAACATTATAAAATCATAGAATCCTAGAGTTGAAAGGAACTTGGTAACCCAAATAAAAGAAACCAGCTCTCCTAGACAGTATAGGGGGAAACTGAGGTTTCTCAGAAAGTTTAAGTGACCTGCCTTAATCAAACAGCCATAAAGGCAGATTTTGGACTAATATCCCACTCCTAGTCTGCATTCATTTTTCTACACCATAAATTAAAATTTATAATCTGGATTTTATTATACTACAGTCTCTATTCATACTGGATGTTAAACTCTTAGTTTGTTTATGTGTAAATTGGGATTTCCTGCTATCCTTTCCTTAGACACAAGACTTTGGAGGCTTCTAACTAGAAACCCTAGATGGTTCTGGCAAAGTTGAGTTTGGATGGAATAGAACACAAACAGATTTGCAACAGGGATTCAGTTTTGTTGAAAATCCACTGAGTTTGAAAAGTAACATACAAAACTGCCAGGTAGGAATATGTCTGGGGTTTTAGTGAATCCAGAATATTGAGAAAGAGTTGGAGAATTTAGACCAAACTGCTTATTGCTTGACTTGCTCAGCCCTCCTCAGCACTACTAGCAAAGTTTGGTAGAAAACACTGGAAATAGGTTTAGTGTATAAATATCCTAGCTGGTGAGATGGGAAGCATCCTAGTGACTAACAGAAAACATTTCTGTCTTGGAATTGCTCCAAATGTAAGAGTAACAAGGGTGGAAGCGGTGTGCAGACATTGCTTTTAAACCAGAGAATTCCAGTTCTTTCAGGAAGTCCTCCCAGATTAAGTCAGGGCAATAAGCAGCCAAAACAATCTTGAGCTCATGCTTTTATTCTCAGTATATCCAGTAAATAATTAGCAAATATTGCTAAGCATCTTCTGTGTGTCAGGCACTGAGGATACAATGCCTTTTAGAGGTGCTCTTTCCCCTCAGCATTTTCTACTCTACCATGGAATTTTCAGGGGCCCTCTGGAAATTGTCTTTGACCTGCAGGTATCCAGGTATATCTTTGACTTGTTGTGGAAGGAAAATTGAATTTAATCCACAACTGAAGTTCAAATATCAATATACTTACTTGTCTGATACACTGGGATGAGGGACAAAGTGGCAGCCAAGGATCATGGATCTTCTGAGAGAAAACGATCATGAGTCTAGAAAGTGGGTTCAGTGTCTCAGAGAGAATAACATGGTCATGGTCTGAAAGTTGGAGAGTGCCGTGGTTCCAGTTTTGGTATGAAACTATACTTGACACAGTCTGTTCTCCCTCACCTTCTATGGGTATTTATTTCATTCTATCATGTATTATGCTATTTACATGTCTCTTTTTCTATCTAGGCCATAAGAATATGTATTTTTAAAAATAGTAACTTGTTTTTTCTCTTACTTCAAGAGAAATGCATATTTATTATCAGACACTTAGGAAATAAAGATAAGTAAAATGAAGAAACAACCAGTTAAAGTCGTGGTGCATAACCTTCTAATGATCTATAGAGATCTAAATATATGTATATATACATATTAAGATATGTATATATACATATATACATACATGAAACAATAACATAAATGGATAATAAATGGACTATAGGCATACTACTTTATCTTTATCTACCTGAAAGTAACCATATGTCTCTGTGTCGTTAAATATCTTCAACACCATTATTTTTAAATAACTTTATAGCAATCCATCTTGTAGATATACCATAATTTATTTTATTAAATTTCTTGCAATTTGACATTATTCCCGATTGGACATTATTCTATTATTTTAAAAAATGCAATAAATACTATTTGGCTTATTTTTTCCACATATCAAAGCTTTATCCTTAGAACAGATTTTTAGAATAGAATTCATGGGATGAAATGCACAATTTGATGAAATTTGACAAAATTTACTGTTGTGTAACAACCATCATAACCATGATATAAGACCTTTCTATCACCACAAAAAGGTCCCCTGTGTCATTTGCAATCCATCTCCTCTCCCCATTCCCTGGCTCCATTAACCACTGACTTGCTTCCTTTCACTATACTTCCGCCTTTTCTAGAATTTCATGTAAATGAGGTCATACAGTATGTAGAGTTTTCTTTTCTTTTCTTTCTTTTTTTGGTCTCACTTCTGTTACTTAGCATGATGCTTTAGAGATTCGTTCACATTGTGTGTTTATTGGTAGTCATTTTCTTTTCATTGCTGAATAATATTCTATTGCATGAGTACATCACAAAGTATATATTCCATTTATCGTTTGGTGAATATTTTTCTCCCACTTTTCAGCTTTTATGAGCTGCTATGAATATATGAGCACAAGTCTTCATGTAAACATGTATTTTCACTTTTCTTGAGTAAATATTTAAAATCTTAGTTGCTGGGTCACATGTATGCTTAACATTATAAGAAATGGAAATTTGTGAGCATTTCAGTTGCCCTACATCCTTGCCAACACTTAGGTTATCAGTCTTTTTGATTTTAGGAGTTCTAGAGTTCTAGAGTATGAGTGGTATAATCAATTATGGTTTTATTTATTTTTTAAAGATTTATTTGTTCATTTTAAAGGAGGGGGAGGGGCAGAGGGAGAGCATCTTTTAAGCAGACTCCCCATTGAGCATTGAGCGCAGAGCTGGTCCTCGAGGGACTGAATCTCAGGACTCATGAGATCATGACCTGAGTCCAAACCAAGAGTCAGACATTTAACTGACTGAGCTACTCAGGCACCCCTCAATTATGGTTTTAATTGCATTTCCCTGATGACTAATGATGTTAAGAAATTTTTGCCATTCATATATGTCCTTTGGTAAAGTGTCTGTGCAAAATCTTTTTTCCTTTGTTCTTGTTTTCTTCCTAATGAATTGTAAGCATTTTTAAAAATATAATTTGGGTAAAAGTCTTTCATTAGATATATGTTTTGCAAATAACTGCTCATATAATAGTTTGTGGCTTGCCTTTTCATTTTCTTAACAGTGTCTTTGGAAGGGCAAATGTTTTCAATTTTAATGAAATCCAATCTTTCTATTTTTAAATATTTTATGCTTTTTGTATCCAATTTAAAAAACTTTGCCTAACCAAAGGTCACTAAGATTTTCCCCTATGATCTCTTCTGGAAATTTTATAGTTTTAGCTTTTGTTAAAACTATGTTTTGTTCTACAATCCATTTCAAGTTAATTTTTGCATATTGGAGAACATAAAGAGTTTTCTTTTTTGCATATGGATATTCAGTTATTTCAGCATAGTTTGTTGAAAAGATTTCCTTTCCCTCACTGATTGCCTTAGAACATTTGTTGAAAATCAATTGGCTATCTACATGAGGGTCTATTTGTAGAATTTTAATTCTGTTCCTTTGACCTGTATGTTTAAATTTATGCCAACACCATTCTTTCTTGCTTACTGTAGCATTGCAGTACCTCCTGAAATTAACTTTATTCTTTTTTTCAAAATTATTTTGGCTGTTTTAGTTCCTTTGTATTTTTATATACATTTGGAGATCAGCTTGTCAGTTTCTAAAAGGTGTCTGCTTGGATTTTTGATTGGAATTTTATTGAATCTACAAATTACTTTGGAGAGAATTGACATCTTAACAATATTGAGTTTTCTGATCCATAAGCATAGTATATCTCTCTATTTATTTATGTCTTTCAAAAATTTTTAGCTATGTTTTATAGTTTTCTGTGACAGGTCATGCATATATTTTATTAAGTTTATACCTAAGAATTCTATGGTTTGATGTTATTATAAATGAAAATTTAAAAAATTTCCATTTCCAATTGTTGCTACTTGATAGAAATACAATTGGTTTTTAAAATATTGACCATACAAACTGCAAACTTGCTAAATTCACATATTAGTTATAGTTTCCCTTAGGTAGATTCCTTCGGATTTCCTATAGGTTGTGCTATATTTAAATAAAGACAGTTTTAAGTTTTCTTTCTAATCCATATGCCTTTTATTTCTTTTTCTTCCTGAGGGAGAATAAGGCAGATACTCAAGCCTGTCTGGAACAGCTTGAGTGACAGGAGAAACAAGTGACCTTGGGATTTGGGGATGGGGCCAGGATAAGTATTAACCACTGGCCACTATTTGCATGGTTTAAATATTCTGCTGGTGCCAAAGGAAAAAAATATGTGGGCCTTATGACCTGCTCAGTTGTGGACTACAAGGGGAAGCAGGAGAGGTAAGGCTTAAAAGTTGTTGAAGATTAGACATCAAAACTGGAGTCAGATTTTATTATAGTTTGATTTGCTAAAATGATTTCAAAGAAATTGGACCATCAGCAACAGGAATTTCAAAGTTGATGGTTTAGGACAAGATGACTGCATTGGTTTATGGCTTTCATTTCATCAAATGGCCTATATGACCTCTAAGGAATTTAATAACATGGACAACAAGAAAATAATATTACCATGCTGTCAACTGTAACCTCCACCCTACCATCTAAAGACCTTGCGGCTGCTTTGTCATCTTTTCATCTGGCTTTATTTTAAAAGGTGGGTATAATCCCAGATAATTATTCTTTTGGCCGTCAATTCTCTTCTTTTTATCTGGCCAACCCCATCACTAATTGCTCAGTTGGGGAATCCAATAATTTTTTTCATAGTTCTGGACTAGAAATGTTGGCATCAGAGCTGATTTTACCCATTACTAAACGAGTCTTGAATAACGTGATTTCCTGCTGTTGTTAATAAAATAACTTGTCTCTCCTTTCCTTTCTCCCTTAAATTCAGAGAGCTCAGCACTTAGGCCAACTGTGGTCGCTTCACATTTGAAATCAACTCATTACTTGCATTCTTGAACTTCTTCCAACCAAACTGCTAAAAGAATGTATTTCTGGGGCAACTGCTCTTGTGATTACACTGATTTTGCCTTTTTCTGGTGACAGGTGTTAGGACCATGACAGTTATGACTCACTGGGAAAAAGGAATCCTAAATCAAAATTCTGCCCAGGACCTGGGCACCCAGGCTATCTGGGTTTGCCATACTTATTAACACTGCAGAAAGAGCTTGTTTTCCCAGTTACCACTTATTTAAAGACAGTTCCTCTCCAGGCTGTCTGTCTGTCTTGCCTGCCTAGGGAATGCTGGAGATCTGATACACTAACTTAATTCTTCCTGGTTGCTAAGGGCAAAAGAGACCCTGTGTCCCCCATATAGTTAGCCTGCAGAGTGCAGCATGGCTGGACTTGCATTCAAGGACAGTATTTCTTTCATTAGTAGGGAGGTTTAGCAATTCCTGACCACAGAGCAAATACCACTAAAACTCTGAATACCTCAAATTTCTCTGCCCTCTACAGATAAGATGTTTTGGAATGATGGGTCTTCAAGAACTTAGAATCTCACTAGGGGGATAAGATGGATAAGTGACTCACTACGAAAGTGTGAATTAAGAATCTCTTACAGGAAAAGTAAAAAATATAGAATATAAAGTGATTACTAATTAATAATAATAAAATATTTCACGACTGTGTGGCAAATATTCTGCTAGTATCATCACATACTGCGAAATAATTATTTCAACAACAACAATAATAATAATATCTAACATTTCTTGAACATCTACCATCTGCCAGGTTGTACTAAGTACTTTAATAGCCTACTTCATCATTGTTCAAAGCAGGTGTTATTACATTCTCTATTTTTAGGTAAGGAAACAGGCTTAGATGGATTAAACAACTTGCCCAAGATTCCACTACTGATGAGAGGCATAGCTGGGATTCTGACCATCAGAATTATATTTTCCCCCTCTTCTATGTGATTGCTCTATGGACAAACTCCTGCAGGAGTTTGAACTGGGATGACGATCAGAGAAAACTTCAAAGAGGCAAAATGGGATGGCTTTGAAGCTTGAAACGATGAAAATAGTAGGGAGAGAGGGGACCTGGCATTGTAGGTAGAAGACATAATGGACGAATGCTCTGTGAGAATTGTTTTGTCTTTTATCTGTGAGCTCATCTCCCCAGTGTGCCCTGCCTGTTCACACATCTTGGACAGGTATATAAACTATTGTATTGTGTTCGGACATGGTTGTTTTGTTAAGGCCACTCTACCGTGACTAGGTAATGGGATCCTTCTAAAGGGGGTGGGTGGGGTGGGTCTCTGAGTACATCATCTGTGGAAGGGACCATGCTTCTGTCAGGACACTGATTCTCCTAATTTTGGGGAGGCACCTCTTAGCCAGGGAGAAAACATCTGCTTCTTTTAAGTCTACCTCCTTGTGAGTCTAGACTTTCTTTTTGTTTTTAAAGATTTTATTTATTTATTTGAGAGAGAGAGAGAGAGGGTGCATGAGTGGGAGAGGGACAGAGGGAAAGGGAGAGGGAGAAGCAGACTCCAGCTGAGTGGGGAGCCTGACATGGGGTTCAATCCCAGGACCCCGAGGTCATGACCTGGACCAAAGTCAGATGCTTAACCAGCTGAGACACCCAGGTACTGCAGTGAGTCTGGACTTTGAGATGGGTTCAGGGGCTTTCCTGAGTGGTGAGGAAAGATTCTCACTTCCATCTGGAGGCAGAGGGTGCATACCAAGCAGTACTCCCATAGAAGATATTTTGGAAGACATAGCTGAAGATATTCTGGAAGACAGATTATTTTGCTTCATTGTACTCTAATTCCCTTTTGTGATCTGAGAACTTCAGCAAAGTTTTATTTAAATGCTTAAAATTGATCTTGGCAATGTTATGCCATTTGTGCTAAAACCCAGTAATGCCCCTGAGGTCAAGGCGGTGGGGTAGCAGGAATTCATTCTCTCTTCCCACATCCCTTCTCTCATTCATTCTCACTCTCACTTTCTTGTTCTCGGTATACCACTAACCACTTTTAGAGTGCAGGACAGTATTAAGAATTGCATGCATATTGTCTCAATTAGTGCTCATGCCAATCCTTGAAGTAAGTACCTTTATACCTTCACTTTATAGGTGAAGGTTACAGAACTGGTAAGTGGTAGTTTCAGTTATCTATTGTCATGATAAACAACCTCAAAGCTTCAATGACATAACAATAACCATTTGTTATGCACGTGAGTCTGTGGGGGTCAACTAATCTAATAAGGATTTAGCTTCTTTTAGCTGGTCTCACTCTTGTGGCCAGCTCTGGGTTGGCTTTGTGGCTCTGTTGATCTTGGCTAGGCTTGCTCACATGCCTGGGGTTTGGCTGGTCATTGGCTAATTGAGAATGACCTCAGGTGGGATGACTTGGAGTTTTCTTTGTTCCACTTCTTGCTCATTCTCCAGCATTCCCAATATTATTTATATCTACATACATTTTGAAAATAGTGGTACTTGTATATGTGAGATATTATTTATGTATTTTACAGATAGCGCAGTTTGTGCATATGGATTCTCAGATTTTTTTGCAGTAACTCCGAAGCTTCCTTCCCAGGTAAAGACACACACATATCTGCCTTCGTGACAGAGTTTTCTTATTCTATATTTTACCAAATGCCTCACAGGACATGTAGGGCTGAGGTTGCAATAGGAAGGCAGTCTTTTACAAGGTACAGAGGCAGTAGCAAACTCCCTGCTTTCTACAAAGACTCTTCAGTACATATAGGAGAAAGGGCTAACTCTTTAGCCAGGGATTTAAAAACCTCCCAGATTGAGCCTAAACTTCTCTTTCTAGATTTTTTTTATTACAATTTCCTTTACCAAATGCTCTCCTTTTCTGCCAACACACAGGATTACAAGGAGTGAAAACTCCATCTCTGCTACCAAGAAACTTAAGTTGCTTCCTCTTAAACATTTTAGATCCCCAGCTTTATTGCAAGCATTTTATTTTTATATACCCTATGGCATCAAGCAGATAGAAATGGTTTAAAAATACATTTGAGGGCGCCTGGGTGGCTCAGTTGGTTAAGCGACTGCCTTTGGCTCAGGTCATGATCCTGGAGTCCCGGGATCGAGTCCCACGTCGGGCTCCCTGCTCAGCAGGGAGTCTGCCTCTCTCTCTGACCCTCCCCCCTCTCATGCTCTCTATCTCATTCTCTCTCTCAAATAAATAAATAAAATCTTTAAAAAAAAATAAAAATAAAAAATAAAAAATACATTTGAATTGAAATAGTAGAAAGGAAGCCACTGATGAGATTTTCTCTCAGGGATGATGTATTCAAAGTCTTAAATCTTAAAAATGATTGAATTCTGTGGCTTTAGAATATTTCCCTCTGACCACGGCGAGGGGGCTGATTAGAAGACAATCAGGTATTGGCTCAACATGGAACCTGAATTACTGTCTGAGGACTCTACCCTAAGCTCAGGTGGAGGGTAGATCTTTTGCTAGGGGTTTGAAGAGGAGAGACTGGATCAAAGAACACCACAGAGCCAGACTGTGGGGGCTCTGGGTATGTAGTAGTGGTTCATTGTGCTGTTTGTACTGTATGAACACTGACAGAATCAAAAAGGAAATGACTGGATTGCCACTTGGCTTTAAGTTTTCCAATGGAATGACCCAGTAGGATCAAGTGACTTTACTGCCAACCAAAAGCACAGATGTCCATGGAGGAAGCAAGAAAAGTGGAGGGCGCTTGGCACAGAAGCATCTCACTTTTGTCTTATCTTTGAGCAGTAAAGCTCACCAAGCCTCCAGCGTTCCGCTTACAGGTATATTCACACAGACCTACTGAAAAGGCCTGCCTTGCTTTCCAAACTCATGTGTGACAGCTGCAGAGCAATGAGGGGGGAAAGAAAGCAAACTTTCCCACATCTAATTAGGGGAAGGGTTAACACTGGAGCAAGGCCATTCTAAATCAATCGCCTTTCCTGGCTGCCTGCCTTAGGCAAATTGCTTAAACTCCTTGAACTTCAGTTTTCTCACCTCACCTCTAAAATGCGGATAATAGTAACTATGCCACTAGAAGTTTTACTCAGATGTTAACTGCCATCTTGTTTGGTTTCAATGTTACAGAAAAATGGGAGGTTCAAGAAGTAATTTTCCCTTTCTCTGGCACATTCCACATGCCCTATGTCCCGGAGTTTTGTGCTGCCTAATTCCTAAGGGAATTAAATTTCTTTGTGTATTAGGCATTCCCTTCTAACAAGACCATCACCACCCAGAACTTTGGTTTGAAAATCAGACATTGCTGTGGAGAGGAGAGAGGAAATTAAGTGGTGGCTGATTTTTAGCTATCTCAGGTGGGGCTAAGCCAAATTTGATTTGAATTAAAACATTAAAAGGATGTGATAATATTTGCAAGTCGGTGTTGTGGAAGAAGCTCATACATGCTCCATCTTTCTGTCAGAGTTAATGTAAGGACTGAAATCAGATACTGTATATGAAAGCACCTAGCCCAGTGGCTGATTCAAAAGTCAGGCCTCAATAAGGGCTTATTTCTCTTTTTCTGGCTGTTTTATTTGTACTTTATTATCCAGGAAATGCCTATCAGTTGAGCCATTTGAAATCCAAATACCTATCCTTTATTTAGGTCAACTGTCAACAAACTGGATTACTTGTACCCCTCCGGTGCATAGAAACTCCTGGGAAGGGTTGAGTGGGTTGAGAGAGATTTAGGGAATACGTTTCTAAATCCTAAAGCTCCACATTCACTTTTTCCTAAAGCTGATCAGCCTAAGTTGGATGTCATTCTAGTTCTCTTTCCCAGCATTCCTTTCACAATCACCTTTCCACCACTTGACAAAAGAAACGCATACCTCCCATCATTTCTGAATCCCTTACTGAGTCTGAATGCTGCATTGTCTGGGGAGAGGTTCTCATATAAAGCAAAAAAACAGAAATGAGAAAAGCATATGTTGGCAGAAAAGGAGAGCATTTGGTAAAGGAAAGTGCAATAAGAAAATCTAGAAAGAGAAGTTTAGGCCCCATTTGGGAGGTTTTCAAATCCCTGGCTGGAATTGGGGCTTTCTCCCATATGCACTGAAGAGTCTTTGTAGAAATCAAGGAGGTTGCCACTGCCTTCTGAACCTCGTAAAACATTGTCGTCGCTCTGATGGCCTTCCTATTGCAACTTCAGCTCTACATTTCCTATGAGGTATTTTGTAAAATACATAATATATGTTTTGTAATGTACATATGTATAATATATAATATGTAACATATATTATGTTTATATATTATTTAAAAGATATATGTCTAGTAAAATTTTACTTTTTTATTAAATAATTATCAAATTTTTAAATATATTTATGTTGTTTGGAACAGTCATGTGCTAGTAATAATTTTAATGGCTAACTCAATCTAGAAGAAATTATAAACAAGAGAATTATGGATAAAGGAAATTAAAAACATAAATACATATTTGAATAACATAGTTTTGTTGTAGAGAACTATGACAGGGGGATCAATAGAGCATAGAGACATATTTCTCTGGGCAAATTCTATGAGGGTATTCTCTTTGATGACCGAAAAAGCAAAAGTGTGGGCACCTGGGTGGCTCAGTGGGTTAAGCACTCACCCTTGGTTTCTGCTCAGGTCATGATCTCAGGGTCCTGAGATCCAGCCCCAGGTCTGGCATGGAGCCTGCCTTAAGATTCTTTTTCTCCCTCTCCTCTGCCCCTCCCCACCTCCCCTGCTCAGGCTCTCTTGCTCTCAAAAAAAAAAAAAAAAAAAAAAGTAACAGTGTAAAATATATGTTAAGTGTTCGTTTACTCATTTTCTTTTTTTTTTTTTTTGAAGATTTTTATTTAGTTATTTGACAGAGAAAGACACAGTGAGAGAGGGAACACAAGCAGGGGAAGTGGGAGAGGGAGAATCAGGCTTCCCGCTGAACAGGGAGCCCGACACGGGGCTCAATCCCAGGACCCTGGGATCATGACCTGAGCTGAAGGCAGAAGCTTAACCACTGAACCACCCAGGCGCCGTGAACGGGTAACAAATCATTGTGGCATTTAGATTTCACTGGACAGATTTATAAAGCGATGCAACAGTTTTGTTTTTAAATGTTACTATTTACAGTGCACTGGAAATATCCCCCTTTGCAATTATTTAAATTTATGGTGAGAAATTTTAAAGGACAGAAGTTAAAAATGTGTGAATGGATACTTAACTTTCAATCTTTTGGGAGTAAATAATCTAAAAAGTTTGAAGATTACTATTCTAGGTAACGTGCCAAATGCGGTTTGCTTAAGGCTGGTGCTCTCCTCACAGAGGACAGCAAAGAGTAGCTGGGGAGGACTAGCGAGCAGTGAAGACGGCGAAACGACGGTATGTGTACTACAAGGGACGTACCATAGAGCGGCGCTGGAGGACTGAGAGAGAGAGGCGTTTGCGGGGCTGGGCGGCACGCCAGTGGCTCTTGGAACAGGCGCGGCACAAACAAGATGGCGGCCGTTTGACCGGAAGGTACGGCGCCGCAAAGATCTGGCCAGATTAGTGACAACGCGTAGGTTTAGAGCAACAGCTTCTGTCAGGACAGGCTTGCAGCGAGATGGGACGTGAAGCGGTGCCAGCCAAGCCGCGCTGGTGAGTTGGAGTCGGTGCTGGTGGAGAGGAGTCGTCGTTTTTTCACTTGGGAGATGCCGAAAGCCCCGTTTCTGAACCCTCATGGTTCAACTCATGCGGAGCAGTCTGTGTGTCTAACACGTTAGAAGTGAGAACACCTCAGAATTTCACACGCTACTTAGGAAAAGGTCTCAGGTGTTAGCTGGTTGCCATGAATGATGGGTTTGCCAACTGAAGAAGCCCGGGGTCCCTTGGTGATTATAGTGACATCTGTGTGAATACAAACTCCCTCTTCAAAGCCAATCAATATTTAGTTGATTCAACTTCTTTTTTTTTTTTTTTTTTTAAGATTTTATTTATTTATCTGAGACAGAGAGAATGAGAGACAGAGAGCACAAGAGGGAGGAGGGTCAGAGGGAGAAGCAGACTCCCTGCCGAGCAGGGAGCCCGATGCGGGACTCGATCCCGGGACTCCAGGACCATGACCTGAGCCGAAGGCAGTCGCTTAACCAACTGAGCCACCCAGGCGCCCCAGTTAATTCAACTTCTTAACTTTGTGGAAAGAGTACTTCTATTTCGGAGTTCTCTGATCTGCTGGGAAAGTAGTGATCAGGAGAGAGTAGTGATCTAGGAGAATTCCTGCGAGGTTTCACAGTTTATCACACTGCCCAGTTTCTCAAGTGTTGGTTCAGGTGTTCACCTGCAGCTTGTTTATCAGATTTGGAACAAATGTAACTAGTCAAATGTAAATCTAAAAATATCCCCAAGACAAAAGTAACTGTTTAGACTCTCATTTCACGTTATTGAAACCCGATTTCTATTCTACCTTCTCCCTTTCTTTCAGCAGGTGAGTGATCATACGATTATATTTATATTTTGTAAACACTCCAAGTTTCCCAGCAGCTACTTTTGCCTATAGAGGAAAATCTAACTTTTTAGTCTGGCATTCAGAGACCTCCACAATTTGACTCAATCTGTATTTCTCATTTTATTTTCCATCATTTCCCTATGTGGAACAACAGCTCAGTCTGTTTCACTACCATCTGGATATGACTTTAGGATACAATAGGAACCGGATTAAGGTGCAGATGAAGGATGATGGGACATCACTTTTGATAAGGCAATTAAAGAAGGTTCCATAAAAGATGACATTTGAATTGATCCTTGACATGTTGGATTTTCAAGGCATGGGCTTAGAATAAAATACTGAGCTGTAAGTGAGGAACTAGGTGTGGCCTAACTTTCTAGGACATTTACTCCAACAATAAAGACACCAGGAGGCCAGAAAATATTTGTGTTGGTCTTTTCTGATTACATACTGCACCAAGGTGGTGAGATCATCTACATTAAATGTGTGCTTAGGTCTCTCTCCACACATGGAGTTTGAAGTAGGAACTTTCTGAAATTTGACCCATTAGCAGGGAGAATTTGGTATAGGACAGCTCTGTTTAAAATCCTATTTGTGATGGTTTATTACTATAACCACAGAAAGACTCCGTTCTTATATTTCACCTACAGTACTTAAATAAAAATGTTATCTAGGAGTATCCCTGGGCAAGATGGTGATTCAAGTTTTTATTGTCAACCTGGGATTAAAAAAAAGAACATGACCCTCAATGAGGAAACAGAGTACAGATTCTAAATCTGGCACTGCCACTTATGCTAAAAAAAACAAAATAATTAATTTTTCCCAGCCCTAATTTCTGCACCTGTGAATATATACAGTAATAACATCCTTGCCTATTTGAAAAAGTGCAGTGAGGATTGAGTCTGTTAATATATGCAAAAATATTTCCAAGGAATTAAAACCCCCTAAAATGCAAAGGATCAAATTCCAGGCTCTTTGTTTCCTCTGAGGGTACAATTAGGTAATCCAAAAAACAGCCATTCAAATGCATTAGGTGGCATAGGTAAAGACCATGAGAGCTGGGACTTTGTTTCTCTTATATTTCCAGTGCCTAAACAGTGTCTGTCACATAGTAGGTACTCACTATATATTTACAAAATGAAAGAATGAACAAGTGACTGGAGGCATTCAGGGGCCTCCTTCTATCTGGCTCTCCTGGCTGCCAAAGCTCTATGTCTAGGTGACTGGCTCAGGAGAGTTTAAGAGCTATGGATTTGCTTAAGGATATCTTGCTTCCACCTGCTTTTCTCCCTGACTGTTTTGTAATAGTAATAGATAACATTGCTTGGGGACCAAATACGTGCTAGGAGCTGTGAGCTGCTTTACATAAACTATTGGTAATCCTCACAGTCGTAAAAAGGTGTGCATCCTTATATTAAACATCAGAAACTCATGCTCAGAGAAGCTAAGTAACTTACTAAAAATCATATAGCTAATGTATCAATTTGGATAGGCTAGATTATGCTGCAGTAGTAAACAACCTCCACATCTTAGTGACTTAAAACACAAAGGTTCATTTTTGGCTTGTGTCACATGTTCGCAGTGAGTCAGCAGGAGGGCCCTACTCATCGTTGTTAGGGATCCAGGCTGCAGAGCAGCAACCATCACAAATATTGCTGTACTAGAGGAACAAGACATCTCTAGAGAGTGTCACAGCAGCAATAAAAGCTTGGCCTAGAAGTGATATATGTCCCTTTTTCTCAATGTATTTGCCAGGGTTAGTCCTATGACTCTACCTAACCACAGGCAAGCTAGGAAGTGTAGCCCTATCATATGCCTGGAAGGCAGAGCTAGAAACTTGGGGGGCTGTGCAAATGACTACCAGACCTAGTAAGTGGAAGACTTGGTATCTGAATCCAAAAATTATCTGACTCTAAAACCAGATTTTACAAAACCACATTGCTTTACTCAGTTTGCCTAGAGTTCTGGGATTGATTTGACTTTCTGTTGCTTTTCAGTGAGAGTTGTCTTTTTGGGGCAACGTAGGCTAAATCTTCCTAAGCTGAGAATAACTCTTCCTTCTCAGTTGTCATACTACGAATCCTGACCCCTTTGGCCTGTGGCAGATGAGGGCTTATAGGTCAGACCCTCTGAGGTAGGCACTGTCCCCATCCATGCTATCGTTTGCTTGCATATCTGTAGCAGAAATACTGACATTAACACCATAATTTTGCTATTCCAGTCCCACAGCTGCTGGAGTGACCTAGCAATTGGCTAGTAGCACCCTGAATTATAGAAGATATATGCTGGGCCTGAAGCAGGCCTTCTTCCTACAGACTTGAAAGGAGCTGATGACAAAGGCCTGCCAACATAGCTCTGACTGTAAGTTAGGATCATTCACATTTCTATCTTTGTAGGTAGCCTGTGATGTGAGTTTGCAGGCTGCCAAAAGCTAAAGCCATGAATTAGAAGTCAAGAGCTTTGAAATCATTCCTGGCTCTGTCATCACTAGTTGTGTGACCTTGGGCAAGTCATTTAATCTCTCAGAAGTCTGAGTTTTCTCATCTGGAAAATTCCAGTTCCAACATTCAGATTTTTAAGATGAAAACTGCCAATTTGTGCATAATGTGAATGGCTGACATCTGGATAGTACTTAATATTTTACAAAGCTTTTCTTCAGCTGCTTTGCAATGTAGACATAATTACTGTGATTTCCCCAGTGAAGAAACTCAGTCTTGTAGGATCAGGTGAAT
The DNA here is from genome assembly GCF_029215605.1 of Mirounga angustirostris. Classification (NCBI taxonomy): domain Eukaryota; kingdom Metazoa; phylum Chordata; class Mammalia; order Carnivora; family Phocidae; genus Mirounga; species Mirounga angustirostris. The sequence goes on from NW_026991715.1 coordinate 128,115,672, forward strand.
TGCCCAAGGTCTCATAACTAATAAATAGCAGAAGTAGGACCTGAGCATAAGTCTTCTGTCTCCAAATACAATATTCTTTTCTCTGATCTGAGTCATTGACTAGGATGATCCACAGGATGTGAAAAAGAACATACAAGTAAAGAAAGTGGGTAATGGATCACTACATCAAAAACTGATGTATGGTGACTAACATAACATAATAAAATTAAATTAAAAAAAAAGAAAGTGGGTAACAGAAAAAATAGTAGAGAATTTGGATTATTGAAGACTAATTTTGAATCCAAGCTCTGCAATTTACTGATTTATAGTCCTAGAAAAGCCATTCCTCCCTCCCTCCCTCTTTTCCTCCCTCCCTCCCTCTTTTCCTCCCTCCCTCCCTTCTTTCTTCCTTTCCTCCCACCCTCCCTCTTTCCCTCCCTCCTGCCCTCCCCTCCTCTCCTTTCCCCTCTTTTCCTCTCCTTCCTTCCTTCCTCCTTTATGTTGGCAAACGTAGGTAGGGCTCATAGTAATCTGGTACACACTGGTATAGCTATGCTGCTTATTAAAATATTGAAATCCTTCTGTACTGTTTGGTGAATAGCTACTCTAACTGATCCCCTCCATTAAGATTCCCACCCACCTCCTCATAATTTAGTAACAAAAGCATCAGTGTGGGGCTCAGCAGGGGGCATTAAAGACCCACCTCATTCCAGGACTATGATTGGTCCCAAGCTATATTGGTTGTTAAATATTTTTAATATCACCAATGAGTGGGGATAATAATAACATTCTTCCCAGCTTCAGTGGGCTGCTGCTGAAGATCAGGTAGTATAAAATAAGGAAGATGATATACCAGCTATAAACCTCAAAGGCAATGTTTTTTAAAATGTCATAACAATGGTCTCTAGGGACACCTGGGTGGCTCAGTCAGTTAGCGTCTGCCTTCAGCTCAGGTCATGATCCCAGAGTCCTGGGATCAAGTCCTGCATCGAATCAGGCTCCTTGCTCAGCAGGAAGCCTGCTTCTCCCTCTGCTTGCCACTCCCCCACTTGTGCTCTAACAAATAAATAAAAATCTTTAAAAAAAGTGTCATAGCAATGGTCTCTGGAAAAAGAATTCTGTTGTACTGAAAATAGTACAGACGTTTTTATCTTGGTGAGACTGGTCGCCAATTAGCCTATTCAAGATTCTGAGACAGTAAAGGAACTTATTTTACCTTTTTTTTTTTTTTTTTAGATTTTATTTATTTATTTGACAGAAAGAGAGCACAAGTAGGCAGAGCGGCAGGCAGAGGGAGAGGGAGAAGCAGGCTCCCCGCCGAGCAGGGAGCCCGATGCGGGACTTGATCCCAGGACCCTGGGATCATGACCTGAGCCGAAGGCGGACGCTTAACAACTGAGCCACCCAAGCGCCCCTACCTTTTTAACTTTGAGTTTTCTAGTATTTGGGAATAGAATTAATTTCCTCCACCATAATACACTTCTCACATCCTCTGCTAATTTTGTGAATCTTGGTTTTTGACCCTGACCTTATTGTTTTCTCTATCTTCTTTGTGTATGGTACATCTTTCTGTGCACTGGCTCACATGGTTCAGTCCAGAGTCAGAGGCAGTCCACAACCTATGGCAGGTTTATCACAGAACACAGGTCTCTGAAGTCCAGCTATACTAGAAAAACAAGAACAAGGAAAATGATACATCATCAAAAACAATGGCAGCTAATATTTATTGAGTGCATTTTACATGTGGGGGATTCTGCTGAGTGCTGTACATATTCTACTGGTCATGGTGCTTTACTGTCCCTCCATTTCACCCCACATGATTAATCTAAGCCAGGGGGCAGTAAACTATGGCCCATGGGCCATCCATTCCTTGGCTTGTTTTTGGAAGACCCATGAGCTAAAAATATTTTTTATATTTTTATAGGGTTGAAAAAAGAAGAATATGCTATAGAGGTTCTATGCGGCCCACAAAACCTAAAATTATTATTTTGCTTTTTACAGAAAAAGTGCCAGTACATGGTAATCCCACTTTGCTTACTAGTGGTTAGATTAGAATTAGGCATGTGGTCCATTCAAACAATAAATGGTTTTCGAGGCCTAACCACTATTTTGATTTTTGGAGATACATCAGTAAGCAAAACAGACAAATATTCCTGCCTTTGTGTATTTTACTTTGAGTTCTAGTAAATGAGATATATAAGTCTGTTGTTGTTTGGTAAAGGTTTTTCACATTCAAGTAGGGAATAGTGAAAAAGATATTCCTTTCCACTTTAGATGTTTCTCTCTTTAAATGTGATACTTCTAACTTACGATCATGAGGGGAGCTAGTGCAAGAGTCAACAACACATCCAGGGTGACAGAGGAGAAAGTCAGAAAGAGGTTGACTATGCTGCTGAGTCAGTAAACCTTGAAATCTGTCATACCTAAGACTTCCCAATATATTAGATAAATTTGCTTTAAGTCCTTTTAAAATCAGTTTTCTGTTATTTGAATTAGTGAACAGCATATGTATACACATACATTACCTAATTTAATCCTTACAACGATCCTATGAAATATTTATCATTCTCATTTTACAGAAGAAGAATGTGAAGATCAGAGAAATTAACTAATTCCATAGTCAACACAGTAAGTGGGAGAGCCAAGATTGTAACTCTCATCTCTCTGGGTTTCTCTGCTCTCTCTAGAACTCAGTCTGAACTTCTTACTGAATTTCTTTCTTTCTTTCTTTTTTTTTATTAACATATAATGTGTTATTTGTTTCAGGGGTATAGATCTGTCATTCATCAGTCTTACACAATACACAGCGCTCCCCACAACACATACCTTCCCCAGTGTCCATCACCCAGCCGCCCCATCCCTCCCACCCACCTCCATTCCAGCAACCCTCAGTTTGTTTCCTGAGATTAAGAGTCTCTTATGGTTTGTCTCCCTCTCTGGTTTCATCTTTTTTCATTTTTTCCTCTTTTCCCCTATGATCCTCTGCCTTGTTGAATTTCTAAGGAGTGAGAATTGTTAGAAAGGTCAAGACAGGAAGTCACTATGGGGACCGTTTTTATGTCCTGACCCTGTGTATATAACTGCATTACTGAGTTTCATCCTTTTTCTTAGACCTAGAATAATCTTTCTTGACCCGTATCTCACAATGAGAAGGAAGAATTTTTCCATTTGTTGAGAAGTCATTGCCCTAAGACAGTTGTATTAATGTATATAAGGAACCAGACACTGAAATCTTCCAGGGAGGATCAAATCTATTTTTCAGTCTCTCTCTCTCTATCTCTATATAAGATCAATCTATTTTCTCCATTTTCCCCACCACCATTTAGATTACCTCTCACCTTGTCTACTTGGTCTGTGCTCAATCCACTTTGGCCATCCAACCCAGTCTTCACACTCTATAAACTAGAGGATAAAGGCAGTTTTTCAATATGGCCTACAAAGCCTGTTCATCTTTATCTTTCCTCAAGCATCTCCTGCTTTCTCTGTTCCTGCCACACCAGCTTTTATCAGCCATCAGCTTCTGCCTGGAATGCTCTTTCTGTTCTTCTATGCCCAATAAATACCTACTTGTCTTTTGCTCAACTTTTGCTTTTTTATGCAAGCCTTGATTGATCTCCCTACCAGATTGACTCCTCTCATTAGCCCTCATTGGGCCATGGCACAATTATAGTGTTCTACTAGTTTGTGTGTGATTATCTGTTTAATCTATCTACTCTATTTTATGTAGGAGAGCTGTGGCCACATTTGTTACCATTGTAAATCCAGTGCCTGGCACACAATAGGTGCTCAATAAGTATTTGTTGAATGAATGCACAAATGTATGCATGAAAAGGCACCTTGCATTTGTTCAGTGATCCAAAGCATCAAAAAGATTCTAGAGCTCATGTTGTATCATTTTGAAAACCTGCAGGAAATCCATGGGATCCTCAAGTGGAGCAATTAAGGAAAATTTAATTTAGGAACTATTTATTCAGGTGAAATAGGTTTAAGGGAAAGTATCAAGGGATGATGAAGCATTCTGGGGCTATCAACAGTGGGAAGTTGGTACGCCTAAATTGAATGGACAAGTGAAGGGAGAAGTTTCACCCCAAAGGCAATAGGTATGGGTCCAGAAGAGAGAGCCACAGGATAGGAGCTGTGGCTATTGTAGATAAAACCAGCCAACCTGAACGACCTCTATCATGTCCAGTGATATCAGAATTAAAAGAAGAAGGAAAATATTATTATCATTAACACTCTCTTCTCTCTCTTAACCTCCATCTAGTGCTCCCAGTGGGTAAACCCAGCTGAAAGCCAGAGAGTCGGGAACTAATGATGTAGTGCATAAAGGCTACTTCCCAGAGCACAAAGCTGAGTGGAAAAGAGATCTGGCAGAACAAATAAAAAATATCCAGCCATTGGTCCTTGGGATAATTCCATCTTTTGCTTGTCTAGAGGAATTTCTAAGCACTAAAGAGTAGCTTGAAAAGTTTTAATTTAATATAACAGAAAGGAATCACTAAAGTTAAAGATACATAGGTAACTGAAAGTACAAAATTTTTCTTATCATAGAAATTCAATGATTTAAGTGTGGATAAATGAAAAGCACATAGGGGTATTAGTTAGACATAAGATCAAATTATTGCTCTGCCACTACCTACTTTGGTAGATTGTTTTTCTTGTTTGTAGAGTGAGGGTTATAGTGCTCACCTCATAGAGTCATTGTAAAAATCCAGTGTCTGGCACATGGTAGGTGCTCATGAAATGGTAAGTCGTGTGAGAAAGGTATGAAGTTATTACCTGCTAGAGCCTGCACCATGATAAAGTCTCTCCCTTAGAACTCTCTCTTTTTTTTTTTTTTTAACTTTTATAAAAAACAATTTATTTCTCACATGGGAATTACCCCTATTAAACAACCAATAAAATACGTGATATATAGTCATACATTTAAAGACAACCAATAATTTGATGTACAAGAAGATAGAACTTCAGGAGATAAATATGTCCAACATAACTAAAAGGATCTGGACTTCACTTACAAATTGATTAATTGGAAAGGGAATTAGTGTTTAAGAAATGTTTTTGCTGATGAAAATATTACTCTAAAAAAAAACAGTATACAAAAACATTGATTGACAAAGCCAAAATATTTCTTAGTTTCAATTCTTATATGCCAGAAATGACGTTCATATTAAATGAAAATAAAAGGTTAAACATCCATCAATATGTGAAAAAGGAATTCAGTTGCTCAAGTGGTAGATACAACTTCATATTCATATTCAAATCTACTACCAGTATCATTAATTGGCTTTTTTAAAAAATAATTTATCAACTACTACCTAAAGTTATTAACAATGACAACTAGTATCACTGTGACATATTATTTGTTTCTCCTATTGCATTTATTACTATAGTACTATGTAAAACTTCCAATCTAATTTTATGGCCCTATAATCAAGCTAATTAGTACCTTAAAAAAATAAAGTTCTAAATATGAAGTTGGTGGTTTAAGGCTCAGTAAACAGTAACCAAACAGACATCTTCTAACAGATTTTCCTCATCCAGAGAGTAAGATAGCCAGTGTAACATTGCTTCATATTACTCTGTTCCATCCCATTTTTTTCCAGTTATAAAAAAAACAAAAACAACAAAAAAGGAGATATAAGGATGGTGAATGGCCTCCAGCCATTATTATGGGTTTGTTTCTGTTTAAGCCAAAAACCTTTGAAAATAGGTCTTTAGTTCTGGCAGATTAAATTCTCAAAAATTCACATTTTCTTCAAAAAATTTCAGCTGGAGAGTTTTTACACTCTAAGTTGTATATTTTTTCACCCATGTGCTCCTGCAAATGTACCTCTCTCTCCAATTCATCTTCTTCTTCCAAAAGGTCATATACCAGTTCTAAAAGCAGAATTCCCAGACCCTGGATTACATCAGCTCTCAAGACTTCAACTATTCTTCTGATCTTTTCAGAACCTGGCAGGACAGCGGAAGGTAGCAGCCATACCACCCTGCTGAACGTACCCGATCTCGTCCCTCAGAACTCTTGTTGTCATTAGGAAAGCAAAGCCACCAGGGATGGAGCAATTAGAGACTAAGAAGACTGTAGAATAATCAAATATCAATTGCAAGTTAAAATCCACAAGGAAGTTTCAGGTCACAAGACCTGGCGGCTCTGTGTAACTGGACCATTCCTCATGCTTGCCCCTTCCCCACCCCACCTCCCACCCCCATCCTTGGATCTTTAAGGAAACTTCCAGTTCTAAAGGCTAGTGCATTGTAGATTGTGAGGATTGTATACAGCAGTGAACTACTGAGTCATTCAGCATGTGCAGTTAAACCACAGGCTATTGAAGCCAATAACAGCAGGAGCAGAACTCCTTAGTGGGTGGTTCTACTTTAAGACAGTAGTTACATCACACCACTTAGCTCAGATGCATTGTGTGAAAGTGACAACCTTCCTCCACTAAAGTGAACCTGTTTGCTTACTTGGTGCCAAATGGCTCACATATAAACACTGAAGGACAGATTAAAGACCACATTGTACTTTACTTTGCCATTGCGTGAAGGGCATTATTTTCCATGTTGATAAAATCTGGAGGGAAGAATAAGGGACAATGGACTTTTATTTTAACCACTAAACACTCACTGTATCCCACAGAATGTCTGGAGTTTTGTTCTACTACTCCTGTTCTCAAGGCTTTTGCCATTAGGAAGAGTAAAGACACTTGGCTCAGAGTTTATCCTGAGGGGATTGACCGTGTCCTGGGAGTTCACTGGAAAGAAGTTACAAGAGGGGATGAAAAGACAGAATTAGAGGCCCCAGAGGACAAGCTGAGGTGATAGTATTTATGCCTGGAGTCCACTGCATGCAATATGATTCCTGCTCTCAAAGAGCCTGAGATATTGTGACAGAGAGGGGCAGATGCCACCAGAGCATTCGTGACAGACTCAAATAAGTCCCACTTTACCCACAGAGCCTTCCCGAATGCATCTGTCCTGTGTTGATCCTTGTCTTCTCCATATTTTCTCCAAACAAGGCTAGCAATTCTTCTATCCTCTCCTCTCTTTTCCCACTTATACTAATACCTTGTGTTGTCTGAGTTCATTCTTGAATTTGAAGTCATACTGGGCCAGGAACTGAGACCTACTTCTAGCTTTAGCTTTGCTGTATATCCTTGAACACGCCCTTTTAAAACTTCCACGTTTCTCAGCTTTTAAGAAATATCTCTTTGCTGTAGTTAACAGTGTTGAGAAGCCAGGAAAATACATGTATGTAGAGGGATTTTTAAAAACTTAGAGTAAAATTTATTTACGTACAGTGAAATGCATATGTCTTAAGTGTACAATTTGATGAGTTTTAAAAATGTATGTATCTGTGTAACCAACACTCCAATCAGGATATAGTATATTTCTTTCACCGTGGGAAGTTCGCTCATGTCCCTTTTTTTATCCCATCCAGAGGCTACCACTATTCTGATTTCTGTCACTAGAGATTAGTTTTCCTGCCCTTGAGCTTGTTAGGAGCACTTTGAAAAGTGAAAGTCACTGTACAAAACCTAGTATTATTACTATTTTCCAACTAGATGGTATATTACTTAAAAGAAAAGATCTAATCTTTTACTTAGTACTAAGCAGAGAGCATGGCAAATACTGATTCAATTCAATATTGAATATGTATTAAAGTGAATAAAGTATAAAGACATTGACCAGGATTCTAGGAAAGCTGAATTCTAATCTGCTCTGCCTTTATCCAACTTTGTGTCCTTAGGCAGGTATTTTTTTTTCTTTTTTAAAAACATTTGACCCTAAGTTTTTCTTTTATTAAACAAAGAATAAGACTAGATGATGTTGTAGTGTACCTTCTTACTTTCAGAAGTTACTTAATAATGATAATGACTAAGATTTATTGAGTGCTTATTATATACCAGCCACTATTCTAAATACATTTATTAACACATTTATCTTCATAAAAGCCCAAAAGGCAAATATGATCATCTCCCATTTTACAGGTGAGGAGATGTAGAGGTAAATGAACTCTCATAAGATCAAGTGGGCAATGCTAGGACCCCAGCAATGACCCAGACAGTGTAGTTCTAGAGCCTGCAACTTAACCACTAAACTCTGATGCCAATCATTAGAGTGATAATCAACATAGTAGATGGGTGGGAAAAATGAAGAACATGGGTGTGTGGTTAGCTAAAGGAATGGGTCACATTTCAGAAGTTTCAATATAAACTTTTTATTATGGAAATTTCCAAACATATACAAAAATAAGGGGTTCAGCGAACCTCCATGAACTCATCACCTAGTTTCAACAACCATCAGTATTATGCCATACTCTTTTTTACCTCTCTTCTTTGAAACTATCATGAAAAATTTCAAACATACCCTCACAAGTAGGCAGCATGGCACTTCACCCTTAAATACTCCAGGATGCATCTAAAAAAAAAAAAGGACAGATTTTGACTACAGTGCCCTGTCACATCTAATAAAATTAATAATTCCTGAATATTTGTTATTTAATACCAAGTCCACATTCAGATTTCTCTGATTGCCTTGACATTTCTTTTTTGTTGTTTTTACAATCAGCCAAAAAGGGTCCACTCACTTTATTTGGTTATATGTCTTTTATCTCAAATCCTTCCTGCCCTGAAGAGGAGAGCTTTAGGTGGTTTTTTTGTGAAAGAGAGGGAGACCATGGAGACACCTTTCTACTTTTTTCCTCATATACAGAAATGGGGTAATGGAGTTTCAGGAGAATAAAGTAAAATAACCCCTGCTGCTTCCATTTCCCAGGCCCCTCACCCACCCTCTTACCTTATATATGGCCATCCTGCTTCTGTAGGTCACTTTCTTATATAAGTAGTATAGTGTTGCCGGGAAGAAGCTGGTGAATTTCCTTGCTCTTACCAGAAATAGAGTATATCACTACTGAAGGAAATTACTATTTATAGCTCTCAGCAAAACCCTTCCATTATAATATGGTCTCAACAAGGAAATTGACACTTAAAGATATGTTTATGTGTACTTTTTTTTTTTTTGGTACAGGAAGGGGAAACAACATGGGACTGTTTGCATTGCAGGGAGGGACTCTTTAAGGTCAGAACTGGCTCCAACCTGGCTGAGGCTCATGGGTCTATGATTTCTGATACCTCCAAAGAACCAAGTCCTTCCTCTTCAGAGTCTAGATTTGATATGCACACACTTTATTAATCATAGAAATATAGTCCTAGGAAAGGCCTAGAGAATATCAAGTCAAGTGTTTTCAAACTATGTTCCATGGGGCTCCATCCATGAAGACACTAAGTATTCTGCAAAAGTTTGGCTTGAATTTCACTTTAAAAAAAATGTGGTCAGGGTGCCTGGGTGGCTCGGTTAGTTAAGTGAATGACTCCTGATTTTGGCTCAGTCAGTTAAGTGAACAAGTCTTGCTTTTGGCTCAGGTCATGATCTCAGGGTCATGGGATCGAGCTCTGTACTGGGCAGGGAGCCTGCTTAATGTTCTCTCTCCTCCCTTTTTCTACCCGGTTCCCCCTCTGCCCCCCGCCATCTCTCTGTAAAAAAAAAAAAGAACAAAACAAAAAAAACTTAAAAAAATGTGGTTCAGTTCTTAATTCAGGTAGTAGTCTTTATTTTGGCTTTCTTTTACAATGTATCTCTTAAAATCCAGTTTTGAGTAGACCATACCAATACTAAATAGTAAATTAGCTTCATCTCTTTATCAGAAATCCCTGAAATAATGGAAAGACCCATTTTGGAGTTAGAGAATGCCTACATAGAATAGGAGTTGGGTAAATCGGGGTTTTATTTTTTTTGTTTGTGTATACAATAAAAATAACTTATTCATTAATTAAACATGAAACAATATATATTTTATGTGGCTACACATTTCTGTATGTAAATGCATTTGTAAATGTCTGAAAGAGAACATACCTTATCCAGTATCTTTTAGCTTGGAATAAGTAGGGATGGGACCAGGATTGGAGAGGTGGGCAAAGAGGACTTTGTTATCTATAATGTTTGATTTGTTTTAAAGTAGAATGATTTATTTATATTTGATGTTCTTAGATATTAACTGAAAAATAATGAGTTAAAGACTTATTAAATCATATGTGAAACAGTTTTGAAGGAAGAAAAAAGAAATTGAGGTAATTGGCACAAGATAGCCTTCCCCTTGTCTTATTATAATTGCCTGACAAGTCTTTCCCTTTGTGCTTCCTCTTGCTCCTTATCATAATCCCTAGTTTACCTCCACTAAGCAAAACTTTCCACTGATTTCCATAACCTTTACTCATTCTGACCTTAGAAAGAGCTGGAAATGGGAAAGTCAAGAGACTAATCTCTGTGGTGTGGGTGGGTGGTGTGCTCAGGCAGGCATGCTGTCAGATAGGCCTGGAGGCAAATCCTGCTCATGTCATTACCTACCTTTGAATCCTGAGTAAATCACTGAGCTTTTAGGATTTAGTTTCTTCTCTCCTTTTTTTTTTTTTTTTTAAAGATTTTATTTATTTGACACAGAGAGAGCACAAGCGGGGGGAGCTGCAGGCAGAGGGAGAGAGAGATGCAGACTCCCTGCTCAGCAAGGAGCCTGATGCGGGGCTCGAACCCAGGACCCTGGGATCATGACCTGAGCCGAAGGCAGATGCTTAACCATCTGAGCCACCCAGGTGCCCCTAGTTTCTTCTTTCTTAAATAGATATAATTTTATCTACTTTGTAAGTCTCGTATGGAGGTTAAGTAGTATACTGAAAATGTCCTGCACAGTGCCTTGTACATATTTATATAGTTACATTAAATAAATATTGGATTCTTCCCTTTTTGTTCTCTTGTTCTTCTACACCCCTAGGAATTGTGTGGTAGGAGCTGATGCTTAAAAGAAAAAAAAAAGAAGTGGTCCTTGTCTAGGAGCTATATAAATTGTTAAATGCAGTTAAGTGGTTTGAGTTCTATGATAGGAGGGTACTGAGAGAACACAAAGAAAGGAGTACTACTAATAAGAAAATAACTACAATTTAGCAAATGTTTATTCTGAGTTAGGCACTATGCCAAGTGCTTTTTCTTACTCTATCTCATTTAATCATCCCCATAACCCTTTGTGGGATGAGCTGTATTATCCCAGTTTTACAGGTAAGGGGATTGCAATTTATTGATGTTAAACTTCTCTCCCCAAAATCACATCTCTACTCAATAACACAACCGGGATTTGATTTCAGGTCTGCCTAACTCCAAAGCCTATGTTTTTAACCTGTGCTTGGGAGTTGAGAATAGAGGTAAGAAAATTTTATAAAGAAGTTTTATTGGTTCATCTATCCATCCATGCATTCATCCTTCCTTCCACATAGTTCAGAGAGGATTTAAAGTGGCTTTTGGAAAAGTAACATTTGGGCTGAGTCTTGAAATACAAGTGTCAATCAGGTAGGTAGGGCCAGAAAGGGCTTTCTGGATAAAGGCAATAAGTATGTAGTATTCTCATACTAAGAAGTAGTATGAAAGGATCCATCAACAGGTAGCCTGTGTGGCCCTAGTGGGTGAAGACAGAGGCTGGAGAGATAGATTTACCTGGATACCTTGAATGCAGTATTGCAAAACTGAGAATTTATTCTGTAGGCAGTAGAGAGTTAGTAAAGATAGTGGGTTTCACAAGACAACTCATTTCATTAACACTGAATCACACCTCATGTTTTGGCCCTAAACGGAGTCACCTTGCTTGATCATTCTCATTCACTCACACAATTGAGGAATAACGTTTGGTAGTCTTCAGAAATTTAATCCAGTCTCCAAGGCTGAAGCTTTAATTCTATAGAGGCTTGGGGAAGGAATGTCCCTCATCTTGTAAAGGCCATTTCCAAATAGGATTAAAAAAATGATTTGGATATTGGAAATATAGCTGGAGTATGTTTTCATCTTGAGGGTTAGGATTGCCAGATTTAGCAAACAAAAACATGGGATGTTGAGTTAAATTTGAATTTTAGGTAAATAACAATACTTTTATTTTAAGAATGCAATATTCGGGGTATACTTATCCTAAAAAATTATTTGTTGTTTACCTGAAATTCATATTTATCTGAAATCTGTTGAAAATTCAAAAATAGGGTATTGTGTTTTTCATCAGGTGACCCTATTGAGTTGACTACTTTGTTCTGATATATGTAAAAGTTCAGATTTATTAATCTGTAGTCACTCTTCCTATAATCCCTTTTCCCAAAATGCTGAGTTCCTGTAGGACTCAGTGCCAGAAGAAATGTATGCTGTGTACAATGTACTGCCACTTCCCACACATCGGGACCTGAAAGAAGTTGACCCCAGGGCAATGGGAAACAAAAGAGGAAAACCAAGGCATGGGTCCTTGTGAAGCCTTTTTTTTTTTTCAGGGCTGACCTTGGAAATTTTGTAGCCTCCCTGTGGCCTGGCAGCCTGGCCTGAGTGGTTTAATGTTGAAATTCTTTTAAGTGATTGTGTTAGTTTCCTTTTCATAAACCTTATCTCTTCCTTGGAATGTGTTTTAGTTTGCCTGGATAGAGTTGAACATTCTGTTGGCTCCCTGAGTCCTCACGTCGGACTCTGTTTCTGTGGGATTTTTTTCTTTGCTTATTTGCTTTAGGAAGAGGCTCACTGATAAAGGAGGGCAGCCATCTGGGGGCCAGAGGATTCTCTGGTGCAGCTGCTCAAAGGGACGCTGCCTTCTCCTCAGGTTATAAGGAGTTTATTTATAATCATGGAATGTTTAAAATGAGAACCACCTTAATATGATCTATTACAATGGGGCATGGGAAAGGGTCCCCTTGACCTTCACTCAGAGTAGTTTCACATTTTGTCTATTATACATTGTTAGTTTCCCTGAAAGATATCATTTGGTGAAAGGGTTCTGCAACTAGAAATGTTATAAAATTCTTTATTATATTATATTTATAATATAAATATATATGTATTATATATATAATATTTATTATAGTCCCCCCTCATTACAAATAAGGAATCTAAAGCCCAGAGAGGTGAAGTGACTTGCTAAAGATACTCTAGTAGCCAAAGTGGGAGATACAAGCATGGGTCCTCCAGCTCCCAGATGGGTGCTTTTTTTCACGTGTGCTCAGTTCCTAACACCATAACATGAAGAATCTGTCATTCACACTATGCACCTTTCAGGGGCCAGGAAATAAATAGTTTCTTGGCTTTCCAGTGCACGTGCTTCCCCTCCCATATTGTTTTGATTGCCACTAGGCGTGGTGGAAGCTTAAAACATAAATATCTGGGGGAGGCTAGACAGCTATACTATTCAATCCTAGTAAGTATATCTAGAAAGGAGTTTGTTGCCTGAGAGAAATGTTTCATGGAGGAGAGCACAGAACAATTCTGGGACCTATAATTGGAAAGATAGATGGGTGGCTATTAGGGTAGAAATTGATTCCAAGAGTAGGATGTGACCCTGGCATATATACTTCTCAGTTTTTCTCTAGCTGGTCCTTTTGGTTTTTTATCGCTTCTGAATGTATAAGAGATGTATGATTCCCTTTTCTCTTTTTTCCCCTCTTAGGGGAGCACTTGGTAGAGGTACGGAACTTCTTTTCTTATATGGTGTACTTGCATTGTTGTAACTCTTTCCCTGAGGGATTCTCTACATTTTTTTTATTAGATTGTTTCTCAAACAATCCAGGCAACAAAAGGGAATTACTAATGCCGGGAATCACAACCCCAAATTTCCCTTATATTATATATAACAAGATTAAAGACCTGGGATTTGGATTCAAGCAGACCTGGATTAAAATCCCAGCTCTGACTTTTACTAGCATGTGACTTTGGGCAATGTCTTGTTACCTCTCTTAACTCAGTTTCTTCAAATATTAAAAGAGTAAGGGTTGGGTGCTAATAATAGTCTACATGTCATAGGATTGCTGTGAGGCTTAAATGAGAAATGTGTATAAAGTGCTTTGCATTCTGCCTGGCAGGTGGTAAGCACTCAATGGCTACTAGTTGTTTTATTACTATTTTTAATACCTTTATTTTTTTTAAAGATTTTATTTATTTGAGAGAGAGAGAAAACACGAGCTGCGGGGGAGGGGCAGAGGGAGAGAGAGAGAGAAGCTGACTCCCCGCAGAGCAAGGACCCTGACGCGGGGCTCGATCCCAAGACCCTGGGATCATAACCCGAGCCGAAGGCAGACGCTTAACTGATTGAGCCACTCAGACCCCCTTCTTCTTCGTTTCTCAAGAACAGTTTCACTGGAAATAGAATTCTTGGCTGACAGTTATTCTTTCTTTCAGTATTTTGAAAATGTCATCCCATTTGAGGGTTCTTCACTAAGGTAGAGGAGACGAAAAGATGTTGGGGGATAGTCAGCAATCCCTATCTAAAGAGTTCTGACCAAGTCTTATACTTTTTTGTGTACCTGATATGCCTACTCCAGTTGCATATACAGTAGATGCCCAATAGGTAATTATCAATTGATTCCAGTTAGAAGGGATTGTTCTCTATTATTTAAAAAAACTATGTATACAGTATTTTACCCACATAACTTATTGATATTGTGGCCTATCTTGGGATTCTAAGTGCCATTTTATAAATTGTTCCCATTTTAAGTTGTGAACTTCATCAAATTAATGGTAGACTTCTAGATCTTAATTGGTTTATTTGTTTTAATATTGCTCACAACTCAGTGTTACTATTTTCTGTAAAATTCTTGTAAAAGTGTGTGTGTGTGTTTTCCTGAGGGTAGAGGTTGATTCATAGTGTTTATCAGATTCCTTAATAAATCCTCATCCCATAAAACATTAAGAATCGCTGGTGTAAACTAAGAAATAACATGGTAGTTTGATTTCTAGTTAGATTTTGCCAAATTTTTACTTGTTATTATCATCTGTTACTATAGTAATCTGTTCTTTTTTAATATATCAAGTTATTTAAAATTTTTTAGAGGGGCTGAATATTCAAAGTTGTAATGCTTTAATTGCTTGTTTTAAAAGTTTGGGTTTTGCTATTGGGACTACATCAAAATAAAAAGCTTTTGTATACTGAAGGAAACCATCAATGAAACAAAAAGAGGGGTTAATATCCAAAATATATAAAGAACATATACAACTCAATACCAAAAAAAAAAAAAATACAATTAAAAAATGGACAGAAGACATGAACAGAAATTTTTCCAAAGAAGACATACAGATAGGCAACAGGCATATGAAAAGATACTCAACATCACTCATCATCAGGGAAGTGCAAATCAAAACCACAATGAGGTATCACCTTACATCTGTCAGAATTACTAGAATCAACAAGAAAAAACAAGTGTTTGTGAGGATATGGAGAAAAAGGAACGCTCATGCACTGTTTGTGGGAATGCAAACTGGGAAAGCTATGGTGGAAAACAGTATGAATGTTCCTCAAAAAATTAAAAATAGAATTACCATACGATTTAGTAATTCCACTATTATTTAGCCCTAGAAAACAAAAACATGAATTGGAAAAGTTATATGCTCCCCTGTGTTTATTGCAGCATTATTTACAATAGCCAGATAGATATGGAAGCAACCCAAGTGTCTATTCATAGATGAATGGATAAAGAAGATGTGGTATATACATATATGCAATGGAATATTACTTATCCATAAAAAAGAATGAAACCTTGCCATTTGTAGCAACATGGATGCATCTAGAGGGTATAATGCTAAGTGAAATAAGTCAGTCAGAGAACAATAAATGCCATATGATTTCATTCAAATGTGGAATTTAAGAAACAAAACAAATGAACAAAGAAAAAAAGAGACAAACAAAAAGCACATACTCTTAAATATAAACAAACTGGTGCTTGCCGGGGGGATGGTGAGGGATGGGCAAAATTGATGAAGGGGATTAAGAGTACACTTACTGTGATGAGCACTGAGCAATGCATAGAATTGTTGTATCACTGTATTTTACACCTGAAATTAATATAACACTCTATGTTAATTATACTGGAATTTTAAAAAATAAAGATTAAAAAATATATATATGGGTTTTGGTCAGAGTGATGTCACCAAGATGGTGACAGAGATTGTTCTTGACTTTGCACCCCTCACAAGAACAACAACTAGCAACTGTTCAAGAACAAGACACCACTAAGAATCCTAGAACATAGGGGTAAGGCTGAAGCACCCCCTGCACCGCAGAGACCGTGACAGATGGCAACAGATTGCCTTAGAAAGGTAAGAGAAATAGCTACACGTTGACTGCATTGTTCCTCCTCTAGGCCAGCACAGCACCATGCAGAGAGGTCTCTGCTGAGCATCTGGTTCCTTCAGTGGGAAAAGAGAACCCAGGGAGGACAACCGTTTCATCTCTCAGCATTGTGTGTTGCTTTACAGGAGCCCCTACTCTGATTTCCCACCATGAGGAGTGCAGGGGAATATTTAGGGCTCAATCACTGGGAACCTGACTGTGATGGAGGAGGGAGGATTATAACCAGCACATGGATCTTGGCAGACCAAGTTCATTCCTGCAGTGCCCAAGTAGTAATTCCAAGCAGTGGTTTTGCTCATCTGCAGAATCAAGTCAGGGGCGTTCCGTGACCAAGGAACCCCCCAAAACCTGGTATTTGCATTATGGGAATTCCAGAAAGAGAAGAGAAAAAGAATGTGACATAAAGTATATTTAAAGCAATAATGGCTGAAAACTTCCTGAACATGGGGAGAGAAATAAATATGTAGATCCATGAGGCCCAAAAGACTCCAACTAGGTTGAACATGAATAGGGCTATGCCAAGACACATTATAATTAAATTGTCAAAAGTCAAAGACAAAAAGAATTTTAAGAGCAGCAAGAGGAGAGAGACATTATATATAGGGGACCCCCCCATAAGACTATAAGCAGATTTCTCAACAGAAACTTTTTAGGCCAGGAGAGAATGGGATGACATTTTCAAAATACTGAAAGAAAGAATAACTGTCAGCCAAGAATTCTATATCCAGTGAAACCATTCTTCAGAAATGAAGAAGAGGGGCGCCGGGTGGCTCAGTTAGTTAAGTGTCCGCCTTCTGCTCAGGTCATGATCCCAGGTCAAGCCCCTCGTCAGGCTCCCTGTTCAGTGGAGAGCCTACTTCTCTCTCTCCCTCTGCCTGCTGCTCTGTCTACTTGTCCTCTCTATCTCTGTCAAATAAATAAATAAAATCTTAAAAAAAAAAAAAAAAAGAAGGGACAAAGACTTTCCTGAACAAACAAAAGTTGAGGGAGTTAATTACTACCAGACCTGCCTTACAAGAAATGCAAAGGGAGTTTTTTTGAGTGGAAGTAAAAGAACGCTAATTGACATCATAAAAGCATAAAAAGGTAGTGTAAATCTCATGGGTAATGATAAATATATAGTCATGGTTAGATTCTGAAATATGGTAATAGTGTATAATTCACTTTCAACTCTAGCTTAAAAGTTAAAAAATGAATACAGTAAAAATAACCATAACTATAATAATCTGTTATTAATTAGACAATATAAAATTATGGAATTGTAACAGCAATAACCTCAAATGTGAGAAGTAAAAGTATAAAGTTTACAAATTCTACTGAAGTTAAGTTGTTATCAGTTTAAAATAGGGTGTTATAAGTTTAAGATATTTTATATAAGACTCATGGTAATCACAAGAGAAAATCCTGTATTAATTACACAAAAGAACATAATAAAGAAGTCAAAGCATATTGATACCAAAAGACATCAAAACACAAAAAAAGATAGCAAGATAAACAAGGAACAGTGGATCTACAAAACAACTAGGAAACAATGAACAAAATGATAATAGGAAGTTCTCACCTACCAATAATTACTTAAACAAAAATGGATAAAATTCTCCAATTAAAAAGACATTGAATAGCTGAATGGATAAAAAAACAAGATCCAACAATATGCTGCTCACAAGAGACTCACTTAAGCCTTAAAAACACACAGACTGAGAGTGCAGGGATTAAAAAAGACATTTCAAGTAAATGGTAACCAACCGACAAGCTCAAAAAACCCCCAAAACCTAAAAAATAGACTAAGCTAAAATGGGAAAAAGAGAAAAAAAGTCATTGTATAACGATAAAAGGGTCAGCACATTAAGAACATATAACAATTTTAAGTATTTATGTACCCAACATTGGAACACATAAATATATAAAACAAAAACTAACGGAGATAAAAGGAGAAATAAACAGTAATACAATAATAGCTGGGTACTTTAATACCCCATTGTCAACAATGGCTAGATCATCCAGACAGAAGATCAGTAGTGGATTTGAACAACACTATAGATGAAATAGTGATGAAATATAGATGAAATGACCTAACAGACACATAGAGAACATTCTATCCAACAATGCCAGAATACACATTCTTCTCAACTGCACATGGAACATTTTCTAGAATTGACCATATTTTAAGCTCAAAAAAATCTTAGCAAATTCAAGAAGATTGAAATCATACCAAGTACCTTCTCTGACTGCAGTGGCATGAAACCAGGAATCAATAATACGATGAAACCTGGAAAATTCATGAATGCATGGAAATTATATAACACTCTTCTGAACAGCCAGTGGATCAAAGAATAAAGGGGAAATAAAAATAGTTTTTCTGAGACAAATGAAAATAGAAACATGCCAGAAGTTGTGGGATGCAGCAAAAGCAGTTGTAAGAGGGAAGATCATAGCAATAAATGCCTGTGTTAAGAAGCAAGGCAGATCAAAAATAACCAATCTAACTCTACATCTTAAGGAACTAGAAAAAGAAGAACTGAGTCTAAAGTTAGCAGAAGAAAGAAAATAATTATGGGGCGCCTGGGTGGTTCAGTTGGTTAAGCGTCTGACTCTTGATTTTGGCTCAGGTCATGATCTCAGGGTCATGAGATCAAGCCCTGCATTGGGCTCCACGCTGAGTGTGGAGTCTGCTTAAGATTCTCTCTCTCCCTCTCCCTTTGCACATCCCCCCTGCCCTGCTCTTGCTGTCTCTCTCTAAAAAAAAAAAAGAAGGAAAAAAAAAAGATTAGAGCAGAAATAAATGAAACAGAGAACAAAAAAACAATAGAAAAGATTAACCAAACTAAGAGTTGGTTCTTTTTTTTTTAAAGATTTTATTTATTTATTTGAGACAGAGAGAATGAGAGACAGAGAGCATGAGAGGGAGGAGGGTCAGAGGGAGAAGCAGACTCCCTGCCGAGCAGGGAGCCCGATGCGGGACTCGATCCCGGGACTCCAGGATCATGACCTGAGCCGAAGGCAGTCGCTTAACCAACTGAGCCACCCAGGCGCCCTAAGAGTTGGTTCTTTGAAAAGAAACGAATCTGACAAATGCTTAGCTAGACTAACCAAGAAAAAAAGAGAAAGGACTCAACAAAATTATAAATGAAAAAGCATACATTACAACTGATACCACAGAAATTCAAAGGATCATAAGAGGCTACTATGAACAACTATATGCCAAAAAACTGGACAACCTAGAAGAAATGGAAAAATTCTAGGAACATACAACTCCCCAAGACTGAATCAGGAAGAAATAGAAAATCTGAAGAGACCAATTACTAGTAAGGAGATTGAATCAGAAATCAAAATTCTCCCAATGAAAAAAAGCCCAGAACCAGATGACTTCCCTGGTAAATTTTACCAACCATTTGAAGAACACTCCCAAACTCATTTTATGAGGCCAGCATTGTTCTGAAGTGAAAACCAGAAAGATGCACTATTAGAAAAGAACCCTACAGGCCAATATTGCTGGTAAATATAGTTGTAAAAATTCACAATAAAATACTAGCAAACCAAATTCAGCAGCACTTTAAAAGGATCATACATCATGATCAAGTGGGATTCATCCCTGGAATGCAAAGATGGTTTAACATATGCAAATTAATCAATGTGATAAATCACATTAGTAGAATGAAAGAAAAGAATCATATGATCATCTCAAATCTTAGATGCAGGAAAAGCATTTGATAATATTCAATATCCATTCATGATAAAAACTCTTAACAAATTGCACATGGAAGGAATATATCTTAACATGATAAAAGGCCATATATGACAAATCCACAGCTAACATACTCAGTGGTGAAAGGTTGAATGCTTTTCCTTTAAGATCAAGAAGAAGACAAGGGTGCCCATTCTCCCCACTCCTATTAAAGATAGTTAAATGGAAATCCTAGCTATAGCAATTAGGCAAGTAAGAGAAAAATGGATCAGAATTAGAAAGGAAGGGGTGCCTGGCTGGCTGTCAGTAGAGCATGTGACTCTTGATCCCGGGGTCGTAAGTGTAAGCCCCCCATTGGGCATAGAGCTTACTAAAAAAAAAAAAAAGAATTAGGAAAAAGTAAAATAGTCTCTATTTGCAGATGACATGATTTTTTCTTAATTTTTAAATTTTATTTAAATTCAGTTAATTAACATATAGTGTATTATTAGTTTCAGAGGTAGAGTTCAATTATTATTCAGTTGCATATAACACCCAGTGCTCATTACACCAAGTACCCTCCTTAAAGCCCATCACTCAGTTATCTCATCCCCCCACCCCCCTCCCCTCCAGCAACCCTCAGTTTGTTTCCTATAGTTAAGAGTCTCTTATGGTTTGTCTCTCTCTCTGATTTCTTCTTATTTTATTTTTCCCTCCCTTCCCTTATGATCCTCTGTTTTGTTTCTTAAATTCCACATATGAGTGAAATCATATGATAATTGTCTTTCTCTGATTGACTTATTTCACTTAGCATAATACCCTCTAGCTCCATCATGTCATTGCAAATGGTAAGATTTCATTTTTTGAAATGAATGGCTGAGTAATATTCCATTGTGTATATATACCACATCTTCTGTATCCATTCATCTGTTGATGGACAGCTGGGCTTTTTCCATAGTTTGGCTATTGTGGACATTGCTGCTATAAACATTGGGGTACATGTGCCCCTTCAAATCACTATGTTTTTATCCTTTGTGTAGATACCTAGTAGTGCAATTGCTGGGTCATAGGGTAGCTCCATTTTTAACTTTTTGAGGAACCAACATCTGCATATCAATCAATGTGATACATCACGTTAATAAAAGAAAGGAAAAGAACCATATGATCCTCTCAATAGATGCAGAAAAAGCATTTGACAAAATATAGCATCCTTTCTTAAGACATGATTTTATATACAGAAAATCCTAAAGACTCAACTGAAAAACTGTTAGATCTAATCAATGAATTCAATAAGTTGAAGGCTATAGAATTAACATACAAAAATCGGTCATGTTTCTATATACTAGCAATGAATTTTATGAAGAGGAAATTGATTCCATTTACAGTAGCATCAAAAATAATAAAATACTTAGGAATAAATTTAGCAAAGGAGATGAAAGACTCTACTTTGTAAACTACAAGACATTGATGAAAGCAATGGAAGAGGACACAAATAAATGGAAAGTTATCTCATGTTCCATGGATTGGAAGAATTAATATTGTTAAAATGTCAAAAATCATCTAGAGATTTAATGCAATCCCTATCAAGATACCTGTGGCGGGGCGCCTGGGTGGCTCAGTCATTAAGCGTCTGCCTTCGGCTCAGGTCATGATCCCAGGGTCCTGGGATCGAGCCCCGCATCGGGCTCCCTGCTCCACGGGAAGCCTGCTTCTCCCTCTCCTGCTCCTCCTGCTTGTGTTCCCTCTCTCGCTGTGTCTCTCTCTGTCAAATAAATAAATAAAATATTAAAAAAAAAAAAAAAGATTCCTGTGGCATTTTTTTTTTTACAGAAGTGGAAAAAACACTCCTAAAATTTATATGGAACCACAAAAGACTCCAAATACCCAAAGAAATCCTGAGAAAGGAGAACACTGCAGAAGGCATCACATTTCCTGATTTTGAGGAATACTATAAAGCTGTAGTCATCAAAATGGTATGGTACAGGCTTAAAAACAGTCTCTATAGACAAGCCGGTGAGATGTAGTTGGTTTAAATAAATTTAAGATATTTTTGCCCTTTATTTATTTATAATATAATTAGGAAAAGAAGAAAAATACAGAAGAGATTATGAGAAAACAGTGAGTAGTTGTTAAGTGACATATTATGTCATACATTCACTATTTGAATACAGAATTGATTAATATGAGCTGAAGTAGTACATCTGTGGTTCCTTCAAGAATTATTAAATTATTATTTCAGTATCTTCCCAGAATACCTTTTGGGGGGGGGGCGCAGAAGAACTCCTCCAGACTACTTATTTGATTGAAGACCAAATTCTTCCTGTCACATATTGGAAATTCCATCTGTAATTTTTCTTTGAACTTCCCTTTTCCAATAATATAATCTTACCCTAACCACCCACCAAAGAAAACAACACAGGATTCTTTGTAGGCATTCTGAAAACAGAAGAACATGGCACATGCAATTAAGCTGAATATCTGGATGTCTGCATGATGCTGTAATTGTGGTCCTTTGGACAAGAATTGTATGCATCCATCTTGGGAATCAATGTACCAGTCTAAGAGTGAAGGAGTCTTTGGACTTCAAAACCAGTCTCCTTGGCAGAATTCTGTTTTTGAAGGGAGAAAAGAACCTGAGAAATGTGTGTGTGTGTGTATACATACAGTGGGTAATAGTGAATTTAACAGAGAGGGGAACAAATCTGAAGAGCTCTTTCCTAGTAACATTGAATAAGTGAGGAAGTCTTTGCTTTTAGCTTTTCAGTTATATCAGAAATGGATTGATGGAACTAGCATCTGGTACCTAGGGAGTCAGATGCTATATTGCAAAGCTCTTTTATTCACCAAGTTAGACCAGATTGTAGGAAAAAGCCACTCCAAAATCTGAATGGTTTAAATAAAAAAGGAATATTTCTTGCTCCACTGCATGTCCACCATGGGTCACCAAACAGCTTTGATTCGCAACAGTATTGTCCTCACTCTGGGACCTAGGTTGACAGAGCAGCTACCATCTAGAATACTGCTGGTTGAAATGGCAGAGGGGGAAAAACAACTCTGTAGGGTCTAGCATCTGTATCAGTCTTTGGCTTAGAATAACTCAAGTCTATCTTGACAGTTTAGGATTTAATTAAGTTTTCAAAGAAAAAAAAAACTCCATTGAGATAAATATAGGATTTTATATTTAGAGCCACAAATTTACTTGCCTACAATGAGGGTGTGTGCAAAATGAACTGAAGACTGTATACGAATGAGCCAGTGGTGTTATATGACAGCCAAAACAGCTAAGGTGAGTTCAGGTTGGAGTAATAACATCAATAGCAAAATTGGTCCATAATGGTTGCACTGTACTCCCCACTGGTTAGACCATTCCAGAGGTATCTATTTATATTTGGTGCCATGCTTGGAGAGATATTCATAAAGAAAAAAAAATGAATTTAGATGAAAACAGGAGGGTCAAGGGTCGTAAAAACTCTAATAGGAGGGATGATTGAAGAAACAAAGCTATTTTACCTGAAGAGAAGATAGAGAGGTGACATGCTGGCTGCCTCTAAGAATATGAAGAAGGGATTCAGCTGATTTCTATGTATAACAGAGGAGTCAAATGGGACCTATGAATGGAAACTGAAGGGAGGATTTCGACTCACTGTTGACAACGTGGTAGTAGAGGAGGAGGAGAAAGATAGCAGAGGAATAGGAGACCTAAATTTTGTCTGGTCCCAGGAGTTCAGCTAGGTAAGTATCAAACCATTCTGAACACCTACAAACTCAACAGGAGATCGAAGAAAAGAATAGCAGCAACTTTATGAACAGAAAAGTGACCACTTTCTGGAAGGTCTCTTCTGATTTGTTTAGTGTATATTTTTCTGGGGTCGTCGTTACCCTTTTAGCATTTTGTTCTCTCATTCATCTATTCTCTGGGCAAAATGATGAGATGGAAAACTCACCTCAAAAAAAGAACAAGAGGCAGTACCGACTACCAGGGACCTAATCAATATGGACATTAGTAAGATGTCAGAACTAGGGTTCAGAATGATTATAAAGATACTAGCTGGGCTTGAAAAAAGCATGGATGATACAAGAGAATCCCTTTCTGGAGAGAATATGGTAGTAATTTGAACTGTTCAACAATAGCAGACTGTAGGGTGCCGTTCCTATCCCTGTGAGAGATTCTAACTGAGCATGTTTTGTTATAGAATATGAGCCCATGTCCTCTCTGATTGAATTTATTCTTGTGGTTGTCTGTATTTCTGTTTCATGCAGTTAGGATGATATCTGAATCTTATGTAGAACTTTTTAGAATGATAATTGATCTTTGAAAAAATTTTTTGATAAATAATAAATTTTTGAAACTCTCTTTCAGGGATCATTAAATGACATATGTTAGAGCCACATTGGCCTGTGTTCATATCCTAGCTCCTCCCTTACAAGCCTTGTGCCCTTGGCAATTTATTTAATCTCCCTGAGCCTAAATAGGTGCCTCTGCAAAATGGGATTAATAATGTTGTGGAGAGGATTGAATTAAATGAGCTAAGGCACATAAAGAGCTTCTCAATGTATTTGGCACAAAGTATGCACCCAGAACATGGAGGCTACATTGTTATTAATCCTTTCTTTGGCTTTTGCTTTACTAAGGCTAAGGTGGTGCTTTTAGATACTTAGTTCCAGCTTCTTTTTGTGGTTTCTCTTGAATTATTTCAGTTTTCAGGGTCAAGTCAGGAATATCATTGATTTTAATACTCCTCCATTCATTTACCTTCCTTGAATTCAGATGTTCTAGAGTCAGGTTTTTCAATGACCTCTGCAACTGTCATTACTGGTAAAACCCATTATACTGAAGCATCTAACTATCCAGCTGGCCTTTGAACAACTGCTCCTTTTGTTCCATGCACACTTCAGATTTGCAGGCCGTGTACGTGCTCCTTCTTAAGTTTTTCCTCACATTTGAAAGCTGTTTAGTTTTTCTTTTAAACTTACTTAGAATGAGTCTCAGGTAATCCTATTAACTTGACCTTTCTGTTCAGCTACAGAAAATTCAAAGAAATCTCACCTAAACCTCTGGGGGAAACAATCTTTAGGAATAATGACGTTTGCCAGCATTGAAATTTGTGCTTTTTATTGGCTTGTTTTACCCTTGGCATTGACCAAAAGAATTGTTATAGAGTTTATTGGAAGCAGTTGGCTTTAAAAATCCTGCATTGTGTTAAAATGTGAATAATCATATTATATGTATGTTCTTTTTTGCAGTGCTCTGCTACAAAAATGACTTATAAAGGCATATTTCTACACATAGATGGCAGGCTTGCATTCATCCTGCTTTTTCATTGGTTCTGCTTAGGTGCCAACTTGTCTTTATTTCTCATTGGGTCCAAACTGATGGCTTTATTACTAAGGTTTGTAAGCAGTTAATTCTCTGCCTCTCTCCACAGGGCCTAGTGAAACCTAACTACATTGTGATATGGAGAAGCATGAGGCCTTTGGAATTTATGAATCATAGCAATCAAATCTGAAAATAGTCATATAGCCCTTTGCCTAAAAACATATTATTGAGAATTCAGTTTATGGTTATTGCTCTTCCCTAGTGCCAGTTTGATTGTAACTCAGTTAAAAAACTGCTCACACAGTCATTGTGTGAGGAGAGTTATGTGGCAAACACTCTAGTGTTACATTTTATTACCAAACTGAGCAAACATTTCCATAAATGTTCAAACTTTTTTTTTTTTTCCCCTCTTTAGAAGAGTCCTCAAAGGGCATTTTGCATATGGCCTCCCCACTCATTCACCAGTACTCCTTTGACTAATTGGTGTTAAAGTGGTAAAGGGGGCATGTTTCCAGTTTTGGTTTTTTGGTTTTGTTTTTTTTTTTAAGGAGAGATTCATCTTTTTTGCAGATGGGTTTCTTCAGGCTAATCTTAATTTTCTTTAAGAAAACTTGAGGTTAATGAGTTAATTTTCATAACAGGGTTACTCTAATTTCTAGAATGGGGAAAATATTAAGATAATTGAATTCTTTACTCTGTGTAGGCACTAATATGCAAGAGTGACTTACTAGATAAATAAATTCAGGTAACTTAATATTAGTAACTTTCACATGCAAGTTATTTAAAGATTAGGCCTCTCTACTTTTTCATTTGATAATAGTACTATCTCATAAAACTGTTTTTAAAGTTTCAAGGAGGTTGTACATTAAGCATTTAATCCAATACCTGTGTCATTGCGAATGAGTATTTGATCGTCCTAAGCTTGTGAGGTGTGTGTTGGGTCCTGCACTTTATTGGGGGGAAACTGAAGTTCCCAGAAGATTAACAGGGACTTGTTCAAGGTCATATGGCTCATGTGTGGTCCAGGGTGGGATTCCAATCTGATATTCTTAACTTCTAGTCCAGTGCTCTTTCACTACAAGAAGGTCCAGGGGAATTAATTAGGTGGATTGTTCAATATGGTTTTAAGCAGTGTTTCTTAATCTTTACTGCTCACTAGAATTACCTGTAAAACTGTAGAACCAGGTAGATGCATTGGTTCAACAATGGAGACACTGATCCAATAGATCTGGAATTTGTAGTTATAAACTCTCTTGATGTTGTTGTGTTGTCTGCCTCTCTGTGATTCTCTATATGGAACTCTTTTTAGATCTATATTGAAACTTTTCCCTTCTACCCTTCATATCAATTCACTTTCACCTTTTTCCTTCTTCAAATCTCTGTACTGCATCCTGGGAAATTTCTTTATTTTTCAATACCCTAAATCTCTTTTCAGTTATGCTTAGTCTACTAATTCACACATATATTGACTCTTTTTATTTCGGGATTACACTTTTTATAATGTCTTTGTGCCTAATTCTCTGTCTTGTTTCATGGATACTAATCTTGCCTTTGTTTTTGTATTTTAAAATAAATTTTTATCAAACACATGAAATTATGGATCAAATGAATCATTTTAAAGGTGGAATAATTCTATAAGGCTTATAATTAAAATCAGCGGTCTTCAGTTACACTCCTCTACACCTCTGGTTCCTGCATCCTAGTGGCAACTATTTTCCAATATTCTACATGTTCCTGTTATTTACTTCTGTATTTCTAAATAACATGTTTATATTGCTCTATCTTAATTTTATATATCCTATGCAGCCTTTCTTCTATGGAATATGAAAAAGGTGAGGGTTCTGCATTCTTATTCCTTCCAATAACACAAAATTTAGTGTTTACTAAGAGTATGTAAAGATTATTCATTCCTGAATCATGTAGTGTGTCTATTTCTTTCATTTCACAACTTTTTATTTTCTCCAGAGTTAATACATGCTTTTTTGTGGGGGAGGGGTTTGGTTATTTTTCTACTTTCTTGTCTTGAATTCATCTCTACATATATTCATCATCATCCAAATTTGTGAACTCGTAGAAATTCAATGATAACAGATTAAGAATCTGTGTTTCTTGGAGATTTTCCTTTTAGAGCCACCTGTTCCAATCTGGATTTGATTGTCCTTAGCACTGCTGCATAACTGTCTTCCCCAGACTTCCTCTGTTGATTCTTTTATTGCCTGGATCCCATGTGTTCCTTTTTTTTTTTTTTTCTGATTCCCTTTTGGTTTTGCTGAATTACATCCTCCAGTAGCCTGAGAGGGTATGTGCAAAGTAAAATTTTTGAAAAAAAAAAATGTGTGCCTGGAAATACATTCTAGGCTCATATTCAGGTATAGAATTCTAGATTTGAAATAATTTCCCTCATAATTTGAAGTACTAATTTATGTTTTTCAAGTTTTTAGTCTTGAATTAGGACGTTGGAAACCATTATTATTTCTGATATTTTTAATGTATCTCTTCTCTTTGCAGCTTTTAGGACTTTTTGTAATCCTTAGGTCTCCGAAACCCAGTATGATATATTTTCTATGGGCCTATTTTTAGTCATTGTGCTATATACCAAGTGGGCTCATTCCATGTAAAATGTGAATGTGAAACTAATGTCCTTCTGAGAAAGTTTATTATGTTATTTCTTTGACAACCACCTTCTCTTCACTTTCTCTGTTCTCTTTTTTTCTAGACCATCTGGTCTGATCCCTTAGGTAATTTTTTTTCTCTTCTATTGTCTCTATCTTTGTATTTTTCTTCTATTTTCTGTGAGAATTCCTCCTAACTTTATCTTCTAACCCTTCTAAAATCCTATTTATGTGAAATTTGAAAAAGCTCTTTTAAAACATTCTCTGAATGTTTCTTGTTACAACATTTTATTCTTATTTCATATATGCAATATCTTTTCCTATATATCTGAGGATGTTAACCATAGAATGTTGTTTTAAGTTTTCTGCCTTCTGAATTGTGTGTTTTCCATATATTTCTTTTTTCCTGTTTGTTTTTGTTGATGTTTCGTATGATAAACTTTATCCTGTGTTACATGATATTTGGCTGTTCATTGATATTTTACTGAAAGACACTAAAAATTTCCATAGATATGGAGTGAGCTTGTCAAAGTATGCTTCATTGTAGAATTATTAGGCAAGGACCTGGTCATTTTTTTTTTCAAGTACTTTTTCTTTGACTCTTAGTATTAAGAGGATCTTAGTAAGACTTTTCCTTTGGAGTGGTTTGTTGCCCCAAAGAAGAATCCTCTAATTTCCTGACCTACAGATATAACCTAATTTTTTTTAGGGGGGGTAGGGGCAAAGGG
The DNA here is from genome assembly GCF_029215605.1 of Mirounga angustirostris. NCBI lineage: Eukaryota > Metazoa > Chordata > Mammalia > Carnivora > Phocidae > Mirounga > Mirounga angustirostris. The sequence goes on from NW_026991715.1 coordinate 128,144,161, forward strand.
AGAAGGAAAGAGAGAGTCTTAAACAGGCTCACCGCTGAGCATGGAGCCCAACATGGGGCTCAATCTCACAACCCTGAGATCATGACCTGAGCTGAAATCAAAGAGTCGGACGCTTAACTGACTGAGCCACTCAGGCGCCCCTATAGAACCTAGTTTTTAATGATTAGAAGCAAAAACCGGGGAATAGTAGAGTTTTACTTAACTTACTGTTTTCAGCATGGAACTGCTGCTTTTAGCTGTGCCTGATGTCCCTGAGTCTATAGACTTTCAGTTTCAATCTATTTATAAAATCAATCTTCAGACTTGTAAATACTTAGCTTTTGCCTTATCCAGTATGTTTTCAGTGTTCCCTCTTTATCTGCTTTCCAGCTTCCAAAAATCTTAATGTGGATCATATGCTGTCCTCTCTTCTTTCTTCCTTATTCTTGTGGATTTATACCTTTTAAAAATACGAAATTTTTATTTTTAGAGAAATTTTTTTAAAGAGATGGAGGAAAGCTAAAATCATGTGTTTAATCCACCATGTTTAACCAGAACCATTTCATTTATTATTTTGAAGAATTTAATATATATTTTCAAGTTGCCATAGTAACTCTACCTCTTTGGGTGTGAATTGTCCTCTTTATAGTTTGTTGACTGCCTTTGTGGTGATTAATTTTCTCATATTTGCAATTTTTATTAAACATGTATTATTTTCTGTGGCTTTATCCTGTTCCATTGTTCCCCATGGTATCTTTCTTCTTTTCCCCCCCCCTCTCTTTGCTATCCACTGCAGTGAATATGTTGCTTGCTAGACTCTTCCTTGCCTATTCAGATATTTGTTCTGTTCATCATAATTGCAGTTGTCAAGGCTAGGATTATAAATATCAGGACTTGATGACTGCAAGAGGGAAGGACATGGAACTTTCTTCCTCTTTTCCCTCTTTTTCTCTCTCCAGTTCTGCTTCCTAGGATCTTTCCTCATCTCAGATCTTCGCTCTTCTGCTGACCTCAGTGCTAATTCAGAGCACAGCTGCAAGCAACAGGGAATGTGAATGCAAAGGGTAACGTGAGAAACTCAGAATATATACCACTAGGCCCAGTGCTGTGGCCACATTCCTACTCTATCCACAAATCACACCTCAAACCCAAAAGTTTAGTATTCTTAGAAAAGTTTTAAGGAACTTTTTTGTGTAAGTGGATTAGTCTTCCTTTTATGGACTCAGAGGTATCTTAAAATATCTTGGTCTTTCCCTTCAGGGTCTAAGTAAAAAGAAAGTAGAGAGGACATAGTAAAGGTGTTTTTGTTTTTGTTTTTAAGCCTGATTTTGTGATTATTAGCAGTTAAGGAAAATTCTGAAAACTAAAATTAGTGGTGAAACTGACAGACAATTTTGTATTCCTCAGCTGGCCAGTGTAGAAAGAAATTGGTCTAAATTTACAAGTGATGGGTATAGAAGTGAAAGGAGGAAGGGCAGATTAATCCTAGGATTTCTTGGCAGAAACAGAGTCTGCTTCTCTTTTTTCCTTTATCTTTTCAGATTTTTCTTTTCCTCAAATTCCAAATAGTAAATTGATTCAGAGAGGAGATATCTTCTCTTGAATCCTGGTTTTGATGTTTTTTAGGTATATAAACTTGAACAAAGTTATAATAATTACAACATTGTGACACTGGTACAAACATGGACAAATAGATGAGTAGAAGAGAAGGGGTCCCAAAACAGACTCACTTAAATGATTTATGACAAAAGTAATTGTGCAATTACGTACTTAGCCTCTAGGTATCTCAGTTTCTTCATATGCAGAATAGGATAACTGTCCTTGTGAGTGCTGTGAGGATTAAATGAATTAATACAAATGTGCTCAGAATAGGGCGTGGGATCTACTAAATGCTTAATAAGTTGTAACTGTTATTTCTATCTTTATTTCAACAATATTTTCCCTAGTCCCAGGCCTTAATCAGCTTCCTCTCGAATTTCACAATCCTTATTCTGCACCACTTCTTTTGGCACTTAATTATTCATGGTCTTGCTTTGCTACCAAATTATTTTGCATGAACTATTTGTGCATTTCCAGCTATTGTAAGCTCTTTGAGGACAGAGACCATGAAGAGTGCATGTAGCTGCTTCTCTAGTTCTCACGGTGCTCAGCCCAGTGTTGGGAGGAAAGTGGAATTTAGTTTGTGCTCATCAGTTGACTGGGCAGTAGCTCATTTTAGGGCTTCGGTGATGCTTGTCAGCTGATCTGCTTTTAACTTTCAAAGACATTAGATAATAGCAGTTCTATATTTTGCAATCCTAAATGGTATCAGAAACCTTTGCTATTTTTACCATTTTAGTAAATAGCCCTGGATTTTAGGAGTTCTTAGGATTATATCAGACAAAATCCACACAGAAATAAATACACTGCAAGGAAATGTAAAAAATGATGGTTCTTGACCGCTCTTTCACCTTCAGGGACTCTAAAGTAAAGACAGGAAAGAGTTTATGATTTTTCTCATTTATGAATGAGTAAAATTTTCTCATCTGTTTTGTTCTTTTGGGCCTATTTGGTTTATGTATTTTATGTGACAGCCAAAAACTACAAAGGTTGTTTTTTTTCTCTTCTTTCTCTCTTTCTTCCTTTTCCTCTTCCATTTTCACATTGCCTTTGGGCACTCTTAGAAAATCTGTTTTTTCAAGGTCCTTCTGCTTTCCCAAGAAAGGACTCCATGTTTGTCTGTTACCTGTAAGGTGGCATATTGCCCTTATTCCTATTTCAGACTAGTTTCATGGTACTTTCGTTCCTGAAAGGTGGCCAAAAATTGCTGTGCTGATATGATCATTTGTGAATACAGTAACTCTCAGGAGGCATAAATTAATATCCTGTTCTCACTGTATTTTTTATTAACTGTTAGAGTTATTCTACTGCCAGGCCCTGACTTGGTGCCCAGTGCTAACAACTGTCTTTAAAGGCTTATGAATAGGGTCATAAACACTATTTACATTAGTAGCAACACGTACTTTTAGTCTTTCCATCACTCCCTCTCCCTCCTGCTCATTGTCACATGCACAGGCATTTTGTAATGAGTGCATGGTTATTCTGCACTTTTCCCTATTTTTTTTGGTTCACATGTGCATAAATTCATTTGTTTAAACTTTATTTTTCATAATCAAGTTACTCTTGTGTCCTGGCCTCCAGTCTTCAAATAACATGAACCTTCCCAGATTATATGCTCTAAGGTTTTTTTTTCCTCTTTTTAACTAAGGTAAAAAATAATCAACCTTGGTTATGATGCAAGCAACCAGAAAGCAAAACCATTGCTTTAGCAGAAGTTTAATGGCAGCACAGCCCTATCATAGACACAGCAAAACCATAGAACACTCTTTAACTCAGTAGCAAACTTGATATTCACTTCCGGGGTGGCTGAGGGTATTCAATCTCAACTTCACATCAAAGAAATGTGAAAATAAAAGTTGGAAAGGCAACTCATCTTTGTTTTTCCCCAATTTTCCTTATGAAGGTGACTGGATAGTTGAAAAAAAGATTATTCTTCCTGTTTCAAGATTCAAACCCTACTATGTTATAATGTATATTAGATGAGAAATCAGGAAAAGAAGGAATATGGTGCAAGGGTTGATTTGATGGTGACTGGCTTTCCACTAAAACTATATGGTAATATGCAATGGATATCATAAAGATAGTTTTCAAGTTTATCTTTAGGACAGGGCTTGAATTCAGTTCAAGCAGATGGATGAATATTCACTGATTCAACATGCCAGACACTCTGTTAAGTGATGAAGTCAAAGATTATAGCTGAAAGAGTCTGTCTACAAAAGACATGTGGCAAAGAACTATAAAAATTTGTGGGCTTTTGATCTTCATGTAGGGATAAGCAACACCCAGGGAAGATTGTTGATTATGTACTTAGTTTTTTTCTCAGCCTCATTTTACATATGCTGTTTAGCTATGCATTTTATATTCTCTGGACCTGAGAATGCCTTTTATGTTTATGTAATACTGCTGCCAAGAAGCACTGGCACACCTGGCAAATCCTATAGAAGCAGTTTTTAGTTAATGCTTAAATGCACTGGAGTTGGAAGTAGACAGAGCTATGCTGTTTCTTTACAATAGGAACTTGAGCAAATTCTCTATGAGTTTCAATTTCTTTATCTGTAAAATTTGGATAATGGTGGTACCAACATGTTTTATTAGTGTGAGAATTAAATGAAATAATGCATGCCAGTTTAGTATAGTGCCTGGAATATAGTAATCCCTTAATAAATGTTAGCTGTTACTGTCCTATTACTCTTGTTCTCTTATGACTCTCTTAGCAAAGGAATATCATGCTAGCTTCCGTTATTTATTTCTTCCCACTTCTCTGAACATTTTTTCTTGCTCAGAATAAAGAAGTTAGAATATATTGTTGTTAACCATTACTTTGATGTTATATTGAAAGAAGATATCAAACATTCTGTTGGCTAGTTTGGGTAACATCTTCTCTAGACACTGCTAGAGAAATGACTCATGTTTCAATTTTTATGTCCATTTAATAAGTGTTTTAATTAAATCTCTTCATTATAGCAGTATGTTATTTCCATCAAGCCCAGTTTACAACAAAAGGTAGTTCCCAATTGCAATAAGAAAGAAAATTAACCAGTGGGTACTAATCTCTTTTTTAACATGGTGGCTTCTGTCTCTAACCAAAGAGGGCCTGGCTCATACCTAACTGTAATGAGAGTAAGAGACTGAGTTTGGAGGGTATCATTAACTATTGCATTTGTCATGATGGGCTTTGTTGGGGCTTTTGTAAATGAGAAAGGACTGATGGAGTCAAAGACATGGATTCAAGTAGGAAAACCTGGGGCATTTTCTTCTGGGTCTAATACCTTTTCCATATGCCAACATTTGTAGACCTTTATGTATATACACGGTATGAACAAGGAGATTACATTTTTCATTTTGTTTTGCTAGTACTTTTTAACTACTTCAAACTCTTTCCCATGAGAATGATGTACCCTGAAATAAATTTTACTTCATCAAAATCGAACCTTCTCTTCAGAAGTTCTCTGATGGCTCTTCTTAATTTGAATAGTCAGTGGCAAAAATCCCTTGAAATTTCTTTGCCAGTATTTTCTCCATTCTGGAACTGTTTGAGTGAATACAACACTTCATTTTTTTTTTTTTTTTCAGAAATCAAAATTTTCTCATTAAAATCTTTACTTAAAATTTACATATAGTTTAATAAAGTTTCCAAGTTCGGTATTAAACTAATAGTCCATTAAGGATAAGGAATGATTGAGTCCATCGTCTCTCATGGTTCGTCTACCCCTCTGATTTCCCCCGCTTCATTCTTCCCCTCCCGCTACCTTCTTCTTCTTAACATATATTGCATTATTTGTTTCAGAGGTACAGATCTGAGATTCAACAGTCTTGCACAATTCACAGCGCTTACCAGAGCACATACCCTCCCCAGTGTCTATCACCCAGTCACCCCATCCCTCCCACCCCACCCCCCACTCCAGCAACCCTCAGTTTGTTTCCTACAATTAAGAATTCCTCATATCAAAACAAACAGGGTTCTAGAGGGGAGGGGGGTGGGAGGATGGGTTAGCCTGGTGGTGGGTATTGAGGAGGGCACATTCTGCATGGAGCACTGGGTGTTATGCACAAACAATGAATCATGGAACACTTCATCTAAAACTAATGATGTAATGTATGGGGATTAACATAAGAATTAAAAAAATTAAAAAAAATAAAACAATAAAAGTAAAAAAAAAAAAAGAATAAGGAATGATTGATGTGTTTTTATTGACCTTTGGCAGTAAGTGACTTTAAAACACCACCCAGCATATTCAAAATCACCGGGCATGACTGTCCAGTGCTCCACCTAGCATAGCCTCTCATTTGTTCTCTTATTAAATCTCTTAGAATCTTCAGTGGAAGAGATTGTGCCAGAGTCTCCTTTACTAGTCTATTCTAGCATCTTACAATTCATGGAATATTTAAAAAGAAAAGCAGGTAGCACTCTTATAAATGCAAATATTGATATTTGCTCGGGTTGAAGCCTTTTCATATTCTTTTTTTCTTTTTTAAAGATTTTATTTACTTGTTAGAGAGAGAGAGTGTGTGTGAGAGAGAGCAGGAGCAGGGGCAGAGGGAGAGGGAGAAGCAGACTCCCTGCTGAGCAGAGGACCCTGGGATCATGACCTGAACCGAAGGCAGACAGATGCTTAACCGACTTGAGCCACCCAGGTGCTCCACCTTTTCATATTCTGTTGGTTGTCTTATTCATGTGCTGGTTGTTAATCATGATGCAGATAGCTAATGCTGTCATTGTATACAACAAAAGTTGTACCCAAAGAAGTTATGCTACAAATCACATAGCAATGATTTAAAATCTCTTTGAATATGAGGACCATTTTTTTTAAAAGATTTTATTTTTTAAGCAATTCCTACACCCAGCGTGGAGCTTGAACTTGCAACCCTGAGATCAAGAGTCATATGCTCTACCAAGTGAGGCTGCCAGGCACCCCAAGGACCATTTCTGAATGTCAAAATGTCATGTCACTCCCTTCCCTGCTAGACACGTGCATACACACATACACAATACTGTTTTCACTTCTACTCTCTGTTATTTAAGAAAATCCATAGTGGAAAACAGTTATTGTGACTGTAGTAAAGTTTTTTAGTGAATATTTTATTATTTTATTAACTACCATAGCATCTTTATACATCTGAAAAGTAGTAATGCATGTGTGAGAGAAATTTTTTCTATCTAGAAAATGAGGAAATGTATCCTGTTTATCATTCTAAGTCATTTAGTTAGAATATTGGTGGTATTTTACCCACAAAAATCCCTCATTTGTTATGTATATTTTTGGATCTAATTAAAGATAAAAATGACAAAGATTGGTATGCATTTAATTTTTTTTTTTGCTCTTCTTGTCTGTAGCCCACAGAAGGGTCCTGCTAGAACAAAGCAATCATCCAAGATGACAAAGCATAATAAATCTGAATGCTTCATACCAGTTCTGAGCATCAGTCCATGCTGCTTATGATTAAATCAGAAAATGTTTGCAAATTAATAGCAAAAAAATTTTTTTTCTCTCTGCAAACATCTTTATAGTGCACCAAAATTTTCTGGTTCATGGGTCTTATTTAACTTAAAAGAAAAAAAACTATCGTCTATAGCATATATCACTTCAAGGAGGAAGAGCTAAAAGTAAAACAACCCATTAACAAAGAAATATTTAGGAGTGTCTACCATGTGACTGGAAAGAAATCATTGGTTTCTTTGATCCTTTTACCACATGTTATCTGTTGGCTTTCAATGAGTAATGAATGCCAATTTCTATGGATGCAGACAAGAATTTTTATATTGCTGAGCTGCATTTAGACTTAGAAAGTTGAGCCAGGTTCTATAGAAATAGATTGCTCTTTGATAGATATTTTCCTTTGGCTAACCATAAAAGCAGTGTTGTTTTCAATCCTTTTTATATTTATAAAGGACAAGATGATTAGTATCTTTTGGGAACTGGTGAATATTTTTCTGCCCATATGAAGAGCCGATCAGATAGTTATGCATATGGTTCAGTGTCTTTGTTAGATTACGGGAAATAAGAATGTGTGGTTAGAGCTTTGTAAATTGATATGCTAAAGATACCAAGATATTGCTTGTCTTGATATGGCACTAATAGAGAGAGACAGTTTGACTTTCACACCCTAGGAGGCCTGATTATTTCTGCATAAGGGATTGATACATGGAGATTCATTTTGGAACTAGAATATAGTCACATTTCCCTTAGGTTACTTAGTAGAATATCTACTTTGGGCTGATATCTCTGGTTATCATAAAAGTGAAACTGGGGTATGTATTAATGGTTCAAATAAAATACAAGTCTTTAAAGGACTGTTTCCCTTGCTGTAGAAACTTTCCATGTACTTCTGATGTTAGCAGTGTTTTATTGGGAAAGATTGATACCACAACTTTCTAGTATGAACTTTAATATAAAATATGTCTAAAATACTCTCATTAATCATGAATTACAGGCCTTTCTTGGGCATTTACTGTGTTCAAGGCATTGCAGTTGATGATGAATATACAATTATCTGTGGTATGATGGAACATGGAGTTTAATTAATGGGCTCTTTTTCATCCTCCTAGTTTAGCTGTCAGTCATACCCCATTTGGCAGTTATAGCTTGGTCACTTATTACTTGTAGTGTTGTAAACAACACATGACAAATTTATAGCTTCCAACTTCAAAAGGTTCCATATGGAGCAAGACAGAGACTATTCAAGAAGGAGATGCCAACAGAATAAACAGGTTTCTTGGCCTGTTTCCAGACTGGGTAAAAGATCCTTTGAATTGGCAGAGGGAAGGAGTTAGGAAGAGGAAAATTAGATACAGCACAGTAGCCTTGTGCTGTGCTCTCAGCATCCCAGTGGGGTGAGGCTGGTAACATTTCTCTTGAGATTTTCAGGCATTCAGGAGTAGAGGAGACATGTGCTCTACTTTCCCTTTCTGAAACTTTGGAGGTGGCAGTCTCACTGATGTGTCTTGTGCTATCTTAGTACAGGTGAATGGGATAGAGATGGTGGCCTATATGTGAGCCAAATGACTACTGTAGTATGGTTGATACTATACAAGTTAAGAAGAAAGAGAGGTTTGTCTTGGCCTGGGTTTGTTGAGGAAAGTTTAAGTGTTTTCTTGCCTTAGCAAGTTCATATGGGGAACACAATATTATGTTGGCTGGTTAGAATTAATAAAATCTTAATTATCTCAGAATATGAGCAGTAATAATCTTGGCTTCTCCCTTTTTAGCCCACATAGATAGTAAAATATTTATTTCTTACCGACTGGAAAATAGATAGAGCAAACAAACTTTTTTCTTCACCCTTTGGGTACTCTTTATTTCTTTAATTATTAAGCTGCTCCAGACCTGATGGTCAATAATTTTCTTTTTTCTTCCTCCTCCCAAAAATCCTGAGGTAGCAGGAATCCTAATCAAGTTCTACCTATGTAATATGCAATATAGAAGAGCAACAATAGCCTCTAATATAACAAATTCTAGTCATTCCATCTTGAAAATAAGCCTAGATCCTAATAATCACTTAGATCATAGGGCACACATATGCCTTGTGGGCTTTTTTTCCTCCCATAAGTTACATTTTTTCCAGATGTTCTTTGGTCTCAAAAAAAAGACAGAACAGTCACAGAAAAGGTACCATTTCCATAAATTTTGCCTATCCCAGGAAATCTCCAGGTAAGAGCTTCCTTATATCCAATTTCCATTCTAAGAGTAAAGTAATAAATTAAATTATGGCAAACCAATACAACTCCTTCCTTACTCTTTATCCCATGCAGTTTGACTTCACAGGACTCAGAAAAACAGTAAAAATATTGCCATAACCATGAATTGTGCCATGTGAACTGGAAATACTGACTATACTGTTTACAAAAGCCCTTGAGAGATGTTGCTTAGATTTAGTTACAGATCTTTTATATTAAACTTAAGTCCTTCAAGAACTATCAGTTATTTAGTGGATTTGGAGGATAATACAGAGTTGCATGATGTAAAATCTGAGTATGGAATTTACATTATAAAACTATAATTACATTTGTCCCTTTGTCTTTTCTATAAGAAATGGCATTTCCTGGCAGAGTAACAGGTGGAGGTATGACCTTTAACCCTAGGTAAGCAATTATATAACTACTTAATAGTAATCACTTTACCATTTGTAGTCCACACTAAATTAAAAGACACCTGACCCTCAATTTTGGCATGTAGCCCCAAGCTCTGCCTTTCTTTTCCTAGTTCAGTAATGAATGATCATTTCTATCTTGGTGATTCCAACTGTCAGTTTGATGGATGGAAAAACAGAACACTAAGTGTAGCCCCATTTATTCTGAACTGATTAGCTCCACCCAGCTTTGTTCCCATCCTACAGTGCTCAGTTCTAAGATAATTCAGGCTTTCATGTTTCTTCATCCCATTTTGGTCCAGTAAATAGATAGACCATTTGTACTAAATTTCCATGGTGAGGTTTTCTAGTTTTGAGTTAAATTCTTGGGGTTCTGGAGGGAAAGGGGGACAATGAAAGGACAAAAAGCTTTTTGTGGACATAGATTGCTTTCCCTGTCTCCATGGAGAGACAAAGGTATCCCTTGATGGGTATTAAAATAATGTAAGAGTTCCACCCAGACCTGGATATGAGGAAAGCATTTGCTTTTTGTTCCACCATGTAGCAGGCTTTTAGCAAAGTAGAAAAAAATCAATCACATTTACTGACAGTCTAAACGCCTTTTTAATGTATTGTTCATTGCTGGTGCCAAAGAGGGAGGCAAGCAGAATGGAGATGTTGGCAATCATAAGCCCCCCCCCCTTTTTTTTCAGTTCCACAGATGTTTTGGCCTAAGAGTCTCCACTTTAAGGCTTTTAAAAAGTACCCTCTGTCATCTTGTTATAATAGTTATACATGAAGTATTTGAATTCCACCTTTTTTCCCCCTGGTCTTCTAAGTGTCTGGTTTACTTTCCTTTTCATATTTTTTTTTTTATGTGATTCTTCCCAATTCTCCATATCATCCCACATCTTTCCATACCAAGGCATCTACTTTGCTGGATTTAAATGATTTGAGTTTGTTGCCAATGTTGCAATCATCCCTTGGGTATTTGGCCCGCCATATGTGCCTTGTGGGGTATCCTGTACTCTTCAGTATAAAGTAAAGGGTGGGAGTCATGGAATCTGTGACTTGCTGTTTCTGGCAACTCAGCCTTATGAACTGTATTCATGGGAATTTAAGAACCTGCTCTCTAGAGGTCACCTGGCTGCCTAACTACATTACAGTGGAAGATTCATGTTGGAAATGAGCTGTTAGTACAGAAACATTCTTAATTAATGATGCGGAGTGACTCTGCAGCCAGCCAAAATATGATTATGGAAATATTTATAAAGGTTGTGTGACCTACAAAATAAATTTCCTAAGTATTTTTTAAAAACCTTACAGGCATTGAATTCATTTGTAGTTCATGAGTATGATGGTAGGGTGTTCACACTGTTGTGTGACATGTGCCTCCCTCAAACCTGGCTACAACCTCGGCACATTACCTGTCTGATATGAAGAGAAAAAAGAAACAAAGAAAAATCTTATAGGGGTTGGGTGTGCATGAAATTTATATGTATATACTCTAATTTATCAATCATATATATATAGTATACATATGGTATATACTTTATATGTGTATATACTATATATACTATCAATATGTGTTATCTATTATGCTGTATATATAGTATATGCTATATATGTGTATAAATACTATATATGTATAAATACACTACCCTAAACATACAATGTATTTACACATACATATTTTTTTTACTGTATATATTATAAATATATAGTATAATATATGTTATATATATATATATCATACATATATGTATGGTAATTTCCTTCTTCTAGGTGTGTCTAGGGAAATGACTATTTCTTTCCAGGTCAGCCTTGAATGTAAGGGTAGTAGATGGTCACTAATGGGGTGATTAACTTGGGTAAGCTTGTAAAGATCTCCGTCAGACCGGTCATGGAACCTCAAATTCTGTCAGTTGGACTTTATTCCTTTAAGCTCTGAAGACCTTTCAGTATGACATTCTTAAGTACCAATTAAAGATTTAAATGCTCTTGGGAACACTTATCAGCTATAGCCTGCTTGAAAGGATAAGGGAAAGGGAAAAAGGGCATCAGGTGACAATTAGATAATAGCGAAGTCTTGGCAAAAGAGTTCAGATAGATATCTGGATTGAGTAGTTGGACCGCTGGGGGTAAGGGATGGGACTCACAGAGGGAGAGGTGGAAAGGAAGTGTCAGAGACAGTTTCACCCACTTAGTGTTGCAGAAGTCTGGCTCAACCCCACTTTTGTGTGTAGTGGGTGTTCACCCTGTCAAACAAGTATTTGAATGGTGTCTGAAGGGAGGTAGAGTAATAACTTTTCTCTCCAAGTTAACAGCCAGAACCTTTACACACCCAAATAAACAACCTTCCGTGCCAAACATCACATTAGTTTATAGGTAGATGTCAGTGGTAGAGCTAAAACATTGCTTTAAAAAGATTTCCTGTTGGAGGGGTCTGACAGAGGAGCTGGAGGACAGTTTGCTGGGCTGGGCCAACAAATGCTCTTCAATGTTTTCCCCAGTGGTTCTGTTGAAGTTGTAATTCATCACATACAAGCAATTTAATGTGTTTCCTTGAAAGTAAAACATCTAGGACAAGGCTCAAGAAAGTAAAAACTTTCGGGGCACCTGGGTGGCTCAGTAGTTAAGCGTCTGCCTTCGGCTCAAATCATGATCTCAGGATCCTGGGATCGAGCCCCGCATCAGGCTCCCCGCTCAGCGGGAAGCCTGCTTCTCCCTCTCCCACTCCCCCTGCTTGTGTTCCCTTTCTCGCTGTGTCTCTCTCTATTAAATAAATAAATAAAATCTTAAAAAAAAAAAAAAAGAAAGTAAAAACTTTCCCTTATCTGTTGGGTTTGATGGTGATTGGGTTAGTGACAAAATCTTTAAGTACTTCTTTAAGTTAGCCTCATTTTCTGCCTTTTATGATGACGTAGTTTCTTTTTCTTTTGTTAGCTAAGTTTGGCAATTATACCTTTCCCTCAACATTATTAATGAACACCAGGCTAACTCTTTGTCTTGGTCAGTCTTATCCTGCACTTGCTTTCCATTGCTATATGTTGTCCCTGTCGTTTCCACGTTCCAGACTTAGTATATCCCGCATTCCCCTTTTTAAAAAATTTCCTATTGGCATAACATATTGACCAGCCCAGAGGGGTAAGTGTCAAAAAGTAATGAAGATAATAATAAGTCCCTATTATATGTCAAGTATTGTGTAGAGTTACTTACAAACTTTATTTCATTTAATCCTCAAAGCAATGTTGTAAGATAGATACTATTGTAACTGTTTTTATATGTGTATAAATTTTAGCCAAGACAGGTTAAATAACTCTCACCCTTATACAGTGAGAAGCTGAGATTTTAACCTAGGTATTGCTTGAATCTAAAGTAGTTTTGGTTTATGATCTTGGCCCCATACATTGGCTACCTATTGTTAATGTCTAACATTTCCATTGTCTCATGTGTAAGCATGTAAAGAAATATACACATTTTTCATGTGCCTAATGCTGAAACATTTTCATGTGGTTTATAATAAAAATGCACAAAACAAGGCAGCTAAAATAATTAAAAATATGTAGAGCAGTAGTTTTCAAATGACAATCATTGCCATCTAGGACCACCTGTGTGTAGAGGATTTTTGAGGGAGGTTTGGTTGGGAGGGCTCTGAGGTCTGTTCTTAACAGCTGTACTCTTATCTGTTCTACGTATCAAGATTCCAAGTAATAATTTTTTTCAAACCAAAAATTCCATTGCTTTAAAAACAAAAAAAGTTTCTAAGTCCTGGTGTGTTATAATGTTGGAAAGATTTATGTTAGGAATTTGGGATGTCAAAGTTAGAGCCACAAGGTTGACTGAACTTTCTGGCAATTTCTGAGGAAAAAAGAAACTGTGTTTGTTTATAGAGTCCCCATTATCTTATTTAGAAAAGAAAAGAAAGGAAAGGAGGAAGGGAGGGAGGGCAGAGCAGACAAACCAGTATGGCAAGGCAAACTTTTTCTTGTCATTAATTGCAGGAGGAATTTATAATGTTGTTTCTTGTGTGAGGGATGTGATGGACAGTGATGTTTCAATCGTGATTTTATGTAAGATGTTCTTGTGATGAATTTTTCTTTTAACAATCTTTGATGAAACCTAAAAGCATAATGTTAATAGAAGAGCATACTTGGGGGAGGGAACAAAATAAGGTGTATGAAATGACATACTAACCTGCCTATTCTGCCTCATAGAGTTGTTGCTGAAGCTCAACGAGCTACCTTGTGTGAAAATGTTTGGAAACCTGTCAGAATTACCTAACTTCTAGATAGTTACATCATTCATTAAATCATACATATTATCGAGCTCCTACTCTGTGCCTGGTATTGTTCTAGGTTCTGAGGATGCTCATTACCAATCACTAGAGGTTAGATTTTAGTTGTTTACCCATATCTTTTGCAAATTATATATTTAGTTATCTTGTACTTCGAAAGATAAGTTGGTAACACAGATAAATTGAGTGGGGCTTGATCAGTTATTCCTGGGCTGCTCTCAAAACATGGAATCCTTGAGTCTTTAAGTGGAAGGGTTTATGGATGTTAGTTATCTGGCTCATCCTGCCAATATAAAAAGTCCTCTCACAGCATTCCTGAGGAAGGGCATCAGAAAGTCCTTAGGTAACTAATTCACAGATAGTTATTAGACAACTTCAGATTTTAGAGAATTTCTTCTTTGTGTTGAATAGCCTGGAATATTGGAGAACAATGGAAGAGAAGGGTATTAGAAAATCCTCTATGTTCTTATGTTGATCACTTTGCCTTTTTAACTTCTGCTCATCGACACTAGTTCTGCTATCAGAACCATGAGGGAAAGAATCTTGCCACCTTTTCACTTGACAGCCTTGAGTTTAAAGATGTCTATGATGTCATCCCTGAAATTTTTTCTTTTATACGCTAAACATTTCCAGTTCTTACATTTTTCATTTAAGATCATTTCCAGACGTCTTGGTTGCCTTTGTCTGATACATTGTTTTGACAGTGTCCCTTTTGCAATACAGCATGCAGAAATAAACAAAAGTGTCCCAGATCTGGCCTGCCTAATGCAATGGACTCCATTCTGGAGAATTTATATATTTTTGGTTTTCATTTTCTTTCTTTTTTCTTTCAAAGCTTCAAATCAACTTATAATTGAAATATGTGTTTGTGAGTGAACTCTGATCATATGCTGTCTCTCAAAATTGTTTACCAATGTTGTTGTACAAACTTGTTATACCTAAAAATGATATATCATATGAAGAATGCTCAGATGAGGTAATAGATACAGGCTTTCTAACTCACAAAACACTAAACAAATATGAGATGTTGTAACTAAGGTCCCCATATTATCAAATTGTTGGTTAACTGAACATAATAATAAAAAAGAAAAAAGAAACATGTCAGTTCTGAAATTATTGTTGAAATACCCTTGCATCGATAGAACTTATTTCTTTCATTTTATTTAGGCAGTTCCTTTCATTTAATCAAATGTTAAATTAACCAAATGTTCCTGACCTTTTTTTCTTTTTCTTGGGATAAATTAATTGGGTCTACTTTTTTATAAATTAATTAAAAAATAGTTATGGAGCACTAATAAATGTAATGCTGAGCAGTTCAGTGGATAAGAGGAGATTTAGGATACTCTGTCATCAAAGAGTCTTATGGAAGCAGGGTGGCCTTTGTCAAAACTGTAAATTTGTCTTTGTTGCTTTCATTAAAATATTCTTTCCAAAAGGTGCTGACATATGGGAAGAAGAGAAAGAACTCCAGTCTGGGAGGTTGGAGAAGTGGTGGATATTGGTATATGTAGCAAATTTGTGATCTTAAGTGTTTAAATATTTGCATTGAGGTGACAGTGGGGCCTTTTGGAAAACTATCCATTTCTAGAAGTGAAGGCAGAAACAGAAAGAAGGTAGGGAGAGCTTGATTCAGGGTGCATGGTCTGGAGGATTGGAAGGAAAAGAGAATAAGTTCTGTGTGAGGGGAGAGTGCCTTTTTTTTTTTTCCTGAGAACCCTCTGTTCTGCCAGCCTCAGCATATTAGTCTTTGTTTTAGGCTTATTCGTTATGGTGTCAAGATGGTTTCAATGGTTCAGACATTACTTCTGCATTAGAGGAATACAGGATGGTATGAAAAGTTGTCCTAACTCAACCCCTGTCTCTTATTAGGGGCAAAAATCTTCTTCAAAATCCCCAATATACTTTCCTTATATATTGGCTATATTCTCACTTTTCAATCCACTGGGAAATACAGTGAGAATGATCAAGATTGGCATAGACAAATCATGGTTTATCTTTTGGAAATGGGAGAAGAGCTCACTTTTCCTAAAAACATGGCTGCACACATTCTCTGACCAAATCAAGAAGGAAAAATGGAAGGGGAAGGTATTGAGTAGGCAATCAGTAGTGTTTGTCACAAATGATTGGTCCAGCTGAGATCTCATTAAACAAAAATATGCTTTTGCTTTTGTTTTTGTTTTTACTCAGAGGCTTGTAGTAAGGGAAAAATACTGTATAGTGAACCCTGGGAAGGATTTACTTATTTATTTATTTTATGCTTGCGTCTATTTGTATAATATGACACTAGATTTATCTTTCTTAACCACCTTGTCCATGGGGTATCCCAGAATTTTAGATTTCTGTAAATTCAACTTGGTAATATGAATTCTAATCCCTAGACACTATACAGATACTAGCTTCCCTGGTTAATTTCTTTTTTTGTGTGTCTGTAGAGATTCTTTATTGGGCTAAAATATGGCTTTTTTTTTTTTTTTTTTGCCTATAATACATTCCTCCCAAAACAAATTACTGCTAAAAGGATTTCAATGTCTAAGACATTTAGTGACATATAAAATAAAAATACCAAGCATACAATTTCATGCTGTCATATATTTGATAATAGTGATATAGTGAGAGAGCATTGGTTTGGAAGGCAAGAGACTTGGGGGTGTACTGGCTCTTCTACAAACTAACTCATGGTCTTTATTCAGTTACTTCACTTGTCTGGAGCTTAATTGCATCATCTCTTGCCTTGAAGGACTTGTATTAGATTAATATTAGATTAGTGTTTTCCTAGAGTGTGATCCATGGAAAATTAGCTTTCTAAGAAAGCTTTATTGATATATATGAAAACTGGAGAATCTGGTCAAATATACTTGGGAAATACTGGATTAAACCAAGTTAATCACATTTCTTCATGGCAGGATTCTCAGAGCCTTTGATATGCTAATATTCACTGTGAATCTCCAAGAGAAGAGTATATAGAGTTTTTTTACAAAGCTATTTGACAAGAAACTCTATTTTTTTGTATGTTTTATTTTGGTTTTGATTTTGTTTTTTTCTGAAGAATTTTGAGACACTTTGAGGCACAGTTAGTGAAACATTGAACTGGATAATATTTGACTCTGTAGTTATGCAAAATCAATGTGTTTTTTAATCTCAGCAGCTTTCTTTGCGGATAACAGGGTGGAGGGTCTCTGTGACTAAGTCAATCATAGATTACATATTGAAGGAGGAAAATTAGAACTGGAATCTGAAAAATGGATAAAATTTTCATAGCTGAAGCTGAGTGGAGATATTTATGGGTAAAAGGAATGGTGCGAACAAAGGTATGAACAGAGGTAAAGTGTAGTAGGCTTTGCAAAATTATGCACTGTCAAGAATCACTGGATTTAATGTACATGTTGAGAGGCAGCAGGAGATAAACGAGGAAATGTGGGTATATGTCAGATTATTGAAAGTTTTGAATGTCAGAGTAGAGAGGCTGTCCTTTGTATAGGCAATGGAGAGTCATTTGAGGAGTTATGATGTAAGCAAAGTGATATAAAAGACAGCTTAATCTGGGACAGTGTGGAAGATGGATTGGAGTGTAGGGTGAAAGTGGATGACTTTGTGATATGGATTTGAATTTGAATGAGGGTAGTGGCAACAGGAACAGAATGGAAGGGATGACTGGCTCTTTCTGAACATCAGAGGACTCTGGAGTGTCTGTTATTATCCAGAAAACACTGGAGAGTTTGCTGTGTATAGAGACCGACAGACCTAGCAAGAGAAATTACTCAAGAGGAATAAAGAGTCTTATGTTTTTTAGGGAACCAAGAAGTCAAAGAGGAGTGCTGTTTTTTTGGTTTGTTTTTTCATTCACTCATTTATTTGTTCACTCATTTATGCATTCATCAAATACTTATTGATGGCCTACACTGTGTAGGTAAATGTGTCCAGGGACATTGTAGCCTTTTTCCTAATTCACTGCTAACAATTTGCAGTGAGGTCTTTGTATATTCAGACTGTTTATTCTCATTGATATGCAAGGAAGGTTTAGTACTTCATTAAAATAATAAAAAATTGTAATTGCATTAAAAGTATTTCTTTTTATCTTCTTTTTATTTCTCTGATTTGCTGAATTGTTACAGCTCATGATTTAAAACCACACTGGACAGTGGTTTCTTATGAAATACATATTTTGAGTCCCATAATCTACTTTAAGGGAATGTGAGGATTCAAATGACATCATGCATTAGAACCATTTATCTGGGGGCGCCTGGGTAGCTCAGTTGGTTAAGCGACTGCCTTCGGCTCAGGTCATGATCCCGGAGTCCCAGGATGGAGTCCCACGTCAGGCTCCCTGCTCAGCAGGGGGTCTGCTTCTCCCTCTGACCCTCCTCCCTCTCATGCCCTCTGTCTCTCATTCTCTCTCTCGCAAATGAATAAAATCTTAAAAAAAAAAAAAAAACCAAACAAAAAAAACCATTTATCTGCACTAATGCTCAAGAGGGATAGTTATTGTTCTATTCCTCCTCTTACTATTGTAATTACTATTGCTGCTGCCACTACTACTGTTACTACTGTTTTTGAAGTATAATTGAGACTTTCTCTGGCTTTGGGTAAACCTCCAGCATATTCATTGGTAACTTCAATTTGCTGCTGTCCTCTCTCTGCAGAAATGGGTTGAAATAGGGTGCATGGTAGAGTGAATGAACTTCTGTGTAAAGGGGCCTTGACGTTTGGGAGAGCCTGAGAAGTTTAAGGCTGTGGTTCCTTGCGACCTGTTAGAATGAGGGGTCCTCAGAATATGCTTGTCGGTGTGCTCGTGAGCATGTGCAAATGTGTGTTCATATGTGTGCATAAGTGTTTAAGTTTTAAGCAGTTTATTTAGATCTGAGATATTGTTTATATATTATTCAGCTAATTTTAATATACTCTGCTCCATTTCTCTTAAAACCTTGGAAGTTTTCTTGGTTATGTTGAAAGGAACTATAGAAGTCATGTTGAAGGAGAGGTAAGAAGGCCACTTTAATGTTGCAGTCTTTCTGCTCTTCACTCCTCTGCCACCTGTAACTTTGCCTCTTTTTAACACTTGAATTCTGGACTCAGGACTTTTATTTTCTTATTTATTTATTTATTTATTTGACAAGGAGAGAGAGGGAGAGAGAGCACCAGCAGGGAGAGCAACAGGTAGAGGGGGAGGGAGAAGCAGAGCAGGGAGCTGAGCGGGGAGCCGGATGCAGGGCTCGATCCCAGAACCCTGGGATCATGACCTGAGCCGAAGGCAGAAGCTTAACCGACTGAGCCACCCAGGTGCCCCATGGACTCAGGATTTTTAAAGGTAGGAACACATTTCTAGGAAATTTTGGAGTCAAAGAAAAATATATATTCTTAACTCTACTTAGAAATCATGGTAGTTATTATATTTAGCAGTCCCACATGATTCATGCCCTAGATTTTTACTTTCGCTTTTATGTCTGTACAGATATTTCCTGGCTTGTTTAAGTTTTCATCCAGCCCAGCAGGGGAAAATCACAGATCATAACCATTGCTGACTGAAATCTATACACTGGGCTTATGAAAGAGGAAGGAGCAAAAGGCTCAAGCCTACTGCTTCCAGCAAATTTGTATGTGGGTTTGGTGACTTCCTCCTCTGGGGTGTTCTGATTTTTTTTTTTCCCTTTTGGCCTCTTCTTGGAACAACAAGCTAGAAATATTTCATTCGCCCAAATTTTATTAAAATGCATTCATTCAGTCAACATATACTTATTAAGCAACTACTTTATGCTAGGCACTGCTCTAAGCCCTGGTACATAACAGGGGTACATAACAATGAGAAAAAACAGACAAAATCCGTGCCTTTATGGAAATTGTGGTTATAGTGGGAGACATAATTTTACACACACACACATACACGCACACAAATATAATTATACTGTAGGTATTATTTCCTATATATACATAATATATGTATGTATGTATTATACATATATATGTATATATACATATAATATGTATATATACATCTATGCCTAATATATGCATGACATATATAATATACATAATCTGCATATATAGTATACATATATATAAAAATATCTATATAAATATCTATAAAAATATATCTATAAAAATATCTATATCTATCTATACACAAGGTATATAAACACATACATACACATAGTAAATTAGGCAGTGATGAGAGTTAAAAATAAAATAGGGAAAGGGAAATAGTGTTAGGGGAAGCATTGAAATTTTAAGTGGGGGTCTCAGGGAAGGCTTTGTGAAAAATGTAAAGACTCTAAGGCATGGAAACATTCCAGGCAGAGGGCCTGGCAAGTGCAGAGGACCTGATGACCATGAGGAACAGGAAGAGGTCAATGTGCCTACTTTGCAGAGAGCTGAGGACAGAGGAGGAAATAAGGGCATGGGCCATGCAGTCTGATTGTGTAGAACCTCAGAGATCTAGTGAGGGCTTGGGCTTCTACTTCATGTGACATGGAAGCCATTGGAGGATTTTGAGCAGAGGGGTGACATGATCTGACTTACGTTTTAACAGAAACATTGACCTGTGGTAAAATATACTGACTGGGGCAAGGGCAGAAGCAGAGAGATGAATTAATTAACTACTTGGGAATCTGAAGCTTGTTTGTTTTCAGTTTCTTCCAGGTAGCTCTTTTTGTCCAGACCTAAATTGCGGACTATTAACTTGTATATGTCCCATATCTAGATTATAGGAATCCCTCCATCATCTTTGTCCCAGGAAACACAGTAAATGCAGCAGCAACTACTTTCCCTTTGCCAATGCTGCAAGCCTACCTTTCTGTTGCTCTTTAGAATTTCCAGTCAGACACCAGCTCACTGGTTTCCTCTCTAACAGAAGGAGATTAGTGATAATTCTCTGAGTGCTCTCTTTGTCCTCTATCTCTCTTGACTGGAGTCAAGAGGGAGGAATTCACTTTCCCCTTGGAAGAGGATGGATTCATAAAATGCCAAGAATTTTCTCCACAGGAATCTTCTTAAGAAATTCTCTCTGAGTAATAAATATCCTTGAAGCCCCTGTCATCAGACTTTGTTTTAGGGGCTAGGACTTCTCCCACATCTCTTTCATGGAGGAAAAGAGGTTGGGTATCCTTTGGGGAAATCTTTCTCCCCAAGCCCTGTTCTTCCCCCATTTTTTAATGCCCTAGATGCAAGTGAGGGATTCCAGAGTTTTATAACCATTTTTTAAAAATACCACCTTTTAAAATTTGCATCTTGGTCTAGCACTTCACCCTGAAATGTTATAGCTATTATATTTTAATACCTTGCCTGCAATATCATGTTACAAAGAAAAGGACTATTTGCTAACATATGAATTGTGTTTCTCCCTTGATAATGACTATCAATAAATGAGAATATGTTTGGCAAGGAGAAAAAGAGCATTCAGGATGTCATGTCATCATGTCTTGGCTTGGTGACATACATGTAGTAGATACTTAAGTATTTGTTGAAAGAATGAGCTTTGTGCTTTGAATGGAAACTGCAAAGTAAATTCATATTAGTAAAGAAGTTCATGATCAGAATGAAGTACACCCCTCATAAGGATAGTGTGAATAAAGTAATTGTGTCCTCATTCTACATCAGACTCCAAGGTATTGCTTTTTTTTCCCCCTGCACAGAAATTGTTCATCAATTTTTAAGCCTCAAAGACCTTAATGAATCCCTAGAGGAGCT
The DNA here is from genome assembly GCF_029215605.1 of Mirounga angustirostris. Lineage (NCBI taxonomy): Eukaryota > Metazoa > Chordata > Mammalia > Carnivora > Phocidae > Mirounga > Mirounga angustirostris. The sequence continues at coordinate 128,165,783 of NW_026991715.1, forward strand.
GCCATATAATTGGATAACAAATGCTTTCATGTGGCCACCATTCTTTGGGTTTGTAGAAAGAGTAAGAGTGTTTTCTGACTGATGGAAGAAGGGCATGAGCCTTCATTTCTAACACTCAGAGCTGGATTCAAGAAGTGTTTTAGAAATGATGATGATAAATACCGGGACACTGCTTTAACATGATCTGTTCTGATGTGGGATACACACTTAGACTCTGTATTGCTTCTTATAAATAAGTATATATCAAGAGGGTACGGTGTGCCAAGTCATAAACTAGAAGACACAGCATACAATGTGAAAGGCCCTAACCCTAATAGTATAGAAATGGTTGTGAGACACTTCATAGTTAATTGCCAGTGAGATGTTTAAACAATGAGTTCTGTGAGAACAGATGATGAAATAATCACTGTGGGATGGAAAGAATGTGAAGGCTTTTTAGAAGGACTAGAGAAGGCAGTTTTATGCTAAGACTCTATTATATAAGGTTTGGTACTCATGTAACGTATTTCATGTGGGTGTGAAATATGCAAATCACTTATAATCACTCTGTGTCTCAGATATTCATCTACCCTTTATTTTATTATTTTCTTTGAAATTGAGATATATAATGCGTATATAGAAAAGTACTCCAGTTTAATAATGAAAGACAATTTAATGAACAAAGAAAAGAAGAGAAAGCCATGCAAGTAATTGCAACCAGCAGTGCTCTAGATGTCCTACGTGTCTCTACTCAAGTACCACTCCCTCACTCTGGCTTGAGGTAACTGCTGTCCTGCATTTTATGGCAATGATTTCCTTGCTTTTCTTTTAGTTTTGTACATTATGTACTATAAAAGAAAAATTTCCCAACTCTGGTCTGGAATAGAACCTTTCTGTATGATGTATTTTACAACAACTTTCTTGGCAGATTAGTGTTCCTGATAGAGCCCTTGAACAATTTTCTATGGACTTTAATGAGATTAAAGTTTGTTTCAGAAATTAATTACCCATCAGTTTGGTTCTCATTTGACTGTCAGTCAAAAATCTACTACCTTTAGCCAGACTGTCATCTTTATCTATCTAGACTAAATGACTACCTAATCATTCTCTTTTTCTACAAAATGTACCTACAAAGAAAAAATATTTGAATAGGTCTGTAGGTAGCTTTTCCCTTGTGTGTAAAATGTAAGAGAAAAAAGTCTTTGATACCCGCTTAAAACCAAATAGTCTGAAAAGTTTACTTGAATGATGTATATTGCTAAAAAATAGTAATAATTTTAGTATTGCACATTTTTAAACGTCATGAAAATAGATTCATATTTTATTTATCTTATTGTCATCTCTGTTTCTTTTGCTTAATATTTTGTTCTTAACAGCCAACCATCTTGTTAAGGTTTTTATTCATTTTTATTGCTGTGTAGTATTGCATTGTTGATATATACTAAAATTTATTCATTCTACTGTTGATGGACACCTTGTTGTTTCCAAATTTCCAGTTTTGGATTGTTAAGGACAGACTGCTGCCAACGTTCTTGTATATGTATTTTAATGCAGATATGTAAGAGTTTCTCTAGGCAGTGTACCCAGGGGCAGAACTTGTGGATCATAGATATGTATATATTCAGTTTTAGTAGATAATGTCCATCCACTTGCTTTCCCAGAGTAGTTGTACCAATCTGTATTCCCAGCAGTATAGTATGAGAGTTTCCATTTGCTCCATTTCCTCACTCAACACATGGTATTTTCAGACTTTTAAAATTTTCTTAATTTGTTTGGAGTATAGTGGAATCTCATTTTGGTTTTGACTTGTATTTGTCTGATTAGACATGAGTTTGAACACATTAATATATATTTATTCATTGTTTGGATTTTTTTTCTTTCATGATTATGTCATCTGCAAACAGATAATTTAACTTTTTCCTTTCTAATTTGGATGCCTTTACTTCTATTTCTTGTCTGATTGCCCTTGCTAGTACTTCAGTACTATGTTGAATGAAAGTGGTGAGAGTGGACAACTTTGCCTTATACTGGATCTTAGAGGAAAAGCTTTCATATTTTTCCCCTACTGATTGTAATTTTAGCTGTGGGCTTTTCATAAGTGGCCTTTATTGTGTTAAGGAAATTTCCTTTTATACCTATTTTGTTGAGAAATTTTTTATCATGAATGGATGTTGAATTTTGTCAAATGCTTTTTCTGCTTCTATTCAGATGATCATGTGGTTTTTATTTTTCAGTCTGTTAATGTGGTACATCACATTGGTTGATCTGCGTATGTAAACCAACCTTGCATCCCAGGGATAAATCCCACTTGGTTATAGTGTAAAGGTCTTTATACATTTCGTCTATCAGTCCTCTGTCAGATACATATTTACAAATGTTTTCTCCAGGTCTGTGGCTTGTCTTCTCATTTTCTTGATCCCTTAGCATATTAACAATAGTTATTTTAAATTCCCAGTCTCTGATGATAATTCCAACATCCCTGGTATATCTGAGTGTGGTTCTGATGATTGCCCTGTCTTTTTAAACTGTGTTTTTTGCCTTTTAATATGCCTTGTAATTTTTTTGTTGAAAACTGGATATAATATATGGGGTAAAAGGAACTTCAGTATATAGGCCTTATTTATGTGGTGGTAAGGTGTGGGGGAAGGGGAAGCATTCTGTAGTCCTATGATTATGTCTTAGATTTTTAGTGAGCCTGTGCCCCTGGGCTGTGACCTTTAAAAGTGCTTCTCATGTCTCTCCCCCATCCCTTCTCCACAAACACACATACACTTAGGTGGAACAGGAAGACTAGAAGAGGCTGCAGTTATATATTTCCCTTCCTCCACATCAAAGGCTAGAGGGGATTGGAGCTGGGATATTTCCCATCCTCCATGTCTCTTAGGCTCTAGTGAAATAGATTATTTTGTTAAGAACAGAGTGCTTGGGCTTGTTTCAAAATGAATACTTTTCTTCTCCCCCTGATGGAAGCATGAGGGGATTTTTCTCTAATCATCTCTGTGAAAACCTTATGGGGCTCCTGGAGGGAATACTCACAAAAGAGAAGGAGATCTCTCTTCCCGTAAGACTGTCCCTCCCAGGAATTTTTAGCTCTTAAGTTTGTCCACACTGAGTTTCTAGTAATTGATCAAGTATAGTCTAGATTTTTCTACCCTGATACTGGTTTCCATGGAAGTTTCTGCTCTTGGGTTCTTGCTCCGGTAAGTTACGATTCTCTGTATCTGCCTGTCTATTTCTCAGAATTTGGGGCCAGTGGTTTGTTGTGTGATCTTAATTCACTGATAGATCCAAGAAAACTTGTTGATTCCCAGTTTGTTGTGGAGAAATAGTTAGTGACTAGTGGGTGTGGGGTTTCTTTTTTGAGGTGATGACAGTGTTCTAAAATTGATTGTGGTGATGGTTTAGAATATTCAATTCTGTGAATATTCTAAAAACCAATGACTTGTACACTTTATGGATGAATTATATACTGTGTGAATTGTATCTCAATAAAGCTGTTTCCTACGGCTCCTGTAACAAATTAGCACAGACTAGGTGGCTTAAAACAACAAAGATTTATTCTCTTGCAGTTTTGGAGGCCAGAAGTCCAAAATTTAGTTTCACTGGGCTGAAATTAAGGTGTTGGCAGGTGCTGTGCTCCCTCCAGAGGCTCTGGGAGAAAATTCCTTTTTTGCCCCTTCTAACTTTTGGTGGCTGCTGGCATTCCTTGGCTTGTGATTCTATCACTCCAATCTCTGCCTCTGTGGTCACATTGCTTCCTTCTCTCCTATGTGTCTGTATGTTTGTGTCTGCTCTCTCTTATAATGATATATGTGATTGCATTTAGGGCCTACCAGAATAATCCAGAATAAGCTCTACATCTCAAGATCCTACATTTATAAAGACCCTTTATCCTTATGAGGTAGCATTTACAGGGTCCAGAGATTGTTCTAGAGGGGAGGGGGGTGGGGGGATGGGTTAGCCTGGTGATGGGTATTAAAGAGGGCACATACTGAACGGAGCAGTGGGTGTTATACGCAAACAATGACTCATGGAACACTACATCAAAAACTAATGATGTAATGTATGGTGATTAATATAACATAATAAAATTAAAAAAATAAATAAATAAAGCCTAATATCTTTGAGGGGAGGGCATTATTTGACTTACCACAAATCCAAAAGGCCTATTTTTTTTTTTAAGATTTTATTTATTTATTTGAGAGAGAGAGAGAGCATGAGAGGGGGAGGGTCAGAGGGAGAAGCAGACTCCCTGCCGAGCAGGGAGCCCGATGCGGGACTCGATCCAGGGACTCCAGGATCATGACCTGAGCCGAAGGCAGTCGCTTAACCAACTGAACCACCCAGGTGCCCCCAAAAGGCCTATTTTTAAAAAGCATTTCCTGATGTCTTTAGGGGCACACCTACCATAAATTGTTTATGTTTGATAGTAAGTTTTAGGAAAAAAAAAACAAGTGATCACTTAATCTCATGGGTCTACTAGCTAGAAACTAGTTGGATATTCATGCTGTATTTAATAACCAAGCCAAGAATTTTGGATACCATTAGCTTATGGGCTTTTCAAGTTTTGGGCTATCCAAGGCTTTGTCTCAGCTTTGTAATCAACATGGTATATATTTGTGACTAGCTGGGATGTCCTAGTTTGGCTTGGTTCATTCTAAGTGCTAATACTTCCCAGGAACGTTTTAGGGTTGTAAAATGAACTGTTTCTTTTGGTTCATTTTACAAGTTCTGGTATAAACTGTGAATATCTATAAACACAAGAGATCATTTTATCAGACTGACTCTTCTCTGATAGTTCTCACTGCAGGACCTAATCATGAGTCCTCTGACACAGCTTTAGATTGCTAGGGAGAAGGAAAATAATGTCCCATAAATTGAAAACACAGTATGAGGATGTGTACCTTAAAATATGTCTTCTAAGAGTTCATGGGGAGTGAAATTCATGGAAACTGTTTATTTTAAACCCCCATTTAACTCTTTAGGGAAGAAAATCTGAGATTCATCTATGGGGAGGGGACAATGAGATAATTTTTGAAATTAAAGTAGGCATATTTTCATTAAAGTGGCAGTTTTCCCTCAGAGTGGTTACTCTGAAGGATAATGCACTGATTCTGATGATATGGCCACTGTATAAAAATGTTTGTAGCTCCTTTTATGGGGTAATTGTCTTCAGATTCAACTTCTGAAAAATCAAGCTCTTACTATTTCATAGTCATCCTTAATGTTTAATATAATCCTTAGTGTCCTAAAGTAATGTCCTAAAGTAACCCTTAATGTCCACAACTAGTATCACCCAACCTGCTTATCAACTTCACTTGCCATCCCTTACTTTGAGTCATTTTGGATTATGTAAGAAAATAAAATTCACTTTTTTTTTTCTTTAAAGATTTTATTTATTTATTTATTTGAAAGAGAGAGAGAGACAGCAAGAGAAGGAACACAAGCAGGGGGAGTGGGAGAGGGAGAAGCAGGCTTCCCGCTGAGCAGGGAGCCCGAAGCGGGGCTCGATCCCAGGACCCTGGGACCGTGACCTGAGCCGAAGGCAGACGCTTAATGACTGAGCCACCCAGGTGCCCTAAAGTTCACTTTTACAGAATGAATTTTTGCTACAGTTGACACTATTCAAAAGAATCTGATCTGATGTCTGTGATAAAATGAAACTCTGACAAATTTTAAGTAATGGCAACTTAGTGTAAATATATGTATAGCTACCCAAGTTGAAAACCTTAAACAAGACAATATACATTTGTATGTGTAGGTATTGATGTGTGTGTGTGTGTGTGTGTGAAAAATCAATCATGTATCTTATAGTCATATTTTGTATACTGCAACAAAAAGTACAGAATCCCTTTTCCTTGGTATACTTTGCCTTTCTACAGCCAAGAACAAATAACTTTTTGATTATTCATTATCTACTGGGACAGTTATAGGCCCTGGGAACAAAACAGACACGGTCCCTGATTTCATGGCAGTTAAATAGGTAGAGACAGACAAATAAAATATATATTGGGGCAATAAGTAATGTGGAGAAAAATTAAGGTCAGAGAGAAAGTGATAGGATGGAGCTGCTATCTGGATAAGATGGTCAGGAAAGACCTATCTGATAAGGTGACATTTGAACAGAGATGTGAAAAATTGAGGGAGATGGATTTGTGGATATTTTTGGGAGTGTCGGGGTGGGTTGTTGAAGAGAGCATTCCCTAGAGGGAACAGCAATTGCAAAGGGGTATGCTTGCTTGATGTAGTAAACTGTGAGAGCAAACATCCTGTTTCAAGAGACAATTCAAAACAGTTTCAGAACAAAGTACAAATATACAGAGGAGGAAAAAACTAGTTTTTACTGGGGTAAAATCTCTCCTGATCAAAGCTCAGGATAAGACATACTCCTTTTCTCTTTGTGTCTTCTGCTCTCCATTCTACCCAAGAACATTTGGACTTACTTTCTCTTTTAATTTCCTGATCTCAAATTATTTGAATAGGATAAATCCAATCATGTTATTCTAGATATCCATGCAATTAAGATGAGTCATTCTGGTTCAGTCATTGTGTTAACTCAGCTTCTGTTAAGGCATTAGAATCAAAAAGCGTGTTGCTAAGGGAGGAGCAGGCTTTGATGAAAATAGGGAAAATATTTTACAAGTAATTTCTTCTAGCTAAGATAACTTTGCCAAATTGTCTATCTATCTACCACAGTCTTCATTTTCCACTCTTGATTTCTAAAGGAAAGCTTTCTGTTAGGTATGGAAGGCTCCTTTGCTGGATGGTTTCTCAAATATTGTTAAACAGCCAAATGAAGACTTCTGTTTAACCACAAGGAAGAACTTGCCTGAAATGAGGATTCTATTTTATAAAAGTAAGAGGACTTGGAACATAGTTAACAGCAATTAGAGTTTGAAGGAACCATGGAGTTCTCTGTGATTACAGTTTCTTCATTTGACTTTTGGTGACATGAAGGCCCAACTAAACTATGTTGGAATGGGAATTCACATTAATTGAGTGCTTTCTGTGTGGCTGGCATTGTGCTGGACACCTTCGTGCATATGGTCTTTTTTCATTAGCTCTTCAATTTGTGAAGTATTGACAGGGACTTGTGCTAGGTCTCTCTGTTTGTCCTTCAAGTTTGCTCTTCACTCTTTTTCATCTTCTGTACACTGGGAGGCTTATCTCTGTGTACCTCATTAACTAGACTCCTTTGCCAATGGAACACATAGGTCAGAGATCAGAGAGTGGTAGGTGAGAAAGGAAGTGGTCTTTATTCTCCTTGCTCCTTATTTGCCAGGCCATGTGTTGGCCATGGCTGTGTTGCTCTTTTGAAGGCCCTCTGCTATAGCTACAGCATTACCTATAATTCTCTGGCATCAGGTAACTTTTTTCTTCTTCCAGCCAATCTGGGGTCAGGGAAGGAGGAGGGCAGAGGCAGTTATGGCTCTCTGCTTTGGTAGATTTGGGATGTTCCACCAGTGCTTATTCACATACCTTCCCTTGCCCACACCTTTGTTAATAATCCCTTCATTAAATTCTCCTTATTTACCCAGTTTGGATGTTCCCTTCCTTTCCTGCTGTTATTGTAACTGTTACCATTTTTTTTTTTAAGATTTTATTTATTTATTTGAGAGGGAGAGACTGAGAGAGAGAGCACATGAGAGGGGGGAGGGTCGGGAGGGTCAGAGGGAGAAGCAGACTCCCTGCCGAGCAGGGAGCCCGATGCGGGACTCGATCCAGGGACTCCAGGATCATGACCTGAGCCGAAGGCAGTCGCTTAACCAACTGAGCCACCCAGGCGCCCCTAACTGTTACCATTTTTACTTGCCCCCTTTCTAGAGAAGAAATCTGAGCCTCAAAGAGGTTGAGTGATTTGTTAAAAGTCACTCAACTAATTTGTCAGAGTCAGGATTTAAAACCAGTTCTATCTGACACTAAAGCCTTAAACTTTCCAGTACTTACCCATAGATACTGCTAGTTAATGGTGGAACTGCAACCTGAACCCAAGTTTGTAATTCTTCTCTAGGTTTCTTTACACCAAGCTCCAATAAAGATATGTATGTGTCACTCCATAATTGTTAGCTCTGCTTTTTTGTTTGCTTTGAGTGAAAAATCATAAAGTTTTTCTTAGCATAGAAATAGTTAACATTATTTTAAAGACCGAAGATTTTAAGATTTTAAATTTAATTATAACTGAGGATGGTTAGAAAAGATAAGCACAGTATTTGCTTTCATGGAGTTTAGAGCTTGGAGAGAGAAAGACACATCGATTGAATAGTCATGCAAATAAATGTGAAATTGTGACTGTGATTGATAAATAGTATGTAGGAGAGGTACCGAACCATGAGAACTTAAATGTAAGAGAGATTTAACTTACTCATGGAGGGAAGAAGACACTTTGTTTAAAAAAATGATGCTGTAGCTAAGATTTGAAGGATGAGTAGGCATTGAGTACACTCTTACCAAATAGAAGCTAAAATAAGTTAGTGGCAAAACTGCTATTCCCTAACATTAAGAAAATTTTGTTCCACGTAGTGGCCTAACTCACTTCATTGCTTTTCTTCAATCACTGAGATGATTTGTCCTGGCCAAAGCAGATTGTTTAAGATGACCTCTAGCTCTGAGAGCATGAGGTAGGTGAAGCCAAGAGTCCTGGCAAACTTGGACTGTGACAGAGAGAGCCCAGGGCACACAGGCATTGCCATAGGATGTTATTGCATACGGGGACCTTAGAGATAATCTGACCCAACCCCTGCATTTAATAGGGAAGGAAACTGGAGAGCTACCATTGTGGTCTGGAGAATTAGTGTGGTATCAACTAAACATCTGAAGAGGCATCTAACTTCTGTCAGCTTCTCATGCTTGCAGTTAGGTAACTGTGTCTGTCTGGATGGAATAATAAATGGTTTGGTGGTAGAAATATTAATTCTAGTGTTCTTTATTAGGACACAAAGGTTTTTTTTTTGTTCAATAAAATTATTTGTCAGTACTTGTTGCTCTGGTTTTGATGAGGGTCTAGACAGGTTAGTTAAGACCACTAAATATATTCTCATAACACAATTTACTATAATGTATACTTCACATTATTATATAATAATACTTCATCAGATTTTGAAAATCGTTAATACATGCTTGTAATAAATATGTTATTACAGATTGTTTAATAACAAAGAAAAGGCAATGTTTCATAATTCCTTTTATGAGATTGATATTCCTTAATGTCAAAATAAGATAAAAACAGTTAAAGAAAATAAAAGTAATCTACCTCTGTTGCAGCCTGATGAAAGTGGACCAGCATTTGTGGCTGAGAAGGTCTCTCTCTCACTGTCTCTTCTTAAATATCCTTTGTATTTTGGAATAATTTTAGACTTACATAAAAGGTGCAAAGATAGTACAGTGAGTTCTCATGTACTCCTTACCCAGTTTTCTTCCTTATTAACATCTTACTCAAGTTCTTTTAAAATAAATTTTAAAAAATTAATTCTAACTCATATGTGGGGCGTTGGATAAACACATTGTTCACAAAACAATTCTTCTCTAAGAGAAAATATCTGAAAAGTTTATAGCATAAACTGGGAATCACACACAGGCTAGTCAGGTAGGATAATTGCTTCTTTGAGGAGGGTTTAATGGTGATGAGCGAAAAATGATGAATGAGAGGAAAGAATAGGATGAGAAATTCAGTTAATAGTCTAGACATTTCTGTCAGGTATCTGGGGTTTTTAGTTCTCTCTATTCTTCAAGCATAATTATATATTTGAATGTCATTGCTATTGCTGGATAGGATTGTACCCATATCTTTTTGATAAGAGGAAAACACTGATATTTCCAGCGTATTAGAACTTGTGTTTAGCTTTGGCTTAGGATAAGTCAATAATTTACTTAATTGACAAACTCCATCATAGAGATTTCTCTGTCTTAACATACATGGTACAATTCAGTATGTTGTTTGCCTCTGGATCTCTTAAAATGGGTTTGGAATACATATAATATATACATTATACATACCTTGTGTTTCATAACCATGTTGTAGTTGCTGAATAAACGAAATAATAAGGGGGCCATGGTCTGGATAGTTTTTAAAATATAATTTTTTACAATTTTGAGAACAAAGACTGAAAAGAACTACAAAAATGACATATGAATGTAATCATTGTCTTTTGTAGCCCTTGTTTTCTGTTCTTTTTTTTTTTGACCTTGAGCCAGTTTGCCTTCTGTTGTATTCAACTCTTTCCAGTAGACTGGCTTTACATTGCTTGCAGCCTGGACTTGGCCCCTGGAGAGGTATTAGAGGAACAATTTAATGGCTAGCAAGTTATGCTGGGAGCTGAGGTTGCTGAGGCAGAACAGGCCACAATTGTCCAAACTGGTTGCTTGGGGAACAAGGTTGTCTGGATGGTGTAAGTTTAAGTTAATAGCTTTGGCAGTGGCCAAAGGCAGTGGTTAAAGAATGTCTTAAAGAGGGATGGAGTAAAGGAACTGATGCCCTGGAGTTCAGTTGTAGTTCAGTTGCTCATAATTTCTATCTTATCCTCAACTAATGTGGGATCTTACTGTAGTTTGGGGGCTTATAGAGCTTTGAAAAAGGTAAGATAGGAAAATCATTAGCAAACTGCCTGTGGGGAATTAGGTGTCCCTGAGCAGCAATGCTAGGGGCTGTGAATATAATGTAAGCTGGGCTATTTATCCTTTGGTATTTTAGTGATATACCTTATGCCCTTGCTTCTTTCCTTACACTGAGGAGAACTCTGCAATAAATAAGCTTATAATGTCCAGGGAGGAGTTTTGAGTATAAAACTGTATGACTTTGTTTTCCTTTACCACAAATATTTATATTTTAAGACACCCTCCAAACCCCATAACAAAAGATTTTAAACAGCCAGGCCCTAAAAGAAAGCTATGTGAAGATAATGGAAAACACACCATAAACCTAAAAAGAATTTCATGTGCTCTGTCTTACTCATCTTTCCTTGTAGCCATGGTTTTAATGGAAGTTTATTAAGGTGTACCTGTGATTGGTATAGGAGAGGGAAACTCAGTATATGTAAAGAGAATCACTTTATCTAATGGTATGCTTCAACTACAGGAGGAACTGAGTTTCGAAATCTATTTGTTTACTTCAAAAAATATTCGACACTCTGTAAAGCTTAGTTCTATCAGCTAGAGGAAAAGTACATTCATTGTCATGACGACAACCTTAATGAAAGGCCAGATAAAAAGTACTCTTATTGATCCCAGGAGGAGCCCAGACTGGGGGAAGTGTTTGGATGGATTACTGAAAATTCATAGTGTCTACAAGAGGAAAAAGAACTTGAAAAAACATGCATGTGCAGGTTTTTCAGGTTCACTAGCATTGTCTTAAATTTTAGGAGGCTGAGTAACACATTTCAGGAATAATTTTTTTTTAAGATTTTATTTATTTATTCGAGAGAGAGAGAGAGAGAGCAGAGGGTAGGGGTAGAGGGAGAAGCAGGCCCCCTGCTGAACAGGGAGCCCGATGCAGGACTCGATCCCAGGATCCTAGGATCATGACCTGAGGCGAAAGCAGACGCTTAACCAACTGAGCCACCCAGGCACCCCAATTTCGGGAATAATTTTGAAGACATAGTAGAATTTCTGTATTTGAATAATTAATGATTTCAAAAGGTAATTTTTCAAAGATGTGCTAAGGGAGATATTCTAGGGATTGTATTACAGTTGTATTGTGCTAGAGGATACTGATTTGAGTTTTAAAACATTTGTATCTAAAAGTTTTAAATTTGCGTAAAAGGAAAGGGCACTGGGGCCTGATTACATCCATTTATCTCAGTTGATTTTTTTCATTCATTTATTCTACAAGCTTTTATTGAGAACAGACTATGTGCTAAGCTTACTATAGGCACTTTTGGTGAATGTGCAAGAACGCTACACTTCTCAGAAGAGGGTAGGGGTCTTGACCTGTAGGGGAGAAGCTTTCCTAGAAGAGAGCTTCTGGGGCTTCATAAAAAATCCATGTAAATGAAGGCAAGGTAAGCCACTATATGGAGAGCTATAGTCTCATCTAGAGGCCTCTGACAAGTGTTCTATGGTTCTTTGGGGATATTTTAATAATATGCTTATTTGAGATGTCCTTTTTGAGTTTTAGGGAGGAGCTAAATACAGATTTCTTTTAGGGCCTGGCTGTTTTAAAATCTTTTGTTATGGGGCTTAGAGTGTGTTTTAACATATAAATATTTATGGTGAAGTAAAGCATTTTTCTTACTTGATTTGCTAGGAAAGTTTTTTTTTTTTTTAAAGATTTTATTTATTTGACAGTGAGAGATACAGCAAGAGAGGAAACACAAGCAGCGGGAGTGGGAGAGGGAGAAGCAGGCTTCCCAAGGAGCAGGGAGCCCAATGTGGGGCTCGATCCCAGGACCCTGGGATCATGACCTGAGCCGAAGGCAGACGCTTAACGACTGAGCCACCCAGGTGCCCCGGAAAGTTTTTTTTTGAAATGCAGGACACTATAGGTCAGAAAAAGTGAACTGTGTAATTTTCCCTAGCAAAAATGCTCTCTGTATTCCCCATTTTCAGTTTCTCAGTATCTACATCAACATTTTGTAAGGGTTTCCTTTTCTGTATACCTCTTAGTTACTAATCTTGTATCTGATTTATCTTTTTTCCTCATGTATTCAGTGTCTGGGCAGATTTGGTTAGGATTTTAAAACCAGATGGAAACTATTTGAGTTTTTAAATATTCAAGGTCTTTGCTGTGGTTTCCAATATGTCTTTCCCAAGTTTCTAATAATAACTTCCTCTGATCTTTTTGGTGGCAGCCAGGAGCTGCTTGGGTGATTGAGTTGTTCTTTCTAAATGTAATTTATTGGGTTTTCTTTCATCAGAAGAGATGGCTATTCTTGGACGGTAAAAGAGTTAGAATATAAATTATTTGATTTATATTTTAATTCTCTTAATTAGCCATTGTCAATGCATAAAGCTTTTAAGGTTTAGGGTAGGAGGTTGATATAAATATGGTTATTTGTTTTCTCTGATCCACTTGCTCTCAGAATTTTACTAGATTTATGGAACTTCAGCAACAGCTTGGAACAGCAGTGGAACTTTTTCTAAGTACCTTGGTGCTCTTATCTTAATGCTAGATATACAATAAAGGATGCTTTTGTAATGACCAGGTTTTTTCTACTTTAGCCTTCATTCATCTTGGAAAATAGTTCCTCTAACTAAAAAATGTTTTGTGATTTATTTATCAAATGCTCATTTTAAAATAAAAAAAAATCTTAGATTTGGAAGGAATCTTAGAAATTCTTTATCATTCTTTCATTTGGTGAAAAATATATTCAAACTCTGCTTGAACAGTTATATTGAAAGTGAACACTTCATTTTTTATTTTTCAAATATTGTATTTATTTATTTATTTATTTATTTAATTTTATTTTTTTAAAGATTTTATTTATTCATTTGAGAGAGAGAGAAGGAGAGAGAGAGCACATGCGAGGGGGGAGGGTCAGAGGGAGCAGCAGACCCCCCGCCGAATAGGGAGCCCGATGCGGGACTCGATCCCAGGACTCCAGGATCATGACCTGAGCCGAAGGCAGTTGCTTAACCAACTGAGCCACCCAGGCGCCCCTATTTATTTATTTATTTATTTTAGAGGTGGGGGACAGAGGGGAAGGAGTGGGACAAGCACACTCCATGCTGAGTGCAAGCATTCTGCGGGGGCTCCATCTCAGGACCCTGAGATCATGACCTGAACTGAAATCAAGAGTCAGAAGCTTAACCAACTGAGCCACCCAGGAGCCCTGAAAATGAACATTTTATTGAAAGTGAACCATCCTATTTGTAAAAGATCTAATTATACATTGAGTAGAAATACGCTTTCTATAGTTTCTACTCATTTATTCTAGACAGTCTTCTGTAACCAAATGGAACAACTCTTTCTTTTACACATTTAAAATTGGTTACTATGTCCCACAAAGATTTCTTTCTTACAGAGCAAACATCATAGTCAATTTATACAACATAATTTGGGGGGTATCATTATTCATTCATTCCTTCAATCCACAAAAGTTTTTGAGTTATTTTGTGCTGAGTATTGTATTTCTCATTGAAGGTACAAAGGCAGATAAGAATTAAACACTAAACTCAAAAAGTTTAGGCTACAATGGAAAAGATGTTTTAGCATCATTAACACTAAATAAAAGTATATACTAGATACTATAGAATACATAGCAGATGTATCAAAGACATTTCATTTTCTTAAAAGGTCATCTAAATTGGGACTTGAAGGAAGAGAAATATTTGAACTGAACAATAGCAAAAGCATAGAGATATAAAAACAGTATGACACATTCGAGTGAAATATGGCAAGAATGAAAACAGCATGTGGTGTAGTGATGGGAGAGAAGACCAGAGAAGGATTTATAGATTATAGACAGGGCCCAGACCATAAAGAATCTTGTGTGCTTAATGGAGTTTGAACTTTATACTAAGTACTGTGAGTAGCCATTGAAGTATTTTAGGCAGGGAAGCAACTTGATTATGTCTGCTTTTTAGTCAGATCACCCTGGCACAGGTGAAGGGAGAGTGGGTTAAACTAAAGCAAACCTAGAATCTAGGAGCCTATTTAGGCTACTACAGTAATTCAGGAAAAACTTTGGGGGGCCTGAACTTAAGAAAGAAAAGGGCCGGGGTGGGGGAAGGGAGAAAGGAGAAAGAAAAGGAAGGAAGGAAGAAAGATAGAAAGACAGAAACACAGAAGGAAAGAAAGAAAGGAAGAAAGGAAAGGAGGGATGGAGGGAGGAAGGGAGATGGTCAGTGGATAGAAGAGAATGATATCTACCGTCCTGATTTTCAAACTTGACATTAGAATCACCTGGGGAGTTTTAGAAAAAACATTGTTGTCTGCAGTCCACCCCTTGAGATTAATTGGTGTGGGAGGCAGCCTGAGCATCAGGAATTTTAAAAGCTAAGTAAGGGATCTAATTGTGCAGCAAAGTTTAAGAACCACTGATCTATATATTTCAGTAACTGAGTAGGTGATTGTTTTCAACATCTTATTTATATGGCACAAAATTTATATTGGCAAAATGCTATAAATGTGTTCTGATCAGAGAAAAATGAGAAAATTACTTCCTTGGATCAGGATACTATTCTTCCATATTAAATATGAAGCCTAAGAATTTATTTCTCATTTTGGTAATCACATCACATTTTTTCATACAGGAAGTCCATAATTAACTAAAACCTACATGTACATTTCATAAGAACTATGTTAAACAAGGTCTTTCTTCCCCATATTTGCAGTCGATTCTTTTTAAAGACTAATTTTGTTTAAATGCAATACATTGAAAATAATTGCCTTAATGTTGACTACCATGCGATTAATTGGGCTAACAGCAAAAATTACTTTAAAGGTAGCTCAGGATAAAGATTGCAGTGTTGGGAACTAGGTTATGTAATTCATAGAGTTCTTTCTCATGTGTAACATCCTTCCCCTAAATCACAGGTGTTCATTAAATCCTTAAATCCATTAAAAAAAATAAAGACTAATTTTTATAGAATTTTTAGGTTTATAGTAAAGTGGAGAGGGAGGTACAAAGTTTTCCATATACTTCTTGCCCTCTACACCTGTATAACCTTACCTTACCAACGTCAGTCACCAGAATGATGAAAGAAAGAATGGGACATTTTTTGCCAAGGATAAACCTGCATTGACACATCATAGTCACCCAAAGTCCCTGCTTTACATTAGGGTTCACTCTTGGTGTTGTACATTCTGTGAATTTGGACAAATATGTAATGACATGATATCATCACAGTGTTTTCACTGCCCTAAAAATCCTCCGAGCTCTGCCTATTCATCCCCTCTTCCCAAATCCCCCCATCCAACAACTCTGATCTTTTTATTGTCTCTATAGTTTTGCTTTTTCCAGAATATCATATGGAGTTTTTAATTCTGATTTGTCTGCTTTGAGCCTCCAGCAATTCATCATTTATAGTTCAGGTTTTCCCACCCTGATACTGTTTTTTTTCATTGCAGGAACCTCTGGCTTCCTATATTTGCCTGTCAGTCTCTCCACTCTTGGGGGCAATGGTTTGCTCTCTGTCCTCTTCTCTCTTGCAGATCCAGAAGAGTTGTTGATTTTTCAGTTTGTTCAGCTTATTACTTGTTGTTAGGATGGAATGGCAATTTCCAAGCTCCTTACATACAGAACTGGAAACTGGAATTTGCAATTGATTTTTTAGATGTAAATACAGGTTTTACATTCAGCTGTATTTAATGTTACCTTATTATTAGTTTTAGCTCATGATTCACCAAATCTTGTACAGGTCCTATAATCAAACTCTTCTATCCATAGATATAGATATGGATATGCCTTCTAAGTCTAACCA
Source organism: Mirounga angustirostris (assembly GCF_029215605.1). Lineage (NCBI taxonomy): Eukaryota > Metazoa > Chordata > Mammalia > Carnivora > Phocidae > Mirounga > Mirounga angustirostris. Next base: position 128,182,118 of record NW_026991715.1, read on the forward strand.
GATTATTGATAAAAGATAGTAAATAGGACAAAAACAATGATATAGATATAGATATGTCTTAAGTCTAACCAGATTATTGATAAAAGATAGTAAATAGGACAAGAACAATGATTACTGAATTTCAACAAAGTATAGAGTGCTCTGCTAGAAAAGTATGTGAGTGCATATGTGTGTACATGGTTGCAGGGTGGGGAATGGGGGTTACAAAAACATACTTTCCCAGTTTTAAAGCTTGTAGGCTCACATTTATAGCTCAGGTAGAATAAAAGTATTTTATTGAGTGAATTGTGTGAATTCTGCTTATGTGAATGCCTATAATATTCCTAGGAAGTGGTCCTCTCTATAGGAAACTATGATGCATCTTTTACTTCTTTCTGACCAATAAAGATGGTGCGAGGGTTCTTAAGCTCTTGATTTACAAATTTTTTCAAAGAACTTCCTGATAAAGGCCTGATAGAAAAGTCCATTTAAAGATATTTAACCAGCAGGTCTTTTACAAGCTGCAGTTTACAATATGCTAAGGAGAGAAGTTGGGAAATAATCCACTAATATTCCTGTCTTAGGAGAAAAAAGCTATTAAGTCTCTTGATGAGTTGAATTAATGCTATTTTGTTTAAAGCATTTTGACTTCAACTTCAGGGGTCTGAAGATGTTAGAAGTTGAAATATTATCAAATGAGAAATTATCGTGAAACCAGTTAAAGGATGTGAATGCCATTTTCCTGAAACCTGCTGGCCAGCCACAGATAAACTGTGAAACTCACTAATATACTTTCATTGGATTTCGTTTAGAAGAATACTAGACAAAGCTTTTGACCCAAGATGGTTTATTGTAGACTTTTTCCCAAAGCAAATGTTTTCTAAGTTATAGACTTTAGCAAAAAAGGATTTACTATATAAAACCCAAAGACGTTTATTTTATTTTTTTATCATGTTATGTTAATCACCATACATTACATCATTAGTTTTTGATGTAGTGTTCCATGATTCATTGTTTGCATATAACACCCAGTGCTCCATTCAATACGTGCCCTCTTTAATACCCATCACCAGGCTAACCCATCCCCCCACCTCCCTCCCCTCTAGAACCCTCAGTTTGTTTCTCAGAGTCCATAGTCATATATATATTATGCAGCCATCAAAAGGAATGAAATCTTGCCATTTGCACCTGCTATTTTCTATTAAATTGAGATTGAAACCTTCCCTGACCAACCCATTTAAAATTTTACCTTCTCTTCTCAGATACTCCCTAGTTTCTTTCCCTGCTTTATTTTTTTCATGGCATTTATCACCACCTGACATACTGTTTTTTAAATTTTTTAAAATTTAAATTCAATTAGCCAACATACAGTACATCATTAGTTTCAGATGTAGTGTTCAATAATTCATCAGTTGCATATAACACCCAGTGCTCATCACATACTGTTCATTGACTGATTGGTTGTCTATCTACCACTAAAATTAATCTCTATCAGGGCAAAGGTTTTTTGTCTGCTTTGATCACTGTCTTATTCTATATCTAGCACAGTTCCTGCCAAGTAACATCCCTCAAATATTTGTTAAATCCATGAATGAACCCTTTTGGAAAAGAGTCCAGCAGTATTTATTCATAATAAAACTGTTTCTATTGTTTCTCTTACCAATCTTACTTGTAAATTAAAGTTTGTTGCATATTATTTTGCTAGTCCTCCCATTTGAGAGGTGAAGTTTATGTTCCCTTCCCTTGAATCTGGTTATAGGCTCTATGACTGATTGACCAATAGAATATGGTTGAAGGGACACTGCCAGCTTCCAGAATCAAGCCTGAAGAAATTAGCAGTTCCTGTTTCCTGTCTCTGGGAAATTTTTCTTACAACTAGTCACCATGCTGTGAGGAAGCCTCAGCAGTCCACAGAGAGTCCAGGTAGAAAGGAATTGAAATTTTTGATTAACAGTCCCATCTGAGCCCCCAGCTAACATCTAGTAACAACTTGCCAACTAATGGCTGTTTGGAAATGAATCCTTTGGCCCCGTTGGAGCTACCCCAGGTGAAGCTGCATGAATTGTTCTGCTGAGTCCTGCCCAAATTTTAAATTTATGAGCAGTTTTGGGGTAGTTCATTATATAAAATTGGTAACTGAAACACCACTTTTCGTGAATCTATTTTATAGAAATAAGAACAACAGAACACAAAAATAGATGAATACAGGGATCTAGCAATGTTCTTTATGATAGTCCAAAAAAAAAAAAAAAAAAAAGAGCAGGAAAGAAAAAAAAATAAACTAGAAACAAAATTAATAGAAACAAAATGAATACATTGTGGTTAAAAACAGCTTTATTGTATGACACATAATAATCAATTGCATTTTATACACTAATAACAATCTGAAAAGGAAATTACAGAAACAATTCCATTAAGAGTAGTATGAAAAAGAATAAAATACTTAGGAGTTAACCAAGGAGGGGGAAGTCTTATATAATGAAATTTACAAAACTTTGCTGAAAGACGTTAAAGACTTAATAAATGGAAACATATCTCATGTTCATAGATTGGAAGACTTCATATTGTTAAAATGTCAATACTACCCAAAGTGATCTGCAGATTCAGTGCAATCCCTATCAAAATCCCAAAGACAAATCTGTATATTTGTAGTAAATGCCCAGGAGTGCAATTGCTGGGTCATAGGGTAGCTCTATTTTTAAAGTCTTGAGGAACCTCCATACTGTTTTCCAAGGTGGGTGGGAGGATGGGGTAACTTGGTGATGGGCAATAAGGAGGGCATGTGATGTGATGAGCACTGAGTGTTAAACGCAACTAATGAATCATTGAACATTATATCAAAAATTAATCACATACTATATGTTGGCTAATTGAATTTAAATTTTAAAAAATCCTAATGACATTTTTTGCCAATATAGGAAAACCATCCTAAAGTTCATATGGAATTTCAAGGGAACCCAAGTAGTCAAAATAATCTTGAAAAAAAAAACCCAAAAAACAAAGCTGGAGGACCCCTGACTTCCAAACTTATTACAAACCTACAGTAATTAAAATAGTGTGGTACTGGCATAAAGATAGACATGTAGACCAATGGAATAGACTAAAGAGATCCCAGAAATTAATCCTCATTTATATGGTCAATGATTTTTGACAAGGCTGTCAAGATTATTCATTGGGAGAAAGGATAATTTTCTCAACAAATGGTGCTGGGAAAGCTAGATATCCACATGCATAAGAATGAAGTTGGACACTTATCTAACATATACAAACATTAACCCACAATGGATTAAAGACAAATGTAAGACCTAAAACTATAAAACTCTTAAAAGAAAGCATAGGGCAAAAGTTGCACGACATTGAACTTGGCAATGATTTCTTGGCTATGACACCAAAGACATAGCAATAAAAGAAAGGCAAGATAGACAAATTGGACTTCATGAAAATTTTAAATTTTGTGCACCAAAAGACACTCTCAACAGAATAAAAAGCCATTATTCAGAATGAGAAAAAATATTTGCAAAACAAATATCTGATAAGTGACTAATATCCATAGTATATAGAAAATTCCTTAAATTCAACAACAACAAAATAAACAACTTAATTTGAAAATGGGCAAAGGGCTTGAATGGACATTTCTCCAAAGAAGATATACAAATGGCCAATAAGTACACTAAAAGATGCCCAACATCACTAATCATTAGGGAGGTGCAAGTGAAAACTACAATGGGATACTACCTCATACTTAATTGGGATGGCTTTTATCAAAAAACAGAACAACAAATGTTGGTGAGGATATGGAGAAATTGGAACCCTGTGCACTGTTGGTGGGAGTGTAAAATGGTATAGCTGCTGTAGATAACAGTGTGGAGATTTATCAAAAAATTAAAAACAGAATTACCATATGATCCAGCATTCCACTTCTGGATAGATATACCCCAAAGAATTGAAATCAGGATCTCAAAGATATTTGTACACCCATGTTCAAGCAACACCATTCATAGTAGCTAAAAAATAGAAGCAACCCAAGTGTCCATCAGTAGATGAATGAATAAGCAAAATGTGGTTTATACATACAAGTGAATATAATTCAGCCTTAAAAAAGGAAGGAGATTCAGACACAGGCTATAATATGGATGAACCTTAAGGTTGTTATGCTAAATGAAATAGGCCAGCCACAAAAAGACAAATACTGTATGACTCCACTTATATGACATACTTAGTATAGCCAAAACCATAGAGACAGAAAGTAAAATTGTGGTTCCCAGGGGCTGGGAGGGAATGGGGAGTTATTGTTTAATGGGTATAGCTTCAGTTTTACAAGATGAAAAGAGTTACGGAAATAGGTGGTGGTGATGGTTGCACATTAGATGTATTCCATACCACTGACCTGTATAGTAAAAATGGTTAAGATGGTAAATTTTATGTTATATGTATTTTACCAAGATAAAAAAATTTTAAAGTTCTATTATGGACTTACTTTGCTATATTATAATAAATTAGTTAAAGCTATATGTATCCACATGGAAAGATATCCAGAATATGTTGATAAATTTAAAAAAACAAGTATCAGAGTAAAATGGTCAGTATAATTTCATGTACATAAAAAAGAAAACACTATAAATATGTATATTTTATGTATACTTATACAAGCATAAAAAGAATCTGTATATCAAGCTGTTAACACTGATTTTGTCAAGAGAATGGGATTGGATAAGGGAGTTAGAAAATATTTAAACACTTTAAACACTTCTATATTGTTTGAATAGTTACAAAAAACAAATATTGCTCTGGTATTCAATATATATCTATATATCTATATCTATATCTATATCTCTTGAGCCTCAGGGAAAATAGTAGTGATACATGTATATGAGTGCAGGTGTTTATTTGTTGGGGAACTTTGTTAAAACTATTGCTCTGTTCCGGGAGAATGGCTTCTCCATGGATGTGAAGCTGGGGAGAGGATGTCAGGAGTTATGACAATGAACAAGATTGTCCTCCATTTCTCCTGCCAGTGGCTTTGATGGCTGCAGTGTTAGGGTGACTAGAAGAAAAACGGAATGGAATGCTCCTACTCCAGTGCAGAGAACCTTCTCAAGTGTTAGAAGAGGGAAATTCTGTAATACTGATATGGCACAGCCAAGTTTTTTGGTGGTTTTGGAACCTGGTTCTAGGGATTTTCAAGTGGGAAACAAGATCTGTCTGGTCACTCATTTTAGTTACTCTAGCTTCTTTTCTGTGGGATCTTCATAGAAATAGGTTCTCAGAGAGTTGATTAGTGGATATTTTTCTCACATGTGTAAGAAAGGGAGAGTACTTTTGTAATACAATTACTTATTTGATGTGGAGAGAGGTGTCTGGTAAAAGGGGACATGCTTTGAAGCCTAGGGACCTCTCTTTCATTAGCAGTGAGGCTGTGGAAAGAGCTAAAGTCTAGAAATCAAAAGAATTATGCGGGGTGGGAGGGATGGAGTGGCTGGGTGATAGACACTGCGGAGGGTATGTGCTATGGTGAGCACTGTGCATTGTGTAAGACTGTTGAATCACAGACCTGTACCTCCGAAACAAATAATACATTGTATGTTAAATAAAAAAGAAGAAGATAACAGGAAGGGAAAAATGAAGGGGGGGAAATCGAAGGGGGAGACAAACCATGAGAGACTATGAACTCTGAGAAACAAACTGAGGGTTCTAGAGGGGAGGGGGGTGGGGGGATGGGTTAGCCTGGTGATGGGTACTAAAGAGGGCACGTACTGAACAGAGCACTGGGTGTTATACGCAAACAATGAGTCATGGAACACTACATCAAAAACTAATGATGTAATGTATGGTGATTAACATAACATAATAAAAAATAAATAAAATTTAAAGAAATAAATAAAAATTAAAAAAAAGAACTATGATCTCATTCTAGTTCTGCTAGTGATTAGCTGACTGACTTTAGGTAAAACTGTTTGCCCTTTCTGTGCCTCTGTTTCCTTACATGTATATGGAGATATAACATAAGAAAGAAAGATTATGTCTTTCACTGCCTACATAAAATGTTCACAATATTTGCTTTCTTATAGGAGTTCATAAAAATAAGTAACATCTTAAAAAAAAAAAGTAGCATCTTGCCGTTCTAGCAGCTAGATGGCACCACTGTCTCTAACATTTGTTTAATAATTTGAATTTAATTGCAGCTGGTGCTGAATGTGCTGTACTTCTTTCCTTCCATGATGGCTTTTGTCAAAAGGTAGGACTTAAGGATTAAAGGGAATGTAGCTATGTTGCTTTGAGACATTATGGATCTCTTCATAGAAGGCTCATCATAGATCAACCTGAAGTCTGAGAAAACCAAAAGCCAACCTTTTATAAGGGATAGAATCACTATATTGTAATCATTTCTTGGGTCTTAGTTGCCCTAGTTTCATCAGAGTTTTTTCTATGTACCCCAAATGACATGCTGACAGGCCTAGCCTGAGAAAGCATAGTTATGTGAGGAGGGTTGTATTTAGTTAGGAAGGTTCTGTCTTTGCCACATCTCCAGATCCAGGGGAAGAGACCTGCAGTTACAAGCTATGCTTTGTTGATTGTTGAGTCATAGATTTTAGCAATCCCTGAGCAAGCCAACTTCTGCATTTTACAATCAAGTACATGAGGCCCGGGGAGATTAAGTGATTTGTTCAAGTTTACCACCAGAATAGTCTTCAGACTCCCATCCCTTGTTTTTCTACTGTTTGTTTTGTTTTAATAAACTTAGATGGTCTGCCTTGGGTATCAAAACTAAAAGAGAGTTTGCAGGATCATTTTGCATTTACCAAATAGCTAACCAACCAACCAAACAAACAAGCAAATAAAAGAGATTCTCATAAGCAGGATGGAATATTTAGACTAGTGTGAACTCCCTTTTCACCATTAAGCTCTAGAGCAAGGGTGCATTGGGCAACTGGACAATCGTGTGTAATCAAACTCTCTGTAAATGAAGTTCTTCATTTCTTAAAAATGGATTTAAGTGATATTTTGCCTGTCTTACAATATTGCACTGAAAAAAAATATGTGAAAATTAAGTAGAAAATGGAGTAAAAATCTGGTTTTCTAAAACAATTTTCTAGAAATCCAGCTTACTCATCATTTTTTTCTGTCAAAAAAAGTTAATTTTTCGGACACCTGGGTGGCTCAGTTGGTTAAGTGACTGCCTTCGGCTCAGGTCATGATCCTGGAGTCCCGGGATCGAGTCCCACATCAGGCTCCCTGCTCAGCGGGGGGTCTGCTTCTCCCTCTGACCCTCTTCCCTCTCGTGCTCTCTGTCTCTCATTCTCTCTCTCAAATAAATAAATAAAATCTTTAAAAAAAAAAGTTAATTTTTCTTCTTCTAAATTTATGTCTTGGTTATTTATAATTTTTCCATTTGCAAGATGCCAGAACATACTTAACAGAGAGCTATGTACCTCCTCACCTTGCCCTTTGTTCACTTAAACAAGAAAGAGTTGTGCATTCAGCTTTGTCTATGTCCTGAGATGCCTGCACAAAAATTATGGAAGTAATGGTATGGCAACATAATGCTAATTTCTTTGGATTTTCTTTCTTCAAGTGTTTAGTTATTGAACTGTGAATTCCAAGGAGTCACTAAAATCTGCTTGAAAGACTGTAAGAGTTTTATTGGATAGCACATTATACAATAGTCATATTTTTCCTTTCTTTCTTCAAATCTGTCCCTTTCAAAATAAAAATGTTTAGCAGTTTATATATTATCTTTTATGGTTTTATTGGTAAACCTTTTTTCCTGTGTATCATTGTTGTGACTGTAAGTCACTTTACCTAAACTCTGAGACAGAATGGTGAATAGTTTTAGGAAGTGATGATGATAGTAATTTGATATTCTGTGAGTAGTGTTTCCTGGTCTGTTTGAAACCTTTAAATGGAGAAAATAAATTGAAGAAACTTTGCATGATAATAGTTATATTTCTAATGTGTGTTCACTATGAAAATATATAATGACAAAAAACAACTCTAAATTCAGTTGCACTGTTTACTTGAGTTAGTATTTTATTAGTCATAAAACACACATATATTTGAAAAATAGAAGCACTTCTATGAGCAAAATATATTATGTATTAAGAGACAGCACTAGCTGCACTTAGGGATTTAGATGCAGTTTCTCTGGGGTTTCCCCCAAACTGTTAGTTGGGAGCCATTGTTGTAGGATATCTACAAGTGAATGGAATTGTAAAGATTTATATTCAGCAGCAGTTAAAGGACATTTGGAGCTTAATATGTTCCAGGAACTAAATAAGATTGCCTTACATGTATTAACTAACTTATTCCTCATAGTAGCCCTATAAGGTTGGTATTAACATTGTCTGCATTTTATAAATGTAGAGAGAAACTGAGAGGGTTTAAGTCATTTTTTTAAGGTCACATAGCTAATAAGTGGCAGATCTGAGATCTGAGCCCTAGTAGAAGGAACTCCAGAGCTTGACACTAACCATAACACTTCACTGAATTAGAATGTTTTTCAGTTGAGAGTTTAATGTTTTATACCTATAGATAATTCTGATTCTCATGCCTTTATCAAATACACAATCAGCTAAACTACCAATTTAAAGCTACTGGAACAAAAATGTATTTTAATGAAAACACAAAGTCAACATAATATTACCTGGAAGAGATTTTAGAGATCATCCAATACAGTGGTTCTCAAGTAGAGTGGGGAGCTATTGGGGTGAGTATTAAAATTCAGAATCCAAGACCACCACAGACATACTAAATCTGTATCTTTTGGGGACAGGTGAACTTAGACATGTTTGTTTTCAAAGATAGTCCCAGATGAGTTTAATGTATACCCCTGATTAAGAACTACTGGTCTAATTCACCTTCCTCATTTTGCTTTTGAAGAATTTGAAGTCCAGAAGGAGAGCAAGTTATTTCCACACAAGATCTAATATTAAAATCTTTACCATCATCAGCATAAACATATGTGTGTGTGTGTGTTTTTCTTTTTTTCAGAGATCTATAGAGATAAAAGACCATTTGAGTATTTTGCAGGCTAAGTAGGGAGAGAGGATTTAGGCACAAAAACCATAAATAATAAAAAATACATATGTTGGAAAATAAAATGTGGAAAAATGACTTAATGGCAGAAAGAAAAGAGGTTTAGTGGACAGAGACATCTCTAAGGCTTCAGAGTGGAGGTGGGTCTTGAAAGAAGAGTAGAATTTAGTGAAGTAGAGAGGAGGAGTGGGAAGCTTTCTAGGTAGGAGAAGTAGTGTGATAAAAAGAGAGGCAGGAAAATGAGCAGAAATTTGGGATAAATGAACAGACCATTCTGGCTAAGGTGAATGGCTTTTTTGTGGGGACAAGTAGAAGAGCAGTTAGAGAAGTGGGTGGGGGCTAAATGGTGGCCTTGTGAACTAGACTAAGAAGTTTGCACTTTTTCCTATAGGAAGAAGAAAGCTATTGAAAGTTTTAGGTGGATGATGGATGAAAATGGTATTTGCAAGTCCAGTGGCTGAGTTTAAGGGTAGAGATTCACCTAACGACTTTGGGCCCACCCTATGGAGGTAGAACTGGTTTGCAATTAAGAGTTGTAATGGCAGGTGTAGCTTACCTGGTAGAATTTTACTGCTATTATTGTTTCCAGACATAAACTATGATAGCACATAAGCAAGGAGAGTCCTGCTTAGGACTCTCAAAACAGTGCTCTAGACTGCTTTCCATGGTGGAACTTCTAGTATTTGTTTTTAAATACGATACCTAAGAATAAACCTAACCAAAGAAGCAAAGGATCTGTATTCAGAAAACTATAGAATAACCATGAAAGAAATTGAGGGAGACACAAAGAAATGGAAAAATGTTCCATGCTCATGGATTAGAAGAACAAATATTGTTAAAATGTCTATGCTACCTAAAGCAATCTACACATTCAATGCAATTCCTATCAAAATACCATCAACTTTTTTCACAGAACTGGAACAAATAATCCTAAAATTTGTATGGAACCAAACAAGACCCTGAATAGCCAAGGTAATGTTGAAAAAGAAAACCAAAACTGGTGGCATCAAAATTCCGGACTTCCAGCTCTATTACAAAGCTGTCATCATCAAGACAGTATGGTACTGGCACAAAAACAGACACGTAGATCCATGGAACAGAATAGAGAGCCCAGAAATGGACCCTCAACTTTATGGTCAACTAATCTTCGACAAAGCAGGAAAGAATATCCAATGGAAAAAAGAAAGTCTCTTCAACAAATGGTGTTAGGAAAATTGGACAGCCACATGCAGAAGAATGAAACTGGACCACTTTCTTACACCATACACAAAAATAAACTCCAAATGGATGAAAGACCTAAATGTGAGACAGGAATCCATCAAAATCCTAGAGGAGAACAAAAGCAGCAAATTCTTTGACCTCGGCTGCAGCAACTTCTTGCTAGACATGTCTTCAAAGGCAAGGGAAACAAAAGCAAAAATGAACTATTGGAACTTCATCAAGATACAGACTTTTGCACAGCAAAGGAAACAGTCGACAAAACTAAAAGACAACCTATGGAATGGGAGAAGATATTTGCAAATGTCTTATCAGATAAAGGGCTAGTATCCAAAATATATAAAGAACTTATCAAACCCAATGCCCAAAAAATCAAATAATCCAGTCAAGAAATGGGCAGAGGACATGAACAGACATTTCTCCAAAGAAGACAACAAATGGCCAACAGACACATGAAAAAATGCTCCACATCACTTGGCATCAGGGAAATACAAATCAAAACCACAATGAGATACCACCTCACACCAGGCAGAATGGCTAAAATTAACAAGTCAGGAAATGACAGATGTTGGCGAGGATGTGGAGAAAGAGGAAGCCTCCTACACTGTTGGTGGGAATGCAAACTGATGTAGCCTCTGGAAAACAGTATGGAGGTTCCTCAAAAAGTTGAAAATAGGGCACCTGGGTGGCTCAGTCCATTAAGCATCTGTCTTTGGCTCAGGTCATGATCCTAGGGTCGTAGGATCGAGTCCCACATCGGGCTCCCTGCTCAGCAGGGAACCTGCTTCTCCCTCTCTTCCCTGCTTGTGCTCTCTGTTGTTATCCCTGTCTCTCTCAAATAAGCAAATAAAATCTTTTTTTTCATTTTCTTAAAGATTTTATTTATTCATTTGACAGAGAGAGACACAGCAAGAGAGGGAACACAAGCAGGGGGAGTGGGAGAGGGAGAAGCAGGCTTCCTGCTGGGCAGGGAGCCCGATGTGGGGCTCGATCCCAAGACCCTGGGATCATGACCTGAGCTGAAGGCAGATGTTTAATGACTGAGCCACCCAGGCACCGCAACAAATAAAATCTTTTAAAAAAAGTTGAAAATAGAGCTACCCTACAACCAAGCAATTGCACTACCGGGTATATACCCCAAAGATACAAATGTAGTGATCTGAAGGGGCACCTGCACCCCAATGTTTATAGCCGCAATGTCCACAATAACCAAACTATGGAAGGAGCCCAGATGTCCATCGACAGACAAATGGATAAAGAAGATGTGATACACACACACACACACACACACAGAGGAATATTTTGCAGCCATCAAAAAATGAAATCTTGCCATTTGCAACAATGTAGATGGAACTAGAGGGTAGTATGCTAAGCGAAATAATTCAAGTGGAGTAAGACAATTATCATATGATCTGACTGATATGTGGAATTTAAGAAACAAGGCAGAGGATCATAGGGGAAGAGAGGAAAAAATGAAACAAGATGAAACCAGAGAGGGAAGCAACTGAGGGTTGCTGGAGGGGAAGGGGGTGGGGGGGATAGGGAAACTGAGTGATGGACAGTGGGGAGGGTGTGTGTTGTAATGAGCAGTGGGTATTATACAAGCCTGATAAATCACAAACCTGTATCCCGAAACAAATAATACATTATATGTTAATTAAATAAAAATAAATAAATAAATTTCAATAAGAGTTGAAGAGACAGAATTTAGTCTGAGGTTTTAAAATTTGCTCACTCCTGTCTTGTTCTTACTTTAGCCAAGTATGCCTAGTTTTATATGGAGCTGAGGACTTTTCATAAGATTTCAGTCAATGTTGATACTGAATTTGGCTCAAAAAGAGAAGTAAACCAAAAGACCATAGTAATTCTTCAAGAAAAATTTATTTATTTATTTTTGTTCACCTTTGTGGAATTTTAAAGTTAAACTTTTATTCTGAAATAATTGTAGATCCACATGCAGTAGTTGCAAATAATATAGGGAGATCTTATGTACTTTTTACCCTATTCCCCTCAATGGTAACATCTTAGAAAACTAGCATTCAGTATCGCAATCAGGATATTGACACTGATACAGTGAAGACATAGAACATTACCATCACCATAAAATTTTCTGATGTTGTCCTTTTTAATAGCCATATAATAGCCATATCTTCCTGCCCTTTACGTCTCCTTAACCTCTGGCAACCACTAATCTGTTCTCCATTTCTGTAATTTTGTTATATATCTAATGTTCTGTGAATGGAATAATACAGTGTATAACATTTAGAGATCAGCTTTTTTTTTCACTCAGCATAATTCTCTGGACATCTGCCCAGCTTGTTGCATTTATCAATAATTTGTTCCTTTTTATTATGTCTTATAGTATTTTTGAGTGTATCTCTTTGTTTAGCTTTTTTAATAATTTAGATATTATATTACATATACACTGGTCATCACAGTCTACTGGTGCCATCATTTTACCAGTTTGAATGAAGTATAGAAACCTTACCTCCTTCATTTACAATATAATTACCTTCCCTCATTTGCAATATAATTGTCTTAAATATTTCCTCTACATACATTTTGAGTCACATCAGATAGTGCTATACATTTTGCTTCAACTATCAAACATAATTTAGGAAACCTAAGAGGAAGAGTGTATTTATTCATGTTTTTGCTTACTGGGTTCTTTTTTCCTTCCTGATGTGCCAAAGTTCCTTCTTTTATCATTCCTTTGTTTTTTAATTTTATAGGCTCAAATTTATTCCATCTGTTTTTTTATCTGATAAGAGTTTATTATCCAGAGTATATCAAGAACTCTTACAACTCAACAACAAAAAGACAATTAACTCAATTTTTAAATATATATATACAATGGAATATTACTCAACCATCCATTTGGTTCTTATTTATATCTTCTATTCTTTGCTAAGACTTTCTCTTTGTTAGGACTTTCTATTTTGTTTTGAGTGTATTTGTGATTGCTCATTGAAACATTTTTTATTATGGCTGTTTTTTGTTAGATAATTCTAAGATTGCTATCATCTTCATATTGCCATCTGTTGAGTATACTTTTTTAGTCCGTTTTAGATTTTCCTGGTTCTTGGTATGATAACTGATTGTCAGTTGAAACCTGGATATTTGGTATGTTAAGAGATTCTAGATCTTATTTAAATCTCACGTGGTTTTCTCAGACACCAAGGGAAGGAGGGGTGCCACCTCTTTCATGCCAGGTGGGGTAGAAGTCCATCTAGGTTCTTTACTCTGGCTCCTTTGGTACTCAAGGGAGAATACTCCTTATTACTACTGAGCAGGAATGGAAGTTCCAGCTCTCTATCGATCATCACTGATATCTTCCTGGATGGGAAGCCTCCTTACTACTCTCTATCTGACCACCACTGACAACACAGAGAGAGCGGGGTGGCCTCATTTCTCCTGGAAAGTAGTGTAAATCCTTACTTTCCTCTAGGATATCACTCTAGTAGGAAGAGAGAGGGGTATCCTATTCCTGGTGGGTGGCGCTTGAAGTCCATGCTCCCCATGTGGTCTCCACTGACACCACGGGAATGTGTGCATGAGAGGGTGGCTCATTACTGCCCACAGGGATTAATGTTCCAGTTCGCTACTTACTTCTCTGATAAGTAACTGGGTGGTGAGTATTAGGATGCCTTATTCCAGCCTGGTGTATTCCAGCCTGGTAGAAGTCTACGGTCCTCACTTGTCCTTTGCTGGTGGGGTTGGGGGTGAGGGTGGGTGGGGTCAGTTTCTTCTGTGGTTCTTATTTTGTATGTTTATTTTTTAAACATTTTTTGTCTTGTGCTCGCTTCGGCAGCACATATACTAAACATTTTTTGTCTTGTTAGACTGCTCCTTTCCTGGACCTTTGGCTAAACAGCAGGCTGCTATTGTTGTTTAGGTCTGTTTTATTCATCGGTGTTTCTGGGTTGCTGACTTTTTCAGCTCCAAGTCTGGGATATTATGAGGCAAAAAGAAAACGTAGGAACCCACCACCATGTTGTTACTTGTGTCCTGAGGTTCCTAGCCCATCTACCTTCTTCTCTTCACCTTTCAGTCTTATGTTTGTTTTATATATAATATTAAAGGTTTTGTATTGTATTTAGTGAGAGGAATAGACAGGGAAAAGTGCATATACTCCACCTTCCTTGAAGGGAAGTCCTCGTAAGAATTTATTTTTAAGCATTAGGTCTTCCGGATTCCAGATGTTCTGATTGCATAATTTGTATGCTTGTTATTTGTGTGAAAGGTGCCCTTTCGTGTTGGTTTATCCCTTGAAAAATTATTGAATTTTCCTGAAATAAATGAGTTACTACTTTTCAAGTGAAACATTTAAATAGATGCTATTTTTAAAAAAACCTTTGTTTTTAAGTGGCATTTTACTTTCTAAATCAGTGTTTCTTATTCTTTTTTGGAGGGGTTGGGGGAGGTGTCAAAAGACTTGTTTGAGAATCTGATTAAAACATTATACCTTCTGCCCCCAAATTTTGCTTACCATTTATGAGGTTCATAAATAGCATATAGGGCCTGGTAAATAATCTCTATCTTATGTATTGGTAATGTGAGTTGTGAAGTTGACAAAAGACCAAGAATGGAAAAGGAAAAAAAATGTTTAGGAAATAAAGGACTCAAGACTCTTTCTATGACAGGCTGGTAGTCCTCATAGCCAAGCTCTACAAAACTCCATTTTGTCAGCTTAGGTAGAAAGATGACTTGTATGTGCTGGAAGGAACTTCTGTTAATTCCTCTTAATGCAGTCCTTAAAAATGGTGGAGTTGCTATTCCAATCTAGGTCTTCTTTACTTTAATACCTATATTTCTTATTTCTATCTTAAACAGTGTTTTCTGTCATTTATTTATTTCCAGCTAGCTATTTGAGGAATTTCCTAATCACATAGGCCATAACCCTATCTTTGGATTGTCCATAACTTGGCATGAAAAGCAACCATTATGTGAAAAAAAAGTATTGATAAGGACTGAGATTTTCTTCCTGTTGAACAAAAGATTGATGCTGGATGACTGTTGCTGAGGAAGGGTTGCTAAAGAGAGTTTTTCAGTTATTTATTGCTGTGAACACACCACCCCAAAACTTAGTAGTTTAAAACCACAACTATTAATTATTTCTCAAAATTCTCTGGATTTGTAATCTGGATGGTTTTTCTGCTGGTCTTGACTGGGATCACATGATTGCCTTTTTATGATGACTTGACTGGGGCTGGAGGCCCAAGATCTCCTCCCTAATACCTCTGGCAATTGATGTTAGCAATAAGCTGGGGCACCTGGGTCCTCCTTCAAGTGACCTCTTGTCCTCCATTTGGTGAGATTGGACTTCTTTAATGTATGGTAGTCTCAGTGTTCCAAGAGAGAGAAATATGAAAACTGTAAGGCCTCTGAAGGCCTTGTCTTTGAAGTCACATGGTATTACTTCTACTGCATTCTGCTGGTCAAAGCAAGTCACAGGGCCAGCCTAGATTCAAGCAGAAGGGAAATAGATTCCATCTCTTGATGGGAAGAGGGGCAAAGTTACACTACAAAAGGGCATATGAGATGGGAGGAATTGTGGTCATTCCTGCAAACAATCTACCGCAGGGGACAAGGAAGTATAATGCTGATGAAGTAGAGGAGGTGATTTGTGCAGAAGGTTAGTGAGTGGTAGGGTGAGCTACTGACATGAGGCCATGTGTCCTGGAACAAACTCAAGCTATGAACAGCAGCCAAAGAAAACAGTGTGAAGCATTTGGCAGGCAGACTTTCTGTGATGACTAGCTCTGGAGACTACTCGTTTTGACTTGGCCAGTGGACAGAACTTGGCTTTTTCCCCTAGAGTTTTATCCCTTTTGTAAGCAAAGGCTGAAGTCAACAGGCTATAGTTCAGTTTGGATACATAATCAGCCTGGGACAGAAAAATTTTTTTCCCATGCTAAGCACCTCATGGACTTAAAAAAATCAAATATGAAATGAAGCTGTCTGCAAAACACCTATTATGCAAACATTTTGGCTGCTAAAATAGTGTTGTAAGTCATAAAAAAATGAAGACTATAGGGTTTTTCAGAATTTTTGGTGCTTATAACCTAATGGATTAGTAGCGTTAGTTTAGTAAACTAGCTTTAAAGAGGATATGTGGATATTTCTTGATAACGCTGATGCTGTATCATCCAGTACTGCACCAGTTGGATATCTCAGGTGAGATGTGCATGTCAGGCATTCACTTCTGGAACATGAGCCGTGAGTAGATATGTGACTGTGCCTATGAGATCGAGTGTGTGCTGAATCAGCTATAGCCAGGAGAGATTAATCACCTGCCTGCATTCCAATACTCACTGTGTATCCAGTCCTGTCTTACAGAATGCCAGCTTTTCAAGTTTCGCCATTTGGGATCTCTGAGCTCTAAATATACAACCTTACTCTAACATGGTGGTAAGGAACAACCTAATGTGACTAAAACACGGCAGTGATTACTAAGAGAGATCTTTAAAAGCTACCTTATTGTTCTATATGTATTTCATTCCTTTAATTAAAATATTCAGAGAGTGTTGGCAATAGAGAAGGCACTCTCATGGAAGATAATCAAAGATAGTGTGTGAGGCTGATCTCACACATATATAAAATAGCAAAGTGATCTGAAGGATTTTAAGAAAGGAATGAACCCAGAAGAATATCCTTTCTGGATCATTTCTCATATCTGAAATTTTACCACTAGAGCAATTCTTTCTCCCTCTCCTCCTTTTCTTTCTAACAGTTTCCTGTAGCTTTCTCTGTTAAAGGGCAAATACCCCTGGTATGTTGCTATATAAGGCTTCATGAGATAGTGGACATCATATAAACCTTGATTTCTGACTCTGTCCTTACTAATGGAAAAGTTACTAAACTTCTTTTAGACTCATTGGGTTTTGTGGGGATTCAACTTTATTATATATATGTTTATACATACATATATACATACACATACATATACATATACATACATATATACACATATATATAACAGAAATTAATGGCCGTACCTATATATATATAAACCCTCATCTATCTTTCCTAAAAAATAATGGATGTTCAATAAACAGTAATTTCCTGCTTTTCTTAAACTAGCAAACTAGCAAAATACCTAGGTAGTATTTTCTTTCCCTGCTCTTTCTTGACATTAAGGCAGAGGTTTGTAACTTGGGGTCTATGGGGAGAAAACGAGGTTCTGTGAACTTGAATGAGGAACAATTATGTCTTTATTTGCATTAACCTTTAGCTGAAATTTTATGTTTCCTTCAATTAAAAATGTAAGCTACAAACCACAGCAATAATGGCAATACCAATATGAGACTTCATCAACAATAGGAATAACAATATTTTCATGTCACATTATAAAATTTACAGAAAGTTTGAAACATGATTTATATTCATGATTACTTTGAATTGATAGTTATTAAACTGCTACTAGATCTTGTTATTGAATGCATCAATAAAGACGCACACATAGATTCGGCAGCAGCCACTGAACAGACCGGACTTAACTTGCACACACACCTCGCTCCGCTTCCTCTGCAACCATGTTTGACAAACCTGATACAGCTGAGATTGAGAAATTCGATAAGTCAAAATTGAAGAAGTCAGAAACGCAAGAGAGAAATCCACTGCCTTCAAAAGAAACGACTGAACAGGAGAAGCAAGCAGGCGAATCGTAGTGATTCACAAGCATTGCCTTCTTATTTTCCTTCTTTTAGCTGTTTAACTTTGTAAGATGCAAAGTGGTTGGATCAAGTTTAAATGACTATGCTGCCCCTTTTCACATCAAAGAATCGAGAACTACTGACAACGAAGGCGCCTGCCTCTCCCATCTGCCAGTCTGGCTGGCAGGGAAGGAAAAGAACTTGCATGTTGGTGAAGGAAGAAGCTGGGTGGGACGACAGTGAAATCGAGAGTAAAAACCAAGCTGGTCCGGGGTGTCCTGCAGGCTGTAAAATGCGGTTTAATCAGAGTGTCCTTTTTTTTTGTTAAAATGATTTTAATTATTGGAATGCACAATTTTTTTAATATGCAATAAAAAGTTCTAAAACCTGGAAAAAAAAAGATGCACACATATTACTATTTCACAAATTTAGTGATTTGAAAAGTGTATTTCATTATAATTGGTTTTATTTTTAACTTTATGCATTTTATTTTATGGATTTAGAAACATTATTCTAAGAAGAGATCCATGTGCAGTAAAAGAAAAAAGTTAAAACATGTTATTTGTACTTATTCAATAGTGATGTTTGTTGTATCAACTTCTTTTGTAAGGTTTAGTCATGTGATCACTTACACTTAGGGTTTTTAATCATTAGGCTCTGGACATGACTGTTTTTTTAGTAATTTACCATTTTATTCAAAAAAGTTCACCACAGTGATTAAGTTTATTATTGAACAGCTAAAATCTTTGTGTATAGATGACATTAAACTATAGCATATCTATACAATAGAATACAAACTAGTATAAAAAGGAATGAAGAATAGTTATATATACTACTGTGGAATAACTTTCAGGATATACTGTTAATTTAAAAAAGAAAAAGAAAGGGCACCTGGGTGGCTTACTCGTTAAGCGTCTGCCTTCGGCTCAGGTCACGATCCCAGGGTCCTGGGATCAAGTCCCGCATCGGGCTCCCTGCTCGGCGAAGCCTGCTTCTCCCTTTCCCACTCCCCCTGCTTGTGTTCCCTCTCTTACTGTGTCTCTCTCTGTCAAATAAATAAATAAAATCTTAAAAAAAAAAAAAGGGGGCGCCTGGGTGACTCAGTCGTTAAGCGTCTGCCTTCGGCTCAGGTCATGATCCCAGGGTCCTGGGATCGAGCCCCACATCGGGCTCCCTGCTCAGCGGGAAGCCTGCTTCTCCCTCTCCCACTCCCCCTGCTTGTGTTCCCTCTCTCGCTGTGTCTCTCTCTGTCAAATAAATAAATAAAATCTTAAAAAAAAATCAAAGAAAAAAAAAGAGGACAAATGTGTGTAGTATTCCCTTTTATCTAAGAAAGAGGTATATAAATAAATGTATAATAAAAATATATTCTAGCTACCTTACTTTTATAAACATGACCTAAATGAAATGAGATATCCTCGATTAGGTCCTGGAACAGAAAGAGGATGTTAATGGAAAAACTAGTGAAATATGAGTAAAAGTCTGTAATTTAGTTGTTAGTGTTGTGCCAGTGTTAATTTCTCATTTTTGACAAATGCATGGTTATGTGAGATGTCAACATTGGGGAAAGCTCGATGAAGGGCATATAGACCTCTCTCTGCTATCTTTGCAACTTTTCTGAAAACTGAAAATTATTTGAAAATAAAGTTTAAGAAAAGAATAAAGAAAAATGGAAGGATAAACCAGAAATTAATAAAAATGTTTAGTGGGAAGGAAGGAAGAGATTAGAGATAGTAAGGATAGAAACTAGAAACCTCCGAACGTACATGGTTTCATAGATCGAACTCAGCCTAACCACTGAAATGTTGTATGTAATTATAAGACAGAATTAAAGAAAAAAGTCCCTAAAATCACAAGTAAAATGAAACATAATGTACCTACTTTTGCATTGCTGGCTTAGTCACATTGATTTCAAGTAATTTTAAAACAATAATTTGACTACGCACTGCTAGTGGGATATGTCCTATGGCCAAAACAAACTGCAAAAAAAAATTTAAACTGCGTTTTAAAAGATTTTATTTATTTATTTGAGAGAGAGAGAGAGAGAGAGAGAGCAAAAGTGGGGGGGAGGGGCAGAGGGAGAAGTAGATTCCCTGCTTAGCAGGGAGCCTGACCCAGGGCTCGATCCCAGGACCCCTGGATCATGGCCTGAGCCTAAGGCAGATGCTTAACTGACTGAGCCACCCAGGCGCCCAAGTACTGTTATTTTGAACCAACCTTTATATATGTGTGTGTACGTGTGTATAATATATAGTAAGATAACACTAATAAATACGTTAATGTCATTACTAAATCAGTATTTTTAGTATAAGATAAAGTGATAAAAACATAAAATCAAAGAAGTAAAAAAGCTCTGTAGTTATATATTTGAATTGGAAATACTGGTTTGAATTTTTTTTAAGAAGAATACTGGTTTGAATTTATGATGACTTTCTCATAAAAATGATCAGTGATAACATGATTTCCTAATTTATTGGTAACTAAAAACAGCAAATTAGATGGTGGTAAAAAGGAAGGTCTGCTCCTTATAGCTACTGTCAAATGAGAGGAAAAGGTATTTGGGGTAATGAGTACAGGAGGAAATCATACTTCATACTTCATCATTGAGGATGTTACAGTAAAATGAATTATATTTGTAGTCATGATTTGAATCAAGAAAAGCTCCATTTATGACCATGTCCTCTGTTGGAGAGCAGTCAAATGTTTTACTATATTAGAAAATAAATAGAACATGTTTTAGCATTAAAATGTAAGTATCAGGTGTATCAAAATTTATGTGGCTTTCTTTCTTCCCAGATGATACTGAAAAATGAGGAGTGATTATTTTGGAAACACTTCCGAATGTGAGCTAATGTCTCCTATTAATTTGCACCAGGTGATTACTTAAAGCATCTTGGTAGGAATAACAAGTGTCTGGTCTGAGTCTATAATTATGAAAGTAATTGGCTGATAAGTAGTTATGTGAATCCATGTGCCTCTCAGAATGTAAGTGCTGCTGAATAGGTCACTGCAAGATGATCAGGGCTGTCTAAATATACAGTTAATCTCCAAATGAATTTGGAGTATCTTTTCCTTTCCCCATAGTACTTTGCACTTGAGACATCACTATGCTGACTTAAAATTTTTTCAACCTAACTCCCTCTCCTTGTTTATCTCTTCATGTCTTAAAAATTACTAGCATTATAATTTGCTTTACATTTTAAACTTATGATTTATTGAGTCACTAAGTTCGGCTATCAATGGCATAGAATAGTGTTAGTTGAACTTTTCCTTAGGTGAGGTAGTCAGGCATTAATAGCTTTCTTTTTTGGTAGAACAGTGTAATTTCTTTAACTACATTTTTCTGTTTTCTGGAACTAAAAGCAGAGAAATATACTGAAATAATCACATAAGGAGAACAGGTGTTCTTATTCTTCAATAAATCAATACATTGTATAAAATGTATTAATTCATTCTCTCCTAAATATCTATATATTAAGCCCTATGCTAGATACTATAATAGATAGAGGTGGATTATAGAGAGAGAGTGCCCCTCATCACATTCTTGCTATTACTGCCATTCTTTCATACTGTCTAAAATTCATTACATGGGGGCGCCTGGGTGGCTCAGTCAGTTAAGCATCTGCCTTGGGCTCAGATCATAATCCCAGGGTCCTGGCATCAAGTCCCACATCAGGCCCTTTGCTCAGCAGGGAGCCAGCTTCTCCCTCTGCCTCTGCTTCCCACCCCCACATCCCAGACCGCCCCCCCCCCCGCCGGCCTTCTCACTCTCTCAAAAAAATAAATGAAAATCTTAAAAAAAAAATCCCTTACATAGTTATGTAAACTTTCTCAATTGCTATTCGTGTATTTTAACAAGCTTTTAAGATGCATAGATACTTGGAGTTGTTAGAGGACTGTCATTTTAGTGTTAGTAAAATCAGAGTCCTTTCCTTTTAACACCTTGCTGAAGAAAACTTCATTGAGAGAATAAACTTTTTTTTTTTTATGGGGCTCAGAGAAGAAATAGTTGATTAATTTGGCACATTAGATATGAGTAGTGGGGACATTTGGACAGCTAGAAGACAAATAAGGTCATTGGGAGTACCTAAGGAATCTAGAGTAAGGGGGAGAAAGAAGTAAGAAAAGGAAGATCCATTTCTAAGGACAAACTGCTTTTATAATGGCACGGTGGATTGGACTGACATTGTATTCTACCTCAGTCATTTCTCTTGGTGTCTCATTCCTTACTCCATCCTCTCTCCCATCTTTCCTCTTGACCTCTTTTGTTGAGGCTGTTTTTTTTGTTTGTTTGTTTTTTAGGACATATTGATCAGAATATTCTCACCCATTTCCATATCAACAAATCTGCCAGAATGTATTTTAAAAACACATGCCAAGTAATATCATTTACTTGCTTAAAATATTCCAATGGCTTCCCAGTGCACTTAGAATAAAAGTCTAACTCTATACCTCAGCCTACAAAAGTCTACTTGATCTGGCCCAAGCTTCTTCTATGACCTCATTTCCCACTGTTCTGTCCTTATGCTTCAGCCACATTTCTCGATGATTTGGATACACTGAGTATATTTCTGGTTGAAGCCTTTTGAACTTGATATTGGGTCTCTATGCCTGTTGACTCTTTTCTTAGACCTTTGTATCTCACCCACTCCCATGTCACTCTCTAAATGGAAATACCTTATTTTTTGTTTACTTGTTTTGTTTCTCCTGTCCCACTAGAATATTAACTCCATGAGGGTAGAGACTTGCTCTGTGATATTCTCCAGTATTTTCCACTGTTCATTAAAGATGTGTTGAATCAATAAACGGAGCAAATTTCATTGTGTTTTATGTTTTTTATTTTAGGGTACCACCTTCTGTAAATAGTGTCACATTTTCATTGAATTTTCTCTTAAGTAAAAGCCCAAAGCTTCAAAATAATATATAAATATATGCATAAACTGAAAAAAAACCTTTGCTTTATATTTAAGTCCCTCTAATTTGGGGGAAGTTGAGATGATAAGAGAGCACATAGCTAGCTCTCTTTTTCTTATAGTTCATATTTATGCTGAAAAGCAGAAAACATAGTCTTAAGTTCATGGGATGTGTTCTCTAGTGGTTGGTCAGTGGTAGCCAGGGAATGTCCTCTCTTATTGAATAACAAAATGAGCAAGATGAATGTCAAACCAACACTATTGCTTTTTATCATATGTTATTTTATCCTTATTATACCAACATCCTTCTCACTCTCATGTCCTCCAACTAGTTTGGAAGCTCTTTAAGGATGGAAATTCTATTTCCCAGTAGTGTCTAGCATAGTGCTAGAGGCACGGTAAATAATCAGTAATCATTTCTGGTCAAATAATAATAATAATGAAAATAACTTCAGTTTTATATAGATTTTAGCAGACTGGCAAGAAGTAACACATCTTTTCTTACAAAAACCCAGTGATGTAGAAAAACAAATATTTTCTTCCTTTTACAGTTTGAAAGACTGAGATTGCAGAGTTTACCAGAATAGCCTAGATTCATTTAGCTGGTAGTGGCTAAACTGGGACTAGGGACTCCTGGGAGAGTGTCCTGTTCCATCTAAGAACTCCCATCTCCAAATGACACATTGTTAGTGATGATGACATTGCTTAAAAATTAAAATGAGTAATTAATTTCAGGTAAGATTTAGTGAAACACTGTCCATCCTTTGATAGCAGAGTGACAATGTAAATTAAGTATTTGGAAGAGAAATCACATACAATTTACAGATACCAGAGAGACCACTGAGTATATGCGGGCATTTTGGATGGTAGAAGAGCAGATGGTTCCAGTGGGCCTTCTGAGCCTTCAGGGCATATTGTGCTTTCCAAACTTGCTTATAACCTGCTCAATGTGCCACAAAATTACCTCACTATTGGCAAGTGCAGTAGTGTCAAGCAACTTTGCTCTTCTAACAATTTTGAAAACTATGAATCTCCTTGCACATTTTTAAATTGACATCCGAAATTGTTATTATAAGAGAAATAGTTACAATGATGTAATTGCCATTGTATTGTAAACATTGACACAATTAAGACTATTGTATCACTTTTTAGAATGTGTCCAATGGCACATAAATGCAGTTTTCTACTAAAATGCAATAACTGTTTTAAAAATGCAGGAATAAGCTCTTCTTAACAGTTGGAAATTTTATATCTCTTTCTCCTAAAACTTCAATTTTTATTCCATTTTTCTCTCGGAATTCAAAATGTCACTAGCCTTATTCTTAATGTTGTTTATGGACCACTTATTATATACCTTTAAAAAAGATATGTATTCATTATATGATAATAAATTAATGTTAAAAACTAATTTCCTGTGACCATAAGGCACAAAGTATTTAAAAACATTATTCTGGATTGCATTATCACTACAAGTATTCTCAGTGCATGGTTAATAAAAAGAAGATAATATATATTAAAATTGTTGATAATTATTGACAAAGAAAGCAAATTTTTATTAGAAATACCCTTACTAATATGATACATAGGGCATGTCTTTTCCCACCCAGTTCATGTATCTATGGGCACTGTTTGTTGCTTGGATGAAACAGGATTTGACATTAATTTTATTTGTATTTTTCAAGATTTTATTTATTTATTTGAGAGAGAGCAAATGAAAGAGAGAGAGAGAGAGCATGAGCAGGGGGGAGCGGCAGAGGGAGAGGGATAAGCAAACTCCCCGCTGAGTAGGGAACCTGATGCAGGGCTAGATCCCAGGACCCTGGGATCATGACCTGAGCTGAAGGCAGATGCTTAACCCACTGAGCCACCCAGATGCCCCTATTTCTATTTTTAAATACATAAATACTGATAAATCTTGTTCATACAAATAAATATATGAGAATGGAAGAAGTTTGTTGTAGCAGTATTAGTGTGAAATTATAGAAATATTCACTCAGTTCTTTGATTTTTTTTTTCTGTAGTAAATGCCAAAATTCACATGATGTACTTTCATCAAGATTAATTTTAATGATCTATCAGCTGACAAGTTGATTTTGGTCTTCCAATTTTGCCAAAAGCAAAGAATTTACAACTACACGATTTACGAAAGGTTTTGCTACACTGTCATTAGAATAATTCATTTTCTTAGTACTGATGCAGATATTTGAAAAAGTTTCTTCATTTGGTGTCCCAGAAGTTTTGACATTTGTGGGTCATGAACCATGAGCTGGTAAAAGATTCTGGCTGGATAAAAACTTCTGTCTGTCGTTTGTAAAGAGGCAGGAGATTGTGACAGAGCACTACAGGCATATTCTCAGGCAGATCAGTTTTACTAAACAGAATGTATGGAAATTGAGAGTTTGGGAATGTAATTATCTGTAAAGCCATTTGAACACGACTGGATTAATGGACCAACTGTGGGA
Organism: Mirounga angustirostris; assembly: GCF_029215605.1. NCBI lineage: Eukaryota > Metazoa > Chordata > Mammalia > Carnivora > Phocidae > Mirounga > Mirounga angustirostris. The sequence continues at coordinate 128,207,378 of NW_026991715.1, forward strand.
GCTGAATGAAACACTCTGATAAACACAATCAGGAAAAGGATGATCACAATCTGCCACCATTCACATTTTCTTAATTATCGTTAATTGTCCCAGTGTAGAGGAAAGCTCCCAAAATGGCCAAATACAATGGTTTTTCATTGATATCTCAGAAAATTGCTAAGTCAGTAGGAGAAAATAAGACATGTCTTCAACTATTGTCATTTGGAGATGTTTTGCTTATTTTTTGAAACTAGAAATCTAGTGTTTGCTGAAGGCAAAAGGGTTTGCATTTTTTGCAGGGATAAATAATATGAGGTGGCAAGATTATGAGATAGGCAATGTTGATTTTTGGTGATTTCACACATCTTCCTTCAGCATATGTTTTTCTTTTCTCAGATTCTTCAGTTCAACTCTTGAGTTGCTACAATGATCCACCCACCCCCAACCCTTAACCCTGTCTCCACGCAACTGAATTTTAAGGGGAAATTCTTGGAGAGCCTAAAACCTTCAAGACACAAAGAATGCAAGATAGAGAATAGTGACAGGCAGTTCTTTGTAGTAAAATGTCACTGCCTCAAACATATTTCATAGATAATGCTACTTATTTCTTTCTTCCATGGGCAGCTCTGTGAGACCGGGGAGGATAAGGGGCAATGTAGTTCTGTGTGCTGGACCAGTGCATATTCTGTAGGCCAAGTAGTATTTTTGTAAGCCAAATGGCCTCTTTAGATTGATTTCCAAGACTGGGTTATTTAGATCAGATTCACGAGATACAAATATTGCATATCATATGAAACTGAAGACCATGACCAGATACTGACCTCCCAGAATGTGGTACCAAAAGATTAACAAATGGATGAAATTTGGGTTTCTGACATCAATTTGGCTTTTAAAAAGGAGTTGTAAGCATTGGTAGTGATAAGTAGGCAAAATACTGTTGCATGTAAGTCTAAATAAACAAAATGATAGGAGCAGACTGAATATAAATAGATGAAAGTTTTCTTTAGGGCTAAGATAAAGCACAGAGCAAAGCAGGATCTTCATTTATGATTATAGCATTTGGTTTGGGTTCATTGCCCTTGAGAAGAATAAGTAAATCTGTGTATTTTCATAAATCTTCCATGCTGTTTTATTTTTAATGAAAGCCTGTACATCAGTTTAAAAAGAAATAGTATTCTTGAGTCTCTATAGCTCCCCACTTCTGTAGTTAACAAGCCACTACCCTATAATTTCTTTTAATGGAGCCAGGATTTTGTTAAAGAAACAAAACCATTCTGAACAAGTCTATAAGAAGATGTTAAGCTGTTGTGTTTTATATTCCAAGGAAAGTTCTTCCAGCACAGTAAGCTGTAGCCATCATGATAAACCTGTGAGCCGGTCATCAGAGTATTTCTATATTGCTCATGAAGTCTTAGTATATTTTATATCCTGTACAGTGTATGAGATAAATCAAAATTAAATCTTACAACAGGTATGTTCCTCTACGGGCTTATTCCAGAGTAACCCCCTTAAAGCATGTCATTTATACATAGATCATAGAACTTCTGCATTTATAGGACCTGAGGAGATCTTTAGTCTATTTTTCAAAAAGATTTAGAGATCTAGAGATTTGTCAAAGACTGCATCATGAGTTTGTTCCAGAGCTATGACTGAGCTTAAATCTCCTGACTCCCAATTCAGTACTCTTCCCGCTATTCCAGTTGGCCTCCTGAGACAGGCCACTGGCCATGTGTGCACACACACAGGAGGTACCAGAAAAGCAGGAAATAATAGTTAAAGACCTTTCACTTGTCTTTCCAGAGCCTGTCGGAGAGTATTTGACTCCAACCATTGAATCAAAGTAAAGTCTTTAGAAACATCAGGGTATTTATTCTTTACACCAATGACCAGATTTAGACTTGTCTGAGATTTAGGATGTTTGGTGAATTATAACATCAATGATATTTCCCCTTATATTTTAAAAGAGATATGTCAAAGAAATGCTGGGATGTGGCAGAAATCCACTGGTTAGGATCCAAGTATAGAGACAAACAAAGCAACTCTGAATGAGCTGAATTTGTTTGCTTTGACATTTACAACCTTAAAAACTCTATTTATACCAGAAGATGCTCTGTTTGAAGTTAGGTGAGAATTTTGGAGCTCTAACTGCATGTCTTCTCATTTGCTCTGTGTAGCTTCCCCTTCAGAGATCTCTGGGCTTCTATAAAAACACCACTTGGAAACCACTGGGCTAGTAAGTTGACTTTCAAAGAAATCTGCTTAAAAGTACAGAAATATCACTTTATTCCTATATTCTTTCTTTAACTCAACAAATATTTACAGGGGCACCTGGGTGGCTCAGTTGGTTGAGCGACTGCCTTCGGCTCAGGTCATGATCCTGGAGTCCCTGGATTGAGTACCGCATCGGGCTCCCTGCTCAGCGGGGGGCCTGCTTCTCCTTCTGACCCTCTTCTCTCTTGTGCTGTCTCTCATTCTCTCTCTCAAATAAATAAATAAAATCTTTAAAAAAAATATTTACATAGAGTGGTATTTTATACCAATTTATGATGTGATATTTTTCAATCTTGGGATAATTAATATTAATTATTAATATCAATATTAATATTGAGCTGGTTCCTCAATAACAGTTCTTTTTACATATCAGTTATTGGATAGCAGAGTAGACTTTACCAAGTGTTTTCATATATGTGACTCACCTTGATCTTTATAACAATACTGCAAAACATATTTTAAATATTCATTTCACAGGTGAGGCAGCTGAGCCTCAGAAAAATTAAGTGACTTGTCCAAGGCCACATAGCTAAGGTCCAGAAACCTGCATCTCAACCTAAGGCTTCTGACCACATGTCTAGGCTTTTTGGACAGTTTTCTATAATGGGGAATTAACTACATGAGTTTGCCCTTTGTCTTGGTACAATTTGTGAAATTGCTAGTATAATCTGCAGTCAAGAAATTAATTAAATCCAAATTTGGTTTAGAAAGTGCTGAAAAGCATGACTTTCATTCCCACTGGACCTCACTAACTAAGCTAATTTACAATAGAGAATTAAAATCTCCATGGTGATTATAACTGAAGCTTAAACATGTTTATTTGTAACTTGGAATCCTAGATTGTTTTCATTAGTATTTGCTTCAAGATTCGTGTTTCTTATTGAAGCATATTAGTGTCTGTGGGTCCTATAATCAGAGCCATCTCTAGATATTGAAGAGATTTTCCCTAAATTTCCCTCTCTATTCTTTGTGCACTGGTGGGAGGGTAATGACTCAAGGAGGTAGGTGATAGGGATGTCATCCTGCCTGCAGATGCACAAAAGACCTACAGTTGTGTGAACATAAATAATCCACAGGTTCATTGTTTCATGCCAAAAGGGACAGAATTTCTCTCATTTCACTCTTAAACTGCCCTTTTATTACATCATTTTAAAATTCATCACTGTGTGTGTGTCCATTTTCATCAAACTTTACTTCATCAAAGTAACAGATTTAGAAATAGAAAAGTAAGTGTACACTTATTTTTCTTCTCAAGCCCTGTCCCTCTTGGGGGAAAAGTTGTTGCTGAGAGGCACCAGCATGAGTCTTTTGTTTTCACAGATTGTATAGCTGTGCACTGTACCTATATACTGAGCAAAAAGAGTAGCACACAACACAAAACCAGTCATCTGGTGGGCAAAGAAGAATCAAGAGCGGGTGAAAGTGGCAGTGAGATTTTGGCTGTTTCTTTTTAAGACCATGTCTTGTCTGCCTAAAATATGAGATTGGAGAATTTCTGGCTCCAGTGTATAAGTCTGACGAGATTTGGGGAATCCTTTCCATTTGGGGAATCATTTTGACCTGATAGGCAGCTACATAACTTGTCTTATTTGGCTGGGAGTTCATTCATCTCCCCTCATTTTCTTACCATATGTTGGAATTTGAAAATATTTGACATGGTTAGATCTCCAGGGTCTCTCCCATGTGAATTCATAATTAGCACCTGAGTTTTCAACCCTGGAGATCAGTTGATATCAGCCAAGGTCTCCTGAGGCCACTGCAGACCTTACACCCAGATAGTATTTCAGCCATGTATTTAGACTTTATTTCCTTTCTTAGTTCTCCTTGATGTTTAAGGCCAGTGAGATGCCACCACCATGGCAGTTTCCTCAGGTTCGCCTCTCCAGGTGTTCAGAAAAGTGTGTTCAGTGCTATATTTGAACATTATCCAAATACATATATATATTTTTTCTCCCCAGGCCAGCCTACAAGCATTTTAGCTATATTTTCTGCACATATTTTTGAGGAGATTTTGACAAGAGAAAACCGGTTTGGTTTTTGCATTGAATTTATTGCCTTTCTCATTAAGCAGTAGTAAGAATAAAGTCTCATAGTTTTCATCTGTGCAGTGGCTGGTGCAGCTTTCGATGTTTTCTAGTTTATGGGGTTGTGAGGAGTGGCATAATAGAATTAGAATGGTTAGGTAGTTAGATTGAGATACAATTATGAACAACAGTGTGTATAAGCTTTACAGTTCTCATCACCCTCATTCAACCCACTCTGTAGGCAAAGCAAAGTACCATCTCTATTTATACTTATAAATTGTTTAGTCAGGATTTGAATCCAGGTCTGGTAACTCCAAATTCTGTCTTTTCAATATGCCATTTTGGCCAAGGCCCTACTAAAGTGAAAAGTGAGTAGGACCTCTTACCTGATAAACTGTACAATTTTTCTTTCTGAGAACTACAAATATTTTGAGATGTACTATGTATTAACTTTGTATTCTCAACAGTTTTTAGCATAATGCTAAACTTACAGTAGATGGCCAATCATTGAATTGAATTGAATTTATATATAAGTATTCTTAACTTCTCTTGAATGAAAGTCTTAGCTAGGACTTTCTGCTTTTGTAATCTGCATTTCAGTTCATTCCAGTCTATTGTACCTTTACAAGTGTTACTCTGTGTTAGAATTTCACTCCCAGATCCTAAACTTCAGCTCTCCTGCTCTCTAATAAGACTCTCCTTTGCACATAGTAGAGGATTCCTTCTCAAATGCATTTATGTAGAACTTATCCCACACATCTGTTTTTTTTTTTTTTCCTCTCTCCGTATTCTCCACTCCAAACAAAATCTAGACAAAGAAAATTGTGCCTTGTCTTGGCAAATGGTCTTTGTTATCAGGCTTCATTTCTTGAAACACCAATACAAGGAATAGACACTTGGGTCTTCCTGTGAAGACTTTGGAGTGACTATATCCTCTTTCTCACACTTGCTCTTGGCTAGGGAGATGATGACATTTTTTTCTCCAGTGGTCTTTATTTTTTACCTCTACTTGAAGTTGGCAAAAAAGGAAACTATATGGTTGATCTGGAAAGAAAATTAGAGATCATTTGATGCTGACCTGATGTTAACTGAGGACAGGGCTGAATTTAAGCAGCAGAACTGGCTTACACTGATTACTCTTCACTTTCCAGCCTTTGAATTGTGTTGACATTCACAAGAGCTGTGTGGGGCCAATTTTGTGTCAGAAAATCTTAATTTTCTTAATTAAAAAAAATGTATGGAGATACATCTATGGAAATAATTATATGACTGATGGCTCACCTTCCTCACTATACTGTGGGAGAGCAGTCCTAAAGGATAAGCTGCATTAGTCATCACTGGAAAAGCCTGTTATACCCTGCCCTGTGTTGGAGAGGCCCCTGCTGTGTGCTCTGCCCATATCAAATGTTCCTAGGAGGAATCCACCATTTCTCTTGGAAGCCCTTCCAATTCTGTGTCCATCACAACTTTTTCCAGACAGAGAGGCTTGTTTTTTTGCAGCTGTGTTGGGCCAGATGGTCCCATGGGGTCTTTCTTGTAGGCTCATCCCCATCATGTCTGATTATGTGCAGGCCACAGACCTGTGATTTGGACTGGGAGAAGAAAACAGAAAATGTTGTTAGTTAGCTTAAAGATTCATGTTTTAGTGTTATATTTTTGCTCTTAGTTAAGCCTCCAGGATCCCTGTCACTTGTTCCTTACAGATAATAGATATCAAACATAAGGGCATCTAGCTCTACTTTTTATCAACACTTATTTCCACAGTGACAAACTCGTACCTCAAAGACCCAGTCCTAAGTCCTCACCACTGTGGTTACATCATCATGGGGATCCAGTGTCATAAGTGACATGAGACATTCACTTGACCAGTATACCAAATGTTCTTGGCCTCATTTTTGAGCAGTGCTCAAAATCATCTATAATTTTCTGGCTGCTGTCATTCCTGGGTCTCTGCTTTCCATAACTTCTCATTCCTATTGAACAGCTGTGCTTCTGATTAGTTTTCTCTAGAGGTATTAACTTTTCAGCACTCTGCACAAGGAGACTTTTGAAATAATGGGAACAATGGGCCCATCCTTGCTGTGTTAAAGCCAGTTAGTCTGCTGTGGTTCAGAAAATTTCTGGAAGAGATCTGAAACTAAACAAAAATAAGAATTCACTTAGACTTTCTTAAAACAAATCTGGGTATTGGCATCATGAAAATTGTGATTATCCATTTGGAGTATGAAATAATCTCATATTTACTTGTATATATTTCTTTTGTCTATTTTTCATATATTTTGAGAAACAAATATTTACTTATCAGTAACACATGCCAGTTCTCTGAAGATTTGAGTGGAGAACCCTAGCTGCTGAAGGTAACTGTATATAACCACTTTTGAAATATTTTCCTGGACCATAAAATTTAAGTCAGATTCCATTGTTACACACACACTCTCTTTGAATGGCATTTCCTTCGTAATACTTATTCATTTTTTTAAAAATAAAAACTGCCTTATAAATTTCTTCTTAAGAGTAGCACAAATGTTAATAAATTAAACTCTTTTAATTTCACAAATACTACTTTCTCTCCAGGAAGTTCGATGAGGGAATATATTTATATGCTAACATATGGAATGCAAGAATAAACCAGAGAATAAAACTTAAAGAAATGTTGACATGCAACTATAGGAAACAGATCTTCCTTTCTGTGGATTTATACCAGGATTGGATGCTTAGCCCTTACTTCTACAACCAACAAAATACCAAGTTCTTTGATGGAGATATGACCGACCCACAATTGATTGATTACACTAAGTGTATAGAAGTAAAAAGAAGGGGCAATGTACTTTCTAATTATCAGGAAATGTTTTGGGGAGGAAGTGGAATTTGAGGTAGATTCTGAGACTTGGATAGGATTTAGTATTGTATAAAGAAGGCAATCTAATACTAGTAGAAACCCAGAGGAGGAAAAGAGTAGTATGGGTTTAGAAGAGAACAAGATTTTTGACTTTATGAAGGGTTTGTGTAAGAGTTTGTGTGGGGGTTGGTATCTAGTACATGGTAGGGGCTTGTTAACTATTTTTTGAATGACTAGATGATTCCCAAATCATAAATTCCCCTTTTCCAAAATTAAATTCCATTCTCTGCTCCCTGCTACAAATGTTCTTTTTGGTCAAAATTTTTTTTTCAACCATGGCTATACATGGCTATCATCTATTCATTAGAGTATCTTGTCAGGTCAGCAAATTTTTATAGTTTAGTTCTTGTTTTTCCATTACAAACTCATGTTAAGACATTATTCTCCACAGTACTAGTTCAGAAACAGCCAATTTTGCCTTTACTTTTGAAGTCTGTTGTTTAGTAAGTTTAAGTTAAATTTCCTGGATCCTTCATTTTCAGAATACAAACGTGAATTAATTTTGAAAAAAAAAAAAGAATACAAACGTGAATTCTGTTAACTGAGGCTACATAAGATGCTCAGTTACCAAGTGTCAGTTTGAACTAATTCTAGATTTTTGGACCATCAGCCCTGTTATCCTTCCTGCATTTCCCATAGATTTTCAGTTGCTTTTTGTATTAGTCTTTTTTTTGGTCAAAACACTGAGTGCCCCGCCCCACCTCCAACGCCCACCACCATGCATACACAAGATGCCAGGAAGGAAGAAGTATGATTCATAGGAAAATGAGAAAAGAATGTCTTGAATATTGGGATGAAATTACTGCTCTTCTCATCTAACAGAATTCTCATTTCCTGCCCAGAATCATTTCTTCCCATTGAAATAGCAACAACTGTAATTCTAGCTAGGGATGTGTGAATGTATGGAGGCAGTGGGAGATGTTGGGGGAGGACTAGAAAAAAAGAGGGTATGAAGCTCTTGTCATTTCCTGTTTGTGAATCTTTCTTTTGGTTATGGTGGTTGGAAAGGGTAAGACTCTTTGGACCCCTATGGTGCTTGTGGTGGTGGTGGGGGCTGTTGAAGAGTGTTGAGCCAGTATGGTACACTAGATCAGAGCACTTTTGTGGCAGAAATAACATTAATAAATAATGGACAGCAACCAGATGTGGGAGACCAGTGGAGTAATCATGGGTTTCACTTTCTCATCCCAGGTGATTCTTTTTTATACACATAGTCCTGAATTTGGTCTTTTAGCTTCCATGTGAAACTAGTGAAATATGAGATGTTTTGATTTGTCAGAAAGGAAGTAGGGAGAGGTGAAAAAAAGGGATAAATGATGGGTACATCAAAATGGTATCCTAAGTATTACATTCAAATTTTCAAAATATTCATTTGACTTTAAAAGATTTATTTGTACACTTATAGGGGAAAAACGTAGATCTTTGACTTGGAAGACATTTGTAAACAATAGAGGTTTGTTTTTTCATGAGCTAAGATGGACTTCTGGTATTTCAAATGATTAATTGCCTTGAATTGCTTTAAAAAATTACTTTCTTGCTTCTGTGATTTTCTCATGACAAAACTTGAGGGAAGTAGTAGTAGTATCCCTCTGCCAAATTTTAATAATTGGGGTGGTACTTACTAAAAACAATTTTTTCATAGATCTCCTTTCCTCTTTCTATAGAAATAAAATTAAGATTTAAAAATCCTGGCATTTTAGAATATGAAAAATAACATCAACTTAACATCAATATATGAAACATCAAAAATTTTGGAAACGTAGTATTTATAGATGCTCTGCATTTCAGTTATACATGATCCGAATTCAATGTTTATGCTACTATACTTACAGTTTGATTTTGGATTTACTTAAATTTCTTCACCTTTCATATTTCATTAAAAAGATACTCTGACTTTCTCGTCCCTAGTAGTCCCTGATAATAGTTCTTTTCCTCCTAGGAAACCCAGGCCCTTATTAATGAGGTCCAGATCTGAGTCACTAATCCACATTCCCAGAAGCCATGCTTTCAGGTGGCTCTTCCATACCGCTTTACCTCTGGACCAAGATGATCAGAAGTGGAATCCTTCAAGTGAATAGGTCATGTTTGAAAATTCTCCCAACTATAGTTATGACTCTTTTTTTAATCTAAAAATACAATTTAATCTCCTTTGGCCATATATAAGACCAGATTTCCAATTCAACAACAAATAAAAGGGTTGACGTATCAGGTACCAAATTAGTGCCACATGTAAGCTTCGATTTTCTAAGAGAGAAATAATTATGCAAATCCTTAATATCACTCACATTAATGCGTTGCCAAGTAGCATATAAACCAATTATCATTCTTATTAAGCAATGAGTACATATTATGAAAATTCTTTCCCACTTTTGTCCCTTTATATAAATGTCCTGTTAAAAGTATTAGTCAAAACTGCTTTCTAATAAATGTTTATGATGTAATATGGTTTATAAAAGCACCCCTTATGTTATGGTTACAATAAAACTTTACTTTGCTTCTCTTGTTTTATCTAACATATTTGAAAATTTAATTTTAAAAACATAATTTTTCATTACTACAGTGATATTCCATTATGACTTTCTTTTACATGGTTCATTCTTTTATTGACTTTAGTATCTGCAAAATAAACCAATTCATATATTACATTTTGGTAAAGTATAGCTAGCTATCCCAGTACAAATTTAAGATTCTTACAAGATATTTATGAATCTTGAAATCAGTATAGGTTTGATTCAATTTCAGAAATAGCAATTGAATACCTACTATCACTGTCTGAAATTATATAAAACAAAATCTTTCTTTTCTTTTTTATTGCCTCCTTCTGGAGAGTACTGAGTTCCATGAGAGTGGGAAAGTTCTATTTTCATTTTTTTCAACTGCTGGATTCCTAGCTTCTAGAATATTTCATGGCACTTAGTAAGCTATCTCTATATATTTGCTGAATGAATTCACTTATTAAAAAATGTTTATTGAGGGTCAGTAATGTGCCAAATATCTAGGCACTGGGGATAAAGTAGTGAATAAGCCAAAGTTCTGGGTTTTTGGAGTTTACTTTCAAGTGGGAAGAGATAGATAATAACAAACAATTAAATATGTAATATGTCTTGTGTTAATAAGTGCTAAGAAGAAAAATAAAGCAGGGCAAGGGATAGAGTGTAGGCTGGGGAGAGAGAATTGCTGTCTTAGCTAGAGAATTTGGTGAAGGCCTCTCTGAAAAGGTGAGTAATGAGTGAATGTTACTATCCTTGTGCCACTGCCACAGGAAATAGAAAGAAAATATGAACAACCTGGTTTTTGACCATAAGGTGTTTATAATCTAAGACAGAGTCAGACATATTACATATTGTATACATAATGTACAAAGATAGTGGCATGCATAGAGTGCTATGGAAACAATACTTGGAGAATGGAGTATAACCAGATATTTTTAGCAAATAAAGTATATGGTGCTGGGGTGGGGGACAAGTATAAACAGGCTGAAAATACAGAACTGAGTCTAGGCTTTGAAGATTCTTCCAGATTAAGGATTTTGAGCTTCAGCCAGTAGGCGGTGGGAAACCAATAGTGGGTTTTTAGACCTGAAAAGGGAACTATCAGATTTGTATTCTAGAAAAATATCTTTGGTAGCTCAATGGAGGACGATTAGAGGGAATGAGATTGGGTGAGCTGATGTTTTAACAGAATGTATAATCAAATAATACTTGAAATAACAGATCATCCAGGTGGGCTAAGCCCTTTTTTCTGGCAAAAAGGGGGGCTTCCCAAGGTTATTTTTAAAGGTTTATTTATTTATTTTTAGAGAGAGAGAGTCAGGAAGGGGCAGAGGGAGAGGGAGAGAGAGTCTTAAGCAGGCTCCACACCTAGTGCAAAGCCTGGCGTGGGGCTCCATCTGACAACCCTGAGATCACGACCTGAGCAAAACCAAGAGTTGGATACTTAACTGACTGTACCATTCAGGTGCCCCTTCCAAGGTTATTTTTAATGGTAGAATTGGATCACTATATGAAGTCATAAGAAAAAAGTAAATCATGTTTGATGGTAAAAATTCTAGCTGAGATACTCCAATCAAGAAAAAGGTAAGAGTAAAGATTTATAATCTTGTAATTATAGAATAATTGTAATTTATGCACCCAATTTTCTATTTACACTTGTGTTTCCCTTTTTAATCCACATGGTGTCATTTTTCACATGTGTTTTCTGAGAGAAGTTATTTTTCATTCACAGGCAGTAGTGGTGACTCACTTTATCCCTTTTGGGTATTAGATGCTCTGATTTCATTCAGGAGATTTTCCAATTCACCAGACAGTATATTAGACATTGTTGTCTAGTTGGAATTTACTTGGGGGGGAAATCCTTAAATATATCAGCATTGCTTACATATATAACTATATAAGCATTGCTTATATATAACTAAACACAATTTAGTCAGCAAAAACTCAATTTGATGAGGAATTTATATTAGTTTCCTAGGGCTTTCCTAACAAAGTGCCACAGACTGGGTGGCTAAAACAACAGATTTTTTTCGTTTGTTTCACAGTTCTGGAAGCTAAATGTTTTAGATCAGGGTATAGGCAGGGTTGGTTCCTTCTGAGGGCAGTGAGGAAAAAATCTGTCCAAGCCTCTCCTCTTGGCTTGCAGATGACTGTCTTCTACATGTGTCTTCACAGGTCTTACCTCTGTATGTGTGTATGTCTGAACTTCCTCTTCTTAGAGTGACACCAGTCATACTGGATTAGGGCTCCTTCTAATGACCCCATATTAATTGATTACCTTTCTTAGAGACCCTATGTCCAAATATGGTCACATTCTGAGGTATTGGGGGTTAGAGTTTCAACATACAAAGTTTGGGGAGTGGGGGGACACAATTCAGCCATAGCAAAGTCTAAATGTTTTTCCCTTTCTCACCATATCTCCAATTTCCCTAAGGTGACAATTTTAGTTTAATAGACCTGACTCCTTTCACAGGAACTTCTGGTTTCTTGCTCTCATCATCACTTGTCCTCATTAGCAAGGTCATTAAATATCTGCCTGCACATTACTAAAAATTTGTTTGGGATAATTTGCTTATAGTCTTCACTAATTATTTTAGCTTACAGTCATGTTTCCTTCCCTGATTTCCTCAGGACAGCGATGTATAATTTAGTACTTTAGTCATGAGTTAGAGTGGGTTTTTTTTCTTCATTGCACATTCACAAATGTCTTTTCAAGATTTTGCTTTTCTAAAAAAAAAAAAAGATTGCATTTCTTGAAAGCTGGTATGCTTCTGGCATTTGTTTTTCTCTGTTCTTCAGAATATTTAACATAGTTCCAGATCCCCAGTTGGTACTTGAGAAATTTGTTTATGGGCACACTGTAGTGTAGTTATCCCAAGTTTTTGAATGAAAGCTGTGGAATCTGAATTATGAAGCTTGTAGTAGGAAAAGGCTACACTGGGGAAATTGCATAATGTGATGGAAAATGAACAAAATATTTGTGTTTGAATCTTGACTCTGCTGTTTGCCCACTTTGTGATTTTAGAAAAGTCACTTACCCTCTCTGAACCTCAGTTTTCTCATCAGTAAAATGGGGTTATTATTAATAACTTGCTCATAAAGTTGCTATGAAGATTAAATAACACACAATATTAAATAGGATGCATGCAGTATTTGGCATAATGTCCAACATATGTGATGCAGCCATAAAATGCATATTGTTATATTCACACTTTAACATTTCTGAATTCAGGATGTATCATATATTTAGTGTCAAAGAAAATCTGTCATCCTTCAGACAGGAAAGTCAGGTGTAACATAGTCCTTATGTCTATGTGAGTGGACTTAGTCATGCAGAGAATATAACTACTCACCCACTTGTTGCTTCAGTTAAATGCTTTGTACTAGTAGCATAAACTTAAATTTGGATATCTGATTATTGCTTTAAATGTCTTCAAAAGGATTATATTATGATCCTTTGACATAGCTTTGACATAAATAGTTACTGTGGAATACAAGATCACCTATCATATGCCAAGTAATTCATTTAAAGACAATAGAAAATTTCAGATCTTTTGAAATTAGTTGTATAATTTTCAGAATTAGGAAGAGTTCTAGTACCAATTCATGAATAATGAAGAACAAACACTAAAGCTAATTCTATGGAAACAATCAACCCTAATTGAGGGACATTCTGCAAAATAACTGCTCTTAAAATATACCAGTGTGAGGAAAAGCAAGGAAAGTTGAGAAACTGTTTAGGATTAAAGGAGACTGAACTGGCATGACAACTAAATAGAATGTATGATTCTGGATTGAATCCTGAATTAGAAAAAATTAAAATAAAATTACTATAAAGGATAGCACTGGGATAATTGGTGAAAATTTGGTATGGACTTTTTGAAAATAATATGGTATCAATGTTAAATTTGCCAAATTTTCTTACTCTTATGCTTATTCGATTTATATAATATTTTTGAATATTGTAACTAATCTAGTTATACTGAATTATTTAAGAGTTATCACAGGTACAGTTGAGTTCCCCAAAAAGTTTATGAGAGGCTACCACTTGTGGGAAGTGAGAAAGTAGAATTAGGTGGAGACGCACTGCAATGCTGTCATAACAAAGAACTCAGCTGGTGACACAAGTTGCTCTGAAGCTGGGCTGGCCTTAAGGGGCTGTCTTGAATTTGAGGCAAGCAGGGCAGAACTTTATACCCTTGCATCAGCCAGTTATTGGGTAGAAGATGCCCCAGGGAAAAGAGTGTGAACTTTGTCAAGGCGGATCTCTTTAACCAAGAACAGTTTCAGAAAGGGACTCAGTTGCAAGCTGTTCGTTACCAAAATTTTCCTTGTTGTCAGACCACAGTGTCCACTCCAGCCATAATATATGCAATTTACTCTAAAATGACTCAGCAAATAAATATGATGTAAGAATAAAAATAAAAACAAGAATGTGGAAAAGCAGGAAAGAAAAAGTTCAAATTGGCAAAATACTAAATAACTGGTAAAACCAGGTGAAGGGTATACTGTTCTCAATTTTTCTGTAGGTTTGAATTTTTTATTTAAAAAACTCAAAAGTTGGGCGCCTGGGTGGCTCAGTTGGTTAAGCAACCGCCTTCGGCTCGGGTCATGATCCTGGAGTCCCGGGATCGAGTCCCGCATCGGGCTCCCTGCTCAGCGAGGAGCCTGCTTCTCCCTCTGACCCTCTCCCCTCTCATGTACTCTCTCTCATTCTTGCTCTCTCAAATAAATAAATAAATAAAACTAAAAAAATAAAAATAAATAAAAAACTCAAAAGTTTAGGGGCACCTGGGTGGCTCAGTTGGTTAATGTCTGTCTCTTGATTTCAGCTCAGGTCATGATCTCAGGGTTGTGAGATCAAGCCCCAAGTTGGGCTTTGCACTGGGCATGGAACCTGCTTGAGATTTTCTCTGTCTGTCTGTCTGTCTCTCTACCCCCCAACTCTAAAACAAAAAAAACCCTCAAAGTTTAAAAAATGAAATTCCTCTGTGATTCCAATATACCACCAAACCAGGGGACTATAAGACAAAGTCATCTTCAGAATTCATTTCTGCTCTAACATGATGGGATTCTGTGACATGATCAGATAACTTATGATGCAGTTGCTTGGACTCTTGATTGCATAGAACCACAGCATACTTCCTACATGCTTTTTTTTCCACATGAGTTTCCAAACTTTGGTGAATCATATTATTTAATTAAGTTGGCTTGAGGAATTATGATACCAAATTGGGATTCATAAATAAAACTATTCTTTTTTTCCATTTTGTTAATCAACAGTACACAAGTTTCTCTGTTAAAGATCAATCATTTCACATTTGTGGAAAAACAGAGAAGCTAAAAATAAATTGTGTAAATTTAAGATAAAGTTATTGGGTCTTTCAGTTTATAAAATTCTGTTGTGGTAGATGCATACTGTCAATACTTTCTTGAAAATTGCTTCAAGAGAAGCAAATAATATCTCTGTGTTTATTAAAAGCTAAAGGAATATGGCAGGTACAGGTAAATTTATAGCTTTAAATTGTGAAATCTTCTTTGAGATACTTATTTCATAATAAGTGTCTCGGGGTGATGGGTATTAAGGAGGGCACATATTGAATGGAGCACTGGGTGTTATATGCAAACAGTGAATCATGGAACACTACATCAAAAGCTAATGATGTTATGTATGGTGACTAATATAACATAATAAAACAAAATTTAAAAAACAAACAAACAAACAAAAAACTGGGGCATTTAATTCCTTCTTCACATCATATGCTGAACCTGGCAGAGGACACCCACCTCCACCAGAACATCAGAGGTAGAATGATGGAGAAGGCTCAGGTGGCAGGCTCACCCTGCCCCTCTTGGAGCTTGTGAAGGAAAGGGGCCATGGTGTTGAAGTAGTTTTTAAAATAAACAGCATTTCTTTGTTGTCTTGTATCTAGAGTCTAGCTCACCAGACTGAAATGTATCCGAAACACCCCTGGTTTTAGGTTTGATGATGGTCATGTCTTCCCAATTTGTTCTTAATGTTAAATTGAAAAGGGTACTAAGAACAGTTATTTTCTTATGAAAGGTTTGGTGACTCTTTTCTTTTAGGGATTGAATGCATTCAACTAACAATTTTGAGCATAGGCTCTGGAGTCAATCTGCCTGGATATGAATTCCAGTTTAACACATAGCTGCATGTCCTTTAGAAAATTACTTAACTGCTCTGTGTCTCAGTTTCCATATATATATATATATATATATATATATATATATATATATATATATATATATATATATATATAAAGATAATAATAGTACCCTATGTTATAGAGTTGTTCTGAAGATTAACTGAGTTAAAATGTGTAGAATGCCTGGCACGAAAGTGCTTAATAACTATTGGATGTTATTATTCTCATTATTACTAGGTATCTACATTCTGTACTAGACTCATATGTTTTAACCTACATCATTATTATTTCACAGATTTTATAAAAATGAAGATGCAGGTTAAGTAATTTTTAACCTGAAATAATCTAGATCATCTAGTTACTAAGTAGGAGAGCTAGAATTCAAACTTCAAGCCCAGTTTCATTCCACCATTGTGGACTCATGAGTAGGTGAGTTCCAATATATTTCTCCGCTATATGCTACAGATATGAGCATCTGTGCACATTGTTTCTGATCAGATTACATATCGTTAAGAATGCATTCTATTTCTTATTCATATTTGTGTCCCATGCAATACCTAGTTTAGTGCCTTGAAAATAGCAGTTGTTCAGTGATTATTTGTCCCAAAAATTCCTAAACAAAAGTACTGTTGATTTTCAAAAGTTGGTTGGTGCTTATATTTTGGTTTTACATATCTCTATTCCAATATTTAGTAAGGAAGGATGCAGCAGATTGAGTTTTAAGCTTCTCACCGGAAATTGGCCAGTTGAACTTTTGCTTTCTCCAACAATGAAATTTAATGGTTCTTTGATTCCACTATAGTTTTGTGTGAAACAAACCTGTTCTTTGCCTTTAAATAGATTATTTTTAAAATGTTAATTAGTGTGGCTGGGTCTGGTGGTTATTTCCTGATTCATAATTAGATCTTTTGATTTAACTAATTTTAAGCATTATATTTATATATTTATATTCTTATTTTATATTATATTTATATATTTATATCCTTATTTTTCTATAAATTTATTACCATTTAGATGATATCCTGTCATTTCTTTGGACTTCACTTATCTTATCAGCAACATAAAGAGGTCAGATTAGATGGCTGTCTAAAATATGACTATAAGTTATTGCTCTTTATAAGAACACAACTTTAGGGATGCCTGGGTGGCTCAGTTGGTTAAGGGTCTGCTTTCAGCTCAGGTCATGATCCCAGGGTTCATTCTGGGATCGAGTCCCACATAGGGCTCCTTGCTCAGCAGGGAGCCTGCTTCTCCCTCTGCCTGCCACTCCCCCTGCTTGTGCTCACTCTGTCTCCCTCTCTCTCTCTCTGGCAAATAAATAAATAAAATCTTAAAAAAAAAAAAGAAGAGAACTTTATAATATGAAGTAGTTTATTTCCATACCAACCAAGGCTGTTTACTTTAAGATTAACAAATTTGATGGATATTAGTTTTTGATGGTTTGAGTCCTGCCTATTGGTTTTGGGGTAACAATGTCAATATTCTGAATCTGCTGCTTTGGGGACCAGTTAGGTGAACTGGTGTGAATTTTAACGAACTATTGATTTTAATATTAATTATCTGAAGTGCCTTGATCAACTTTGTCCATGTGCTTCACCTTAAACATAATATAGACAGATTCATTAGGATCCAAGCTATGAACTGTATACCTCTCTCCTTTCTTCCCTAATCCTTTCTCCTCACTCTTCCCTTTCCCTTCAAACCCTCCTTCTGCCTTCCTTCCTTTCCCCCTCCTCTCTTTTCCTCTTCACTCCTTTATTCTCTCCCTCCTTCTTTTCTTCCTCCCGCCCTTCCTCCCTTAATTCCTTTGTTCTTTCCTTCCTTCCTTTCTCCACAACAAGTTTAGTAAGAACTCATTGCCAGGCACCGTGCTCAGTACTTAGCATTCAAGCCTTTAATTAGCCCTTGTCCTCAAGGAGCTTAGTCTAGTAGGGCAGACACCTTTAAAAAATGGATACTAATTGTGAAATAAATTGGTAAGTATATCAGTATCAAAAGCATCAATGCACTCTGGTAGGGTTAGATAGGGTTTAGGATTAGGAAATGCATCCCCAGTGTGGTGATAAATGGTTTGGGACTAGCCAGGCAAGAATGAGTCACTGTAATAAAAGCGGAAAGTGTATACATTACAGGCAGAACAAGGTTGCAATGGCACAAGGCCAAGAGACAGTGGTGTGGGAGCTATGGCCTAAAGTTAAACAGTTCCCTGTGTGAGATCACCCCTCTGTGATCTCATTTCATATAAAGTAGCTTGAACTTAATATTGTGGATGAGAGGAAATCACTGATGATGACACTGGTGACACAACCAGAATGTTTTTCAAGAGCAATGAATTCCATTTGATTCAACCACTTTGATTTATCTGATCCTCAAGTGTGACTAAAGTCACGGTTTATGAATTCATAAAGGAGGGGTGCTAATTTATAATTTATAGCCCATAAAGATAATGAAATTAACCCCTGTTTCACAATTTCCTTTTATTATTAATAAATGTTTGGTGTTTAATGTGCATTAAGTAACAATAATGGGATGTTCTACTTTAAGAAAATCTGATCTACATTAAGGCAAATTTGCAAATCAGATAAATTAGGAGAGAAGTATTGATAGTACTTTTTGTTTTTTTTTTCCCCTTTAGAAAGCAAACTTCTGCTTCAGTAGGGAACTCCTCTTGTGCATTTTAAAAAGTAAATTTTTATACTGAATTCATTAGGAAAAATAAATTACATAAAATGAAGTATGTATAAAACACTGTTAAGGATGTTTATGGGACACAAAAGTCATAATCTCTATTTTTGAGAAAGCTACAATTATCACTTATCATTATAAAACAGTCTTTTCACACCAACAGGGTATCTGTTGTCCCCTTTTTTTCTGTTATTTGTTGTTTTTTTTTTCTGGATATAATTGAAAAACAGTGAATGGCAAACCAGACGGCTTCTCATCTGTTAACATTTCCTACAGGTCACCCTCATTTAGAAGTCAATTTCTGTCTTTAATTTTTACAGAGGGGCTTCTGGGTGGCTCAGTCGGTTAAATGTCTGACCAGGTCAGGTCATGAACTTGAACTCCTGGGATCTAACCCACATCAGTCTCCCCACTCATCAGGAAGTCTGCTTGTCCCTCTTCCTCGGCTCCTCCTCCTGCTTGTGCTCTCTCTGTCTCTTTCTCAAATAAATAAGTAAAATCTTAAAAAAAATTTTTTTTTTACAGAGAAGCTGATGTTGCAGAAAGAATGCGTTTTTATTAGGGAAATTTTGGGTAAGGGCAACTAGATTGTTCTTGAACTTTAAGACATAAAGCTTATAGAGGGCACTGAGACAAAGTAGTAATAGGTGGTCAACATATGTAATTTATTCTGCACTGAACCATCTAGAAACAACACACTAGTTAGGATTTTACATCTGACTGGCATATATACCTTTTACTTTTTTGAGTTTTGTGACTGTTCTTTGTACCCTTGAAAAGAACACTAGGTACATTAAAGAACAATATGTCTGTCCAAACAAATTTGAAAGGCCAACACCCTGCCTATCAAATTAAGCTTCTTGACTTATGCTTGCTTCTCTTAGTGTAACACCCATATGGTTTGAGGGAAAACATATCCTTTAGAAAACAGGGAAGACTTTCACAGTTTGGATTTATCAAACTTCTTGTAGTGCCCTGAGTTTCATTAAAATCTCCCATACAGTTTTGCAAAGTGCTCCTTTCCTCACTTAAAATGCCCACATATTTTATTCTATGTGTTTCATATTCATTTAGACATCTCATTAAGCTGAAGTCTAAGAACTACTCAGTCCCCAGAAAGACCTTTCCTACTAGCATGTGGTTCTTAAAAATAGAAAATTACACTTTGCCAAATGCAAATGAATTCCAGACCTTTATTTTCAAAAGGACTTCATAAAACTGGAAAAAACTTCCACATTCCTATCCTTATTCTTGCGATATTCAGGTATGGTAGCCTTTCTTAAAGTGTGGTCTCCCTACATCAAAGTCCCCACAGGGTTGTTAAAAATGCCTCTTTGTGGGTCCCAACACAAAATTACTAAATTCAAATCCCTGCTTGATTTATATTGTGTGATTCTTTAGAAGGAACTGCAGGCATACAGTAGCTACTCAATGTTTTAATTATTATTATCTAAATGCTTTCAGACATCTTAATTTGTTCAGTAGGCATTTGGAATTTGCCATGTCTAAAATTGAATTCAACATCATTCTTCCAAATAATGAAAAGCATGCCTTGTTTCAATGCAAGGTACCATCATTGTTCAAGTCAGGACACAGCAGTCACTCCCCTCCTAGCTCCAATTGTCAATGTATCCTGTAATTTTACCTCTTTAACATTTTTCTAGTTAATCCTTTCATTTCCATGTCTCCTGCTACAGGCTATTTAGATGCATAACATTCGTTCTGGATGGGCCCAAATTTCTGAAATTATCTCTTTCCTTTGCCTATAGTCCTCCAAATTGTGCAATAACTAAACCATTCTCCACACTGTGATCTTTCTTAAAACAGATATCCAATGATGCACCTTCCTTCTTGACTCCCTGGGCTCAGGTTATGGTTCCTTATTTATGTCCAGAATGCAGAAGTTAGTGGAAGGGGCATTTTAATTCATCCCTCATCCTCAGCTGTTCCAGACTTATGCATTATTACAACCCATTCTCCTGGATTATGTTCTGGAGATTAATTAATTTTTTAAAAAGATTTATTTATTTATCTTATTGTGTTTTTTAAAGATTTTATTTATTTACCTGAGAGAGAGAGTAAGCGAGAGAGAGAGCATGAGTGGAGGAGGGGGCAGAGGAAGAGGGAGAAGCAGACTCCCCGCTGAGCAGGGAGCCCAACATGGGGCTCCATCCCAAGACCCCGGGGCCACGACCTGAGTTGAAGGCAGATGCTTAATCTGCTTAACCGACTGAGCCACCCAGGTACCCCGATTTATTTATATATTTGAGAGAGAGAGAGAGATGGGGAGAGAGGGAGAGAGAGAGAATCCTCAAGCAGACTCCCTGCTGAGTAGGGAGGTTGACACAGGGTTCCATCCTAGGACCCTGAGATCATGAGCTAGGCTGAAATCAAAAGTTGGATTCTCAACCGACTGAGCTACCCAGTAACCCTGGAGATTAATTTAATGGTTCTCTAGAGCTGGAAATGTCTAGAGATCAGATAATGCAACCCGCTGAAAAGAATGTTTCTTTCATTGATTATTGCTTTTATACTAAATCTTTTACTAAAGTGCCACTCAGTTTCTTAATACATGTTGTCATATTTTGCTATTTTTTCAGTCTCTTCTTAGAATTGTATAAAGCTGAGGTTTGGGGAGATTCAAAGCAGTTGTCTGGTTGAATCAGTTAAAAAAGTAGGACCCAAGGTTAACTAAGGAGAAGAGCATAGACTAAGTTTAGGATCAAATAATTCAAGTACTAATCCTATAATAGTTTTACTAGATATATTGCAGTGATTTTCTATGGGTTTTGATAGGCATGAACAAGAGCTTGAGAAACAGTTTTTAAAGTTTTATTGAGAGACTAAGGATTTATGTTCTAGATCTAACCATTTTTAGTTAAAATGGGCCTCTTATTAAATCTGGGTGGTTATAGAGAGAAGAAACTGGAAATGAATATGGGGAAGGAGATTAAAGTTTCTTAAAAAAAAAAAATCCCACTCCTACATAACCCCTAATAGTGTGCAAGTTCTCACAATAGCTTGTTAATTCTTTTTCATTAAGAAATATCTAGAGCCAGGGCACCTGGGTGGCTCAGTTGGTTGGGCAGCTGCCTTCGGCTCAGGTCATAATCTCGGAGTCCCGGGATCGAGTCCCGCATTGGGCTCCCTGCTCGGCAGGGGGTCTGCTTCTCCCTCTGACCCTACCCCCTCTTGTGCTCACTCTCTCTCTCAAATAAATAAATAAAATAAAATCTTCAAAAAAAAAAAAAGAAATATCTAGAGCCAGATTTGAACAGTTGTGACCTCTTTGTTGTATTATATGCTTAGAAGTAAATGTAGTTTTATGACCTCACTGATACGAGGAATTCTTAATTGCAGGAAACAAACTGAGGGTTGCTGGAGTGGGGGGTGGGGTGGGATGGATGGGGTGACTGGGTGATAGACACTGGGGAGGGTATGTGCTCTGGTAAGCGCTGTGAATTGTGCAAGACTGTTGAATCTCAGATCTGTACCTCTGAAACAAATAATGCAATATATGTTAAGAAAAAAAAAGAAGAAGAAGAAGAAGAAGGTAGCAGGAGGGGAAGAATGAAGGGGGGGAAATCGGAGGGGTATAGGAACCATGAGGGACGATGGACTCTGAAAAACAAACAGGGTTCTAGAGGGGAGGGGGTGGGAGGATGGATTAGCCTGGTGATGGGTATTGAGGAGGGCACGTTCTGCATGGAGCACTGGGTGTTATGCACAAACAATGAATCATGGAACACTACATCTAAAACTAATGATATAATGTATGGGGATTAACATAAGAATAAAAAAATAAAAATTAAAAAAAAAGAAGTAAATGTAGTTTTTTTAAAAAGCTTATTTCTGAGAATCAGGAATAAGAAATCCTTTGGTGCTTCTTGTCACAGTCACTCATCAACCACCAATTCTTGAATTAGACTGTAATGGTGTTACGACAGCACTCAGTATTCAAAGGTTGGGTGAGTTGAAGAAAATACTCTTGTCTATGTTGTAACTCATGTACATATTTTTGATATTACTATAAAATTACTATAAAATAAGAGTTTCATTAGGTGCACACTAAATGTTACCCTTTTTATTTGATTGTTACATCATTTGTAGGTAAGGAAATCCAATCCTGTAGCTTATCTATATTTATGTCAAGTATTGAGCACAGCACAGCACAGCTATATTCTTGGGAGATGGAAGCATCAATTTTGTTGTTATTGTGGCATTAGAATGAGTTTTGGCTTTGACTAAAAAATAAGAACTAAATCTAGGACTGAAATCCAGGCTTTTTCAAATTACTCTGATACCATGAGATTTTATTTAATCTCTTTGTGCTCTAGTCAAGTAGGATTATACAATGGGAATAATGCTGTCTTCCCTATTTTATAAGGTAATACTGAAAGTAAGGGTGAAGTAAAATCTGTACTCTTTAAAAAATTAAAACATTATACAAATCTAAAATGGTGCTATTACATTTGTTTGGCTAATGCTGATAATAATTTGCAAGAACAAGATCATTTATATTTTCAGCCCTAGTCATTTTTGTTAGGATTATAGAGGCAGAGATGTAAAAATATTGACAAATTATAGCTATTTCTCAGAATCATATTTTTCAAAAGCAACTATTTCTGGAAGAAATGTAGAAAGTGATTCATTTGTACTGTGGAAAATGTATTTTTCCCTAAAAATAAGAATGTATTTTTTGGGTATGTAACCAATAAATTCTGATTAAAATCAGTTTAGCACTTTCTTTTTTAATCATCTCTTTCAGCTACTGTTCCTTGGCATTTATTGTTCAGTTATTGTTTTGCCATATGTGTGCTGAATTTTGTGGGGAAATATAGAAAAATTAAGAAACATGCTACTTGTGTTGAAAGAGTTTACAACCTTATAAAATAAAATAAGTTATATGTTTGGCATTTTTATTGAACAGGTTTTGGAGATAGTTCTCATACTCCCTAAAATTGTTTTACAAAGCCTAAGGGATCTAGCCTATTAAAATTCCTTTGACTTGGTTTCCCTGTAAGGATATTCACCAATACCAATGATAGCCCCTTAGATTTCTGACTTTTTATCAGCCAATAATTTCTGTTGATTGGTACTTCTTTGTTTTGCATTTAAAATAGTTGTTTCTAATACTTACTATGGGACACTATAAAATGTTGAGGTGCTTTCTCCATCATCAAAGTATGATTAAATTTTGCTGAATTTAATTTTAAGGTTAAATACAGTAGTTTAAGCTTTTTAACTTCATGATTGTAATCTCCTGGAGGGAAGATCTATGTGTTTTACTTTCTTGTATACCCCAAACATTGTATCTTGTGCATAAAATGATACTATTTTTTTTCCTTAAAAGCTGAAGATCTTATTAGGAATTGTTATATACTTATATAAATTTAACAATAGTTGCATGAAATACAACATTGTTTAATTATACAAAGAAAAAACTGAAGTTTGAGTATGAAGGTTATGATGTCCATTTGAAGTGAGGAATTTCAAATTATTACTTCACAAAATGAAATCTGCATTATTTTCAAGTCTATTAAAATAGTATTAGATTTTCCTTTCACCCTAGTAGCTGAAATCCTGTTTATTGTAGAAGATGTTGAAAGAGTGAATAAGTATACAAGAATATGGACTTGCTTCTTTCTGGTATTTAAAATTTATTACTCTTTTTAATTTTAACTGATAATCTCTATTAAGTTAAATGTTTGCTGTGTCCCAGAGTCTGGCACTCCAACAGTCAGTCAGCAAATGTTTTTATTAGTTGAGCTAAAAATTTAAATTAAGAAAGTAACAGATGAGACCACACACATACATACACACCACCACCACCACCACCAACAACAACAACATCTGGCACAAATCCCAATGAAGGGAAAACACAATAAAAGCGAGTTTCTTGTTCACTTCCCCCCCGCCTCACATGTGTTCTGCACTTCATAATTTTGCTGTAGGAATTACCTGTTGAGTTCCTTTACTTAAAACCTCAGGTTTGTTGGTAAACATGACAACAGAGGGCCTGGTTCTCTGACTTAATTACAAGTAGTTGTAATTGAATGTCCATGAACGGTCTTTCAAATAAGGGCCAATAGGAAGTATAGTGCAGTTGGTCAAACCATGTCATATCCAACACTTGGTCATGTTTCCCATTTTGCTTTGAGATCTGCTAAAACCTTTGTTTCAATGAACTTTCACTGAAGTGTTGCAAAAGGAAATAAAACATGTTATGTTGATGGAGAACCTGCCCAAATATTATGCTTTCTTTCTCAAAATACATTATTTCTTTTAGGACTAGACTAATCCTAACATGAACTTAGACATAATTACTCACTCCATTCACCTTGTGCAATTAACTGAATAATTACATGAATGTGAACATTGCTTTAGCCAGCCTTTCTCCCATATAATTCTGCAGGGGATATCCTCTTCAGCTGCAGTATTCTGGGACCTAATTATGATGTCTCTTGGAATCTGGCCTGAGTGTAGGAATTCAAGCTGGTTTTCCAGGGCAGAGACCATGCAGAAATCCCAGTTGGGTTCACTAGAATCCAGTTGTAAACATCATGCTATTCAACTGCATTGTAATGGAGTAATCTATTACAGTTCTAATTTATACACTAAAAATGGATGCTAAAATTTTAGTCTTGGTTGTCCAACTTCTCCTTCAGCAGTCCTGAGTGTTGATACTTTTTAGTGTTGAGTGGTAACATTTATAAGATTAATAGGCCCTATTGTGCTATTAATGAGACAAGGTAATTGCTCTTGGTATGGAATTAGAACAAACTGAATAATAAGCTCTAGCTTGGAAGAAGGACCCAACATAGTTAATTTAGAGATTGAAATTATTTCTTCCCAAGGTCAAAGAGTCTTGTGGTGATGGTCTAAACTTCTGAAGCTATATTAAGAAAAATTGAAGATGTATAAACCATTCCTATGTATCTTGACTGAGTGGAAATGAATGAAAGTACATGTTACTTTTCATATTTCCTCAGCTTGACTTATTAAGTCTTCAGAAAGAGACCATAGATGATAGCCACATCACCCTTCTGGGGGAATTATGTTTTATGGACTAGAGTTTTTTAGTTCATTGAGGCCAGAGTATTATCATTTCATAAATCATTCACTATCCAAATTCATCTTCCTTTATAAATGGTGAAATATTATTCACCAGAGAGTGATGTGGAGGAATGATGTATGAAATGAACAAATATGGCTACATGCATTCCATTATGCAATTGAGAATGGGTATTAATTAATCAATCTAGTTATTTAGTTATAGTTGTATATTTGATTCTCTAGTTTATGGTGGTGGCAGCTGCTTGCTTATGTTAACCCTTGGGTTATAGTCCCCAGTTTTGCTTCTCAGTCCTTCTTTCAACCCGTGTAACAAAATTCCCTCTATTACATTCCCACATCCCTGTTTTCTTGGTTGGACCCTGACTGATGGGAATAGGTTCTGTTTTACTGATGGAAAGAAAAAGTGGGAAGTAGTTAAAGAAGAGAAACATAGAGATATTGTTTATGAATTGATGATGTTTATGTTTAGGACTGGCCTTTGAGCTGTCACTTTCTTCCTCCTGCTAAATCTCTAAGTCACTGCTGACTTGCAGTAGTTTAAAAGACCTGAAGTGGATACCTGAAATTGTTAAGTCTTCAGTGGTGATTTTCATTAGAGACTCTACTCTGCTCCGTCATTTGACTTCCAGTCAGTTCAGTTTTCTTCCAGGAGGACATGGGGTTTGTCCATGGAGGGATCCTATATTTTCTCTGTAAATGCAATACATGGAGAAGAAAGAAAGAATTCTTAACAGTTCAATGTGGGAAATTAAGTATTCAGTCCAAATGAATTTTCTTATTCCCCCATAGAGTAGCATTTATGAAGTTCAGACTTCATTTAGCATGGTTTTTGATTCTCCAACCAAATCATAATATCAATAATTTTTCTGTGTACATTTTGGCTGAAATTTTCTCCATAAATAAAGCTCCTACTAAAATGACTTCCTTAATACGATGTTAGATGTGATTAGTTCACTGCAAAACCACAGAAAAATAATATTTATATGATCAACACTGTAAAGGTAATGCCCCAAATACTGGCTGGTCATATGAGTGCTCTATAGAAAGCAATGTAAATGCTCTTTACATCTCTGCCTTTAAAGATATCTCAAAAACCTGTAGCACCTTCTTACTAGACATGCCCCTGGAGGCAAGGGAAACAAACAAAAATGAACTATTGGGACTTCATCAAGATAAAAAGCTTCTGCACAAGGAAGGAAACAATAATACTAAAAGGCAACCTATGGAATGGGAGAAAATATTTGCAGATTACATATCTGATAAAGGGTTAGTATCCAAAATCTATAAAGTCAACACCCCCAAAACAATCCAGTTAAGAAATGGACAGAAGACATGAATAGACATTTTTCCAAAAAAGACATACAGTTGACTAACAGACACATGAAAAAATGCTCAACATCACTCATCATCAGGGAAATATAAATCAAAACCACAATGAGATACCACTTCACACCTGTCAGAATGGCTAAAATTAACAATACAGAAAACAACAGATGTTGGCAAGGATGTGGAGAAAGGGGAACAGTCTTACACTGTTGGTGGGAATGCAAACTGGTGGAGTCACTCTGAAAAACAGTATGAAGTTTCCTCAAAAAGTTAAAAATAGAACTACCATACAACTGCCCTACTAGGTATTTACCCAAAGGATACAAAATACTGATTTAAAGGGGCACATGCACCTTGATGTTTATAGCAGCATTATCAGCAATAGCCAAATTATGGAAGAGTCCAAATGTCCATTGATGGATGAATGGATAAAGATGATATATATATCAATGGAATATTACTCAGCGATCAAAAAGAATGAAATCTTGCCATTTGCAATGACATGGATGACGCTAGAGTGTATTATGCTGAGCAAAACAAGTCAGTCAGAGAAAGACAAATACCATATAATTTCACTCATATGTGGAATTTAATAAAAAAAACAGATGAACATAGGGGAAGGAAGAAAAAAAAAGAGAGACTTATCTATAGAGAACAAACTGAGGGTTGCTGGATGGGCTAAATGGGTAATATTAAGGAGGGCGCTTGTGATGAGCACTATGTAAGTGATGAATCACTAAATACTCCTGAAACCAATATTATACTATATGTTAACTAACTAGAATTTAAATAAAAACTTAAAAAACAAGGGAAAAAACAAGATCTAAAAAAAGCTATGATGGTCTCAGCTTCTTTATCATAAAGGTTGATCCCTTGGTAAATTTTGTTAAAGAATGACTTACTAAATTGGATCACAAAAAAGATTTTGTGTAATTTGGAGAACTGAAGGCCAAGATAGAAACCAAAATGGGTGTTGTACTTATCCCAGCAAGCTAACGCATTTCCCTGAGACAATCTTGAATTATTAGTTGCCTCCAATTTAAAGCCTTCATATTTCATATCAAAAATCTCAGGTTGAATGAAAACTCAGATGACCTAGGACTGACTTTATGAACACCTTTACATGAATTAGAATTAGGACGTGCAAACCCAAGCTGAGGCAACTAAGTGAATACAGGAGCTTTCTTTGGCTCACGGAAGAACTTGGACAGCCAGGTGCATTAATGCTCTGTGGGCATACATGCATGAAAAGCCTTATGTAAGTGTCAGGTGCCAGGCCGGTGATGATGGTGCATTAAAAATCGTCTGATAGGTGGTAACACAAATCCAGGCTCCTCGTAAAATAAACTTACATTATTTTTTTTGGTAGGAACCAACACTAGGCTGGACAGTTAATGAGCTCCAGAGCTGTTTATTGGTTACTCCTGAGAAGCCTGATGAAGTAGCTCAGTCATGCTAAGATGCCGCTTGGGTGGTGCTGGAAACCTACCCAGCCTCAGTGCCCATTTTCTCCCACAGTATGGTGGATGTTTCCATGAGCCAGATGTCTGCATGGGAATTGGTGGACTTTGTTTGTGCCTTCATTTCCTTATCACATTTTGTTGGCGGGGGAGGAGAGGGGATTTATTGGGTCAGCTGGGTGGCATTAGGTCAGAGGCAGATGGGAAAAGATGGTCTTTGCTAAAGGGTCTCAGCCAGCTTGCCAAAGGCTGTGTTGTAGAGGATGAAAGATAAGCAAACTTAGCAAGTGCAGGGAGAGGAAGCAGCACTTCCTTCAGGCAATTCTCAGAACTGTTTCTAAGCTGTTTACTTCCTATTTTGATACCTAAAGCAACAAGAAACAAGGTCTCTGGACCAGTCTTTGGTTGGCCTTGTCCTGAGCTTGTTTATCCACTCTTTCTGTCAGGAAGCAATTGTGATAAGGCCTCTGGCACTGCTCTGGAAGATTTTTTCCATTTTGTATGTGGCTTTTGATTGATCATGTTGTGAACACAGTGCTCTATTCTTGGATTGATTTATTAACAGAGTTCAAAGAACCTCCACCATTTAGAGGGTTTTGTCCTTTTGCTTAAAGAGAAAGGCATTATTTGCACCTCTGAATAAGGGCATTTCCAGGCTTTCAGTTCAATAACTGATGAAGATTGAGTGGCTTTGTGTCTAGGGATCAATTTGTGTACATCAAAATGTATTATATGTCTATACACGTGACATCTAATTTATTGGCCTGGAGTAAATTTTCTTTTTTTTCTGCTGGGAAATTAGAACATGAAGGCTTCTTAAAGAAAATGCTAGTTTGGACTATTGATTTTGAGACTCTAGGGTTTATTCAAAGAGTTTCTTTTATTTTATACTGTAGGGGGATCCCTTCTTTTCTTCATGCTAAAACTACTGCCCTTCCATAGCCCCCGCCTTTGCAGTGGTTCTGAGCTATACCATGTTTATTTTGAATCACTGGTTATTATTGCATTGGGTCTGTATATGGACTCCGCCTGCTTTGGACCAGGAATTTGATTTGCTTGGCCCCACTTCAAATATTGTCAGCACCCTGTGCATTTAAGGCTCTATAAAAATATGAAATAACAACCACAACTTTATGAGCTGAAAACAGCTTTTCTCACCACACTTACTTCTCAATGGACAACAGCAATTTCCATGTTTGAAAACCAGCCAATATTAAACATCTTTTATTATCTCCTTGCTACTTCCAATAAAACTGATATAATAAGAAATGGGAAGTGTCTTATTTCTCTGGTTTTTAGAAGGTATAGATCCAAAAAAAAAAAAAATGGTTTTCAAAGTCAAAGTAATAAGAATACCCATTCTGCCCTGTAGTGAGAATGCTTAGAAAGTTCATGTTATCTGACAGCTGGTATCAGTTATCGTATTTATTTTTCCTTTTATACCTTGACCACTAACAGAGGAACAAGGAGAACAGAACACAGATGAGATTAGTTTCTTTAAAAAAGAAAAAGTATGACCTTTCTACAACTCAGAGCAGCTTTGGTTTCTGAGAAATCATCTCAAATTCTGAGTAGTCATCAGATAAGGCAATTGTGGCACACCAAATTAAATAAACAAATTAGGTGTTATAATAAACAAATATACAAATTAGGGCAGTTATACAAAGATTCTGGTAGTGACCAATGAGATCTTTTGATTAAGTCATTTTATTCAGTATGTCCATAGGTCATGTTGGGTCAACAAATGTTAGTCCAAGAACTATTGCTGTTTTGTTCTTTAAATACCCATTGTTTGCAGTGAAGAGGGACACAATCATGTGTTTTTTAGAAGACTAATTATTAAAAACATTACTTTCTTTTTATGGGCATTAAATGTCTCTTCTTTTATGAAATGCTTGTTACAGTAGGTAGTCATATGGTTTATGTCTTTATAAAAAATAGAAAAATATGACATCCCAGTGTTGGTCACCAGAATTTCTGGTGAAGTGTAAAATTCTACTATTGTCTTATACCTTTTTCTAAGTCTACAGCTGTTTACTTGCAAGGAGACAATTGTAGCTCTGAGCAGGTACCTGTGATGTCTCCAGTGGAATCTGGAAAGAACACATTGATTCATATACATGAATTAATACACTGATAAGCAAAAAAAGGGGGGGTTGATAGGTTTATATGATGCCAACTGAGTAAAAATTTACAAATATTCATTGGAGTACATCATAGATAAAGATATCAGAGCATATGCTGGGACCCCAGAAAAAAGTCCAAGCTGACATGTAGGATTTCTGGAGGTGATAGCCTCAGTTACACAGCGTCCTTCTTACCTCTGGTATCCATGCTAGCAGATCATCAACTGCAAACAAAAGGCAGCTGCCCTGATTTCAGCAGTAACACAAACCTCTGTTCTATATTTGGACTCTATTCACAAGAGGCGCTTCCCTGGGTCCACAAACAGCTTATTGGCTCTAAGAGCAAGGTC
The DNA here is from genome assembly GCF_029215605.1 of Mirounga angustirostris. Lineage (NCBI taxonomy): Eukaryota > Metazoa > Chordata > Mammalia > Carnivora > Phocidae > Mirounga > Mirounga angustirostris. The sequence goes on from NW_026991715.1 coordinate 128,238,234, forward strand.
TTCAGGCTGAACTCTGCCAGCAGGCCTTGTGGGTAATGATACAGTATTTTGAGATATGATGTTATTAATCATATTGTGATGTATTGCATGGTGAGGCTGAGGAAACACCATTGAACAGCAAAATCCATAGATGCATGGTGAGGCTGAGGAAGTACCATTGAACAGCAAAATCCATAGATGTGAGTTCTCGTTTAGGTTTTCTTTCTTTCTTTCTTTCTTTCTTTCTTTCTTTCTTTCTTTCTTTCTTTCTTTCTTTCTTTCTTTCTTCTTTCTTTCTTTCTTTCTTTCTTTCTTTTCTTTTTCTTCTCTCTCTCTTTCTTTCTTTCTTTCTTTCTTTCTTTCTTTCTTTCTTTCTTTCTTTCTTTCTTCTTTCTTTCAAGATTTATTTATTTTTTAGAAAGAGAGAGAGAGCCAGCAAGCAGGGGGAGGGGCAGGGGAAGGGAGAGAATCTCAAGCAGACTCCTTGATGAGTGCAGAGCTCAATGCAGGGCTCAATCGCAAGACCCTGACATCATGACCTGAGCTGAAATCAAGAGTTGGATGCTTAATGGACTGAGCCACCCAGACACCCCTAGGTTCTATTTCTGATTTGCTGGTGTAGCTTCTTTGGACTTTGGTTTGCTCATTTATAAAATGACAAGTTGGACTAGGTCAGTGTTTCTACTCAGTGTCTGTTTAGCACCTGCATCAGGCTCAAAATAGTTATACAAATACAGATTCCTGGGCTCAACTGGCCCTCATCATGTCAGAATTTTGTGGTATGGCCCTGAAGTCAGCATTTGTAACACTCTCCACCTCTAAATCTTTCACAAGCAAAAGTTTGAGAAATACACTACTGTATCTCTCTGAGGTTCCTTTACACTCTTGTAATCTGCAAGTTTGCTTCTCAAAAGTAAAAATTCTCCTTCCCCCATGAGAATGACTGAGGGCTCTTGAAGGGTGTTTTGTCCAATCTAATTCCTAGATAAAGCATTTTGGAACTGAGTTATCTCCACTATTTTAAGTTAGGAATATTGCCGACATTATAGAAATAAGACAATGCCCTTGAGGGGGAGAAACTTAACAAAATTTTGAAAACACAAATGGCTTTTTACTACTTTTCCCTACAGTCACCTTCAAAAGAATCCATTAAAGGTCCTAACTTCCCCTTTGCGGGCTATGGGTTTGTCTGTGCCACAACCCTGTAGCCAGGTGATTCAGCTCTTTAGGCTTTGGTTCAATGCTGGTAAGAATTCAGTTCTTCCTTGACTCCTTCAGACTAAACATTTGAGTTACGAGCCACATAAAATCATTTGGTAGGGATTGTAGCTAGGGAAATTCAGTTCACAATCTGACACCTCATAAAGCTTTATTTTAGAGTTTGTGGGGTTTGGTGTATATCATTTATTTTTTTGGACTTAAGCAAGCACCTGGATGTGGGTTTTTCTTTTTCTGGCTGACAAAACAAAACGGGGTTCAGTTAATTTCTTCCCTTTAAATGGTTTATGATCTTTGCCTCATTTTATTTGGACTTAATTGGGCTAGCTAGGATCATTGCAAATACAAAGCAGCTGGAGAAGCCTGGCTACAATCACATGAATTTGAGCTTTGGGTTTCCTTTCTCCAGCATGTACAGTGGTATAAAAGACTCTAACTCTGTGCGTATATTTTTATTCTCTAGGACTCCTTTTCCACATGAAAAATACGCTGATTAGATTAGATGATCTTGGTTCCTTCTAGCTTCAAAAAATATCACAGTTTTTATAATTCTATTCTCATTATTCTAGACTATTTGGCAGTATGACCTATAAAAACAAAAATAATAATGTGGAATATAAAACTGGAGAAAAAGGTGGATAGAGGTTTTCTAGAGAAAAGAAAATCTGAAATATTCAAAATACAGAAAGTTAAAAGTTAGACTTAACTTCTATATGGATACAAAGAGAAAATCAGGACAATTAAGTAGACATTATAGGAGATAAATGTATGTTCAAGGAATGGAAAAGCTTTTCAAATATTTGGATTGGTTTAGTAATGGAGTAGAATAGGTTGGCTTTCAGGGCAGTAACTTGCCCATCACTGGGATTGTTCAAGCAGACATATATTTACACATGTCTCAGGAATATTATAGAGAATATTCCTGTGATGATATGAGGTTGAACATTGTAGTCATATGATTTAATAGAGTAATGGTTAGGTAAATCACAAATAGAGATGGCTTGTTCAGGAGTGTTAAAGAACAATGATTTTTTATTTTCAAGAAAAGAAGACAATGGCAACAAGAATGGAGATGTGAAGCATTATTATGTGTGCAGGATACTGTCATGTGGTCTTTTGTGTTTGCAGAGAAGTAAAAAGAATAGAGCAGAGTTTAGATTCCAACAACTATTTTTTGTTCAAGCTATTAGAAAGCACCAATTGGAATAGTAATTAAACAGTCCCTACATCATAGAACTTCTAATTCATTTCATAAGTGTTTAATGAACTCTTACTATATACTAAATATGTGCTGAAATGAAATAGCAAGTGAGTCTTAAAAAGGCATGAATATTTTTAGGGGGAAAAAGATATACCACAGCTCAGTTTTATTAGTAGTATCTTCTAGAGAGGGGGGCCTTGTAAAAAAATGGTAGTTTGGCTTTGACATTACTTCAGTCCTCTTTTAGTTATTTCTCTTCCTGCATTTAGTAACTCTTCCTCATTCATTTGACAAATATTTATTAAATATCTACTAAGTTCAGATACCATTCAAGCTGTAAGAATACATCAATGAACAACAGAGACAAAGTGAGCAGTGCCTTGAATCTGCATTTTGTTTCTGATTATCCAAATTCTAAAATAAGTCTACCTCATTAGAGGCTCGACCTCTACCTGCCCCCTGTAACACACATTAATATGTTGTCAACTCTGTTTCTCATAGTAATTGCAGTAAGAGGAAAGCATGTCAAGGGTGTGGAGACTGAGCAACATTCACATCCCTCCACTTTAACAATAGATAAAAATGTGGTACACTTTGTAAATATGTTGTGGTTAAGGACTGAATCGTGACCCCCTCAATTCACATGTTAAAGTCCTAAGGCCAATATATCAGAATGTGATTGTATTTGGAGACAGGGCCGTTAAAGAGGTAATTAATATAAAATGAGGCATATAGGACACCAGTATGACTGGTGTCCTTATAGGAAGAGGAGATTAGGACACAGACATATACAAAGGGAAACTATGTGAAGACAAAAATAGCCATCTACCAGCCAAGGAGAGAAGCCTCAGAAGAAACCAACCCTACAAGCACCCTGATCTTGGACTTCTAAAGCTCCAGAACTTTGAGAAAATAAGTTTCTGTTTAAGCCATCTAGACTATGTTACTTCATTATGTCAGCCCTGGCAAACTAATACACAGAGTAAGGGATACTCATTAGGACATGATTTAAAATTTTCTTATCATATAGATATGAGGCTGCTATAATTCTGTCCACTGCCCAACATCCTCTTCCCCTCATACCTGCTTTTCCAACACTGACATTGGAAGTCAACACCTGAAAACTCTAACCTCATTATCTGAGACCTTCCAGGGGCTGGCATTGTAAGTCAGTGCAGTGTCTGTCTGGCATATCAATGATTCCCTAAGGAGGAAAGCAGCTTGGTGAGAAGGAATTAGTGACTATTATTATTTTTTTTAAGTATCTGTTTAGAGGCATCCCACTGATATATGCACAAAAGATAGATCTGGTATATCACTATAGGCATATTCCAGCCTTCAGAATGCAAAAAAATCTCCTGAATCTAATTAGATATGGAGTCAAAGTAAAGAATGTCCTTCCCCAAATTGACTGTGGGAGTTTTGTATATTTATTTGAGTGAACTGGGTCAGCTGACAGGACCAGCCAGCTTACAGACTCAAACTGTGATTTATAGTTTAGTGGGAAGGAAGAGCAACTTTAGAAACACAGACCTCTTCTATATTCTGTATGACCCTGGTCCTAGTTGGCCAGCCCCTTCCAAGGCAACACTGTACATCTGCACTGATTTATGCAGACAAAGTCTGCAGCCTGGACATCTTGGTGTGACTCCCTTATCCCAACCCAATGCACATCTTGAGGATTAGGTGGCAGAACCCACCCACCATAGTGGCACCATGAAAAAGGGTTTGTTACCTGTTCATTCAAGGTAATGAGAAGGAGGTACTGTTTGTTTTGAAATAGTTGCTTTAGAAGGAGAAGAACTGATGGGTTTTAGGTTTTGTTTTGTTCTTTAAACAAATTTAGTAAATATTAACCCCCCCTCCCCCCAAAAAAGAAGCAGCAGAGGAAACAGCTGCAGGAAGAAACATTTTCCAAGAAGGTCATCCTAGGTCAAATGTCATTGAGAATGTAGCATGACAAGGAAAAGCTTGAGCAGATCAGGAGGGGTCTGGATTTAATCCCAGCTTCTAGCACAAGAACACAATGATTGGACAGGTCATTTAGACCCAGTGCTTTCTCCTAAGAAATTCAGTCCATGAAGAATAATAATGGTAAAAATATACATAGTGCTTATCCCTAGTCAGGTACTAAATGTTTTATATTTATTGTAACTCAGTTAATGCTCACATAGGGTTCTGAAAGCCTGTTGTCTTATGCAGACATTCTAAAATGCTTCCCAAGATTCCTATCCCCTTGTGTATAGACCCTATATGATCTGCTCCCCCATCCACACCCACTTGAGTATGAACAAGACTTATAAATATGAAGGTTCTCACTCCATGATTATTTTACTTATAACTTTAATAATTTTGTAGATGTTATTAGGGTCCCTAATCAGTTGGTGTTGAGTTAATCACAAAAAGAGATTATCCTAGATGGTCTGACTTCAACTAGGGGAGCCCTTAAAAGGGACTAGGCCCAACCTGAGAGAAGAACTATATAGTGTAAGAGGGATTCTTCTAACTAGCCTTTATGTAGCAAATTGCTGTGTTGTGAAGAGGGCCACATGGCAGGAAAGAACAGGCAGCCTCTAGAAGCTGAGAATGGCCCTTTAATTTACAGTCAAAACAAAGTGGAAACCTTAGTCATATATTCATAAGGAAATGACCCAGATGAGTTAGAAGCAGATCATTTTCTAGTCAAGATCCCAGGTGAGGATATATCCAGTCAACACCATGATTTCAGCTTTGTGAGATGCTGAGCATAGTATACAGAGGCACTAAAATGTACCTGACTTCTGACCCACAGAAACAATGAGATAATACATTTGTGTTGTTTTAAGCCACTCTATTTGTGTCCACAGTAACTACTGTTTATGGTGATTTGTTATGCAACAAGAGAAAATTAGTGCACTTGTAATAGAACTTGGATTTGAACCTAGATTTCTGGTTCCAAAGTGTGTATATTTAACACTCTGTTGCATTAAGCTCCTGCCACCTGCCTTCTGTTTCCCTCTCCCTGCAAGTTGCCATGGCTAGAGTAGATATGGGACCCTTCCCTCTGGTATAGTTGGTCAGAAAGCCATTTTGAAAGCAATAACTCTAGGACCCTGGCCTCTAGCCAGTCCCCCACTCTGTAACAACTCCCTTTTTACATAGATGGGAATCCTAGGTTTCATTCCCAGAGGACTTTTTTTTTTTTTAAACACTTCTCTTAAAAAAAAATCTACAGTTTTGAATTATAGCCCTGTGGTTGAGGGAAAATGACATTTACTAGGGAAGTAACTTGTTATGGTCTTAGGTACTCTGCCAACTGCAATGAAAAGGGGGCTTTTAAATGTCATTTATACATTAAGAATGATTTAAAGAGACACTGAAGAATATACCCAGCTGGCATTGCCAAAATCTGTAGGCGTTATAGCCACAAGTATCCTGGGCTAAAACTTAATTTGTTCTTTTATGAGTGAATAGAGTATATTCTGCCCCTGTCTGAACTAAAATGTTTGAAAGTCACACTTCATTTAAAAGGTTTCATGGAGACATGCCCGATCTACAAAGAAATAAAGTATCAATCTGAAGAGTAGGCAGAAACCTTCATTGTCTAGAGAGTCTTTTTTGGGGGGGAAACAGTTAAAAAAAAAAGAGGCAATATTCTTTTAAGTATGAGGACTTAACCTGGATGAGTTTTGTTTTTTTTTTAATTTTATTTTATTATGTTATGTTAATCAGCATAGATTACATCATTAGTTTTTGATGTAGTGTTCCATGATTCATTGTTTGTGTATAACACCCAGTGCTCCATTCAATACGTGCCCTCCTTAATACCCATCACTGGGCTAACCCATCCCCCCACTCCCCTCCCCTCTAGAACCCTCAGTTTGTTCCTCAGAGTTCATAGTCTCTCATTAACCTGGATGAGTTTTCTCAAACTTTCTGAATACTCAAACAGAACCTCCTCTAATTTAAATAAAAGATGGCTGACATCCAGAGAATAATAATGGTCTAGATATCAGAAGATAACCAGGTAAGTTGTCCAAATTACTCAGCAATGGCGTTGAGTCAGGATGTGGCTGGTTTGATCTGATCCCTGTAGAGTGAGGCTTGGAGGAAGATTATAAAATCTTAAAGAGAATTCTGGTAATGGTACCCCTGCAATGAGTTTTAGCCTCTGCCAATTAATTTCACCTATGGCCATGAATACATTAGCATTATATATCTCTGTAAGTTCATATTTGTCATTCACTATTTTTGCTTGTAAAATGCACTTGAGAATCCCTCTCCTATTAACCTTCAAATATCCTAGATATTTATAGCTCATTTATAACCTTTGTACTTGCTTTGTAAACAATGGCAAAATACTGATACATCTTCCACTTTCTGAAGTTAATGGAGCACATATTAAGTGAAAAGAGTCTTTATATGTAAAAGTGACATAAGAATCTTGGTATCAGTGGGCTGTGTATATTGAGTTGCTTTCATTACAGATGATGAATTTGGGCCAAATCATCTAATGCTTTTTAGTCTTTGGGACCAAGAGCATGCAGCATTTTATAAGATTTTCCCCCCTCATCAGGAGTAAGTGTGCTTTGTAATGGATTTGCTTACCATATACTGATACCACAGGCTTTCAGAAATAGTCAAGAAAGGTACAAAGGTAAAGCTATGACTAGTTGGTTAAGAAACTTGCAAAGAAATTTTTTAATGATGCTAAGGTTTGGATTTTTTTAAAAAAATCTAATTGAATTTAGTTGTATTTGGGTAGAACAAGGCCCACATCTTGGTAAGACTGCCCCCACTCCCCACCACATGACATAGCAAGGTTTCTTGAAGATGATATCACCTATTAGGATTGTTGTGATGAATTTAGGAGATAATGCATGAGACCATACCTAAGACAATAACTGGCACCTGCGGTTATTCAACTGATAGTGAAATTTAAAAAACAAACAAGATTTTATTGCATGCCCGTTGAACGAATGAATGCACATATAAAGCATTTAGATACTTACATTAATGAGTAAGCGTGGGATTTTCTATAATGTGACTATAGTACTGAATTATTAAAATAGAAAAACATTGGGGGCGCCTGGGTGGCTCAGTCGTTAAGCGTCTGCCTTCGGCTCAGGTCATGATCCCAGGGTCCTGGGATCGAGTCCCACATCGGGCTCCTTGCTCAGCGGGGAGCCTGCTTCTCCCTCTGCCGCTCCCTGCCACTCTGCCTACTTGTGATTCCTCTCTCTCTCTCTGTTTGTCAAATAAATAAATAAAATCTTAAAAAAAAAAAAAAGAAAAACATTGTGTAAGAAAAGTCTTGCCATCATCATTTAGGGCCTTGAGACAGCCAAATCCTTTTAGATGGAAAGGAATTTACAGAGAGGGAATATTGGAAATTGAAGAACCTCCCAAGAAGATAAATTGGGCTATACCGAATTAGGTAATGTTTAATCAAAATATATAATGAAACAAAATAGGGCAAAATAGATGAAGGGGATTAAGAGGTACAAACTTCCAGTTATAAAATAAATAAATTATGAGGATGAAAAGTATAGCATAGGGAATATAGTCAATAATATTATAGCTTTTATGGTGACAAATGGCAACTACACTTATTGTAGTGAGCATTCTGTAAGGAATATAATTGTTGGATCACTATGTTGTATACCTAAAACTAATATAACATTGTATGCCAACTATACTTCAATTAAATATTATTAAATTAAATTAAAATATGCATATATTCAATTATATATTGTTATGTTCAATTATAATTGAATATATATATCTTATACACATTTATATATAATATATAAATATAAAATCATTTCACAGATATGTTCCCTGGGTTAAAATACTTGGCTCAAGAGCTTAGTCAGAATGATGTCTACCTTGATAATAGACAGTGTTGTATTATGTACACCAGTGAAATCTAACTAAAGCAAAAGAAAAACTTAGGGAAAAAGCCTTCAGCTATGGTTGAGTACCCTGTGTGATACTCTCTGGTCTACATAAAAACAAATTAGTTGCAAGGATATTGACCACATCCCTCTTCTATTCCAGAAGCCAACACCTTGCCCTAATTGGCAAACAGGTCACAAAAGGCCAATCATATTGTGTCTGAGTCCTTATAAAATTGAACAGTTTTAATTATTTAATTACTTAATTATCTTTACTGTATACTCTTGATATTCTTTCTTCTTTAAATTTTGATTTTAATGAAAGATTACATTTGTCACTCAGATGTTTGGGCCCTTTAACCAGAAATCACTGTCATCCTCATTGTTCTGGGGAAAATGAAAACAAACATTCGGAAATGACGGTAGATAAGCCTGAGCCTTGGTTTAAAGTGGTGGAAGGAAATGTAGTTAGTTTAAGCATAGAGGAAATCTTTCTTAATGAAACTGGATTAATTTTCTTAAGAAATAAAAGCCAAAAATGCTCTCTAGGGAAGATGAGACACTTGGTGACAGTTTGCTTAGCTTTCATTATGGTGGTAAGTGGTAGCTGGGTGAGAGCAGTTAGAAGGGACTCTACAAGGATAATGAGTGATTCAGCATAGGGTGTGCACTGAGCAAATAAGCATGAAAGTTTGACTTCAGCAACTGCACCCCCACCTCCTACAGTTTGCAAATGCAACCCTCTCCTCACTTCTGGAGTTTCTTTTTTATACTTTCTTTCCAAAGGCTGAATGTGTTTTAATTACTTGTTTTTTTTTAATTATTAAAAGCTTTCCATGCATTTTCCTTCTGTAGTTTCAAGTTCTGTAATCAAAGGAGGAAAGTAGTTTGGTAAACTGAATTCATACTAAGGTGATAGAGAGTCTCAGGGATTTATTTATTTATTCATTTACTTACTTACTTACATGGTATTGTTGTACTAATACTTGGAAGGCCTATGCTTATCTTAAGAGATTTTCAGATACCTTGAGACCAGAGTGGAAGAGATGAATAGACACTTAAAAGGTTAACAGAATAAAGTTATGCTGTGGATGCCAATAGGACTCAAAGTGTTAGGTTCCAAATCCGTTTCTGCAGTGTTAAAAAAATATATTATTTCTCTTGAGTAGTATATGAAATAGGCTGAATTACTACCCCATTCTGCCTCATTTCATTTTGCATCCTTTCCAGAGGAAATTTATACCACTATAAGATTGCATGCCTTAGTGTTTGTTGTACACAGCACCTACCAGTCTTCATTGTTTTTTCCAAATTTTGTTTTCATTGTTGTTCAGATAGGACTCTGTCAAGCTTAGCATTATACTGAAATGCAACAATGTGACCTCTAGGGGTTGCATCTTTTTTGAAGAGATGAAGATGTGCTTATGTAGGAAAGAGAACAGATTACAAAGTATGGCTTTCATCCAAGTGAAAAGGATTCCAGAACAGCCATAAGCCATCAGGAAATGAAGAGGCTTCAGTCTAACCTGATGAAGAAATGTATCTCAAATAAGACTCTTTTCTAATTTTAGAAAATAATTACAGTTAATTTTTCATTTTCTATCTGGGGCGTATCTGAGTAGTAACTAAAGGAAGAACTTTGGATTTGTAGACATGAAACTAGGTGTTTTTTACCTGGTATGCTCCACCTCTCTACCTCCTCCAGATCCATTGCACCCCCTCTGCTAACCTCTATACCTGGGAGATTGACCTCTTTTGGTTACATCATCTGGGATCTGAAATCTTTGCTAGAATTTCTAGCTTCTGGTTTATTTTGGTCAGTGGGAGGCGTGGCAGGGGGTGGTGGGAGGGTGAGAAGGGAGAAGGATCAGGGTATTTCTTCTTTGGCTTTACCTTGCTTTGCCACAGTTCTAGAAGTATCTGTGTCCATCATCCTGTCAGACAGCCCCTTTTTTACAGTGGCAGCTCTTCACCAGGCTCTGGCAAGATTGTCCTCTTTTTTCAGGCCTGGGTTAGTCATGGCTTCCTCCTTTTTAGTCCCTGCATGCTTTACTATTCCTTTTTGGCCCCTTACCCCTGCCCTTCAATAAATTATTTTGGTCAAACCATTTAGATATGCCATCTGTTTCCTGTCAGAACCCTAACAGATACATTTAGGTTCTTGGACAAGTCAGATAATCTCTTGACCTTTTATTTTCTTGATCTATAAAATTCTGTAATACCTATGTTATTACCTTAAAGAGTTGCCAAGAGGACTGATAATGCATGTGAATTTGTAAAGTATACTAAAAATGTACACTATGAATAGCAAATCATCTGCTTGTTGAATTCCCAATCAGCTTTCCACAGATACTTGATATTTTTTATAACCTCCCCCCATGATAAACTGATACAGACTTTGGGAGTGCAATCTTGTGTTGACCAAAGGCAAACAGAAGCAGGAAAGGTAATCCTCTACTATATGCATTCCAAAGCTAAATATAAGCCATCTTTTGGTTTACCATGTTTCAGTTACCCTCCTTAGCTAGGAGGATGTTATAGAACTAGGAGGACATTATAGAACATCCCAAGATACCTTTGTTCCTGCCCTGCATTTTTTTTACCCTTGATACTGATTTCATCAGACATTATTTCCTTATAGTGCATCTTGTGTATGTCTTGCCCCTCTGTGAGACTGTAAAGCTTCTTTATAATGATCCTGAGGATAAGGATCATACCTCATATATTTTTTATGACTCATAGTAACTCCCATACTGTTATGCATATATTTAGTTAAGTAGACACTTGGGAAATGAATGGCTGAGTATTCAGTGCACACTTCTTAAAAAAAGATTTATTTATTTATTTTAGAGAGAGAGAGAGAAAGAGAGAGCATGCATGCAAGAGTTGGGGGAGGGGCAAAGGGAGAGGGAGACAAGCAGACTCTCCACTGAGCACAGAGCCCAATGCAGGGCTATATCCCATGACCCGTGAGATCATGACCTGAGCTGAAACCAAGAGCCGGATGCTTAACCGAGTGAGCCACCCAGGTGCCCCTCAATGCACACTTGTTGATTGAGACTTCCCAAACCTGATACTAGGCACTTACTGGTTTTATACAAGAGTGTGCTCTTTCTGATTAGCATGACCCTCTCCTTGCATGCATGGAAAGTATTTAACAAACGAAGATTTTATGGATATTTGTTATGTTTTATGTGTGTATCTTATTGTGATTTGGCACATGCGGGACTTTAAAATTCAAGAGGAGAAGCTCTTCCTCCTTGTCCCCATCTTACTAGGTTGGAGCATAGTAAGATGATTATATAAAACAAAATAAATGTTGATAATGAAAACAACTAATGGTTTCTCATCCAATCCTCCTAAAGCCAATAAAAATTTATTGAAAATTCAACACACTCATATATGTCTTCTCAGGTAAACCCAAACCCATGTGTTCAAGGGAAGCATTTAAATTTTTTGCATAATAGGTCTGGGAATAGTGACTGATGGTTTATCCACTGAACCAGCTCTAGAAAGGGCATATGGACAATGGTACCAGAGGTATTTGGCTCACTGATCCTTCCTTTCTTTGTTTTCTTACTTCTGAATAGACACAATGCACTCCAGAGAACCCTTGCTATTTTTTGTTCCCACATTCTCATTCCTTCAAAATAAAAAGAGAAAAAAATAACTTAGGTAATCAGGGACCATTAAAGGCCCTTCTGGGAAGCCCAGACTGATCCTACTAATTTCTCTCAAAGAAAAGCCATATAAAAACAAAATCAGCAGCCTAGTTAAAGGAATGATATAAAAATCCCTTAACTTGCTGAGGTCACCAAGGTGCTGAGGAAAGGAAAGAAATGCCTAGACCCTAAAACATCTTTGGTATGAAGTGGCCAGATGCAGAAGATGGTAGGAATATATGTGTGTATGCATGGTATAAAGATGAAGAATATAACAGAGATTGTCATGGTAGATTACCACCTGGCCAAGAGTAACGCTTTAGTGGAAAAGTGAAAAAATAAAATGAATACTGGGAGCATATTTACAAAAGGGAGCATGGGACTGCTGGTAAGTTCCAAGAGGAAAAAAGCATGTATGAGTGTGTTAAAATTTTAAATTATTTCATGCAGACAATAATCCCAGAGAAGTTTAGAAAGTGGAGTCATTAAAATGGAAGGAACCAATAGGGAATATTTCTTGGAGAAGAAGAGCCTGAAACTGGCCTCTGAAGTGTTGGATTGGTGGAAAGCAGAACAATGGGGATGATGAAAGGCCACATACCTTCCCATGGGAAGATTTATACCTTAAAGCAAAGAAAACTACTCAAATAGAATGTCTAGCAAAAGGTGCTAGAGGTGATAGGTGATGTTGGGAAGTCTCCTCTCCTTCATTCTCCTCCTGATAAACACAGATCCCTGGGCATGGGATGTCTTGCCCCTCCGGATGGTCGGTGGTGATGAGGCAGAAGAAGGCTTTCTTAATGGAGAGTTTGATGGAGTGTCTTAGTTTGCTCAGGGAGCCATCACAGTATCACAGACTGGGTGCTTTAAACAGAAGTTTATTTCTCACAGTTCTGGAGGTTGGGAAGTCCAAGATCAAGGTACCAGCAAAGTAGGTTTCATTCTGAGGCCTCTTTTATTGGATTGTAGCTGCTGCCATCTCCTTTTGTAGTTATATGTCTCCTCCATGCCCGCTCAGAAGAAAAGTGAGCTTAGGTCTCTTCCTCTAATAAGGACACTAATCCCATAAAGGAGGCCCTATCACCATAACCTCATTTAAACCTAGTTATCTCTCTTGGGGCACCTGGGCAGAGTCTGCTTGAGATTCTCTCCCTCTGCCCCTCCACCCCCTCTAAAATAAATAATTAAATCTTAAAAATTATTTTCAAACCTAATTATCTCTCAAAGGCCCTACCTCCAAATACCATCATGTTGGAGGTTAGGGCTTTACTATATGAATTCAGTTCACAATGGGGAGTAAGTCAGTTCCTTAGGAGGGAACTTACTATTCTTTAAGGGGCATTAGGAGAAGCTATCATGTAAGAGAAGGAAAAAGTAGTCACAGAGTGAGATAAATAGAATAGTCCTGAATACATGGCTATTTAAGAAGCTAGGCCCAGAAAAATAGATGAGAAAATTTGACATATCTAAAAGTATAATTGATCAGCCATAGGAACTATTTAGGGAGACTGTCTAGTCATACAAAAGAATCAGAATGTGCAAAAGGTAATTGGCTAGGGAAAGAACGAAGGTGGGGTCTGATTTCTACATCTAGAATTCAGATAGAGTTAATTTCAGGGAAGGAGGAGAAAATAAAATCACTTCAGAATGTTTTGGTTGCCAGGGAAGAACACTGTGGGGTTGCATAGGAAATGGCCTTTCTCATATAGCGCCAGGAATTAATCCAAAGAGGCAGTTGCAGAGTGAGTGCAGAATGATCCAAATTCAAAAAGGCAAGGGCCTGGAGTACTGGAAGTATGTGACTATGTTATACTTACTGGCAATGGCAGAAATAATGAAAGATTAACCCTCTGGTATGGATTTAGAACAAGGTAGTTTTTGTAGAGTAGGCTAAGATCTTGACCTAACCATCACCCAAATGGCTAGTGAGATATCATGGGAACAGATTGTGACACAGATTAAGATGAGATACCAGTACAGAAAACATAGTTATCCTAATATCTCTAAGCATAGTCTCATTATAGACAGCAGTAGCCTTTCATGTAATACTTTTTTTTAATTTTTATTTTATTTATTTTATTTTTTTAAATTTTATTTTATTATGTTATGTTAATCGCCATACATTACATCATTAGTTTTTGATGTAGTGTTCCATGGTTCATTGTTTGCATATAACACACAGTACTCCATGTAATACGTGCCCTCTTTAATACCCATCACCAGGCTAACCCATCCTCCCACCCCCCTCCCCTCTAGAACCCTCAGTTTGTTTCTCAGAGTCCATAGTCTCTCATGGTTCATCTCCCTCTCCGATTTCCCCCTCTTCATTTTTCCCTTCCTACTATCTTCTTTTTTTTTTTTTTTACATATAATGTATTTGTTTCAGAGAAGAAGTCAAACTCTCACTCTTTGTAGATGATATCATGTAATACTTTTGAAACTCTATTACTTTTGAATACCCATCTACTTTCTTTTCTAAGCAAGTTCCTAAAGAAGATAATGGCAAAATAGAGGGGCATCTGAACTACTGAGGGTCTAATATAAAGAGAAAGATAATGAATACATTTGATGGATGAAGTAGACTGATTTTGCTAGTAGATTGTGCTATACCTCAAACAGTAAACCAATTGACACATGGTCAGTGCTGTCCAGAGAGCAAGCAAACTAGCATGCATCCTCTTCATTTGTCCAAATATGAATTATAATGTTAAGAACAAGTCATGATAAAAAAAAAAGCACTCTAACTGAAAAAGTACACTAACAAAAGAATTTGAAACTATGTAAATTTAAGGCAATGTGAGCTATAAAGTTTAATTGTATTCTTATTGCTACATCTAAATATGTCATATTTAGGGCGCCTGGGTGGCTCAGTTGGCTAAGCGACTGCCTTCGGCTCAGGTCATGATCCTGGAGTCCCGTGATCGAGTCCCACATCGGGCTCCCTGCTCGGCAGGGAGTCTGCTTCTCCCTCTGACCCTCCTCCCTCTCATGCTCTCTGTCTCTCATTCTCTCTGTCTCAAATAAATAAATAAAATCTTTAAAAAAAAATATGTCATATTTATTAGAATAGATTCCACAAATAGTTTTTCAAGGTCTTATTAAAAGTAGTCAAACTCTATACTCCTGCAGGATCTATGGAATCTGCATTACACTGTGACCTCATTCTGAGCTGGTAAAACCTGGATATTTTAAGGTAGTTTGAGTAAATGGAAAAGACATATATACATATACCCTGTGTGTGTGTGTGTGTGTGTGTGTTTCTTTTTTTCCATTGAATTTTAAACTATTTTTTTCACTTTTGCCCTACCATTCTCTACCATTTCTCTGTTTTTCCATATGATAGGAATCAGAGTCCATCCCAGTGATTGTGGAGTTGTAAGTCTGATCTCTGGAGCAGCCAGTGTGAATCAGAATTTAAACTCTACCAGCCAAAGGCTGACAAACAGTCTCAGAATGTAGTGTGTCTGCCAATGTCTGTTACTTGAGGATAGATGAATATGGTTCTGATGTGATCATTTTCTATTGGCAGTAGGGAGCTGTTATGAGACAGAGGGTGCTAGGAAACAAACAAGACATTTGCTTATTTTCAAATCAAAAATTCCAGAACTCCTGTATCTAGCGTGTTTATTTTTTAAAATTGAAATGTTATTGAAAATGGTACATTTGAATTTTATAGATATCCTCAGCTAAAACCTTTTAGCTGCCCCAGCAAAAGAGGATTATTGAAAAACATATGCAAATAGATGATCACAAAGAAGGCAGCAAGCCAGATAAAACCAAGGTCAGAGACAATGTGAACCCAGATTTATCATCACTGCCCTGCTAGACAGGCTTGCTCAGTTTTCCTGATCTTTGTCATGAAAAGTGGCATAAGCAGACTTGGAGGGTTTTAGAACATAAAGCTTTCTCTGGGCACCTGCGTGGTTCCCTCCATTAAGTGTCGGCCTTCAGCTCAGGTCATGATCCCAGGGTCCTGGGATCCAGTGCAGCATGGGCCACGTGCTCAGCGGGAGGTCTGCTTCTCTCCCTCGTCCTCTGCTCCTCCCCAGGGCTTGCGCTCTTTCGCTCTCTCTCTCTCTCTCTCTCAGTAAATAAATAAAATCTTTAAAAAAAAAAAGAACATGAAACTTTCTCAAGCCATTCTATGTGAGACAGGTGTTCAGCCTCGATTCTTCTGTATGTTTTTAATTTGGAACAGAAGAGCCTTGGACATTTTTAGCTGCACATGTATGAGGGTAAGGAAGTGAATACGTTTTCATCCTTGGGCCTGCCAGCGTTTGAGTCTTCCTGATAGCAGCAGAGCTGGCAAATTCATTCAGGACCGAACTGTTTGTGTCTGTGTGTGTGTGTGTGTGTTGAAACTTTGAATGGAAAATTAGTGTTACAGTATAATTTTTGTTTTATAAAACAAAACAGCATTTCCAAGGCTAAATATTTCCTTCTAAAGTGATGTTTATATAAACTACAACCAAATACTGGCTGTACCTATATGAGGGCTTTGAGGTTTGAACCACCAGGATTCTTGAGATATAATCAACTGAATTAAAGAATGTTTCTTACCCAGTTTGTTTTCTGTCAAAGTCTGAACCCTGAACACTGAAACACGACTATAATTAAATATATGCCCAAAACTTGGCATTTATCAAATCTTCCAAGGACTGCCTACTTGACACTGATCCTATTCAGAATATTAGTTCAGTCCATAAGACATCTAAAATGCTATCTTAATTGACTTTGAGATTCTTTGTAGAAAAATAAAGAACATATGTGGAGAAATAAGGAAGGTAGGTGGAATCAGAAACAAGTCGATAAGGGGATTGGACACTGAGAGACTAAATAAAAAAGATTTGGTTTTCTGGACTGGAATGTGGTGTTTGACCAGAATACTAGGGAATGGCAAATGATAAAGCATTTCTGGATGACCAAAAAAAAAAAAAGTGTTTTCAGTGGATTTGCTAATGTTTTAGAGGTTATAAACTGATTCTTGGAAAGAGGCCAGATAGAAAAAGAAGGTATCATACGTGTAACACAGAAAGAGCTATAGTGGAAATCCTGCCCAGCTATTTTAGCCATCACCTGACTCCTGTTATCTCCCTAGGTATGTCTCCCACCACTCCTTCAAGAGCACCCCATCCCTAAACCATACCAAACTACTTAGAGTTCCCTGAATCTATCATGAAGTATCTTTTTACTCCATGCATTCTCTGCTTGGAAGCTCTTTCCTTCTTTGACCGCAGAGCGAACTTTACTTATTTTTCAAGACTTTGTTCAAATATCTCTTTTGCCATGAGGCTATCCCTGAAACCCTGCAAAATTTTACTTTTTTGCGCTAATTGCACTGTCAAAAAAATTTATGTGTCTTCTCATCTAGAATGTCCAAAACAGGCAACAGGCAGACTTAGTCATTTTTTTATGTGCCTAACTCATAGTTAGTGTTCAATAAATTCTTGTTAAGCAAATAAATGAATATCATGATTTCAGAAAGATATATGACTGCTTTTCATGATATTGTTGTGAACAAAATAAAGAATTACAGTCTGGATCAAGTAACAGTGGACTTCTATGGTTGGTATCACTCACTAGCCCAGAAGGTGATGGGCAATATGAATCTGGAGGGAAGTCTCCAGTGAAAGACCTTAAGGTTTTGTCTTTAACTTGATCCTATACTGCCTAATCAGTGATTTAAAGAAAGGAAGAAAAAAATATTAGAATTAATTAATTGCATTTATTCAGCCTCTAGTACTCTTTAAAAGTTTTAAATTTCTAGAATTTCTTACCCCTTGCTCTATTAACCAATAAATTAGTTTTGTGGTTTATACAATACTCTTTTTTAATTAGGTTATTAGTTTGACTTTCCAACAGCTGAAAATCACTATTTGAACTAGAAATAAAACCAAACAAAGGAAAATAAGATAAAAACTAAAGATTCTTAATTTGTAATGGTGAGGTGTCTCTCCTGGTCTTTGTTGTTTCCTTCTTAGTATTATCTAAGCATCAGTAACTTGGTGAAAACAACTATCTATTTTTTAGTGTATTTAGTTAAATAAGACACAAGATATTGGGTTTCTTCAGTATTTTATTTTATTTTTTTTAAGATTTTATTTGTTTGACAGAGAGAGACACAGTGAGAGAGGGAACACAAGCAGGGGGAGTGGGAGAGGGAGAAGCAGGCTTCCTGCTGAGCAGGGAGCCCGATGCAGGGCTCGATCCCAGGACCCTGGGATCATGACCTGAGCCGAAGGCAGACGCTTAACGACAGCCACCCAGGTGCCCCTCTTCGGTATTTTAGATGGATTTTGGTGTCCAACAGGAAAAGTTAGCAGATGACAATAATAATAATAAACCTGTACACTTCTGAAAACAGATAGAGTCTTCTGGAAAATATGTGAGTTCTTTCACGTAAGAAGCCTGCTGTTGGAAAATAAAGAAAAAGCCATGCTCTCATGTAGTCCTGTTGCTTCAGAATATAAACTAAGCCATTAGTTCTGAGGTCTGACTAGTCCTACCATCTCAAGTCTGTTTTCTCCAGGCTATAGGGAGGAACCCAGTGTCTGGTTCTAAAACTGACTTGCACAGATAGCAATAGATACAAAAGAGAAACATAGTTTATTCATAGTTTTAGAGTTAATAGGGACTTGAGACATCATCTGGTTTAGAGATTTCCAGACCTGACCACTCATCAGAATCACCTGGAGAGTTTTTAAAATATAGATTTCTGGTCCTTATCCCCTGAGATGTTCTGGGAGAAGGACCTACGCAATTAGATTTATTAAAGCTTCTAAATAGTTTGATACCTAGCCAGGCTTGGAAACCACTGATCTGGTCAGGCCTTCTTGATTTCCAGATGCATAAACGGAGGCACGGAATGTGAAGTGACACTCAGCTTGAGGTTGGCAGGGCCAGCGTCAGAACCCTGTGCCTATGAGGTACATGAGTGCATCCGTATTAAACCACAGAAACACAGGTGGTGTTGTGGTCTCATCTTCTGCCTATTTGATATTTTAAGTGACCTTTCATAGTTACAGGAGGCAGTGGAATAGGAAGGGAAAAATATCTAATTGAAACCAACAACTCTAAAGAGTGTTATGAGAATCTGGTGAAATGATAGTTTAATGCTTCATAGACTGTGAAGTGGTAAACCAATATACATATAATAAGGTACATGTAGGGGAGTAAAGTTGTCTAATGAAAAAAAAAATTTAAATGAGAGGAAAATTAGAACATTTGAAATGAACTTGATGGTGCATTAAAATTGCTCCAACCTTTTTCCATCTCAGAGAGGCATAATGTACAGGTGAGCAGGATGGTCTACAGGTACTTTCTGTTGTTTGTGTTATTCTCTAAGAACTATGGACCAAACATTGAAACTTGAATTCAAGTTCTTCTGATTATTTCCTGCTTGAGTGTTCTGAATCCCAGTTCTATCATTTGTTAAATTTGATGATTAAAAAATATTACAAAATTTTGTTCTGGCTTTAATATTTTGTAATTTTTTTCTTTCTGCTGACTTTGCAAATCTCTTTACCGTCTTGATTTCTCTTGTTTTCTGATTCTGCTTTGAGACTTTCCCCATTTTCATCTTATTTCCTATTTTCTTTTGTTTTTTAATTCAATAAATATTTATTAAACATCTTTTTTATATATGTTATTCTGCTAAATATTTAGGATATAAAAATAAAGAGTACAGTGTTTCTGACAAAGAACTCACATTGTAGCTAGGAAGAATGCCATGTACTAAGCACAATAGAATAAGGTATGATAAAGGCTACAATAATGACATAAACAAAATGTCATGCAAGCACATGGGAGAAAAAGATCAATTCTTCCATTGGGATAGAATACACACGGGGATGTTGTTGAAATTTATAGAGGTTAGAGGATTTGAATTGTATGGATGGAATGAGTAAGAGATATCGGGAGAAGCATTCCAGAAGTATGGATAAAAGTGTGAAAGTGCCTAGTATGTTCAGGGAATAACCACTAAATCTAGAGTGGGGACTACAGTTTGGTATAGAGTGTGGGATACTTGGGTTAGGGAAGGAAAATTAAAAGGAAGTCTCTGAAAAAGTGAGAGAAACATGGTAAGATGTGGATTTTAGAAAGATTGCCATGACAGCATTGTGGTTGTGTTGAAGGGGGCTAGAATGGAGAGGGAAACCAGTCAGGAGGGATTGTAAATAACTCTGGCCCTAGATGAGGAGAATCAGAAGACAGTAACATTAAGGTTAGAAAGAAGGGGGGATATAAGAGAGATGATCAGAGAAACTTCAGCAAGTTTCTTCCTGAAATGAAATTAGCATATCCATTAACAACAAAGAAGCAAAGCTACCTGTAGTTTTAGGATTTTTTCCTTTCTCTTTCTTCTTGGCTCTCTTCCTCCTTCTGTTTTAATTTATTTCAAGCCTTTCCCTTTTGCAGAGGGATAATACTAACGCAAGTTTCTAAAGGATCATTCACTATGCAAGGCCTAGGCCATCTGCTTCCTGTTTCTTTTCTTTTTTCCCTTCCAGTCATGCTGGCTCCATTGCTCTTACTTAAATGTTCTAGACATCTAAGGGACTCTGTATTTGCTCTTTCTTCTACCTAAAATGCCCTTCCCCCATATATTTACATGACTCAGCTTTTACTTCATTCAAGCCGGCCTGCTGACTGCAGGGTAGTGGAGGGGCAAATACCCTCTCCCTGTTAGGATCTGAGGTTCTATCCATTTTCTTTCTTCCTCAGTAATTTAATGTCAGAGCTTCCTATTCCATGTTGGGGTTTGAGTGCCCCTCTAGAGGAAGAGCTTGTTCTCCACTTACATGGATTCCCAGGGGCTTTTTCTAAAGGGGCAAAAGGGACCTGGGGATGGGGGTATCTGACTGTTACGGTAACAGCAGATACTTTCTTTTCCTTTGTACATCGTATTTTTATTTATACTTCATCCTCACCATCTCAGGTTTTATACATGGAATCCCCCAAATGGAGGGGGTAGGAGTTTTCTGTTCCTCCCTAGGGCAAATGAAGGTGGGAGAAAGTATATATTTAAAGAAATTTATATTAAATAACAAGTTTCTCTAGGATGACAACAGCAACAACAACAATGACAACAAAACCTGGACAACCCTTCCCTGGCAGATAGATATGCTCCTTCTGACCTGCTATATTTTCCTTTATACACTGATCTCTACCTGACCTCCTACATGTCTATATTATTTGTTTATTGTGTTTCCATATATTACAGAATATGAGCTCCCAAGATGCAAGGTTTTTATCCCCAACTCCTAGAACACTATGTGGTTCATAGTAGGCATTCAATAAATATTTTATAAAGAATACCTTTGTAGGATGGATTTCATTGAGAACCTCGTTAGAGTATTTATTTGTAATCATGTATTCTTATAGGAAGGCAATATTAGGATTGTAATTATTAATAATATCATTCTGCACCCATATTAAAATATGGTTTTGTTTGCTGTTTTACCACTCCCCCCGTCCCCAGCCCTCAGTGTGAGAAAAGGTTATCATTTCTTGGCTTCAAGGTTTTCTCTCAGAAAGATCTTTTTCTCTGTGCTATTTATGCTACAGGCCCAAACAAAAGCACTCAGTACCCCAGTTATGGAACAGTCACACTCCAGCTCCAGCACAAGGGCAGCTGAGTGAATCAGGATAGCATGGACTGGCTTATGGCCTAATTATGGAAAAGAAACAAAATTGCTTTAGATTTGTGAAAACTGGAAGGTGCTATTGTTGCACATGAACAGAAAATCCTTGCCTCTGTAACCCGTGTTCTCATTTTAACATGAAGACGGAAAGTAAGCTTGACTATAAACTTGCCTTTCTAAAGGAAATAATGCTTTCTCTCTTTAGCCTCTCCTTTCAGTGAGTTAGAGCAATGAGTGCAGGCAATGAGAGCATGAAAAAGAGGCTGGGTACAGTAGTGCTGCCTATTGAGTTATCTTCCCTCTACAAGGAAGACTGTTGCTTTCAGCATATTCCTGAAAGGAAAAAAAAATTGTGAACTCAAATTTAAATATTACCTGTAATAGATTTAATAATAAGGAAATGGACTTGAGTCACAGCACTAAGGGCTAAGTGCTTGGGCTGATCTGAGTTTATTTGTACATTTGCAGATAGAAAAGAAGTGGTTGGAAAAGCACATTGGTCCTGACAGTAGTATAAAGAGGGAGGAGCATGAATAATGCAGTATGCGTGTGTATGGTGTAGGCAGTTTAGCAGACCGGTTAAAGAGTGTAGCTGGCAAAAAACTGCTGGGGCTCAGAATTTTTCACTTATTAGCTGTAGGCCATAAGCATATTACTTAGCCTCTTTAAGTTTTTGTTCGACTCTCCAAGTTGACTATTCCTCATCTGTAAAGTTGAGATAATAACAGTACAAATCTCAAAAAAGGATTTTTGAGTATTAAATAATTCACATATTCAGCCTCTAATAGGGCTCAATAAATGGGAATCATTATGATGAATAAATAGATCTACTGCAGCTGACATTACTAATAGATGAAGTAAGGATGTCTGTGTGATGAATGGATTTATGAGCAGAGCAGTGAAGATACGTATTTTCCCTTACTGTGTTTCTCATAACTGATATTACCATTAATGATAATACAGTTTCTAATAATTTTGAATCTACTATATCTGTCAGACAGAATTCTAGAATTTTTTTATTAAACTTTTTTATTTTAGGACAGTCTTGAATTTACAGAAAAGTTGCAGAGAAAGTATAGAGTTCTCATATACCTCCCTCCCACCCATTATTAACATATTTCATTAGTATAATGCATTTGTCACAAGTAATGAAACAATATTGACACAATTGTTGTTAACTAAAGTCCATATTTTACTCAAGTTTTCCTCTGTTTTTACCTAATGTCCCTTTTGTTGTTGTTGTTCCAGGACCTCATCCAGTGTACTGCCTTACATTTCATCTTCACGTCTCCTTAGGCTCCTTTTTGACTCTGGCAGTGTCTTAGACCTTCCCTGTTTTTGATGACCTTGACAGTTTTGAGGAGTACTGATCAGATATTTTTTAGAATGTTTTTCAGTTTGTGTTTGCCTGATATTTTCTAATGATTAGAATGGGGTTATGTGTTTAGGGAAGATGACCACAGAAGTGTTATTCTCATCACATATCAAGAGTATGTAGGGGGCACCTGGGTGGCTCAGTCTGTTGAGTGTCTGATTCTTGGTTTCAGCTCAGGTCATGATCTCAGGGTTATGAGACCTAGCCCTGCCTGGTCTCTGAGCTCAGTGGGGAGTCTGCTTAAGAATCTCTTCCTCTTCCCCTCTCCCCTTTCCCCCCCCTGCACCCGCACCCACATGTGTGCATGCATGCTCTCTCTCTCTCTCAAATAAATAAATAAATCTAAAAAAAATTTAAAAAGAGTATGTAGTAGCAGTATGACTTATCACTGTTGATGTTAACTTTGATCTCCTGGGTTGAGGTATTATTAAAACAGTCAGGTTTCTCCACTCTAGTTCTTCATTCCCCTTCCCCTTATTCCATTCTGTATTCTTTTAAAGAAAGTTACTATGTTCATTTTATGCTTAAGGAATAGGGGATTAAACTCTACCTCTTTGAGGACTGATTATCTACATAAATTATTTGGAAATCTATACAGGAGATTTGTCTATTCTCTCCCCTCCCTCCATTTACGTATGTATGTATGTATGTATGTATGTATGTATGTATGTATTTTTTAAAGATTTTATGTATTTATTTGACAGAGAGAGACACAGCAAGAGAGGGAACACAAGCAGGGGAAGTGGGAGAGGGAGAAGCAGGCTTCCCGCCTAGCAGGGAGCCCGATGTGGGGCTCAATCCCAGAACCCTGGGATCATGACCTGAGCTGAAGGCAGACGCTTAATGACTGAGCCACCCAGGCGCCCCTTACTTTTGTATTTAATCGTTTATATTAATATGGTTAGTATGGACATTTTAACAATATTAATTCTTCTACTCCATGAGCACAGAATATCTTTCTGTTTATTTGTGTCTTCTTTGATTTCTTTCATCAATGTCTTATAGTTTTCAGTGTAAAAGTCTTTCACCTCCTTGGTTAAATTTATTCCTAGTATTTTATATTTATGATGCTGTTGTAAATGAGACTGTTTTCTTAATTTCTTTTTCTGATAATTTGTTGTTAGTGTGTAGAAATGCAGCTCTTTGTTCTACATTGATTTTGTATCTTGCAACTTTACTGAGTCTATTTATTAGTTCTAACAGTTTTTTGGTGGAGTTTTTAAGGTTTTCTATATATAATATCATGTCATCTGCAAATATAGACAGTTTTACGTCTTCCTTCCTGATTTAGGTACCTTTATTTATTTTTCCTGTGTAATTGCTCTGGCTAGGACTTCCAGTAGTATGTAGAACAAAAGTGGCAAGAGTGGGCATCCTTTTCTTGTTCCTGATCTTAGAGGAAAAGCTTTCATCTTTTCATCACTGAAAATGATATTAGTTATGGACTTGTCATATATGGCCTCAGGATACTCCCTTTAAATGCCAGTGTTCTCTAGTGCTCCATCTTCAGGTCTTCTTCACTTTCTCTACATACTCCATGGGTGATTTCATGATGTCAGCAACTGATTCCTCTGGGTTTCATTTCTATTCTGAGTGTCAGATTCTATTTATAGCTATAAACTAGGCAGCTTCAAACCTAATTCAGTATCTTTAAAATTGAATTCATTGTCCAAATTCTCTTCCCAACTTCCTCCTGTATTTCTTATCCTATTTATGGCTTTATCTCCCATGTGGTTTCCCATATTTAAAACATCAAATTCAGTATATACTCAGCCCTTTTTATCATCTTTACCTGTTCCCAATATCTATTGTTTATAAAATCCTATAGAGTTTATACTTGGAATATTTCTCAATCCAGCCCAATTGCTATCCCCACATGGATGTCTATTATAAGTCCCAGTGAAACCTAATAGGTCCTAGATAACTGCTATAGGCTTCTAAATAGAATTCCTGGGTCCAGTGTCTCCTGCCTTTAGTATACCCTGCACACTGTTGCCATAGTGATTTTACTGCATCAGAACTCTACATCTAACTTATATTCCTGGAATTGTTAAATGGTTTAATCTGAGACATAGCATGGGATGAAGGTTGCTTCCACCCCTGGATCCCATCTGACCTCTATAGATTTTTTCAGTGCTCTTTCCTCCCTTTCCCCACATCTTAAAATTAAAGCTACACAGAACTTACTACTGCTAGTGAATGCATTCATGCTCTTTTATTATTTTGAGATATTTGGACATATCTGGAGGAATTTCTGCCTGAGAAATATTCACTTTCCTCTGCCTGGGAAAACTTCCTTTCATTTTTTGTGACCTCATGTGCATATCGACTAGTGTTTACTGAGAGCCTATAATATGCAAGGACCTCTGGCAGCGATATAATGTAATCTTTGTGCTATCAGCAAGTCTCTCTATACTAAGCATTTTACTCTTTTGACCTTCTCTAAAAATATAAATATTTCTAGGAAAATGGAATAAGCCTTTTACACATTAGTGAGACTTAATTCATCAAAGTATTTTCTCCAATGACAGGAATGCCATGTGGGAGAATAAATAGTGATGAGAAGGAAGAGGGGATCAAAGAAAAAGGAAATAGGAGTTGACATGGAGAATAAATAGTCTGTTAAAATTTTTTCTAGCCTGGCAAAAATGCCAGTCTACAAGTGGTATATACCCTTAGCTGGATGATAGCAAGAGGAGAAATTGTCAACGCACATATAAGGCTGATCATCCCTAAGTTGGATCTGAATGATCTCAGAGATGTATAGTATGTCAAAAGTAAAGACAAGTCTAGAGTTTTAAGGGAAAGAAGGGCAAAAATGTACAAAGTCTCGGGGCGCCTGGGTGGCTCAGTTGGTTAAGCGACTGCCTTCAGCTCAGGTCATGATCCTGGAGTCCCTGGATCGAGTCCCGCATTGGGCTCCCTGCTCGGCAGGGAGCCTGCTTCTCCCTCTGACCCTCCCCCCTCTCATGTGCTCTCTCTCTCTCATTCTCTCTGTCTCAAATAAATAAATAAAATCTTTAAAAAAAAATGTACAAAGTCTCAAACTTCGAGTTCTTGAAATATGGTTTTGTGGTCAAGATTCCTCTGTGTGTAGGGGGCCCTTTAGGCTAAATGTCAAGGTTAGGGTGAAGAATTGGACGATTTGGAGGGAACCAGGTATCTGGAGAGAATATGCAATTTCAGATGTGCTGTGTTGGAAACAGGAAGATGTGGAAGGCAGGCTCTTTTTCAGTTGGAATGAACAATAGAGATAATTTAATTCAGCCCCTTCATTTTGCAGATGAAGAAACTGAGACCTTAGAATGTTATATTTCTTGAGCAGATCTCAGCCCTTCTGCTGCAAGTAAGATAGGGAACTCCTTCAATCTGTTCTGTTTTTCTACAGATAAAATTAATACCAGGATATTGCATAGAAAATTATAACAATAGCTTACATTTGTATAGAGCTTTGTTTATGAAATTCTGGGCACACTATTATCAGAGAGTGCATGCAGTTTCTGCTTTTGAGACACTTACTAATGTGTGACCGTATAATTTATTATCCAAACCAGGACACTTATGAGAATGAAAGGGGAAGCTATAAATAATTATGTAGGAACAGCAGGCATAAACTGGGAGTTTCAAGAACCCCTGGATATGTGGTCACCTGATTATTAATTCACCTAATTGCAAAATTACCAAAGCCAAGCTACAAATTAGGTTAAAATGTGAAACTGTTTGTGAGTTATAAATGGGCCAAAAGATCGAAGTCTTGAAGATGGCAGCAGCTAGAGTAGTGAAGGCACAGAAGGACCAAGGATGAATTGCCCCTGAAATCAGTGGGACCAAAGATTTATGGTTCTCCAAATGAAGTGGATAATACAAAGACACAGAACTTGTAAAACGAAATCTCTGGAAGAGAAGAGAGAGATAAGAAATTGAACTGTGTATATTAACTTAATATTATTATTAAAAACAAAAATGCACATAAACAAAAACCATACCTATCCATTTTCAGAATTTGTTTCTTAAAATATTTTAACCAATAGTGAAGGTAATATGAAGGTACTTACACATATACCCTCAAAATCTCAAATGAGGTAATGAATTGTAAGTATATATAAAATACTATATATTAAGGGGGTTAAATGAATACAGAATACACTTTAAGTTAAGGATTCTGTATTTCTTAAAGTTTTCTAACCGTGATGTTTCTTACTCTGAGGTTAACTAGAAAGTCAGGAAATCACAACATCATATTTATTTTTTGCATAATATTACATTTAGGTTTCCTTGGTTCTCATCTCTTTTGACTTAATAGTCAGCTCACATTGTTCATTGAGGAGAAATGTAATTTTGTACTACTGCTTGTAGTTCTATTTTACTGTGAGGACAAATGACCAAAAAATGTGTGTGTTTTTGAGAATGAATAGTTCTACATCTATCATTATTAATAGTATCTTATATATGTATACCACTTGACACTAAAAATGCTTTCATGTACATTAGCTTATTCAAATGCCACACAGAAATCCTTGGAAATAAACTATATTATCTCCCTTTTAGAGAGAAGGAATCTTAGGATGAAAGCTGTTGACCCAGTTGGAACCAGGGCATATCTCTCATCTTATGTGCTTGCAGTGGGATTTCTGGAAAAGACTATGTCTGTCTCATGGTTACAATTTCTTCCAGAAAGCTCCAGCTTATAGGCTTTGTTAAAACTGCTCCTCTCTTTGTCTTCCAATCCTATGGAGTGATAGAGACTTCCTGTTCTTGTTAAACTATGGATTGCTACCCTATGACCCAGCAATTGCACTACTGGGTATTTACCCCAAAGACACAGATGTAGTGAAAAGAAGGGCCATATGCACCCCAATGTTCATAGCAGCAATGTCTGCAATAGCCAAACTGTGGAAAGAGCTGAGATGCCCTTCATCAGACAAATGGATAAAGAAGATATGGTCCATATATACAATGGACTATTACTCAGCCATCAGAAAGGATGAATACCCAACTTTTACATCAACATAGATAGGACTGGAGGAGATTATGCTAAGTGAAATAAGTCAAGCAGAGAAAGTCAATTATTATATGGTTTCACTTATTTGTGGAACATAAGGAATAGAAAGAAGGCCTTTAGGAGAAGGAAGGGAAAAATGAAGGGGGGAATTGAAGGGGAAGATGAACCATGAGACTATGGACTCCAAGAAACAAACTGAGGGGTTTTTTTTGGGGGGGGATGGGTTAGCCCAGTGATGGGTATGGCACGTACTGCATGGAGCACTGGGTGCTATACAAAAACAATGAATCATGGAACACTACATTAAAAACTAATGACGTACTGTATGGTGACTAACATAGCATAATAAAATTAAATTAAATTTAAAAATATATTTATACCTAACTAATAAAAAAAAAAACTCTGGATTGCTCCATGGTCCCCTGTTTAACTTTTCAGCACTTCCAACATATTTCAAAATAGAGTCCCAGAGTTTGATTTCTCTGACTGTATCCTGATTATTCTAAGTACTTTTACATATATTAATTCTCTAATCTATATAACATTTCTATTAAGTAGACATTTTAGAAATGAAGGCATTAAGATAGAGATTAAGTTGTTTGTTCAAAGTCCAACAGAAAGTAGTGGCCTGAACCTAAACTCTTAAACACTAAATCACATTGGTTCTCATTAAAATCAAGTCATTCACCCTTGACTCCAAACATTTTTAACTGAAGATTTCTTCCCTGAACTCTGAGCTCAAGGTCATTGACATCCTTCCAAATGTCTCTGGTGATGCTTCTATTTTTAGGAGGGCAAGTGACCAAAAGACTGCTTGCATTACCTTAGCGAACCCCTGAAATCCATTTTGCTTTCTCTCTTCTCTCTTTTTTTCCCCCCTCCATTGCCTTTACGGACCTCCTACCAGGGTCACTCACTGGTTTCTCTTGGTCCTGTTAGTGTACTGAGACTATCCACATGTTGTCACCATTTTGCTTTTGCTCCCTGTCTCATTTCTGCCCTCTTCCAGTTCCACTGGTGCATAAGGACAGGTCAGAGATACATCACATAAGAACACATTAATGATTCTAATGGTAAATTGAATATTTCAAGAAGAAAAGAGCTCTACCATCTTTCCATGCACCAATTTTCAAACCTGTTTACTTATCCCAACATAGTCTGTGATCTTTTTACCATTAATTTATATTAAGGTGAAAAGTTTAGGCCCATGATGCCTGTTAAAAAGCATATAAGTGATTTGGTTACAAGTACAGCAAGAGTGTTAAAGAAGAACTTGGGGGTGCCTATACACACACATGTTAGGTATTACGTGTATGGCTTACCACAAGATGGTTATGTGTGTATTACAAGGACCATTTGCCAAATAGTTAAATGGTTTACTGATGGGCTAATATGAGAAGTTTGCAATTTCCAGACCAATACATTCTTATTACCTTTGGATGGTTTATAATGTTGGTCATTTAACAAACTGGTTTAGTAGCTAGATAGATCCATTGTAGTACCCAAAAGCACTATTTATTTCTTTATTTACTTACTTCCTCATGATGGGTCATCCGGTGTAATTCAGGGAGCGCAATCAAAGGATTATAGCCAATAAGAGTGACCAGTCTGTATTGTTTTCTGGCTTTAGGCCCATAAATACCAGTGTTCTTTTTCATGCTTTCTCTGGCTTACATGATGACCAGTGAGCCAATTCTTTTCTTTTTAAATTTTCAAACCTGTTTACTTATCCCAACATGGTCTGTGATCTTTTTGCCATTAATTTATATTAAGGTGAAAAGTTTAGGCCCATGATGCCTGTTAAAAAGCATATAAGTGATTTGGTTACAAGTACAGCAAGAGTGTTAAAGAAGAACTTGGGGGTGCCTGGGTGGCTCAGTCGGCCTTCGGCTCAGGTCATGATCCCAGGGTCCTGGGATCGAGCCCCTCATCGGGCTCCCTGCTCGGCGGGAAGCCTGCTTCTCCCTCTCTTTCCACCTGCTGCTCTGCCTACTTGTGTGCGCACTCTCTCTTTCTCTCTGTCAAATAAATAAATAAAATCTTTAAAAGAAAAAGAAAAGAAGAATTTCTTGTAATTTGTGAAAATGAAGATTTTCATTGGCTGGAAGCAAGCGAGTACTCAAAAGGAAATGTGTGAGAGGTCAGATTGTAAAGCTCAGCAGGATTTTAGACATGGGTGGAGGCCTTTTGACATTGCAAAGGACAAAATAAACATTGCTACAGCTGAGAAGTAACCATCAGTTGTACACACAGAGGCTACCCTGACTATGATCAGTACATTATGGGACTTTACAACATCTGAAGAGAATGAAACAACAGCCCAGGTAAAAAAATCAGGAAAGAAGAAATGCATCTCCATAGAAACTACAAATGAAGCATTTGTATAAATACAAATATAAATATATACATGCATAGTTATTGTTTGTTTTTATTAAAATGAGTACCCACTATGCGCATTACTCTGTAACTTGTTTTCCTCACTTAAGAGCCCCATGCTCTTTAGGATTGCATTGCTACTCACAGAAGACAGCAAGGTCTCCCCAGGTCTGACTGTCTCAGTTTCAGCTCCTTTCATACAATCCAAATGTGGTAGGCAGAATAATGACCCCTAAAATTTGTTTACATCATAATCCCTGGCACCTGTGAATATGGTCTTTTACAGAGCAAAAAGAACTTTGCAAATATGTTTAAGTTATGGATTTAAGATTGAGGTATAATTTACAAATGAGAAGTCACTGATGAAAAATTCATCATTTTAAAGTATGTAATTCGTAGTTTTTAGTATAGTCACAGAGTTGTGCAACTATTACCACAACCAATTTTGGAACATTTTCATTATCCTAAAAAGAAACTCCATATCCAATAACAGTGACTTCTCATTTCTTTCCAACTCTCTCAGTCTTTGGAAACCATTAATCTGCTTTCTGTCTGTATGGATTTGCCTATACTGGACTTACATGTAAGTGGAATTATACACCATATGTGTTTTTTGACTGGCTTTTTTTTTCACATAGCATAAAGTTTTCAACAGTTATCCATGTATCAATACTTCATTCCTTTTTATTGCTAAATAATATTCTTATTTGGTTATGCTATATTTTATTTATCCATTATCAGTTGATAGAGATTTTGGTTATTTCCACCTTATAGCTATAATTCCCAGTGCTGTTATGAACATTCATGAACAAGTTTTTGTGTGGCAGTTCTTATTTCTCTAGGGTTTAACCTAGGTGTAGAATTGCTGAGTCATATGGCAAAAAAGTTTATGTCAAACTGTTTTCCAAAGAGGCTGTACCATTTACATTACACCAGCAAAGTACAACTGACTAAAGAGATTTCCTGTCTGAGGACTCCTTTCTGAGAAATCGTGATGACATCTTGAACTGAAATGAAGAGTAACATAAAGCGTTTAACAAAGATTCCATTTAGGGAAATGTGTCACTGACAGTAAATACATTTTGAAGCCTGATTTTATTACATACTTAGTACAGATCAAAAACTGGAATAATGATGCAGTTGTTCCTCAGAATCGCTGTGCTTATTTTTACACAGATCACAGAAAAGTAGCATGTAGACAAAACATTTAATTTTAGTGTTTAAAGGCAGCTTGACATTTTTTCCAAGATGAACATGAGTTTTAATCTTAGATAACTCTTCCCCCGGTCATAAACCAATTTCCCACCTTATTCTAGTTGATTTTGTGGAACAGCCAAATAATTTTTAATTAGCCCAATACTGACTCTAACACATGCACCCCACATGGGATTATTTTATAAATACTCTAAGCTTATTAAAATGTTTTTGCCTGAACTTACTTATTTCATACTGACCATTTCTGATGTGAAAAATCTCAAATTCTTGCCACAAAAAAATCAAATATTATTTTTTATATTATTTTTTTTCTAGAAGTGCTTTCTCAACTGTTTATTGTACATGGTAATAATATAGCTCATTAATCATCTGTTATAGACATTCATGGAAAAAATGATTCTGTGTTGAGTTCTATTTGCTCAGAGATTTGGGTGAATGTTAAATTTTGCTATTTTAACTGCAGCTAGGAAAGTGAGTGCTATTTTGCAAATGAATTTGTAAGGTTAGAACTGTTGATATTTCAGTGTATACCAGTCAAGCAGAACACTGTTGAAATTTGATTGCTTTATGACTATACACACATGACATAAACACAAGCACAAAAATTAGGTAATTGAATTTTTTGCATAAAATTAAATTAAATGAATCAATATGGATAGAGATTTATTAAGACTATAAAGTAATTAGACCAATTTTAGAGTTGTTCAATCTCATTGTGCTCTAGTTATATCATGTATATATATAAATTCAATGTGAACTTAAACCTTCCTAAAAAAATTTATTCAAAAATTTACTCACTAATGAACTAAGCTATTCTGTTGTACTGAAGGAGTAGCTTTATTTTCAGATTTCACTGAATCTAAGATTCTTTCTAGTGGAAGATGTACCTTATATACTACCAAGAATATTCTAACTAAAATATTCTAACTAAACTGTGATATAATTCTTCCTTATTGCTTAGAATTTTAATTTTATGCTTAATAAAAGAGCTATTTTAGACTCATTTGCACTTTCCTTTTGATGGCTGCACAATATTCCATTGTGTGTATATATATATCACATCTTCTTTTTTTTTATTTTTTTTATTTTTAAAGATTTTATTTATTTATTTGAGAGAGAGAGCACATGAGAGGGGGGAGGGTCAGAGGGAGAAGCAGACTCCCTGCTGAGCAGGGAGCCCGATGCGGGACTTGATCCCGGAACTCCAGGATCATGACCTGAGCCAAAGGCAGTCGCTTAACCAACTGAGCCACCCAGGCACCCTATATCACATCTTCTTTATCCATTCATCTATCGATGGACATCTTGGCTCTTTCCACAGTTTGGCTATTGTGGACATTGCTGCTATAAACATCGGGGTGCACGTACCCCTTCAGATCCCTACATTTGTATCTTTGGGGTAAATACCCAGTACTGCAATTGCTGGATCGTAGGGTAGCTCTATTTTCAACTTTTTGAGGAACCTCCATACTGTTTTCCAGAGTGGCTGCACCAGCTTGCATTCCCACCAACAGTGTAGGAGGGTTCCCCTTTCTCCACATCCCCGCCAACATCTGGCGTTTACTGACTTGTTAATTTTAGCCATTCTGACTGGTTTGAGGTGGTATCTCACTGAGGTTTTGATTTGGATTTCCCTGATGCCGAGCGATGTTGAGCACTTTTTCACGTGTCTGTTGGCCATTTGGATGTCTTCTTTGGAAAAATGTCTGTTCATGTCTTCTGCCCATTTCTTGATTGGATCATTTGTTCTTTGGGTGTTGAGTTTGATAAGTTCTTTATAGATTTTGGATACTAGCCCTTTATCTGATATGTCATTTGCAAATATCTTCTCCCATTCTGTCGGTTTTCTTTTGGTTTTGTTGACTGTTTCCTTTGCTGTGCAAAAGCTTTTTATCTTGATGAAGTCCCAATAGTTCATTTTTGCCCTTGCTTCCCTTGCCTTTGGCGATGTTTCTAGAAGGAAGTTGCTGTGGCTGAGGTAGAAGAGGTTGCTGCCTGTGTTCTCCTTTAGGATTTTGATGGACTCCTATCTCACATTTAGGTCTTTCAACCATTTTGAGTCTTTTTTTGTGTGTGGTGTAGGAAATGGTCCAGTTTCATTCTTCTGCATGTGGCTGTCCAATTTTCCCAACACCATTTGTTGAAGAGACTGTTTTTTTTCTCATTGGACATTCTTTCCTGCTTTGTCAAAGATTAGTTGACCATAGAGTTGAGGGTCCATTTCTGGGCTCTCACTGATATGAGGAATTCTTAATCTCAGGAAACAAACTGAGGGTTGCTGGAGCGGTGGGCATGGCAGGGATGGGGTGGCTGGGTGACAGACATTGGGGAGGGTATGTGCTATGGTGAGCGCTGTGAATTGTGTAAGACAGTTGAATCACAGACCTGTACCTCTGAAACAAATAATACATTATATGTTAAAAAAAAAATAGGTGAAGAAGATAGCAGGAAGGGAAGAATGAAGGGGGGAAATCGGAGGGGGAGACGAACCATGAGAGACTATGGACTCTGAGAAACAAACTGAGGTAGTTCTAGATGGGAGGGGGGTGGGGGGATGGGCTAGCCTGGTGATGGGTATTAAAGAGGGCACGTTCTGCATGGAGCACTGGGTGTTATATGCAAACAATGAATCATGGAACACCACATCAAAAACTAATGATGTATGGTGATTAACATAACACACACACAAAAATAGACTCATTTGCACATATTTTAAAAATTACTCTTGGGCATTCATGTAAAAAGAAAATATAAACAAAATACACTTATTATACTCCTCAAACATCTTGCATTCATGTTCAATTCTTCTGAATCACTTTCAAAATTCAGAATTGTCACACATATTATCCTTTGTGTCATCAATAATATTGATATTATTGCCTTTCTTAAAACAGTATTCCAGTATCATCTCCAGTATTTTCTTCCTAATTGTAGACATTCAATATGCTAATTTTGAAGTTAGCACTTTCTTGTCTTCCAGATTTCAGTAAAAGGTATTTTTAAACAACAATCAGTCCCTATCTGGCAGAGATTATAAGATGCCACTTATTAGAAGAGATCCCGATTTCAGAAATGTTAAAATATGGGAAAATGTGTGTTTTAGAATCACTGGAGTATGATATTAATACTACTAAATTTTTTACAATTGTAATAATTTTTTAAAAATTGTGGCTTCCCTGTATGCCACATTTGCTTTCATACTATCTGGAACTCCTATGAGTAAGAGTAAGACCCTGCTATATACGCATAAAGAAATGTCCATGCAAGATGCAGCTCGGTTACAAAACAGCCTGCATTTTAGAATTTCATCTTGTGACTTACTGAGGGTCATGTCACAGATCCTTACTGGGAACTGCTGACCTATGAAAGCAAACAGTGGGGGGAAGTTCTAGGGATTCAGAGACATTCAGGAATAAGTAAGAGTTTCTCATTTATTGTATTCCATTGAGGAATACAATTATGGGGTTTTATGTTATTTTTAAATCTCTAAATTCTGGATTTTTTTTCGTTAGTAAAAAATGTCAATGGTTCTGACATGATTTAACAATGGAATTGCATATAATCTTAGATTCATTGTCCTGTTTTACATATTGACAAAAAAATTTCCAGGTATTCAACAGATTTTGAATTTCTTCAGCATACTAAATTTGAAGCCATTTTTTTTTAAGATTTTATTTATTTATTTGTCAGAGAGAGAGAGCACAAGCACGGGGATCAGCAGGCAGAGGGAGAAGCAGGGTACCCACTGAGCAAGGAGCCTAATGTGGGACTCAATCCCAGGACCCTGGGATCATGACCTGAGCCGAAGGTAGACACTTAGCTGACTGAGCCACCCAGGTGTCCCTGAAGCCATTATTTTCAAATCATGTCTTCCTTTGTCCATACATTTTAATTCTTAATGGCCTGTCTCTTTAAATATCTCAGTCAAATGTCCTGTGAGCTAGACTCTGCAAAGGGGGTCATAGCATACTATACATTGGATATAGCTGTTTTTTAAAAATTACTGCATCCTTTTACAGTAATTTTTGTAAATAAAAATTAAAACAAATAATAAATAAAATAAATAAAAATTAAAACAAAAATATTTGTAAAATATTTTTACAACTGTTTTTAATCTTGTTTGCCCTTATGGGAGTGTACCTCTCTCAATGGGCAACCAAGTGTTCTTCACAAAGGACAGCACTATCCCTGGCTCCTAGAAGAGACTGCCTCTTTAGCGGACTTTCAGATAATTATCTCCTTTAGAGTGATTTTTAGATTCTTTTCATTCCCCTCGTCCCTTAGTATTTAGCTCATACTCATATAAAGCTAAGATTTGTATATACTTGGACGGCATTCACTTTGTGAGGGATTAATGAGTATTTGGGATTCAGGTGTATAACATTAACATCCTTAAAGTGATGTGCTACTTTGCTCTTTATGAAAGAAAAAAAAAATGGCCAAACTTGTTTTAGTTAATTTGAGTTGCTCTAACAATCTCCAAAATCTCAGTGACATATCACAATAAAATCTTATTTCTTGCTTATCTAAATTCTTATAGTTTGCCAGGTATTTGTGCCATGCTTTATGGAAGCGAGACTCCTTCCATCTTGTGACCTTGGAGTCCTGTTCATTCAGACCATGAATGGGAGAATAGAGAAAGACTCACATGAGGTAGGATTTTATAAGCAAAGCCTAGAAGTATATACATGTCTTTCATTCACATTCCATTGATCTGAAGTCAGTCACTTCATTATACCTCACTGCACTGGAGACTGGGAAATATATTTTAGTTGTGTGACCAGGAATAAGAGAATAATATGCATAATGGTGAACACTGCTCTCTCTGAGAGTAAATTTTAGGTAGGCCACCTAACAGTACCCTAGCCATACCTTCCAAATTTGTTGAAAATGTCCAAACCAAATATATTATTTATGAAATAGTAATAAATATGAACCTAGATTCAATATCAGAGAGGAAATTAAAATTAGATTGATAATCCTTTTCTCAATTGAAAACGATCAACATGAAATATATTGAGAGGATTTCACATAATAAATGCATAACTTTAAAGCAATACATGATTTTGTTCATTATGTGGATTAATATTTAAAGATTCTTTATAAGGGAAAACAATTTGAGAACAGATTTAAGAGAAACAACTCTAGGAAAAATGATTTTTAAAAATCAACTTTTCATTATTTAATGCCTGATTACCTGGTTGGAGGATTCCAGAATACTAGATTTTCAGCATATTTGCTCTGATGCCTCCAGTAAGCATTTATGAATTCCACATGCCTCTCCTGGAAAAGAGAAATGACAGAAATATCAAATATCTAACATAGTTAAAAAAGAGTCTAAAAATTTTTTGTTGAAGATTTATTTAAGAGAGAAAGCATGAGCTGGGGGTGGGGGAAGGGGAAGGGCAGAGGGAGAGGGAGAAAAATCCTCAAGCAGACTCTCTGCTGAGTGTAGAGCCTATTGTGGGATTCAATCCCAGGATCCTGAGATCATGACCTGAGCCGAAATCAAGAGTCAGATGCTTAAATGACTGAGTCACACAGGCGCCTCTAAAATTGTTTTAAAATAGTGAAATGCTATTTAACACATTCACTCTACTCTCCCTGGCATGACTAATTAAGTATTGGCTGTAATAGTTTTCAGTACCCTGTTGTTTATGAGCTGTGAATGAAAACCCATGGTAGGTAGGTATTATCCCCAACATCACATCAGGACAGACTTGATTTTCTCAATCATTGGTTCAAGGAAGCAGATTTAAAAAATTTTCATATCAAGAGAAGCTTTAGGATTATATTTATTTGCTTCTTGGGAATCAGGAATTTTCTTTGTTCATCTTTTCTGATTTATCTTTTGTTCCTCTTTTCCATTATTCTTGCTTGGGTTATAGGGTAGAGATGGAATAATGCTGATGGCAGAGATAGGCAGGCATATCATTTAAAAATATTTGTTTACAAGAAAAATATGGGATGATTCCTCTAAATTTGTGACTAACTTTTTTCTTTCCTTCACCTTTTTTAGAGTTTGCTATCTAAGTAAGATTGGCTTCCCAAATGGGCAGGTCTTGTGTATTAGAATTGATTGCTTGATTTCAAGGAAGGAAGCATCCTATTTGGTTCTTTTAGTTGAAGATTTGTGACCAAATTGGCAATCCTCAGTCTTTGGAACTATGATAGATACTGAGAAAGGCTCAATGGAACATTTCTAGGCCATACTTATATGGATAGTAGCAGAAAGCCTTTTCCTATGAAGTCAGGAATGGGAAAAATTATGCTGTTTGAAAGTATAACATTTGGTAATTAGATTTGGGTCAGCAGGAATTCTTTTTGTGGAAAAAAGGTGGTTAATTTTAATGCATTATGCCAAGGTTCTTTTTTCAATCACCAGCGTATCTTATTGTTTATAAGTGAGTCTTTAGGTATCTCTAGGAGTCTCCCCTGAAATGCAGAGGATCACAGGAGAGATAGTAAAAACATGCACTAAGAAAATTATTGGAAAAATATTAGATGGAGTAAGAGAATAAACATGCTAAGCATTTCAAATGTATCAATCCACTGAATAATTGATGCTCAACCATCTAAATAATTGATATTCAATTCATCCAAAAATACATATGGTAGCTACACTTGCAGTGAGCATAATATATGTATAGAGATGTTGTACATCTGAAACTACTGTAACATTGTAGGTCAGCTATACTCAAATTAAAAAAACGTAATTATATGAAAGAAAATAATAGTAGTATTTCAATAAGAGGAATGTGGTTAAAATGCTATATTAAAAACAAATCAACTGTGTGCCTGCCACTATGTTAAAATCTGGTTATACACAGATAATTGAAACACTACCCCTGACTTCAAGGACTCACAGTCTGGTAGGCAAAACAGACAAGTAAACAAATAACTCATACAGTGCAAATACTTCTAAAGCTTATGAAGTTTGTATGCCTATTTCCATTCCACAGAAAGAAAATTACTGTTGCCCAAAGAAGATAATCTTATTGACTTAATGGTGGGCCCAGAAAGGGTAGACACAAAAATAGTTCAGTGCCTGGAAACTAATAGGTTCTCAGTAAATATCTATTCATGACATCTTCTACCTTGTGCTTATTACAAGGGTCAGTTTTGCCTGTCACTTATGGGAGTGAAAAAGGATTTATAGGATTATATTTCAATTTTTCCACTTATAAATTACACATTCTGATTCTGTAGAATATAGTCAGATATATTTAACAATGTGTAGAGCATGGACATTGATCAATAAGAATGAACACAGCCATAGCACTTAAGCAGAATCCTGGAGATCCCATGTTATGACAAGCAATATGCCTTTATTTTTAGATAGTAGGGATCACTAGGCTCTGGGAGATGGAGGGGTGCAAAAGCATGGGAGAGTAGGGTATTGGTGGGTCACCTGGGATGTGTCAGGTAGCAGCTATTTGCTAACTTATAGAAAAATGTCCAAATATTTTAACAACTGGTTTGGCCATTCTGGTTTGTAGGGGTGAATGTCAACCTGAGAATGGGAATGTTCCTCAGAAAGAATAAATGAAACTTTAAGTTAGAAGAGTCAACGTTATTGTGAAAATTGATGTACATTAAACTGAACTAGATTTTTTTTTTTGAATCTGGATGATTTTATGATTCTTAGAATTATTTAAAAACTAAAGATCAGCCACATTTAGGTATTAATTAAGAACAACATGGTAGATCTAGTATTTTGAATTTCCACTCACATGGAAAACTTGACAATTCAAGTTTTGAATGTCTGCAATATGTTAGGCCTAGAGAAGATAGGGAAGGATGTGGTAAAAAAACAACTACCATTTCTGACCACAAAGGATTTTAAATATAACAAAAGACACAAGAATGTGCATACATATATGAAAAGTCAAATAATATTAAAGACTTAAATGAAAATTCAACATGACACCATAAAAATATTATAAAGAAATTTTATTGCTGCCCTAAAAAGATGTGTATAGTTTTTGACTTGTCTAAGCATAGATGTGAGATTTTTGGCAACAGAAGTAGTTAAAGAAAACCTACTGATCAATGTGGGTCTTGCACTCATCCCAGAAGGAAAAGCAGTAGTTGAAACTACAGATCTTTTGAAACAGGTGGACAATGTGGAAATTTCATAATTTGGAGCTACCTGAGTAGACCAATTATAACTAAAGTGGAAGCATTAGTAATTTGGAATAGTACATAAAAAAGTTAGGACAAAATAAAAATAGGACCAGATAATAGAGCACTAGAATGCCTATCTAAGGAGTGTGGAGCACAGACTATCCAGAAATTCTTTTGAGCAAAGGCATGACAATAATTAAAAATTATATCCCCAAATTACTAATGTTCACTTGCCAGGAATGGCTCAGAATTTTATTGTGTTTGGTATAAAAGTCAAAAGTTAGCATCAGAATCTAAATTAAATTTCTTTTATCTATTGCATTATTATATATATAATATTTCTGGGAAATAAAGTTGAGAGGTAGACCATATAAACAGTAATTTCCCCATTTTATAGAAGTAAAACATATATGTGTGTGGATGTGTGGGTGTATATATAGAGAGAGAGACAGAGAGAGATTAAAAGATTAAATGAGTTCTATATTACACATTTCAGTTGTAAAAGCACACAATTCAGTTATGAAAGAGCTTAGTCTAAAACCCAGGTTTCTACATACCAGCTCAGAGATCCCAAATTGTGGATTTAAATTGTAGAAATTGGATGGGGACATAAAAATTCATTATTACTCTTGCTGTTAGACCCAGAATCTTTAATTTTCTCTCCAACTGGCTCAGTGGGTAGTAAAAACTGGGAATAGGAAGTCGAATAATTGTAACCACCATTCTTAACCACATATGCCACATGACTTCTTAGAAAGTTTCTCTGACCAAAAGTAAACTCACCAACTGTTTATTTAGAAGAAAAGAGTTAGTGCCTTTATGTTTCTGAAAATTTTTATGAGTAACAGAGTAGGAGAACCCAAGGGCAAGGATAGACTATCTTGCATCCTGGAGAGACAGTTCTAGCTTATGAAAATGTTCTGGAGCGGACTTTTCCCATCTTCCTGGACCCAAGAAATTAAAAGTGCTCTAAAGGTGGGATGAGCCTTCTCTTCCCTCCAAGACTGATAGAGCACACTGGTCTCTGTGGCCAGAGAAGCAAAGACACTTCCTCTGGAAGCCCAGGGAAGGAACTGAAAAGTTGCCACGTAGCAAACTATTATTTTGCTGGATTGGTGCTACTTAAACATACATTACGCACCTGAGCCTTAAGGTTTATAGAGCTTTGAGGAAGTATGCAAAGAAAAATAGTAACATAACTAAGTGACATAGCAGCCAGAAAAAAGAAGCAGAAAACCCAGAAAAGGCAATTTCTTTTTAACAGGAGTGTGAGAGGAGATAGCTCGATTTGAATAATAGCTCTGATGGTAAAGTTTACGTGTCATCTTGACTGGGCCACGAGGTGCCCACATATTTGGTCAAACATTATTCTGGTGTACCTGTGTGAAGTTGTTTTTGGATGAGATTAACATTTCGATCAGTAAACTGAGTGGAAGCAGATTGCCCTCCCTCATGTGGGTGGACATCATCCAATCAATTGAAGGCCTGACTAGCACAAATACCTTCGAACTGGGATATTGACTTTTGTATGCTTTTAGACTAGAAATAAAATATTGGCTATTTCTGGGTTTTAAGCCTGCCAGCCTTCAGACGTGAAACTCTACCATCATGTCTCCTGGTTTTGTATCTGTGTGTGGGGTGTGTGTGTGTGTATTTTGTGTCTGTGTACATCCCATAGTTTCTGTTTCTCTGGAGAACCAGATCAATACAATAAATAGCACATGTTAAAAAAAGAAAAACTAAAATGCCCAATTCCTTTTATTTTAAATTTTGGGCAACTGAGTTGGAAAGGAGGTGACTATTGAGAACTTAGTGGCTTTAATTACTGATCAAAAGGGTGAAACATATCAAAACTACAGTGAAAAATACAAAAAGAAGCAAATTATGAGGGAAAGGATAAGAATATTAGAGGATGTGTCTATGAGACTTGATATGCCAAAAGTGAAAGTTGGAGAAAGAAAAAAAAAAGCAATAGAAGAGAGACACTAATTTCATAAATAAGTAAAATAAAATGACACTGAATTGAAGAAAGGCTTGAGTTGGCAAACTGAAAGAGTTCAATGCAGTCTAGGAACATCTGATAAGGAAAGTCATACAGATGGACATATGCTTATAAAATTCAGAGAATCTAAAATTTAAGAAAAAATGTCTTAAAAGCTTTAAGACAGAATGAGTAATTCACAAATGAAAAAGAATCCAATTAGAATCAGGCTTTTTATGTCCAATATGGGAAGCTACACAGTAGCAATGCTTTCTATAGGTTGCTCAGAGAAAAGAACTATAACTTAAGAATCTTGTACCATCGGGACACCTGGGTGGCTCAGATGGTTAAGCGTCTGCCTTCGGCTCAGGTCATGATCTCAGGGTCCTGGGATCGAGTCCCACATTGGGCTCCCTTGGGAGCCTGCTTCTCCCTCTGCCGCTCTCTCTCTCTCTCTCTCTCTGTCTCTCATGAATAAATAAATAAAATCTTTAAAAAAAAAAAAAGAATCTTGTACCATGATAAGATGTCATGAACATGTTGGAATAAATATATTCAACCTTGAGAAAAAGACTGAGACCAACAAATAAAACACAGAGACATCAGTGAGGTCACTGATATGAGGAATTCTTAATCTCAGGAAACAAACTGAGGGTTGCTGGAGTGGTGGAGGGTGGGAGGGATGGGGTGGCTGGGTGATGGACATTGGGAAGGGTATGTGCTATGGTGAGCGCTATGAATTTTGTAAGACTGTTGAATCACAGACCTGTACCTCTGAAACAAATAATACATTATATGTTAAAAAAAAAAAAAAAAAAAGAAGATAGCAGAAAGGGAAAAATGAAGTGGGGGGAATTGGAGGGGGAGACGAACCATGAGAGACTATGGACTCTGAGAAACAAACTGAGGTAGTTCTAGATGGGAGGGGGGTGGGGGGATGGGTTAGCCTGGTGATGGGTATTAAAGAGGGCATGTATTGAATAGAGCACTGGGTGTTATACGCAAACAATGAACCATGGAACACTACATCAAAAACTAATGATGTAAGTATGGTTAATCACCATTAACATAACATAATAAAAAAAACAGAAACATCAAGATAGTTGAAAATAAAAAAGGAAAAATGATAAGCAAAGTATTTAAAGGAAAATATAATAATCTGGAACTAAACACTAATTTCAACAAAACAGAGAGAGTTGGTCGTGGATGGAAAAAAAGATTAAGCAATATCATCCTAAAGTTCTCATCTGGGTCTCACTAGAATGAGGAAGCAAAGCATTTTAAAATCTCTATTGCAGTGGAGAAGAAGCAGTAAAGAGAAATAGCTTTTTGCTTGTCTTTGCATAAAATTAGAGAAACCTGTTTGACTAAGGATGTTGAAAAAGAAAGATGCACACCAATGAATTGGGAATATTTGATCAAGTCAGCAGAAATAAGAAACAAGGAGGAAAATAAATAATAAACATAGAGTAAAAGGGGACAAATAAATCAAGTATACTAGTTGTTAGTGCTAATTAAGAATGTACATACTGGGCAATTCTCTCAGGTACCCTCCCTCTTTGGGAGCTTTGTAGTTTATCACTCAATAAACCTTGCTTTGCTGCCTCAAAAATAAATAAATTAATTAATTAAATGAAAAAAATGAACATACTTGTGCATATCAAACAACACATCAGCTAAATATATAAAGCAAAACCATCATAATGTATGAAGTGGATACAAATACAAATATAGTGAGAGAAATATATATATATTTCTTCAGAATTAGCAATGAGAAAATGATGAATAAGGATATAGGGGAATTATATAATCAACAACTCAATTTCATATATAAATCAAAATTTTTAATTACTCTAAAAGCAAAGATAGAGTTGTTGGCATGTCTAAAACAAAAAGTTACCTCAATCAGTGATCATGTGTTTGACCATAGATAAAAACCTTAGTAATATTAAATCAAAGTGGACAATTTTATTGCCACCTTTTCTGATCCTAACACAGTAAAATTATAAATGAATAATAAAAAAGTGATCTAAAAGCTTAACTACTGGGAAGTAGGGTAAGACTCCTAAATACCATTTGTTTAAAAGAGTAAATGAGATTATGGAATGAAAATGAGATCACTTTATTTATTTATTTTTAATTTTTTGAGATACTTTAGAATCAGACCTATGGGATACAGCTAACACTAGGCTCAGGAAAATTTAACACTATAAATACATTAATTAGTAGAGTAAGGAAAGTAAAATAAAGGGACTTAGTACTAATCAAATGAAATTATGAATGCAAAAATAAAGCAAAAAATAAATTTGGAGAGCACTGGTAAATATAAAA
Organism: Mirounga angustirostris; assembly: GCF_029215605.1. NCBI lineage: Eukaryota > Metazoa > Chordata > Mammalia > Carnivora > Phocidae > Mirounga > Mirounga angustirostris. Next base: position 128,282,221 of record NW_026991715.1, read on the forward strand.
TCTGAAAAAATACAACATGAAATAGCAAGAATGTATAAATGTATTCAAAAATGTTTCTTCAATAAAGCTGGTAAACTTATTCAGATTCAAATTAAGAAAAACAAAGAGCTATTAAACAAAATCAAAACTAGAAATGAAAAATAGAAACATAATCATAGATAATAAAAACATTATAGGAGATATCTATCTATATCTATATCTATATCTATCTATCCATATATATACATATACCTTGAAATTCTAGAGAAATGAATGATTCTCTGGTAATCACTACTGAAAAATTTTAATCAAAGAAGTAGAAAATCTGAGTAGATGAATTGGATAGGATAGACTGAAAAGCTGTTTGAAGGTCTTCCAATGGAAGCCCCAGGTTCTGGTGAACAGGGGACACTGCACTTCAGGGAACCATAGGACCTCTTCTTCATAAGGCCACTACTTTCAAGAGCAGGAGACATAGCTGACTCTACACAGAGAAACAGATCCAGAGTCAGACAAAATGAGGAGACAGAGAAGTATATCCCAAGCGAAAATCACAAGAAAAGAGCTAACGAAAATGGAGATGAGTAATACGCCTGGTAGAGAATTTAAAGTAATGGTAATAAAGATACTCACTGGATTTGAGAAAAGAGTGGAGGACCTCAGTGAGATCCTCAATAAAAAGATAGAAAACAAAAAAATCAGAGATGAAGAACTCAGCAACTGAAATTGAAAATACACTAGATGGAATAAATAGCAGACAGTAGAGAAAAAGAGAGTGAGAGAAAGGAATCCAAGTATATCACTAAAGAAAGCCAGCCAACCGCAAAAGAAAAGAGCAAGAGAAGAAAGGAACAGAGAAAAACTACAAAAACAACCATAAAACAAGTAACAAAATAGCAATAAGTACATATCTATCAATAATTACTTTGGGGGCGCCTGGGTGGCTCAGTCGTTAAGCGTCTGCCTTCGGCTCAGGTCATGATCCCAGGGTCCTGGGATCGAGCCCCGCATGGGGCTCCCTGCTCAGCAGGAAGCCTGCTTCTCCCTCTCCCACTCCCCCTGCTTGTGTTCCCTCTCTCGCTGTCTCTCTCTGTCAAATAAATAAATAAAATCTTTAAAAAAAAATTACTTTGAATGTAAATGGACTAGTTGCTCCAATCAAAACACATAGGGTAACGGTCATTCTGGGTCATTTCAGACTTAAAGATACATGCAGATTGAAAGGGAAGGAATGGAAGAACATTTCTCATGCAAATGGAAGCAAAAAGAAAGCCAGGGTAGCAATACTTATACTGGACAAAATATACTTTAAAAGAAGATTGTAACAAGAGACTAAGAAGGACACTATAAGGGACACCTGGGTGGCTCAGTCGGTTAAGTGTCCAACTCTTGATTTCAGCTCAGGTTATGATCTCAGGGTTGTGAGACCAAGTGCTGCATCAGGCTCTGTGCTGGACATGGAGCCCACTTGGGATTCTCTCTCCCTCTTCCTCTGCCTTTATATCCCTGATTGTGCTCTCTGTGTCTCTACCCCTCCACAAAAAAAGGACACTATAAAATCATAAAGGGAAAAATACTGCAAGAAGATATAACAATTATAAATATGTACCCAACATGGAAGTACCCAAATGCATAAAGTAGCTATTAACAAACATAAAGGAAGTATTTGCTAGTAATACAATAATAGTAGGGGAGTTTAACACCCCACTTACATCAATGGATAGATCATCCAAAAAGAGAATCAACAAGGAAACAGTGGCTTTGAATGATACACTGGAGCAGAAAGCTCTAACAGATATATTTAGAACATTCCATCCTAAAACAGCAGAATACACATTCTTTTAAATACACATGGAACATCTCCAGAATAGATCATGTTGGGCCACAAAACAAGTCTCAACAAATTCAGAAACACTGAAGTCATACCATGCATCTTTTTTAACCACAACTTTATGAAACTAGAAATCAACTACAAGAAAAAATCAGGGAAGACCACAATTACATGGAGGTTAAATAAGATGCCACTAAACAATGAATAGATCAACTAAGATCAAAGAGGAAATAAAAAAATACACTGCATCTGAAACTAAACTATATGTTGGCTAATTGAATTAAAATTAAAAATTAAAAAATATACATGGAGACAAATGAAAATGAAAATACAGTTGTCCAGAGTCTTTGGGATGCAGCAAAAGCTATTCTACAAGGGAAGTTTATAACAATACAGGCCTACCTCAAGAGGCAAGAAAAATCGCAAATAACCAAACTAAAACTTACACCTAAAGGAGCTAGAAAAATAAGAACAAACAAAACCCAAAACCAGTGGAGGGAGGGAACTAATAACATTGGAGCAGAAATAAATGAAATAAAAATTTAATAATAATAGAACAGAACAAAGAAATCAGGAGTTGTTTCTTTTAAAGATCAACAAAATTGATAAACCTTTAGCCAGATTCATCAAAAAACAAAAAAATGAAGACAAGACTCAAGTAAAATAAGATATGAAAGAGGAAAAATAAGAACCAATACCACAGAAATACAAAGTATTACAAGAGAATGTTATGAAAAATTATATGCCAACAAATTGGACAACTAGAAGAAATAAATAAATTCCTAGAAATGTATAACCTTCCAAAACTGAATCAGGAAGAAACAGAAAATTTGAGCAGATCAATTACTAGCAATGAAATTGAATCAATAATCAAAAAACTCTCAATAAACAAAAGTCCAGGATCAAACAGCTTCATGGCTGAATTCTACCAAACATTTAAAAGGTTAATATCTATTCTTCTCAAACTATTCCAAGAAACAGAAGAAAAAGAAAAGCTTCCAAATTCATTCTGAGGCCAGCATTACCCTGATACCAAAACCAGATAAAGATACCACAATAAAGAGAACTACAGGCCAATATCCCTGATGAACAATAGATGCAAAATCCTCAAATAAATATTAGTAAACTGTATCCAACAACATTAAAAAAATCATTCACAACAATCAAGTGGGATTTATTCCTGAGTTGCAAGAGTGGTTCAATACTTGCAAATCAATCAGCATGATATATCACATCAACAGGAGAAAGGATAAGAACCAGAAGATAATTTCAATAGATGCAGAAAAGCATTTGACAAAGTACAACATCCATTCATGATAAAAACCCCCAAAAAAGTAGGTTTAGAGGGAACACAGCTCAAGATAATAAAGGCCATTTATGAAAAACTCACAGCTAACATCATACTCAATGGTGAGAAACTGAGAGCTTTTCCTCTAAGATCAGGAACAAGACAAGGATGTTCACTGTCACCACTTATTCAGCATATTATTGGAAGTCCCAGCTACAGCAGTCAGATGAGAAAAAGAAATAAAAGCATCCAAATTGGTAAGGAAGAAGTAAAATTGTCACTAACTGCAGATGACATGATACTATATATAGAGAAAATCCTAAAGTCTCCACCAAAAAACTGCTAGAGCTGATAAATGAATTCAGTAAGGTCACAGGACACAAAATCAATATACTGAAATCAATTGCATTTCTGTACACTAATAATGAAACAGCACAAAGAGAAATTAAGAAAACAATCCCATTTATAACTGCATCAAAAATAATAAAATACTCAGGAATGAACTTAAGCTTGGCCAAAAAATATAAAACATTGTTGAAAGAAATCGAAGATGACACAAATGGAAAGATACTCCATTCTCATGGATTGGAAGAAAAAATATTTTTTAAATGTCCATACCTCCCAAGCAATCTACAGATTTAATGCAATCCCTATCAAAATACCAACAGCATTTTTCACAGAATTCGAATAATCCTAAAATTTGAATGGAACACAAAAGATCCTGAGTAGCCAAAGCAATCTTGAAAAAGAACAAAACTGTAGGTATTACAATTCCAGATTTCAAGATATACTGCAAAGCTGTGGTAATCAAAACAGCATGGTACTGGCACAAAAACAGATATATAGATCAATAGAACAGAATAGAGAGCCCCCAAATAAACCCATGGTTATATGATCAATTCCTCTTTGACAAATGAGACAAGAATATGTGATGGGGAAAAGTCTCTTCAACAGTGTTGGGAAAACTTGAATAGCCACATGTAAAAGAATGAAACTGGACCACTATCTCACATCATACATAATAGTAAACTCAAAATGGATTACAGACCTAAATGTGAGACCTGAAATGATAGAAATCCTAGAACACAGCACAGGCAGTAATTTCTCTGAAATTGGCTGTAGTAACATTTTTCTATGTATGTCCCCTGAGGCAAGGGAAGCAAAAGCAAAGATTGGGACTACATCAAAATAAAAAGGTTCTGTACAGCAAAGGAAAAAATCAACAAAACTAAAATGGAACCTACTGAATGAGAGAAGATATTTACAAATGACATATCTGATAAAGGGTTAGTATCCGAAATATATAAAGAACTTACACAACTCAACACACACACACACAGGGGCGCCTGGGTGGTTCAGTCGTTAAGCGTTTGCCTTCGGCTCGGGTCATGTCTCACACACACACACAAAACAAATAATCCAATTAAAAAATGGGCAGAAGACATGAACAGACATTTCTCCAAGGAAGACATGCAGATGGCCAACAGACACATGAGAAGATGCTCATCACTCACCATCAGGGAAATGCAAATCAAAACCACAATGAGATATCATCTCACATCTGTCATAATGGCAAAAATAAAAAACACTAGAAACAACAAGTGTTGGTAAGGATGTAGAAAAAAAACCCTCATGCTTTGTTGATGGGAATGCAGACGGGTGCACTCACTGGAGGAGACAGTATGGAAGTTCCTCAAAAAGTTAAAAATAGAATTACTATAAGATCCAGTAATTCCTACTACTGGGTATTTACCCAAAGAATACAAAAACACTAATTCAAAAGGATATATGCACCCCTATATTTACTGCAGCATTATTTACAATAGTCAAACTATGGAAGCAGCCCAAGTGTCCATCAACTGATGAATAGATGAAGATGTGGTATATATATGCAATGGAATTATTCAGCCACAAAAAAGAATGATATCTTGCCATTTGCAACAACATGGATGGAGCTAGAGAGTATAATGCTAAGTGAAATAAGTCAGTCAGAGAAAGACAAATGCCATATGATTTCACTCATATGTGGAATTTAGGAAACAAAACAAATGAACAAAGAAAAACAGAGACAAACCAAAAATCAGACTCTTAAATATAAAGAATAAACTTATAATTACCAGAGGGGAGGTGGGAGGGGGATGGGAGAAATAGGTGATGGGGATCAAGAGTACACTTACCATGATGAGCACTGAGTAATGTATAGAATTGTTGAATCACTATATTGTACACCTGAAACTAATATAGCACTGTATGTTAACTATACTGGAATTAAAATAAAAAACTTAAATAAATAAATAAATAAATAAATAAATAAATAAATAAATAAATAAAAATACACATAAAAAAATGTATAAAAGATAACGATGTGCTGAAACCTGGGTGTTGTGTATCCAATGCTATTTCATCTCAGTGGTAGTGGGTGGGACAGTTACAGAGGCCTGATGAGCACCATAAGAATGGTCATAGATAGCAGTCAACCAGAACTTTGTTTTACTTTGTAGTCCTCTAGTAGTTTGAAAGAAACACTGAATTTGCAACAGAAACATTTGTTCTGTGAATTACTCATGCTTTCTTTTAGTTAGAAAAACAAGTTATATAAAATTGAATTGCTGAGAAAACATTAATATAAATGAAAGGAAAACATAGGAACCCTAAGACTTTTACAGCCAATGGTCAAATAATGAGTATTTGAATTGAAAGGTATTAGTTTTTATGGTACAGTAATTTAGAATATTTAGGTATTTAGAAGATACCCTTCCCCTGCCACTATCTTTAGAATTGGAAAATAGGAGATATAAAGATCAATTTGGAAAACCCTGCACAAAACTTTAAAGTTTAGTTGTAAATACTTGAGAAGTGGGCCCAGGACAATGATTATGCCCTCAGTTAATTTGGACAAATTCAGGAGAAAAAGGATTAATCAAACCATAATTAAATTTTAAACTTTTCCATTTAATATATTGGTTTTATACGTTTAGGTTGTAAATTCCATGTAGTGATGGATAATTTGTTGTCTTTTTCCCTAATAGGATTCATTATTGATTTTAGGACTTAAATTAGATTAAAGAGTAAGTACAAACATAATTGTTCCAGCTTGAGAAGAATGACAAGTATTGTGGAAGGATTTTTTTAATGTATACTACAAGTGATCATAGTTTTTCTTTATAATAAAGAAAAACAACAACCATAGTAATTGTTATAGGTGGTAGTACATATGAATAATGCAGTTAGGTTAAACACAATTTAGTGATCTTAGTGTTATACAGCATTTTTAAAATTGCTTTTTTGTTTCCAATAAGCATGTGTGTCATTTTTTTAGAAAGATTTTATTTATTTATTTGAGAGAGAATGAGATAGAGAGAGAGCATGAGAGGGGGGAGGGTCAGAGGGAGAAGCAGACTCCCTGCTGAGCAGGGAGCCCGATGTGGGACTTGATCCTGGGACTCCAGGATCGTGACCTGAGCCGAAGGCAGTCGCTTAACCAACTGAGCCACCCAGGTGCCCCTCATTTTAAAACATAAGACAAATTGCTTCTAATTTTAGTGATGATCAGAGGAAATTAATGAGAAGCATTTGATTTTGTATGTCATGTAAACCATATTAGTTTTGTTCTGTTTTGATATCTGATGTATTGTAGGAAATACAGTGTTCAATAACCTAAATTGTATTTTACACTGCTTAAGTGGGCTTAGCCAAGGGATGGAGTAGATGAGAAGGGGAGAGAAAGAGGGAAATCCCAAAGGGGTATTTTGATTTCTACAATGAAATAGCAGATTACTACAGCTTTACTAGCAAAAAGATAAGAATAAATGATAGCCAAGCAGCATGGGTATCATCTGGGAGTGTTCTAGAAATGCAGGATCTCAGATACCACCCCAGACCAAATGAATCAGAATGTGCATTTAATAAGATTTAATAATCATATAATTCCTATGGATATTTAGGTTTGAGTAGCCCTGGTTAAGGTACCCCTCCCCTACAATATTTATAAGTACTTTCTGCATTCATGGTATTTTGCTAGGTAGGGGATTCTACTCAGTTTAAAGCCTAATAGCCTGGTGCTTGCATTTAGATAAAAGGCTTTAAGTCTTAAACTACGAAGACACAGAGCTTCTATGTAATCTAAGGCATTATTGAATAAAAGGGAGAGATGCATGCACCAAGACCTCTATTTCCTCTGAAACTGAGCCATAGAAGTGATGACTATTCCACATATAAGTAAGACAATTTCTTCAGTAATACAGAACAAAGTAATATAAATTTGTTGGATCTTGGATTTAGCTTATTGTTAGAAGTTCTGGCCATAAAAGTCATTATGCAAGTTTGAATGGATCTTATGGGGGATGTCAGTTTTTACAGATACCTGTCTCCCAGGAATGAGTGCTCTATCTGCCGAGTGGGAAAGGGCATTCTTCTGAAATCCTGGCTCCTTTGGCTAAAAAGAATATTTGTGGCATGACTGTGTTTATTTAGACTGCCTGAGATTACTCCATTAGTTATTCGTTTTAAACTCATGATAGGAAAGATGAATTTTAAGGAAAATCTTTAAATTATGCATATATGGGTTTGTGAATTAAGTATTCCATTATCATTGCCTGAGGACATTTGAAGAACTGTTGATATGTTTCAAGGGTATAACAATCACTAAATGCAGGACAATAGAGGATTATTAACCTAAATATTCTAGAAAAATATTAGCAGATTGAATTATGTTACTGTAAGCCAGACTTCTGACAACTTGAAATCTATTGATGCAATTTGTGTTTACATTAAATAGTGGGTTTTATTTAAATGGGAACTTCTTCCTCCAAAACTCCATCTCATGTGTAGTGTGTATGATGCAAAGTAGATACTGTAAATATCAACGTGTTGGTCTTAACAGTGCAATTTAAGCAATTTTTTTCAACACTTTGGTTTAATTTTTTTCCAAGAAATATCAACTCTCTATTAAAAATCTTTCTACTTGCCTAATACGCTAAATTTAATGAAACGAAGTGGCAGCTAAAGACCACCAGGAATAGATCTTTAATTGAACAAGTTTATTTTATTACTTGATACAGTAAGAAAAGATGCATACCATGGAATCATGGGGTGTCTCACTAAAAAGGTTGTTATGGACTGAATGTATCCCCCAACCAAATTCATGTGTGGAAATCCTAACCCCCAACACAATGATATTTGAAGGTGAGGCCTTTAGGAGGTAATCAAGGTTAAGTGAGATCATGAGGATGTGGTCCTCATGATGGGATTAGTGCCCTTATAAGAAGAGACACAGGCACCTAGGTGGCTCAGTCTGTTGAGGGTCTGAGTCTTGATCTCAGCTTGGGTCTTGGTCTCAGGATCGTGAGTTCAGGCCCTACATTGGGCTCTGCACTGGGCATGGAGAGTACATTAAAAAAAAAGAAGAAGAAGAAGAAGAGACACCAGAAAGCTTGTTTTCTCTCTCCACTGTTATCTGCAAGTCAGAAAGAGAGTTCTTTTTTTTTCTCTATGGATTCTGCAGATTTTTATTACATGGTGATCATTCCATAATGCTGCTTTACTCCTTAAAAGCATTTTTTTTACATCATTCTTTTTTTTTTTTATTAACATATAATGTATTATTTGTTTCAGGGGTACAGGTCTGTGATTCATCAGGCTTACACAATTCACAGCACTCACCATAATACATACCCTCCCCAATGTCCATCACCCAGCCAAGAAAGAGAGTTCTCACTAGAAACTAACTATGCTGACACCCTGTTCTTAGATTGCTAGCCTCCAGAACCATAAGGAAATAAATTTCAGTTGTTTAAGCTACCCAGTGTATGGTATTTTGTTATGGTAGCCTCAGCAGAATAATACAAGGGTGTTGAAAAGAATCTGTTTATAGCATTTTGGCTTTGGTTGGGTGATTTGAAGGGGGAATCTAAAAAAGCAGGTTTGCTCTACCTAGGGTACTGTCAGAAAGTGGGGACAATTCCATAATTGATTTAATCAATAAGTGGATAGGGCAGACAAAAGAATGGATAAAGCTGTAATTGGTACAGAAGTAGCAATTATTCAGATTAGCCAGGGGAGGGATGTTTTGGTATTTTATGGGTGGCACAGTGATCTTGATTTTGTTGATGCTTAATTGAATTATAAAGTGACATTACCAATCAGAGAAAGACAATTATCATATGACCTCACTGATATGTGGAATTTAAGAAACAAAACAGAGAATCATAGGTGAAGAGAGGAAAAAATAAAACAAGATAAAACTAGAGAGGAAAATAAACCGTAAGAGACTCTTAATCATAGGAAACAAACAGGGTTGCTGGAGGGGAGGGAGGTGGGGGATGGGATAACCGGGTGATAGACATTAAGGAAAACATGTGATGTAGTGAGCACTGGGTATTATATAAGACTGATGAATCACTGCCCTCTACCTCTGAAACCAATAATACATTCTATGTTAATTAATTGAATTTAAATTTAAAAAATGGAAAAAAATAAAGTGACATCATTTTTGTCTCACACTGTCATGATCTCAGAGTGACCTTGTCTGATACTGGTATCATGTGAGATTTTTTTATGTCCAGCAGGGAAATACATGGCCTACCTGTGAACACAGGGTCAGCTTCTTAACAACAGTGAAGCTGAGCTGTATATGCCAAACAAGTTCCCCGATTCTGATTCCCAGTTTCTTCTTTTTTGCTAACTAGAAAATTGGCTTCTAAATGTTTTAGAAGATTTATTTCTTCCAATAATAAAGATATTTTATTTTTTAAAAGATATTTTTAAATTTAGGGTCTTTATTCAATAAGCAAATATTAAATAGATAATGAGATCAACTTATAAATCTTAAATTTCTTTCTTATGAAAGAAAGCTTAAATAACATCTAAATCAATGACTAATTTGATGCTGGCATCCTCTCTTTTTTTTTTTTTAAAGATTTTATTTATTTATTTGAGAGAGAGAATGAGAGACAGAGAGCATGAGAGGGAGGAGGGTCAGAGGGAGAAGCAGACTCCCTGCCGAGCAGAGAGCCCGATGCGGGACTCGATCCCGGGACTCCAGGATCATGACCTGAGCCGAAGGCAGTTGCTTAACCAACTGAGCCACCCAGGCGCCCCTGGCATCCTCTCTTTGACATACCTGCCTAGGAGTTGCCCAGACTGTACTGGAATATTTCCAATATAAGGAAATACTTGGCTACGTGAAACAGTGCATTCCATATATCAGATGTGAGCTACTCCTTGATCCCTTAAATCTTCCATCCATTGGCTGTTCTTGTACCCCTTCAAGCAATAGAAAACAAAACTAATGTTATTTATAGAAAAAATATTCTAATTAACATAAAGAAACCCACACAAACTAGTTCAAGTTGAGAAAGTCTTTTTGAAAGGCTACAACATGCCATCTCAAAGACATTGATAGAAAGAAAATTCTCATTGAATTAGGCAAATTAAGCCTCTTCCTCACATCTTCCATATATTCATATCATCCCTCTTTTCTGTTTCCCATGGAGTATCTTCCTTATTTGTTTATTCTTGCCCATCATCTCTTTCTGTTTCTCCTTTCACTCACGACTTCAGCCAGCAGATAACTTTGGCTTATCCTGGTACCAGTTCAAAAGAAACTGACATCCTCAATCCATAGTATATTTTATCTTAAGGAATTATGAACATCTGACTCAGTCTTGGGCCAGTTCAATTTTGAGGTGAGGGAATCCACTTGGATTATTACAGCCTATGAATTTCCTTTCTCTTGGTCTGATGGTCAGTCTCATATAATCATTTTCTTCATTCAAACTTGTATTCAAGGGTCAGCCTTGTATTCATTACAGAACCCTAATTCAAGGTTCAAATAATTATTTGGAAATATACCAGATTTAGGTAAAGGCTATGGAAATACAATTCAGAAAAGGAAATGCAAATAGTTCCTAAATATATGAAAATGCTTAACTTACTCATGATATAAATGTAAATAAAATGACACTATAATGCCGTTTTTCACCTCTAGAATTGTTAAGAATTAAAATGTTAGATGTATTTGATAATATACTAAGTTAGTGAGGCTGTGAGGAAATAGATCTTTTCATACATTACTGGTAGGAATGTATATTAGTACAGTTTCTATGGAGACTAATTTGGCAAAATGTATTCAATTTTCATCAATAGGAACTGAATAAGTACATTAAGACACTCATAAAGTGAAAAACTATGTAAAAAATAATAAGAAAACACTTCATATACTGAAATGGGAAGATTTACAAGATGTATTGCTAAGTGAAAAAAATCCAACTGCAAAACAGTATGTATAGTAGCATACCATTTATATAAAATCAAGGGGTGGACAAATAACTTTATATGTATATATATTACATTAAAATTTCTGGGAGAACATATAAGGACTAAAAATTAGTAAGGAGCTATAGAAGATAAAAGTAGGCAAGAAACTTTTCACTTCTTTGTACATTTGTATTTGAACTATATTAATATATCACTCATTCAAAAATGAGCTAAAAATAATTTTAGAATAGAATTTCTGGTCACTACAAAAAATTTCACCTGTTTTAATGCGTATCTCCCCATATTCCTTCAGATACAATACAGAACAATAAAAGAACAAACAAACTACACATAACTACACTCCAAGCATAACTAGAAGACAGAAAACATTCAAACTTCATATTACCTTTATATATGAATATATAAAAATTCAAGTGAGCTGTCTCTCATGTTCTTCCTGTAAGTCTGCAAGTCTTCATGGTGATCAGTAAAGGAAAAACTGCTGGAAAGAGTAGAAAAGAGCTAGTGATGGTCAAAGATTGATTTAAAACCAATACCACAAAGAAGAAGTTTCACCCTTAGGTTGAAATTATTGGAAAAGTAGGTCAGAACACTGGCTACAGGAAAGAGATTTAAAAGTCCACACAACTCCAGGTGACAGTCTTTGTAATATGTTGCTTTTGGGGGAGGTAAAAAACAAAACGATAAGGGAAAGGTACTTTTGATGATTGGATGGTGAAGTATAAAGGAAGCAAAAGAGAAATGTTAGGGTGTCTCATGGTTCGTCTCCTCCTCTGATTTCCGCCCCCCCTTCATTTTTCCCTTCCTTCTCTTAATGTCCTCCATGCTATTCCTTATGTTCCACATATAAGTGAAACCATATGATAATTGTCTTTCTCTGCTTGACTTATTTCACTTAGCATAATCCCCTCCAGTTCCATCCATGTCAATGCAAATAGTGGGTATTCATCCTTTCTGATGGCTGAGTAATATTCCATTGTATATATGAACCACATCTTCTTTATCCATTCATCTGTTGAAGGGCATCTTGGCTCCTTCCACAGTTTGGCTATTGTGGATGTTGCTGCTATCAACCATGAGAGACTATGAACTCCAGGAAACAAACTGAGGGTTTCAGAGGGGAGGGTGGTAGGGGGTTGGGTTAGCCCAGTGATGGGTATTAAGGAGGGCACGTATTGCAATGAGCACTGGGTGTTATATGCAAATAATGAATCATGGAAAACTACATCAAAAACTAATGGGGTGCCTGGGTGGCTCAGTTGGTTAAGCAACTGCCTTCGGCTCAGGTCATGATCCTGGAGTCCCGGGATCAAGTCCCGCATCGGGCTCCCTGCTCGGCAGGGAGTCTGCTTCTCCCTCTGATCCTCCCCCTCTCATGCTCTCTGTCTCCCATTCTCTCTCTCAGATAAATAAATTAAAAATCTTAAAAAAAAAAAACTAATGAAGTGCTGTATGGTGACTAACATAAAATAAAAATAATTAAAAAATAAAGAAATATACATTTTCTTAATCAAAAAAAGAAAGAAAAAGAAAGAAGGAAGGAAGGAAGGAAGGAAGAAAGAAAGAAAGAAAGAAAGAAAGAAAGAAAGAAAGAAAGAAAGAAAGAAAGAAAGGAAGAAAGAATGTTAGGGTCTTGCAAGCCAAAAAATAATCTAAAACTGGAAGACACACAATCCCTCCCCCACCTCCCCCAGCAACCCCCATACAAAATCCATTAGATAACTCTGCTCTGCTGCACTGACATAAGAGGGAACCATTGAATTAAAAATTTTGTTTGCCACAAAATGAATAAGACAAAAGTGAATAAATCTATTCAAGGCTCCTTGCTATAGGATAACAAAATCAGAATCAAAATATTTCACTTGATGAGAATTTGTCCCCAGATAACATGAAGAAGATAAATTGTAGTAAAAGAACTCCAAATTGAATTTAGAATTCTAAACAAGCATTTACAGATATGAAAACATTAAAGACAGAAATGGACAAAAAGTAGTAAAAATCAAAAAGGATTGACTAAACTCATTAAAGACATAAAAAAAGAGAAAATGATCGTAAATATGATCATAGTGTACCCAAGGGAAAACAGACTAAAGTGAAATTTTTATGACATATTGAAGTAGGAAAACAAAAGATAATGAAATTGACACAAAAAATAAAAAGGAACAGAGAGAAAGTGGTTGAAATGGAAGACAGGCAAAGAAAAATGTGTGTGTATGTGTGTGTGTGTGTGTGTGTGTATTGGAGTCCTTAAAGCAGAAAAAGAAAACAATGGGATAAAACTAATATTTAAAACTAATCCAAAAGATGTTCCAGTAACAAATGAAGATCTGAATTGACATCTTGAAAAGGTTCAGTGGGTACCTGAGAAAAAGGGCCTGGAATGGCCAGCTTTGAGACATATCCTAGTAAACTTAGAATTCAAGATCTAGAAAAAATTTTTCTTAAGGCCTTCTATCAAAAATATCAAATGACTTACAAGGAGGGAAAAATAGACTGGAGTCAGACTTCTCCAAAACAACTTACAAAATAATAGAGCAATGGATCAACAGTATAAAAATAAAACAAAACAGGGGAGGGTATGTGCTATGGTGAGCACTGTGAATTGTGTAAGACTGTTGAACCACAGACCTGTACCTCTGAAACAAATAATACATTATATGTTAAAAAAAAGAAGATTGTAGGAAGGGAAGAATGAAGGGGGGAATTTGGAGGGGGAGACGAACCTTGAGAGACTATGGACTCTGAGAAACAAACTGAGGGTTCTAGAGGGGAGGGGGGTGGGGGGATGGGCTAGCCTGGTGATGGGTATTAAAGAGGGCATGTATTGAATGGAGCACTGGGTGTTATATGCAAACAATGAATCATGGAACACTACATCAAAAACTAATGATGTATGGTGATTAACATAACATAATAAAAACAAACAAACAAACAAACAAACAACTAGAAAGAAATTGTGAACCAAAGATTGTATTCAGATGTTAAGACAATAGAAGAACAGAATCTACTGGAGGATGGGTTTATCCAAATAAAGAGATGACTGAGAAAACTTCAGCAATGTGGTTTATGATAAACATTTGATATATTTCATTGCACATCTAAGACTAAAACAAATATGGCTACAAGGATGGAAGTATGATTTGAAATATTATAATTCTGAATATGTAGAAATGCTGTGAATAAAAAATGGGAAGATAAAAAAGAGTTAAAAATAAATAGGAAAGAAGAATAAGCTCTGGTAGTATTTTCTATATATGGGAGTTGAATGAACCATTAAATCCTGACAAATCAGATAATAACAGACAACTAAAAAACTGAAAAATTTTTACTCCATATAGCAGATAAAGGGCTGATTTCCCTAATGTATAAGGAACTCTTAAAAATTGAGAGGGAATAAACACCAAATCTCTGATAGAAAAGTGGGTAAAAGATAATTGACAATTTACAAAAAAAAAAAAAAATCACCCTTAATGAAAAACCATTTCAGCCTCATTCATAAGTAGAAAAATATAAATTGAAAATACACAAAGATACTATTTTTCATCTTTCAGACTGGCAAAATTAAAAAATATGACAACATATATGTTGGGGGAAGCTGTGTGCAATCCAGCACTCTCATATATTGCTAGTGGGACAACTTCAAACATGCAAATCAGTACAAGCTTTGGAGAAGGGGATTTGGCAATATCTAACAAAAGTACTTATGCATTTACCTTTCAACCCACACAGCCCTTTATAGGAATCTATCCTGAATGTATACACCCAATTCAAAAATATATGTGCACAAGGTTATTCACTATAACATTGTTTGTAATTACAGAATATGAGAAGCCACCTAAAGGGGAGCAGTTGAACAAATTATGGTATTTCTATCCAAAGGAGTACTATGCAACTGTAAAAAGAAAGAGGAAGATCTCTAAGCTGATACAGAATGATTTGGAGTATTTATGATTTTTTAAAAAGCAAAATATAAAAGACTGTCTGGAATTTACTGACTTGTGTAAGAAAAAAAGGGGAATAGAAAGATACATGTACTTGCTTATTTATGTAATACAAAACACAGGAAGCATAAACCAAAGACAGTTACCACCACAGGTGGTTAGTAATGGGTAGAAAAGAATGGGAGCTATAGGAATGGAGTAGAATGTATGGGTTAGGGGAGAGACAGTTCTCTAATTTGTATGTATTTGTATAGTTCTGAATTTTAGTACCAAGATGATGTTTCACATTCTAAAATGAATGAATGAATGAGTGAATGAACGAATGAATGAAATCAACAAGTTTGGGGGAAAACCAAAATGGATCCAACAAAAACAAATGAGCCTAATTGTATTCCAAATGAGTAATATAACTACACTGAGTGGGAATGAGGTGGACTGATTCAAGGAATTTTCTTGCACTGTATTTTGATTATATACCCTCAGGTTACATACAAAAAGAACTGTAAACAAATATTGATTCTAGTTAGTAGGTTTGTTTTTCACAGGGGTATAGGTTATTGATTCCAAAATATTTAAAGTATATTCTGGTACTGAACAAATAAGTAAATATGTTGTCGATTATGAGAGCCAGGTTTCTAATTGTCAGAGAAGTGAGTTACAGAAATGGAAAGGGAAAAGACTAGAATGAAGCTTTTGATGTTGTAATTGGAGGTGTCAGTGTAAATTCATGGTGTTAAAATATAATGATAGATATAGAAGTATGTATGTTTAGATATTTTCTATCTCTGTCCACTGAGATGACTTTAGCACAATGCACTCTAATACTAATAAGCATCCCTACCACCCATATAGTGGTTTCTAAATACTATTCTTCACTAAAAAGAACCAAGGATCATTAGAAAAATAAGTGATTCCAGAGCTAGTGTAGCAAAAGTTCAAGTTGAAATTAGAATATCTTTTTTATGGGTGCCAGTAGGTAAGGAAGTGCTCAAATAGTGATGGAGACATAGCAAAAGGGCACAGGAACTAGTTTGAAGGGCTCTCACTGGCCAAATCTTGGATAGTTGAGCATCAAAATAAATAATGATAGATTAAAATCATAAATTTTTACATATATAAATACATAAATGAATATGTAAATAAAGGGGATACAAGAACACTCTTTCCAACTGTAAAATATCAAATAATAAATGTAAAAGAATGATGGGGTTGGAAAAAATGAATCATCACCATAGTAATAAATGTTTCCATTAAGAATCATCAGTGGTGGGCGCCTGGGTGGCTCAGTTGGTTAAGCGACTGCCTTCGGCTCAGGTCATGATCCTGGAGTCCTGGGATCAAGTCCCACATCAGGCTCCCTGCTCAGCAGGGGGTCTGCTTCTCCCTCTGCCCTCTTCCCTCTTGTGCTCTTTGTCTCTCATTCTCTCTCTCTCAAATAAATAAATAAAATATTAAAAAAAAAAAAGAATCATCAGTGGTTGGGTGATAGACATTGGGGAGGGTATGTGCTATGGTGAGCACTGTGAATTGTGTAAGACTGTTGAATCACAGACCTCTGAAACAAATAATACATTATATGTTAAAAAAAAAAAAAGAAGAAGATAGTAGGAAGGGAAAAATGAGGTGGGGGAATCGGAGGGGGAGATGAACCATGAGAGACTATGGACTCTGAGAAACAAACTGAGGGTTCTAGAGGGGAGGGGGGTGGGGGGATGGGTTAGCCTGGTGATGGGTATTAAAGAGGGCACGTATTGAATGGAGCAGTGGGTGTTATATGCAAACAATGAATCATAGAACACTACATCAATAAATAAAAAATAAATAAATAAATAAATAAATAAATAAATAAATAAATAAATAAATAATGGGAAAAAAAAGAATCATCAGTAAAACTGGTGGACAAAAGTATACTGATGAGAAATGAGATTTTTACATAATCTCAAAGTATTTCTTCATAAAATACTTACTAGTTATTTTACTTAAAAAGAAAAATAGTAACTTTATGGTGGACAGTCCTGACAGACATCACCATAACCTAGGAATATTGTTATGAAGGAAATAAAATAAGGTGTGATGGTGTGATAGTCCCAGAGATGTGTATGTGGAGTTGGTTGGGAAAGACCTTTCTTTCTGAGACAGACATGTGAAGTGATACCTGAAGAACAAGAAAGAGCCACTATTTGAAGAGCTAAGAGAATACCTCATAAAGAAATGCTTTGGATTTACAATAAATATCAAGGTGGATACTGTATTAGTAGACATTTCATCTACTGCAATAATATTTAGCTGAGTGCCAACTAGAAAATTATATTACAAGTTACTAAACATGAGAAGTATAGAATATTATTGAAATGAAAATTAAAATATATGGGATCTGTTCTTTTTACCACTATGTAGCTAGGTTTCATGTGCAAATTGCTAAAATTTTCTGACTTAATTTTATTTGTAGCAAGGGCAGTGAGTAGATAATCTCTAATGCTTCTTACACATTCAATATTTATGACTTTACAATCTTATGAAATGTCAATATTTATAATTTTATAATGTAATACATATAAATAGAGTCAAGTTGATGATAAAGAATAGACAATGTCTTAAAATCTTCCATTGTTAGCTATGAGCAGTCTCTGGGCTAGACAATACTTTGATCTTTAATAAGAAAGGAGGTATTTCCAGGACATCAAGAAATAAAAACTAGTCAAAGTGTCTCATAAACTCAAGCAGTACTTCAAACTTCAACAAAACTCTCCCTTTTCACTCTTTATTGATGACTTTATATCTTATTTAATGGAAAAAATATAAAAATTCAGGTGTGAATCTCTATACACTCCCAACAAACATACCAATTTATTAAAATCTGTGCCAATACTTGCTGCTTTAACTCCTGTTACAATGAATTAAATGTCCCTGCTTCTATCTACTCTCTTACCAACTTTCAAATATACGGTACAGTATAATTAACTATATTAGTCATGTTGTCCATTATATACCTAGAACTTATTTACCTTATGATGTAAGTTTGTACCTTTTGGTCACCTTCACCCACTTCCCCCACTTTTACCCTCGACCTCTGACAACCACCAATCTGTTCTCTGCTATTGTGAGTTTCTGTTTAGATTCCCATGAGATCATGCAGTATTTGTTTTTCTCTGATTTGTTTGAACTAGCATAATGCCCTCAAGGTCCATCCATGTTGTTGCAAATAGCAAGATTTTTTTTAATTAAAAGAGATAATATTCCACTATATGTTTGTATGTATATAGCACATTTTCTTTATCCATTCAACACTCAGGTTGTTTCCATGATTTGGCTATTTTAATAATGCTACAATATCTTTTCAAGACTGTGATTTCATTTCTTTCAGATATATCCAGTAGTGGAATTGTTGGATTGTAGATGGTGAGCATCTTAAGGACAGAAACCATATGCTGGTTTTCTTGATATTACCACTGCATAGCACAGTACTTGGTAAC
Source organism: Mirounga angustirostris (assembly GCF_029215605.1). NCBI lineage: Eukaryota > Metazoa > Chordata > Mammalia > Carnivora > Phocidae > Mirounga > Mirounga angustirostris. Next base: position 128,301,010 of record NW_026991715.1, read on the forward strand.
TAACTAGTAAACAATCAACAAATACTTAATTAGCTAGACTGAATTAAATCCATAGGCATTAAGGTATAGAAGAATGTTAGGATATGGAAGAATGTTAATTCATCTCCCCCCATCCTAACATTAACACAATACACATAGGGAAAAGAGGCATTCTTCTATTATTAGACTCTCATCATATATCCTTAGGCTTTTTTCTTGAGATATGTACCTATATAGCCTTTGAGCTGACTCAATATATTGTTTGCTGAGAGAATATGGGAGCTACCAGGAGTCTCCCCTCAGTAGCTGGATTCCCCAGTCTGTAGCAGGTAATGGAGTGCCTGACAGAATGCAAATGAAACTGTATGGGTGTAGCTATCTTTTCGGAGCCAATGGACACTGAGAGGGTAGAATGGGGTCCATTAATTTGAAATGCACGTTAATGTGGTGATTCACGTCAAAGATAAGCTTGCTTTCATAAATAGTCCTTCTGTCCCCAGTAAATAGGCTAGAGAAGATGACTTTCTGACAGGAATGAGACTTCAGGACTGGGGCACTCCTAAATGAAGGGGCCTATTTAGTTAATTATGGGACCAACTTGTGAATGTGCTGCTAGAGGCTAGAAATGAATACTACCCCTTGTGCTAAAGGACCAGTAGGTGATGGTGTCAGCCAATTTCAGCCCTGTTTGTGAAGAGCCCACACTTCCTTGGGTAATCAGCCCAACTGTTAGGACTATTTAATAATTAGAGAACCCACATTTTGGTCAGAGCTAACAAGAAGTAGAGAGCAAAGAAGGGGGGTGATTTTTTTTATCTCTTTCAAAAGAGAATGTTCATGAGTATATGTGTGTTCTGGGTTGGGAGGCAGACTTGTGTCCTGAGGATTGGGAATGTTCTACTCCGGGGTATCCAAACAGATTACAATTCAGCATATGGCATTCTAGCTCTGTGTTCTGTTCACAAATTTTAAGGAAATAATATAAACCAAAATTTCTATAGGACTTGACATTTCCTCTAGAAAATTCCATATTTAGGACACATAAAATCAATGTAAGGAATGACATTGGTGGAGTACTTCATCATTTCTTTCTTACTCATTCATTACCTTTTACCTAATACTAAATACTGGTAAGAATCTCCTTTGTTCCTATATCCAGTTCTCAATTTCTGTTGATTGTGCTTCTTAAGGTCAAAAATGTGGGCCATAGAGTCAGAATACCTGCATTTGAATTCTGTTTACACATTTACGTGATCTCAGATTCTTTACGTGTAAAATCATATCTACTTCCTATGGATGATGTGAAGAAAGAAATGTGTTAATGTACATTAGGCATGTAGACATGTAGATCAGTGACTAGCATACTGTAAGTAATAAAAAAATTAGCCAATCATCCCCTGAATCTGTCCTACTTTGTTTCTCTTTGCTCCCTTAATCTAGAATTTCACTGTATTTTTCCTGGATTACAGTTTCTCCACAAATTTCCTAGCCTCTAGTGTTTCTTCTCCCTACATAACTACCAGAGTACCAGATTTGAAATGCAAATCTGACCATGTCACTCCCCTAGTTATATTCAAACTCTCCATTCTGGCATACAAGGCATCTTTTTTTCCAACCCAAATCTTTTTCTTATACCTCCCATTTTGTTCTTCCACAATGCTCAGAGGCTCTCAGTAACCCATCACAGCAGACGCTCTTATACTTCTATGACTCTAATATATTTCTTTCCCTTCCTACCCATCTGGTGGGTGTTCTTCAGACTCCTACCTAGTATTTCCCTCCTGTTGATAACTTTTTGTAACAGCCCTTCATCTTTGACTGAATGAATTGCTTCCTCCTCTGTATTTCTTCTATTTATTGGTTATAATTCTATTATTTCACATACCCTACTGTATTGTGACTTCACATAAAAACAGGATAGTTGTTTTAACTAAGTACCTAAAAAGATAGCAGTACACTCTGCCCAGGTGGAGGGAATTACTATTTACTTAGGAAAACAGACATCTGAAATTAGAGATCCAAGCAGTTAGACAACAATAGTTATTGAACACTGACTTATACTGAAATAGCTATGGTACTAAGGTATGTTCTCTTTGAAAGAAGAAATTTAGAAATATTTACTTACACCACAGGATATTTGAAAATAAATATGATCTAAAATGTCTATTGTGAACTATAGAATTAAATAAGATAAAGCCAATGCCAAAGTTGGAACAGATCTGTTGTTTGATTTACAGTATTCATGTTACAGAGATTTCTGGTTGCACATAAATTCCATTTTTCTCTTCTTCCTCAGTATATGTAACTGGAGTCCTAGAAGAAGATGAGTGGGAAGGATCACAAAAAATATTTGAAGAAATATTGGAGGAAATTTTTCCAAATTTGATGAAAAGTCTAAAGCCACAGAATCAAGCGCAACAAAACCCAAGAAGGAGAAAAAATGTAGGATATCATAATCAAATTGCCTAAAGTTAGAGATCAAGAGACTATCTTAAAAACAGCCAGAGAGAAAATGATGTATTATATGTTAAGGAAAAGAGAATGACAACAGATTTTTACATGGAAAACAGCAATTCAAGCTAGAGGACAGTGGAGCAACATCAAAGGTATTATAAGAAAAGGAAACTTTAGACCAATATCTATCATTAACATACATGAAAAAATTTTAATTTTAGCAAATAGAGTCCAACAATGTATTGAAAATGTAATATATCATAATCAAGAGAGGGTATCCCAGAATGCAAGACTAGTTTAGTATTTCAGGATCAATCTGATATATATATTTTATATATATATATATATTATATATATATATATAATTTATCATATTAACATTTTTAAAATAAAGATTCTATAATATTCTAAATAAAGGCAGAAAATACATTTTATAAATTCCAACATCCATTCCTGATAAAATTCTCAACAGACTAGAAATAGAAAGAAAATTTATGAACCTAATGAAAGACCTATGAAAAATCTAGGACAAATCTTATTTAAAGGTGAAAGATTAAATGTTTTCCTTCTATGATCAAGAATGAGGCACAGGTTATTAACTCTCACCATTTATATTGAATACTTTACTGGAAATCCTAGCAAGTGCAAAAAAACAATAAAAATATTAAAGACACATATAATGGAAAAGAAAAATTTTATACTGACTTTATTTGTAGACACATGATCATCTAAGCAGAAAGTCTTAAGTAATCTACCCAAAACCTATTAGAACTAGTAAATGAGTTGAGAAATGTAGAATATTTTATATACTATCAATGGACACATGGAAAATGAAATTAATTTAAAAAAATATTTACCATTCCAGAGGTTGCTTTTTAGTTTTGTTGACTGTTTCCTCTGCTGTGCAAAAGCTTTTTATCTTGAAGTCCCAACAGTTCATTTTTGCTTTTGTTTCTCTTGCCTTTGAAGACGTGTCTAGCAAGAAGTTTCTGCAGCCAAAGTCAAAGGGGTTGCTGTCTGTGTTCTCCTCTAGGATTTTGATGGATCCCTGTCTCACATTTAGGTCTTTCATCCATTTTCAGTTTATTTTTGTGTATGGTGTAAGAAAGTGGTCCAGTTTCATTCTTTTGCATATGGCTGTCCAATTTTCCCAACACCATTTGTTGAAGAGACTGTCTCTTTTCCATTGGCTATTCTTTCCTGCTTTGTCAATAGGATTAGTTGACCATAGAGTTGAGGGTCCATTTCTGGGTTCCCTATTCTGTCCCATTGATCTATGTGTCTGCTTTGTGCCAGTACCATACTGTGTGTATTGCGGCTTTGTAATACAGCTTGAAGTCTGGAATTGTGATGCCTCCAGCTTTGGTTTTCTTTTTCAACATTACTTTGGCTGTTCAGGGTCTTTTCTGGTTCCATACAAATTTCAGGATTATTTGTTCCAGCTCTGTGAAAAATGCTGACATTATTTTGATAGGGATTGCACTGAATGTGTAGATTGCTTTGGATAACATAGACATTTTAATAATATTTGTTCTTCCAATCCATGAGCATAGAATGTATTTCCATTTCTTTGTGTCTTCCTCAATTTCTTTCATAAATGTTCTATGGTTTTCAGAATACAGATCTTTTACCTCTTTGGTTAGACTTATTCCTAGGTATCTTATGGTTTTTGGTGAAATTGTAAATGGGGTCAATTCCTTGATTTCTCTTTCTGCTGCTTCATCATTGCTATATAGAAATGCAACAGATTTCTGTGTTTGAGTTTATATTTTGCAACTTTGCTGAATTCCTGTATCAGTTCTAGCAATTTTTTGGTGGGTTCTTTCAGATTTTCTACATAGAGTATCATGTTGTCCACAAAGAGTGAAAGTTTGACTTCTTCTTTGCTGATTTGGATGCCTTTTATTTCTTTTTGTTGTCTGATTGCTGAGACTAGGACTTCAGCACTACTATGTTGAACATCAGTGGTGAGAGTGGACATCCCTGCCATGTTCCTGACCTTAGGAGTAAAGCTCTCAGTTTTTCCATTTTCTGTCTAGTCTCATCTCTGGCAGCTTTTTCACCCTTGATACAGTAATACTAACTGCTTTAGTACAAACTAACTGCTTGGAGTTGTTTCCCATACAAACCATTCTGCTTCCACTTTGCTGTTATCTGTCTCAATTCCTGCAGTATCCTTCCATTCTTATTGGCTTATCTTGCACTGAGTCATCCTCTAAAAACCTGTATAGGTTTTACCTCTCTGAGGACCCCCAGCTCCACCCAAAGTGGGATTAGTGCCTCTCTTCAATACTCGAGAGTGCCCTGATTGCATCACTGTCATAGACTTTACAAGCCAATCGGAATTTTCTTTTGTTGGCCTCCTGTGCCCTCAGTACAGGAATCTTAAATTCAAATGAGGAGTTCTGTTGAATCTTCTCTAATATTCATTGTCCTCTGCCCAAAGCTCTTTGTAGACATTTCTCTCCATCTCTCCCCTCTCTTCCCTTTTCTCAGGGATAATGATCATCTTTTCAAGAAATAATAACTGGATCATGATTTATTTCTTGGTGTTTTGGAAAGTAAACATTTACTTTGCTAGCCTGAGTGCCTGTTGATTCTGACTGCCAGTAGCAAGGAGTTAAAAATGGAACTACGTAAACTAGCTAGAGAAAGAATCTCTGTTCTTTGGGTTTTCTGATAGTTCAATTGCCATGGAAACAGCCTTCCTCCTGTGTTAATTCATTAGGGTTTTTTTTCCCCTTAAATAATTTGGAGGACAGCCATGTTCCACAGTAGACTACTTCATGGTAAAGATCATACTTGACATCCCCTTCCTTATGCTAAACTCTGTACTAAACAGAAATGCAGCATTCCTTCAACATAACACACTCCATTTTAAGGTTGAATTATTACATCAAGTAATTCATTTGTCTTGAACAGAAATACTTCTTGTTGGAGTGTGTATATGAAGTAAGAATAGGAATACATTTCTAAATCAAAACCATTCTAATAGATCTTATTAATCTATTAAGTTATAATCTTAGTTTATATTTATATCAGATACAAGTACCACATCTTAAAGGGGGAGAATCAGCTTTCCATGATATTGTCCAAGGAAGTAAATTCTCTGTCCCTTGGGAATCTGTGACATGAAATACAGATGAAGTAAATCTTTTTGTAGATGACTGAAGTTATGTTTTCAGCTAATTTGGGGGGACTTTTCCTCCTGAAATAGGAAGAGTCACAGGACTGTGTTAAAAGTTTTCACCTGATTTCGATCAGGGCAGAGTGGTCAAAGTGGATTCGTTTAAATAACAAACTTTATTTCTATGGACAAAGCTCTAGAATATTATGGTTTCCTACTAAAAGAATTAGAAAAATTTATCCCTCTGATTTTGTGAGACAGGGATCAGTAATAACTTGATTACAGCTGTTGTAAAACATGACTATTTGACTTTGAAGTTCAGCCTGCCATGGACAAACCTGCAGATTTGGTAAAGTGGGACTCCCCTTTCATAATTTCCATAGGTTGAATAATTAGGGCCTAGTTATTTCTTTTTTAAATTAGTTAAGTTAAATTTAATTTATTTGTCAGAGAGACAGAGAGAGCACGCAGAGGGAGAAGCAGACTCCCCAACGTGGGAGCAAGGAGCCCGATGTGGGACTTGATCCCACAACCCTTGGATCATAACCTGAATTGAAGGCAGACACTTAACTGACTGAGCCACCCAGGTATTCTTAGTCATTTCTTTCTTTATTAAAAATTATTGTTAGGAAATGATCTGAAACTCTTCCAGCAAACTGAAGCCCAAATGATTGCTAGAGCATTTTCACTTGAAAAAAAAATCAACATTTTTAGTTTAAACTGAGGTAAAATTTGGGTAGGAGAGAAGCAGCTACACTCTCCCTTAGCTATAGGTGATAATCATGCTTCTAAATTTGTGATATTTAGAAATACAAATAGAAGTTATTTATTATTTATTTATTATTTTAAAAAATTATTCTTCTGAATTCACATCATTTCAAAAGAAGTTTGGATTCTCATAGAAATGTGGTAGCCTTTCTGGTCAATAATCCTTCTCTAAGCAACAGGTGGATTATTAAGAAAAAGGAGCTTATATAGGGTGCCTGGGTGGCTCAGTCGGTTGAGCATCTGCCTTTGGCTCATCCTGGGATCGAGCCCTACGTCGGGATCTCTGCTCAGTGGGAGCCTGCTTCTCCCTCTCCCTGCCACTTCTCCTGCTTGTACTCTCTCTCTCTCTGTAAAATAAATAAAATCTTTAAAAAAACAGAAAAGAAAAAGGAGCTTATGAAGTTGATTAGAATAACTTTGACCACCTATTTTGGCAAATGAACCTATGGAGCCATCTTATAATGAGTAGTTTATAAAGAATATTCAGAGCTGAAATTCAAAGAGCCCATTTATCAAAGGCTAAATTTATCAATTGCTAAATCAATTAACAGCAATTGCTAAAACATTAATTTTTTCCAGCTTTGAGACATAATTGAATATTACCTAGAGAACATTTACTTTTCAAAACATGTGTGATTCATTCAGCATTCAAAAAAAAAAAAAAACCCATTGGTTTTATACTTACTATACTTACTATGGTCACAATACTCTGCTAAAGGTTAGGAAATAAACATGAATAAGACTTACAGCGCTCATAGTCCAAAACAGGAAACAGAAAAGAAAATAATTGCAATAAAAGCAGTGATAGAGACTTGCCCAGAAGATTAAAGGCCAGGGTTTATTTCATGCAAAAGAATCAGTCCAGGAGGAGATACTGCTTTGTAAGGTATCTTATCTACAGAAAATAGTCAATAAATATTTATAGATGCTTATGATATTGGAGCTAAGCACTAACTGAAATCTGTTATTCTTTCTTACATTTCCAGGCTTGAAAGTTGCTTTGGGGGATATGAAATATATGTAAAAGTACTTTATGATTTATAAAATATGATGCAAATATATGGCATGATCAATATTTACAAACATTATCTGTTACATTTTTTAATGCAACAGTGCTAGCCTAATTTCAGAGACTTGCCCAGAGTGATCATTTTTTCTGCAGATGCACAACAGGGACCAAAATTAATAGACATAATCAGGCAAGAGAAGGTATTTATAAAATGTAGTGATACTATATGCTGGCTAATTGATAATAATAATTTAAAAAATTTTTAAAAATGTAGTGATCCAAAGGGGCACCTGCACCCCAATGTTCATAGCAGGAATGTCCACAATAGCCAAACTGTGGAAAGAGCCAAGATGTCCATCGACAGACGAGTGGATAAAGAAGATGTGGTATTTATATACAATGGAATATTACTCAGCCACCAGAAAGGATGAATACTTACCATTTACATTGACTGGAGGGTATTATGCTGAGCGATATGTAAGTCAATCAGAGAAAGACAATTATCATATGTTTCACTCATATGTGGAATATAAGAAACAGTACAGAGTATCATAGGGGAAAGGAGGGAAAACTGGGAAGAAATCAGAGAGGGAGACAAACCATGAGAGACTCTTAACTCTGGAAAACAAACTGACGGTTGCTGGAGGGGAGGTGGGTGGGAGGATGGGGTAATTGGGTGATGGGCATGTGATGTGATGAGCCCTGGGTGTTATACACAACTGATGAATTATTCAACACTACATCTGAAAATAATGATGTACTATATATTGGCTAATTGAATTTAAATTTAAAAAGAGAAGGTATTTATGTAATAAATATAAAAACATTTATGGGAATCCCCTGGCTTTTGAACTTTTTTTTTTTTCTGACATAGGCAGTATGCTTGTTTTTCTTCAGCAAGGAGACTACTTCACCTCATCAATACCCAGCTTTTAATTAGCTAGTCAATTAAATAGAAATTTTGATTCTTGGGATGCCTGGGTGACTGAGTCAGTTAAGTGTCTGCCTTCGGCTCAGGTCATGATCCCAGGATCCTGGGATCGAGTCCCATGTCTGGTGGGACTGTTCAGCTGGGAGTCTGCTTCTCCCTCTGCCTGCCATTCTCTCTCTCTCTCTCTCTGACAAATAAATAAATAAAATCTTTAAAAAATTTTGATTCTCGAATAATATAATCTTATTTATCATCATAGAACTTATATATTTTTTTATTCTTATGTTAATCCCCATACATTACATCATTAGTTTTAGATGAAGTGTTCCATGATTCATTGTTTGTGCACAACACCCAGTGCTCCATGCAGAATGTGCCCTCCTCAATACCCACCACCAGGCTAACCCATCCTCCCACCCCCCTCCCCTCTAGAACCCTGTTTGTTTTTCAGAGACCATCGTCTCTCATGGTTCGTCTACCCCTCCTAGAACTTATATTTTTGAATGAGTGTTGTTCTTTTAATATAGTCACTTTTAGAAATTATGCCCTTATTCCACTGCTCAAAATGATTTGCCAAGTCATGTTTCAGACTGTCTTTTAGACATCTTGGAATGTTTTATTTAAAAACAATATGCAGTATATTCTAGTGCCATGGAGATGTAAATTCCTTATGGAATATTTGAAACTTTGATAAGCAAAATGAGAAAATTTGAATCATCTATCTTCCCATCTCCTAGAAATAATAACCTTGAACATTTTAGCTTATATTCTTCTACTTTTTAAGAGAAAGATAATTCTTTTTTATAAATGGGATCATACTGGGATATTGTTTTGAATTATTTACCCCATATCTGCAATTTATTATATAGATATAATGTATTTTATCTAATCCATTTTCTATTGTTGGACACATTGTTTCTCTTTTTTTTCTATTAGAAAGAGCACTAGGCTGAACATGCTTATAGGGAATCTTTATTCCCACCAAAATTATTTCCCTAAACCAACTTACTAAAAATAAAATTGGCTAAACAAAGAGGATACATATAAATTGCCCTCCAGCAGTGTATGCCTGATTACCTAATCCCTTGCTTATTTTATATTATTTTTAAAGTTTTTATCAGCTTAGGAAGTAAAAAAATTGCTATTTCATTTTCAGGAGCACTTTATTTTTATGGGGTTAACCTTATATTTACTGGTTATTTTATTTCTTTCAATTGCCTAGTAGCATCTTTACACATGTTTCTCTTGATGATTTTTTTTCTTTATTTATTGGAAGATTTTATATGTTAAGGCTAGTATACAAAGTATACATAGTATATAAGGAATACATAGTATACAAAGTATACATGTGTTGCAGTTACCTTAACTAATATTATTTGTGGGCGCCTGGGTGGCTCAGTTGGTTAAGCGACTGCCTTCGGCTCGGGTCATGATCCTGGAGTCCCGGGATCGAGTCCCGCATCGGGCTCCCTGCTCAGCAGGGGGTCTGCTTCTCCCTCTCCCACTCCCCGTTTGTGTTCCCTCTCTCGCTGTGTCTTTCTCTGTCAAATAAATAAATAAAAATCTTTAAAAAAAAAACTAATATTATTTGTCTTTTTGTAATATTTTTGCTATATTTTAGCATAAAATTTTAATTTTTAAATAATTATTTTAATCTTGGCATTTTCATTATTTTAAAATACTTATTTGGATCTTTAGACAGGAAGATTTCATATGCAGAAAAAAGCAAAAACTATTTGATACTAATATTGAGAATAAGATCAATATTATAGTTGGGCAGTGCTATTTGGAATTTTTTTAAATTAGGTGGTAAGTATTGTGATAGCTGCTTGTAGAGCTAATCAAATGTTTTTAAATTTATTAATTTTATTTTATCAATATGTTACAACATATATTAAACCTCTATGATTAAGACTCACATAAACCTTATTAGTATTTAAAAGAAACTATTATGGTTACTTTTGCTAAAAATCCTAGACATATGCTTCTGTTTTAGATTCATCTGAGATCCTTATCATGTGATCTTGCTGTTTGGGTTCTAGATTGGGGCCTCTTCTGGGTTCTCTTGGCAGTGTTGTGTTCAGGCTGCTCATTACTAAAGTCTCATTGAGCTTGCTTTTCTTTCTCAGTCCCATTTGTATTATTTGGGGTAGGTTGTGGATAGTGAGGCTTCCTGTTCTTTCTCTATCATAACCCAGCTTATTAAACAGCATTAAGCTTTTTGCTTTCATGGTCCCAGGCAGAGACCCATTGTCCTTCTGCCTTGGCAGGTATGCACTCTAAGTCTATTGCCTGTAAATCATAAAATTCATATTTATATATTCAGTCTCTAGATACAAATCTTTGTAGTTGCAGAATACCCTGTTGATAACTTTCTCTGAGAACCTAATCTAATTTTAGGTTAATCTAATCTAATTTCTCCCTTTTCCAAGAGTGGTGCCAACTCAAACCATCCTGACTTTATCATTTATGTACTTTAAACTTCATCATGCACTTCTTGTTGAGTCCAGCTGCCTCATCTCTCCCTTGCATAATGTAGCCACAAGAAATAAGTAGTGTTATTTTTGCTTTGAGAATATGTTAGCGTGTTTGCCTCAAGACCATTAGCTAGCTCGTTACTTCTATGTCTAGTTATATAGCAGCCTTCTTAACCATTTAAGTGAATAGAATAAAAAAGCAGGCTCCTTTTGTAAAGGGAGCTGAGTGATGTAATAACTGACAATAAATATAAAAGGAATAAGGTAGGTTGGAATAATGTGGAAAGCTTCACAAAGGAGAACAATTTTGAGATACACTTTGGAATATGTTGTATTCTTCATACATAATTCTTCCTTCCTTCCTTCCCTTCGCCATGAATCCTGCTCTTCTCTATGACAGGATTATACTTACATGTCCCATTGACATATCTCTTTGTCATGTTAATTTCTTTCAATCTGAAATGTAGGCAGAAGTGGTTGATTTAGTACTAGCTCTGAACCAGGCCTGAAGAGAAATCATGTGTTTCTTTTTACTGTCTTGTGCTTCTGCCATAGCCATGAGAAGAACAGTCCACTGAAGGTTGAGTGAGTCATCTAGGACAGACCTGAACACCTGGCAACTTGAAGCCAAACCCACCTCAGCCTACAGAAATCAGCCAGACCCCAACTGACCCACAGACTTGTGAGCAAGAAAAATAAGTGTTGTTATAAGCCACTGAATTAGGGCATTATTTGGGACTTGATATTTTTGCAGCAACACCTGACTAACGCATACATATTGTAGGAAATGGTTAGGTCATGATCTAGTAACATCTTCCTTTCTGTTTCCACTATCTGCATCAGTTCAAGCTTCTATCCTGCCTCCTTGGATTGTTTAAAAGCTTCCTATTTTTTCCCACCTGCATTAGTTAGGGTAGCCCAATAGCTATAAGCAGTTGATCCAAAATTTACAGTGTTTCAAACACAATACAGGTTTACTTCTTGCTCACATTTCTGCACTATTATCAATAGGTGGTTGAGGATCCTCCTTCCACACAGCCACTCAGGGACCCAGACCGATGGAGACTTTTCTGCTTTTTTTTTTTTTTTTTACATGTGTCTTACAAGATACATGCAAGAAAGCCTAGAAAATGTAGCTTTAGCTGTGGGGACAAGAAAAAAATTGATAACATTGATTTTTTTAAGTTTTATTTTATTATGTTAGTCACCATACATTACATCATTAGTTTTTTTTTACACATTTTTTATTATGTTATGTTAATCACCATACATTACATCATTAGTTTTTGATGTAGTGTTCCATGATTCATTGTTTGCATATTACACCCAGTGTTCCATGCAATACGTGCCCTCCTTAATACCCATCACTGGGCTAACCCATCTCTCCACCCTCCTCCCCTCTAAAATCCTCAGTTTGTTTCTCAGAGTCCATAGTCTGTCATGGTTCATCCTCCCCTCCGATGTCCCCCCCTTCATTTTTCCCTTCCTACTATCTTCTTCTTTTTTTTTTTTTAACATAAAATGTAGTTTCAGAGGTACAGGTCTGTGATTCATCAGTCTTACACAATTCACAGCATTCACCATAGCACATATCCTCCCCAATGTCCATCACCCAGCCACCCCATCCCTCCCACCCCCCTCCACTCCAGCAACCCTCAGTTTGTTTCCTGAGATTAAGAGTCTCTTATGGTTTGTCTCCCTCTCTGGTTTCATCTTGTTTCATTTTTTTCCTCTCTTCCCCTATGCTCCTCTGTCTTATTTCTTAAATTCCTCTTATCAGTAGATCATATGATACTTGTCTTTCTCTGATTGACTTATTTCGCTTAGCATAATACCCTTGTTCCATCCGTGTCGTTGCAAATGGCAAGATTTCATTTTTTTGTTGGCTGCATAATATTCCATTGTATATATATACCACATCTTCTTTATCCATTCATCTGTTGATGGACATCTTGGCTCTTTCCATAGTTTGGCTATTGTGGACATTGCTGCTATAAACATTGAGGTGCATGTACCCCTTTGGATCACTACATTTGTAACTTTGGGGTAAATACTCAGTAGTACAATTGCTGGGTCATAGGGTAGCTCTATTTTCAACTTTTTGAGGAACCTCCATACTGTTTTCCAGAGTGGCTGCACCAGCTTGCATTCCCACCAACAGTGTGGGAGGGTTCCCCTTTCTCCGCATCCTCACCAACATCTGTCGTTTCCTGACTTGGATAACATTGATTATGATGAGCAATTTATAATCTCTGCTATCCCATCACTTGTTTAACAAGCTTTAATCTAGAGTTATTTGTCCTAAAAATTCAATGTGATATTAACTATCTGCCTAAAATCTATGTTCCTGATTGCTTACAGTTTCAACATCAAATTTAGCATATGATATCCATATGGACAGCTTCTGTTTTCATCCAGGAATAACACTGAAGAACAGGTGAAGCCAGCAGTTCTTTGATTTCTTCAGTACATAATTCTATCATATCTTAACAAGCAATGTAGAAGTTACCTATGATTTCATGGGAGAGGTAGAGGTCATTCACTGTATGGCAAACAACTCAATAATTCCTCATCACAATTTTCATTCTTTTCTAGTCTTTTTTTCAGCTATGTGACCATTTACGGTCACATTTTTTTTTTTACCATTTTACCATTTTTTTACCTTTTTTTTTTTTTTACCCCTCTAGCATGAAGTACCTAAATCTTCCCAGTTCCTCTATTCTGTGCCTGTAACTCTCTCTACCCATTCCCTTTCTTATACATCTTATAATAAACCAAATATACCAAACATGCATGGTCACACTCATCACCTCACTCAAGAAAATAATAAAGACCCTGCAATTGCTGATTCCACCACCCTCAGAAAGCAGTGGGGGATCATAAATTACATTTTACCCTAATACAAGAAAGACCTCTGTGGCTGGCTCATTTCCACTTCAAAAAATTTTATTTCTAGCTTTTCCCTTCTTGCCTCCTATATTCCAATCATGCTGAACCCCTCACCATACCTTGAACACATTTTGGTTTCTTCCTATTTCTGGGCCTTTGTGAAGAGTACATCCTCTGCCCAGAAGCCTTCTTCTGCTCTGCATATCAAGATCCCATAAATGCCTTAAGGGCTAGTTCAAGTATCGCTTTCACTGTGGAGTCTTACCTACCTTTATTCTACTGCCCCAACTTCACAGAATTCATTGTTCTTCTGTGCTCTCATAGAATTCTATACACACTTCTACTATAGTATTTATTACATGTTTAATATCCTAGTCAGGAATCTAGTTTGCCAGAATGGGGCCCTTGTCATCTTTGAATTCTTATTGTAGTACCTAACATGTAGCTTGAAACACAGTTTCTCGGTAAATGTTTGTTGATGCAAGAAAAACTTCTCTGAGAGAAGAGACAGGAGGCTCTCAGTTCATGACCAAAGCTTTAATAACTAGTCTGGAACACAGAGCAGTCCCATGAGGGAAGCTTTCAGGGTAACTTTAATTCTTTACCCCAAAGTGCTGTTATTGAAGGGAAAAAAAATTTGGAGCATTTTAATATGTTAGTTCCTTAAATTGCACTTTCTGTGAAGAGAAAGCTGAAAGAGAGGGGAGATTGAATGAAAGGAGAATACCAAGCCAGAAGCTAAGGACAGTCCAGAAATGTTATAAGAATGAAAATGTGTAACTTTTCACAGTTTGTTCACACAATATGTAAACCAATTTTCTGGGTTTACATGCATTTAATATAGCTTGACCTATGGAACTTATATCTTGGGTTTGCCTATAGAGGCTCTCTCTTTCAGGCCAAATTATCTGTCTAATGTAGCAGATAGAAAAATAATCCTATATCCCTACCAGTTCAATGAACGTTTTTGAATTAATAAAATAATCCAGGACCTATATTTTCTAGCGTTAGACAGTAACAAACAGCACCATGAATCTTTGCACAGAAGAACACTCTGAATGTGTTGTCAGTGTCTCAGGTTTCTTTCTTATCATTATGGCCTTGCTATTGAAGCTGACCAGAAATAGGTGAGTAAAATAATATCCTCATAAAACTCTACAGAGCAATTGCTATACATCCTCCAGAGAATTAGGCAATAGAGACATAGACAAGATATAAGGAAACCCTCTTCTTATACTAACTGGAATGGTAGTCAGAATATTACTTAAGATAGCTCTACTGCTATATACAAATAAATTTCCAAATCTCAATCATTTAACACAAAAGTGTATTTTTTTCCTCATGTTGGGCAGTTCACCTCCAAATAATAATTGAGGGATAATGTTGTCCTGGCTTTCTTTCAATCGTTTCTCCCATCTTGTAACTCCGGAAATTTCACATAGGACTCCCAAGATTAATATAGGTCTCCCGAGACAACCCAACATGGATTGTCTCCATCCCAAGCAGTGAGAAAAGGAGAAGTTCACAAGGACTCTTGTGTGGAGGCTTTTATGGGCCAAGTCTGGAAATGGTGCCTATTGCTTCTGTGTCCATTCCTTTGGCAAAAAAGTTATCAACACAAGGCCATGCCTAACTCCAAGTAAAGGTAGAAATGTGGTCAAAGACTATCCTTTCAGGAATCACTGTTATAGTTTGTTACTAGAAATGTAGTCTATTATAAGGAAAAGGAAACAGGTATGGTAGACAATGCTATAATCCATTGATAAAAAAAAGAATAAGAAAAACTTACCAATTCTCATTTCACAGATTACATATTTATAAATTTGCCTACTTACTAAAATTTGCATGTAACCCCAAAATCAAAATTTTCAGTGCTTTCACAGTCATTTGTGGACATGTACATAGCAGCAAAAAATTTGAGTCACCCAACTCTGCACATCACCAGCTGAGGCTAAATAAGGTGATGCTCTGCCTTCTTGTTTCAGCCCTCCTATTATAAACAAGTGTCCTTTTTACAGTCTGGTTGGTATCAAAGTTTTTTTATTTCACTGTTTCAAATGGCCCTGAAGCATAGTTCTGAAGTGCTCTTTAGTGTTCTAAGCATAAAGATATGAAGTATATGTGTTAGGCAAGCTTTATTTAGGTACGAATTATAGTGCTGTTGGCTGAGTTCAATGTTAATGAGTCAACAATATGTACTAAATAAGGTATCTTTAAACAGAAACTCAAATAAAACAAGATTGTGTATTGATTGGTTGACAAAAATATTACCAGAGGCTCACAAAAACCTAACCCTGTATTTCTCCTAGGAGCAGTGGTTCAGTATTTGCTAATTCAATCTTGAATTCATGTTCATGGGGGACTTTATTTAACTTAAGCTCTATTTTCAACTTTTTGAGGAACCTCCATACAGTTTTCCAGAGTGGCTGCACCAGCTTGCATTCCCACCAACAGTGTAGGAGGGTTCCCCTTTCTCTGCATCCCGGCCAACATCTGTTGTTTCCTGACTTGTTAATTTTAGCCATTCTGACTGGTGTGAGGTGGTATCTCATTGAGGTTTTGATTTGGATTTCCCTGATGCCAAGCGATATTGAGCACTTTTTCATGTGTCTGTTGGCCATTTGGATGTCTTCTTTGGAAAAATGTCTGTTCATGTCTTCTGCCCATTTCTTGATTGGATTCTTTGTTCTTTGGGTGTTGAGTTTGATGAGTTCTTTATAGATTTTGGATACTAGCCCTTTATCTGATATGTCATTTGCAAATATCTTCTCCCATTCTGTCGGTTGTCTTTTGGTTTTGTTGACTGCTTCCTTTGCTTTGCAAAAGCTTTTTATCTTGATGAAGTCCCAATAGTTCATTTTTGCCCTTGCTTCCCTTGCCTTTGGCGATGTTTCTAGGAAGAAGTTGCTTCGGCTGAGGTCAAAGAGGTTGCTGCCTGTGTTCTCCTTTAGGATTTTGATGGACTTCTGTCTCACATTGAGGTCTTTCAACCATTTTGAGTCTATTTTTGTGTGTGGTGTAAGGAAATGGTCCAGTTTCATTCTTCTGCATGTGGCTATCCAATTTTCCCAACACCATTTGTTGAAGAGACTGTCTTTGTTCCATTGGACATTCTTTCCTGCTTTGTTGAAGTTTAGTTGACCATAGAGTTGAGGGTCCATTTCTGGGCTCTCTCTTCTGTTCCATTGATCTATGTGTCTGTTTTTGTGCCAGTACCATGCTGTCTTGATGATGACAGCTTTGTAATAGAACTGGAAGTCCAGAATTGTGATGCCGCCAGCTTTGCTTTTCTTTTTCAACATTCCTCTGGCTATGCGGGGTCTTTTCTGGTTCCATACAAATTTTAGGATTATTTGTTCCATTTCTTTGAAAAAAGTGGATGGTATTTTGATGGGGATTGCATTGAATGTGTAGATTGCTCTAGGTAGCATTGACATCTTCACAATATTTGTTCTTCCAATCCATGAACATGGAACGTTTTTCCATTTCTTTGTGTCTTCCTCAATTTCTTTCATGAGTATTTTATAGTTTTCTGAGTACAGATCCTTTGTCTCTTTGGTTAGATTTATTCCTAGGTATCTTATGGTTTTGGGTGCAATTGTAAATGGGATCGACTCCTTAATTTCTCCTTCTTCTGTCTTGTTGTTGGTGTATAGGAATGCCACTGACTTCTGTGCATTGATTTTATATCCTGCCACTTTGCTGAATTCCTGTATGAGTTCTAGCAGTTTTGGGGTGGAGTCTTTTGGGTTTTTCACATAAAGTATCATATCATCTGCAAAGAGTGAGAGTTTGACTTCTTCTTTGCCAATTTGGATGCCTTTGATTTCTTTTTGTTGTCTGATTGCTGTGGCTAGGACTTCCAATACTATGTTGAATAGCAGTGGTGATAGTGGACATCCCTGCCGCGTTCCTGACCTTAGGGGGAAAACTCTCAGTTTTTCCCCATTGAGAATAATATTCACTGTAGGTTTTTCATAGATGGCTTTTATGATATTGAGGTATGTACCCTCTATCCCTATACTCTGAAGAGTTTTGATCAAGAAAGGATGCTGTACTTTGTCAAAAGCTTTTTCTGCATCTATTGAGAGGATCATATGATTCTTGTTCTTTCTTTTGTTAATGTATTGTATCACATTGATTGATTTGCGGATGTTGAACCAACCTTGCAGCCCAGGGATAAATCCCACTTGGTCATGGTGAATAATCCTTTTAATGTACTGTTGGATCCTATTGGCTAGTATTTTGGTGAGAATTTTTGCATCCATGTTCATCAGGGATATTGGTCTGTAATTCTCCTTTTTGATGGGGTCTTTGTCTGGTTTTGGGATCAAGGTAATGCTGGCCTCATAAAATGAGTTTGGAAGTTTTCCTTCTGTTTCTATTTTTTGGAACAGTTTCAGAAGAATAGGTATTAATTCTTCTTTAAATGTTTGGTAGAATTGCCCTGGGAAGCCATCTGGCCCTGGGCTTTTGTTTTTTGGGAGATTTTTGATGACTGCTTCAATTTCCTTAGTGGTTATAGGTCTGTTCAGGTTTTCTATTTCATCCTGGTTCAGTTTTGGTAGTTGATACATCTCTAGGAATGCATCCATCTCTTCCAGGTTATCTAATTTGCTGGCATAGAGTTGCTCATAATATGTTCTTATAATTGTTTGTATTTCTTTGGTGTTGGTTGTGATCTCTCCTCTTTCATTCATGATTTTGTTGATTTGGGTCATTTCTCTTCTCTTTTTGATAAGTCTGGCCAGGGGTTTATCAATCTTGTTAATTCTTTCAAAGAACCAGCTCCTAGTTTTGTGGATCTGTTCTACTGTTCTTTTAGTTTCTATTTCATTGATTTCTGCTCTGATCTTTACTATTTCTCTTCTCCTGCTGGGTTTAGGCTTTATTTGCTGTTCTTTCTCCAGCTCCTTTAGGTGTAGGGTTAGGTTGTGTACTTGAGATCTTTCTTGTTTCTTGAGAAAGGCTTGTATTGCTATATACTTTCCTCTTAGGACTGCCTTTGCTGCATCCCAAAGATTTTGAACAGTTGTGTTTTCATTTTCATTGGTTTCCATGTATTTTTTTAATTCTTCTTTAATTTCCTGGTTGACCCATTCATTCTTCAGTAGGATGCTCTTTAGCCTCCATGTATTTGAGTTCTTTCCGACTTTCCTCTTGTGATTGAGTTCTAGTTTTAAAGCATTGTGGTTTGAAAATAGGCAGGGAATGATCCCAATCTTTTGGTACTGGTTGAGACCTGATTTATGACCTAGGATGTGATCTATACTGGAGAATGTTCCATGGGCACTAGAGAAGAATGTGTATTCTGTTGCTTTGGGGTGGAATGTTCTGAATATGTCTGTGAAGTCCATTTGGTCCAGTGTGTCATTTAAAGTCTTTATTTCTTGTTGATCTTTTGCTTAGACGATCTGTCCATTTCAGTGAGGGGGATGTTAAAGTCCCCCACTATTATTGTATTGTTGTGGATGTGTTTCTTTGCTTTTGTTATTAATTGGCTTATATAATTGGCTGCTCCCATGTTAGGGGCATAGATATTTACAATTGTTAGATCTTCTTGTTGGATAGACCCTTTAAGTATGATACAGTGTCCTTCCTTATCTCTTATTATAGTCTTTGGTTTAAAATCTAGTTTGTCTGATATAAAGATTGCCACCCCAGCTTTCTTTTGGTGTCCATTAGCATGGTAAATGGTTTTCCACCCCCTCACTTTCAATCTGGGGGTGTCTTTGGTTCCAAAATGAGTCTCTTGCAGACAGCATATCAATGGGTCTTGTTTTTTAATCCAGTCTGATAGCCTGTGTCTTTTGATTGGGGCATTTAGCCCATTTACATTCAAGGTAACTCTTGAAAGATAGGAATTTAGTGCCATTGTATTGCCTGTAGGGTGACTGTTACCATATATTGTCTGTGTTCCTTTCTGGTCTATGTTGCTTTTAGGCTCTCTCTTTGCTTAGAGGACCCCTTTCAAGATTTCCTGTAGGGCTGGTTTTGTGTTTGCAAATTCCTTTAGTTTTTGTTTGTCCTGGAAGCTTTTTATCTCTCCTTCTATATTCAATGACAGCCTAGCTGGATAGAGTATTCTTGGCTGCATATTTTTCTCATTTAGTGCTCTGAATATATCCTGCCAGTCCTTTCTGGCCTGCCAGGTCTCTGTGGATAGGTCTGTTGCCAATCTAATGTTTCTACCCTTGTAGGTTACATATCTCTTCTCCCGAGCTGCTTTCAGGATTTTCTCTTTGTCTCTGAGACTCGTAAGTTTTACTATTAGATGTCGGGGAGTTGACCTATATTTATTGATTTTGAGAGGGGTTCTCTGTGCTTCCTGGATTTTCATGCCTGTTTCTTTCCCCAAATTAGGGAAGTTCTCTGCTATAATTTGCTCCATTATACCTTCTGCCCCTCTCTCTCTTTCTTCTTCTTCTGGGATCCCAATTATTCTAATGTTGTTTCGTCTTATGGTATCGCTTATCTCTCAAATTCTGCTCTCATGATCCAGTAGTTGTTTATCTCTCTTTTTCTCAGCTTCTTTATTTTCCATCATTTCATCTTCTATATTACTGATTCTCTCTTCTGCCTCATTTATTCTAGCAGTTAGCGCCCCCATTTTTGATTGCACCTCATTAATAGCCTTTTTGATTTCTACTTGGTTGGATTTTAGCTCTTTTACTTCTCCAGAAAGGGTTTCTCTAATAACTTCCATATTTTTTTCAAGCCCAGCTAGTATCTTTAAAGTGACGATTCTGAACTCTAGATCTGACATCGTACTAATGTCCGTATTGAGTAGGTCCCTGGCAATCGGTACTACCTCTTATTCTTTTTGTTGAGGTGATTTTTTTCCATCTTGTCATTTTGTGCAGAGGAGAATAGATTAATGAGAGAACAAAATGCTAGCAGAGTAACCACGTCCCCAGAAAATATACTCTAAACAAATCAGAAAAGACCTGAAGCAGTGGGATAAGAAAGGGAAAGAGAGAAAAAAGAAAAAGAAAAAAAAGAAAAAGAAAATATAAAGATAAAAACAAAAACAAACAAAACAAAACAACAACAACAACAACAAAACCAGAATGTGATAAAATATGATCAGGCTGGTATATAGATCAGTGCCACACACTAGATTTGGGGTGTATTTTGGTCTTTTAGAAGAAAGTGCCTCCCAAAATTTTAAAGAAAGAAAAACTTATATATGTACAAAAATAAGGGTTGATATGATGAAGGGATGGAATATGACTGTAAAAATGGAAATTATAAAAAATTTTATAAAAGGAATTGATAAGAAGTTGTTTGAAAAAAGAAAGAAGAGGATTTAAAAAAAGAAAAAAAAAGGGAGAGGATGTGATCAGGCAGGGGAATAGAAAACACCATATACTAGAGATTTAGGGTATATTTTAATCTGTTAGAAGAAACTATCTCAAAATTTTAAAGAGAGAACAACTTATATATATAAGCCAAAAATATGGGTAACTACTATGAAGGGATAGAATATGACTCTAAAAATGAAAAATAAAAATGTTTTTTTTTTAAAAAAAGGGATTGATAAGATGTTGGTTGAAAAAGGGAAAAAGAAAAATTCAAAAAGAAATAAAAAGACAAAAAAACAGTTAAAAAAATTAACTTTAAAAGACTAAAGAATCATGGTAAAAAAGCCACGGATTCTCTGTGCATTATTCCCCTAGTGCTGGAGTTCTGTCGTTCTCATTGATCGGTGAACTTGGTCTTGGCTGGCTGTTCTCGCTGATCTTCTGGGGAGGGGCCTGTTGCCGTGGTTTCCAAATGTCTCTGCCGGAGGCGGAATTGCCCCACCCTTGCCCCCTCCCGGCTAAGTAATCTGCTCGGGTTTGCTCTCCGGGGCTTTTGTTCCCTGCGAGCTTTCCGTACAGCTTTGGAGGCGGAGAGTGAAAATGGCGGCCTCCCAATCTCCGCCCCGGAGGAGCCAAGAACTCAGGGCCCCGCTCCTCAGTGAGCCCCCAGAGAAAAGCCGCCAGTCACTCCCGTCTCTCCGGTCTCCGGCCGCACTCCGTGCTCACCCGGCCTGTGACCGCGCGTTTCTATCTCTGGCACCCGACCCCGGGTGGAGTCTCCAAACCCAGCAGATCCCTGCGGTGCACTCCTGCGCAGCTCTTCCGGGGGAGGAAGGTGAGTCTCCCCGGATCTGCCGCCTGTTGGGTCCCTGCTGGAGAAGCAGGGGCCCGACTGGGCCGCGGATCACGGTTTATGGCCACCCCGAGCTGAGAGCCCGCGCCTGGGCTCAGTCTCTGCAGCCGGCTTCCCTGCTCCGATACCTGGGAGCTCTGCCACACTCAGGCACCCCCGGGATTTCTGTGACCCCGAGGGTCCTGAGACCACACTGTCCCATGAGGGTTCCACCCCCCGCTTAGCCACTGGAGTGACGTCCCTCAGCGGAGCCGACTTCTAAAAGTTCCGATTCTGTGCTCCGCGGCTCTATCACTTGCCAGAAGCGGCCGATGGAGGCCCCTCCCCCGCCATCTATCCTCCCGAATATCGCCTCGGATTCACTTCTCCACACATCCTACCTTCCAGAAAGCGGTCGCTTTTCTGATGAGAGAGTTGTTGCTCTTCTTTTCTTCAATCTCCTGTTGAGTTTGTAGGTGTTCAGAATGGTTTAATCCCTATCCAGCTGAATTCCTGAGAGGAGATGAAATCCAGGTCTCCTACTCCTCTGCCATCTTGCTCCGCCCCCCTCCATGTGTTTTTTAATATCCTCTTTGGTCTCTTTGTTGACTCTGGTTGTTTAATAGCATGTTCTTTCACCTACATATGTTTGTGCTTTTTACAGTTTTTTTTTTTCCTTGTAATTGGTGTCTACTTTCATACTGTTGCAGGGAAAAAAGAAGCTTGATATGATTGCAACCTTCTTAAAATTATTGACACTTGTTTTGTGGCTTATCATCTGATCTATCCTGGAAAATGTTCCATGTTTACTTGAAAAGAATGTGTATATGTGTATTCTCGGGGCACCTGGGTGGCTCAGTCAGTTAAACGTCTGCCTTCAGCTCAGGTCATGATCCCAGGGTTCTGGGATTGAGCCCCACATGGGGCTCCCTGCTCTGTGGGGAGTCTGCTTCTCTTTCTCCCTCTGCCCCTCTCTGCCCCCCTGCTCATGCTCTCTTTCTCTGTCTCCCCACCTCACCACATGCACACACTCTCTCTCTCAAGTAAAGAAAGAAGGAAGGAAGGAAAGAAAGAAAAAGAAAAAGAGAAAGAAAGAAAGAGAAAAGAAAGAAAGAAAAGAAAGAAAGAGAGTATTCTGCTGTTTTTAGGTGGAATGTTCTGTTTATACCTGTTAGGTTCATTTGGTCTAATGTGTTGTTCTAAGTCACTGTTTTCTTGTTGGTTTTCTGTCTAGATGATCTATACATTAATGTAAGTGGGATGTTAAAATTCCTTACTATTATTTTGTATTACTGTCAATTTCTCCCTTTATGCTTGTTAATATTTGCTTTATGTATTTAGGTGCTCCTATGTTGGGAGTATAGATATTTACAATTGTTTATCCCCTTGTTCAATTGATACCTTTATCATTATGTAATGCCCTTTTTGTCTTTTGCTACAGTCTGTTTTAAAGTCTATTTTGTCTTATATAAGCATTGCTACCCTGCCTTTTGTTGTTGCTTCCATTTGTATGGAGTATCTTTTACAGCCCTTCAATTTCAGCTTGTATGTGTCCTTAGGTCTGAAGTGAGTCTCTCATATGCAGCATAGAGATTGGTCTTGAATAGAGCACTTAGTCCACTTACATTTAAAATAATTATTGAAAAGTATACACTTATTGTCATTTTGTTCATTGTTTTCTGGTTGTTTTTGTAGTTCTTCTCTGTTCTTTTCATCTTGTCTTGTTCTCTTCTTTTGTGGTTTGAGAGCTTTCTTTAGTGTTATGCTTGGATTCCTTCCTCTTTATTTGTTGTGTATCTATTATAGGTTTTTGATTTGTGATTACAGTGGGGTGTTTTTATAACATCCTATATGTATAGCTGTCTGTATTAAATTGATGGTCACTTAAGTTTGAACACATTCTAAAAGCAGTAAATTTTTACTCCCCTCTTCATATTTTACATCTTTTTATTTGTATATCCCTTGAATAATTTTTGTAGATATAATTGATTTTATTAGTTTTGTGTTTTAACTTCCATACTGGCTTTATAAATGATTAATATACTACCTTTACTATATGTTTTCTTTCACCAGTGAAATTTTTTCCTTTCATAATTTTCTTACTTCTAGTGATGTCATTTTATTTCCACTAAAGAATTTCTATTAACATTTCTACTAAGGCTGCCATAGTGAATTCCTTTAACTTCAGTTTGTCTGGGAATTTCTTTATCTCTCCTTCTATTCTGAATGATAATCTTGCTCTGTAGAGTATTTTGAGTCAAAGGTGTTTTTTTCCTTTCAGCACTTGGAATATAATCATGGTCCTCCCTTCTGGCCTGCCATGTTTCTGCTCAAAAATCAGCTTATTGCTTTATGGATTTTCTCTTGTATGTAACTGTTTGCTTTTCTCTTGCTGCCTTTAAGATTCTTTATTATTAATTTTTGCCATTTTAATTATGTGCTTGGTATGGACCTCCTTGGGCTCATTTTGTTTGGCACTCACTGTGATTCTTCAAACTGGATTTCTGTTTCCTTCCCCCAGGAAGTTTTTAGCTATTATTTCTTCAAACAAGTTTTCTGCCCCCTTGTCTCTCTCTTCTCCTGGGATCCCTATAATGCAAATGTTATTCATTTGATGTTGCAGGTTTCTTAACCTATTCTCCTTGTTTATTATTCTTTTTTTCTTTTTGTTGTGTGGCTTGGTTGTTTTCCATTACCTTGTCTTCCAGATCACTGATCCATTCTTCTGCATCTTTTTTATATTTCCTATCTCTTTATTGAAGTTCTCACTAAATCTGTCCACTCTTTTCTTAAAAGTGGCATGTATCTTTATAATCATTACTTTGAATTTTTTATCAAGCATATTGCTTATCTCCATTTCATTTAGCTTTTTTCCTGTGACTTTGTCTTACTGGTTCATTTGGGACATATTCCTCCTTACGTTGACCTTTTATTTACCATTAGTTCCTATGAATTCAAGTTACCATCTGGTATTATTTCCTTACATCAATACAGCTTTGGTCCCACATACCTCCTTTTTGCAATTATTGTCAAATTGTATTTCTATATGTTATAGACTCAACAATATACATATTCATTTATAAAGTTGCTTTTTAAATTAGCTTTTATTTAAAAAATTTTTTTTATTATGTTAATCACCATACATTGCAACATTAGTTTTTGATGTGGTATTCCATGATTCATTGTTTGCGTATAACACCCACTGCACCATTCAGTATGTGCCCTCTTTAATACCCATCACCAGGCTAACCCATCCCCCACACCCCTCTCCTCTAGAACCTTCAGATTGTTTCTCAGAGTCCATAGTCTCTCATGGTTCGTCTCCCCCTCTGATGTTCCCCCATACATTTTTCCCTTCCTGCTATCTTCTTATTTTTTTGTTTTTTTTTTTTTAATAAGGTATTATTTGTTTGAGAGGTACAGGTCTGTGATTCAACAGTCTTACACAATTCACAGCATCACCATAGCACATACCCTCCCCAATGCCTATCACCCAGCCACCCCATCCCTCCCACCCCCCACCACTCCAGCAACCCTCAGTCTGTTTCCTGAGATTAAGAATTCCTCATATCAGTGAGGTCATATGATACATGTCTTTCTCTGATTGATTTATTTTGCTCAGCATAATACCCTCCAGTTCCATCCACATCATTGCAAATGGCAAGATTTCATTCCTTTTGATGGCTGCATAATATTCCTCATATATATATATATATATATATATATATATATATATATATATATACACACACACACACACACACACACACACACACACCACATCTTCTTTATCCATTCATCTTTCGATGGACATCTTGGCTCTTTCCATAGTTTGGCTATTGTAGACATTGCTGCTATAAACATCAGGTTGCACATACCCCTTCGGATCCCTACATTTGTATCTTTGGGGTAAATACCCAGTAGTGCAATTGCTGGGTCATAGGGCAGCTCTATTTTCAACTTTTTGAGGAACCTCCATACTGTTTTCCAGAGTGGCTGCACCAGCTTGCATTCCCACCAACAGTGTAGGAGGGTTCCCCTCTCTCCACATCCCGGCCAACATCTGTTGTTTCCTGACTTGTTAATTTTAGCCATTCTGACTGGTGTGAGGTGGTATCTCACTGAGGTTTTGATTTGGATTTCCCTGATGCTGAGCAATGTTGAGCAGTTTTTCATGTGTCTGTTGGCCATTTGGATGTCTTCTTTGGAAAAATGTCTGTTCATGTCTTCTGCCCATTTCTTGATTGGATTCTTTGTTCTTTGGGTGTTGAGTTTGATGAGTTCTTTATAGATTTTGGATACTAGCCCTTTATCTGATATGTCATTTGCAAATATCTTCTCCCATTCTGTCGGTTTTCTTTTGGTTTTGTTGACTGTTTCCTTTGCTGTGCAAAAGCTTTTTATCTTGATGAAGTCCCAATAGTTCATTTTTGCCCTTGTTTCCCTTGCCTTTGGCGATGTTTCTAGGAGGAAGTTGCTGCGGCTGAGGTAGAAGAGGTTGCTGCCTGTGTTCTTCTCTAGGATTTTGATGGACTCCTGTCTCACATTTAGGTCTTTCAACCATTTTGAGTCTATTTTTGTGTGTGGTGTAAGCAAATGGTCCAGTTTTATTCTTCTGCATGTGGCTGTCCAATTTTCCCAACACCATTTGTTAAAGAGACTGTCTTTTTTCCATTGGACATTCTTTCCTGCTTTGTCGAAGATTAGTTGACCATAGAGTTGAGGGTCCATTTCTGGGCTCTCTATTCTGTTCCATTGATCTATGTGTCTGTTTTTGTGCCAGTACCATGCTGTCTTGGTGGTCACAGCTTTGTAGTATACCTTGAAATCGGGCAATGTGATGTGCCCCCAGCTTTGTTTTTCTTTTTCAACATTTCCTTGGCAATTCGGGGTCTTTTCTGGTTCCATACAAATTTTAGGATTGTTTGTTCCAGCACTTTGAAAAACGTCATTGGAATTTTCATCTGGATGGCTTTGAATGTATAGATTACTCTGGGTAGCATAGACATTTTAACATTGTTTCTTCTTCTGATCTATGAGCATGGAATGTTTTTCCATCTTTTTGTATCTTCTTCAATTTCTTTCATGAGTGTTCTGTAGTTCCTAGAGTATAGCTCCTTTACCTCTTTGGTTAGGTTTATTCTGAGGTATCTTATGGTTTTTGGTGCTATTGTAAATGGAATTGTTTCTCTAATTTCTCTTTCTACAATTGCATTGTTAGTGTATAAGAAAACTGATTTCTGTGCATTGATTTTGTATCCTGCCACATTACTGAATTGCTGTATGAATTCTAGTAATTTGGGGCTGGAGTCTTTTGGGGTTTCCACATAAAGTGTCATGTCTGCAAAAAGAGAGTTTGACTTCTTCTTTGCCAATTTGAATACCTTTTATTTCTTTTTATTGTCTGACTGCTGTTGCTAGGATTTCTAGTACTATGTTCAATAGTGGCAAGAGTGGGCATCCTTGACATGTTCCTGATCTTAAGGGAAAGGCTCTCGACTTTTCCCCATTGAGGATGATATTCACTGTGGGTTTTTCATAGATGGATTTTATGAACTTGAGGAATGTTCCCTCTATCCCTATACTCTGAAGAGTTTTAACCAGGAAAGGATGCTGTATTTTGTCAAATGCTTTTTCTGCATCAATTGAGAGGACCATATGGTTCTCTCTCCTCTTATTAATGTGTTCTATCACATTGATTGATTTGTGAATGTTGAACCACCCTTGCATCCCAGGTATAAATCCCACTTGGTCGTGGTGGATGATCCTTTTAATGTATTGTTGGATCCTATCAGCTAGGATTTTGTTGAAGATTTTGAAATCCATATTCATCAGGGATATCGGTCTGAAATTCTCCTTTTTGATGGGGTCTTTGCCTGGTTTGGGGATTAAGGTAATGCTGGCCTCATAGAATGAGTCTGTAAGCTTTCCTTCTGTTTCTATTTTTTGAAACAGCTTCAGTAGAATAGGTATTATTTCTTCTTTGAATGTTTGGTAGAATTCCCCAGGGAATCCATCAGGCCCTGGACTCTTGTTTTTTGGGAGGTTTTTGATCACTGCTTCAGTCTCATTACTGGTTATTGGCCTATTGAGGTTGTCAATTTCTTCCTGTTTCAGTCTTGGCAGCTTATAGGTTTCCAGGAAGACATCCATTTCATCCAGGTTGCTCAGTTTATTGGCATATAGTTGTTGATAATAATTTATAATAATTGTTTCTATTTCCTTGGTGTTAGTCATGATCTCTCCCCTTTCATTCATAATTTTATTAATTTGGGTCCTTTCTCTTTTCTTTTGGATAAGTCTGTCCAGTGGTTTATTGATCTTATTAGTTCTTTCAGAGAACCAACTTCTAGTTTTGTTGATCTGATCTACTGTGTTTCTGGTTTCTAATTCATTGATCTTTGCTCTAATCTTAATTATTTCTCTTCTAATGCTTGGCTTAGGCGTCGTTTGTTGCTTTTTCTCTAGTTCTTTAAGGTGTAGAGTTAGTTGGTGAATTCAGGATTTTTCTAATTTTTTGAGTGAGGCTTGGATAGCTATGTGTTTCCCCCTTAGGACTGCCTTTGCAGTATCCCATAGGTTTTGGACCGATGTGTTTTCATTCTCATTGGTTTCCATGAATTGTTTAAGTTCTTTGATTTCCTGGTTGACCCAAACATTCTTGAGTAGAGTGGTCTTTAGCTTCCAAGTGTTTGAATTTCTGCCAAATTTTTTCTTGTGATTGAGTTCCAGTTTTAAAGCATTATGGCATGAGACTATGCAGGGAATAATCTCAATCTTTTGGTATCGGTTGAGACCTGATTTGTGACCCAGTATGTGGTCTATTCTGGAGAAAGTTCCATGTGCACTTGAAAAGAATGAGTATTCTGTTGTTTTAGGGTGGAATGTTCTGTAAATATCTATGAGGTCCATCTGGTCCAGTGTGTCATTTAAATCTCTTGTTTCTTTGTTGATTTTCTGCTTAGATGATCTGTCCATTGCTGAGAGTGGAGTATTGAGGTCTCCTACAATTAACATATTGTTATCAATATGACTCTTTATTTTGGTTAACAGTTGTCTTATGTAGATGGCTGCTCCCATGTTGGGGGCATAGATATTTACAATTGTTAGATCTTCTTATTGGATAGACCCTTTAAGAATAATATAGTGTCCTTCTGTGTCTCTAACTACAGTCTTTAGTTTAAAATCTAATTTGTCTGATATAAGAATTGCTACCCCAGCTTTCTTTTGAAGTCCGTTGGCATGGAAGATGGATCTCCATCCCTTCTCTTTCAGTCTGGATGTATTTTTAGGTTCAAAATGAGTCTCTTGTAGACAGCATATGGATGGGTCCTGTCTTTTTATCCAATCTGCAACCCTGTGCCATTTTATGGGAGCACTTAGGCCATTCACATTGAGAGTGATTATTGAAAGATATGATTTTATTGTCAGCATGTTGCCTGTGAAGACGTTGTTTTTATAGATTGTCCCTGTAAATTTCTGTTGTAGATCACTCTTGGGGTCTTTCTCCTTTTATAGAACCCCCCTTAATATTTCTTGCAGGGCTGGCTTAGTGGTCACATATTCTTTCAGTTTCTCCCAGTCTTGGATGCTCTGCGTCTCTCCATCCATTCTAAGTGACAACCTTGCTCAATAAAGTATTCTTGGCTGCATGTTCTTCTCATTTAGTACCCTGAATATGTCTTGCCAGGCCTTTCTGGCTTGCCAGGTCTCTGTGGATAGGTCTGACGTTATTCTGATGTTCCTCCCTCTGTACATAAGGAATCTCTGCCCCCTAACTGCCCTTAAGATGGTTTCCTTGGTTCTAAGGTTTGCGAGTTTTACTATTACATGCTGGGGCATTGGCCTGTTTTCCTTGATCTTGGGAGGGGTCCTCTCTGCCTCTAGGACATGAATATTTGTTTCATTCCCCAGATTAGGGAAGTCCTCAGCTACGATTTGCTCAAATATATCTTCTAGTCCTCTCTCTCTCTCTCCACCCCCTCAGGGATTCCCCTAATTCTGACATTGGAACGTTTCATGGTGTCACTTATTTCTCTGATTCTATTTTCATGGATTCTAAGTTGTTTTTCCCTGGCCTCCTCTTTTCCCTTTTTTATCTATTAATTGATCTTCTAGGTCACTAATTTATTCTTCTGCCTGGTTTACCCTACCTATTAGATTGTCTAGATTAGACTGGATCTCATCAATAGCATTTTTAAGTTCTGCCAATTCAGCTTTCATTTCTGCCCTTAGAGACTCTATGTTGTCATTACTTGATTTCTCCATTCTAGCTATTGTCTTCACAATTGCTAACCTGGATTCCATCTCCAACTTGTTGGTAATATCTGAATCCATTTGTAAATCTGTGGCATAAGTCATAGGCTCTGAGTCTTTCCTATTTTGGGGGTTCCTCCTCCTACTCATTTTGTTGAGGGGTGGTTGAGGGAATGTATAGTCCAAATTATTGACCACAACCCAAGCAAGATGCACCTGTTTTCTAGGGACCTTAGGGTTGCTGGCCTCTTGTTTTCCCAGCCTGTCTCCTGGAGGAGGGGCCAGGCAACTCTGTCCCCCCTGTGGTGGGGGATGGGCTCAGTGGAAACTGGTTTTCTGGGGCTTTTGTTCTCTGGCGGCTTTCCCTGGTGGCTTGCCGCATCTCTTCCGAGAGTCAGAGCAGAAGAGACCATTTCCAACCCTCTGCCTCAGAGCAGAGAGATTGCAGTCTGTTCTTCAGTGAGCTCTCCAGGTCACACTATCTCCATTTCTGTCTGTGCTGCTATAAACTGCAGTGTCCTGGGTTGTGCACCCCTCCATAGCGCTCCCAGTCCTCACCTCCCGGTCGGGTCACGTCTCTGCCCTTTGTGCTTCTGAAACCACCAGCTGCCCCCAGTTTGCATGAGCTGCCCCTCCACCCTAGGTTTCCATCTGGGGGGCTGCCCTAAAGTCCTTTCCCCACCACTACTGGTCTGCGAGTCTGTGCCCTGTCCCCAGTGTGGGAGACTATAGCTCACAGCAGTGTAGAATCCCTATGGCCAGGCTCCCTCCCGCTGCCATTTATCCTCCAATATCTGCCCACAGAATCACAGCTCCCCCCTTTGTACCCTGAAACCAACCGCCTGCGATATTCTGTTAGTGGAGATCCAGATCTATCTTCTTACATCTCAAGCTGATTTCCTGGGTGTTCAGGGTGGTCTGGTAGATATCCAGCTCAATTCCAGGGACTGGTTGGAATAGGGTCCCCTGCTTCTCCGCCATCTTTTCTCCTTCCTCAGAAAGCAGTAAGGACTTTATATAGATATGGATGGTTTCATGGAGATTGAATAAGGTACCCAGAGGATGTTTTGGGCAAGAGATCTACCATTAGTGAACATATGTGGGTGAAAATAATTATAACATATTTAGGGATAGAGAGAAGACAATTGTATATAGAAGAGAGGGGAAGTGGAATGAAACAAAATATTGGCAATGAGTACTCAGGAAAGACCTCAGAACTCAAACATCTGATTAATGCATCTGAACTTGTTTTTTCAGGCATTGTAGAAGTATGGAAGAATAATATACAATAGTGATCTAAAAAAAAAAAAAAAGATGATTTGCTGAAAATAAGTCTGTCAAGGCAATATGGAAAGCCAGAGGTCAAATATAGGGGTTCATTTCTTTGGTTCAGAAATGCTAGCCAAGGGTTATCAGTATGCATTCCCTAGCTAAGTCAGTGCTACAGACCTTGAAAGTAGTGGCACTTGCCACAGGCAGCCTTTATGCTTCTACTTAGGAGTTGGAAATATTCTGATGCTGCCCATTTTCTGATCTATGACACTAACCTGTGTAAGCTATAATGAGAATGGTGGTGTTTACAGACGCATGTGTTCAAGGATTTTATCCCTTTTAAGCAAGGAGTTTAATGAGTTTTGGCATAGCCTTGTTGTGAAGAGCCAGGCTCTATTTAGTTTTGAAAGCATTTTGGAGGAAAGGTGCTATGCAAATTGGACTGATGTTATTTATGACTGCTTTGGTTTTATTCTAAGTGTCTGGAATGTCTGCTCAGAGATTACTAACTTGAGGGCTCAAAAGGCATGCCCAAAAGACCTTGCCACAACTGGCAGCTCTATCAACATCCAGTTGTGAAAAATAGAACAGGATTCTGTCACTATTAGGAGAGCTCATGCTATTTATATCACATAAAAAGGTGGCCCAAAGTTATCACTCATACAGCCTTGGTAAATTCACCACAACATGTGGTTTTCCTCAATTGCTGATGAAATGTCTCCTTTGGTGACACTTAACAGCAAAGGATAAAGTTCAAACTCTTAAACTTGTATTCAATATCCTTCACAATGCTTTTCTTGCTTTCTTTTTACTACTTATCTACAAGAATCTCTGCTCTGATTGAATAGCCCTTCTCACTGTTGCCCAAAATTTTACTTTCTCACCATTTAGAGATGGTTCCCCCCATCTAGAATATTTCCCCTGCTTTCCCCCTTACCCCTCCTATCCTTCTATCTAAATTCTGCATATCCTTTAAGAGGCAGTATAAATTCTGGTCCTCCTTGAGGACAGCTTCATAGAGATTGTGGGCAGTCCATTGTTTATTCTTATGGTGTGTTCTCCATATAGATTCCTTTTTACATGTGGATTCCAGGTTCCCCTGAAGAATATGTATGTGTGAAGTTTATGATTATGATTAAGGTGCCTCATCTTGAGTGGCTGGTGTGGTAATAGGGGAGTAAAAGTAGGTTAGGCTAGGTGACCAAGATTCTCAAACTAAACTTTTATGATCTTTCTCCTGGTCATAGGAAAATGAGCTTGTCCAAGTAAACATAACTTTTCCACAGGTGCCTAGTCTTTCTGGAAAGCTGCAGGGAGCTAGCAATGTGTTCCTGTTTTACTGCCTGGTATTATAGTTTTTGCCAGATGGTATAATCTGTCTATCACAACAACTGTGCCAGCATCATGATTACTATTATAGTACTCTTCCTGGTGATCCAGATTTCTCTCAGCAGGAGTGGAAGATACTCCCACTGTCACTGAGAATGATAAGCATGAGCAACATATGCTGACATAAGGCCAATAAAAGCTAGAAACTTCATCAGTCATTGGATTCATCAGTAATGACTTAAATACATACTCAACTTTCTTTTATTTCCTATTTTCTCCCCTCACACCCTTTTATTAGGCTTATCCAACACTGTTGGCCAAAATGACTCAGAATTGCACAATGCACAAAAAATGGGATGCTGCCATTTTTATGAATGCTTCAGGGTGAAACAAGTTTGGCATGTAAGTGTTTTTCACCTGATATTGTAACTGGTTATAGGAGATGCTGCTTCTGAGATTGAAATTCTTACAGTCTTCTTCCTATGGCCTATACAGATAGCAAATCCAGTTCCTTAATGAATGAAACATAACTATCTGGAAGACCTGAAAAGCCAAATGCTGTATGTTCCCATTTTTACCAACTAATAAACTAAAATGTAGATATAACACTTTTCTTTTTTGATTTTTTAGAAAAAAATTTATTCTTTCTTGTAACAATATGCGATACAGATGAACGAAACACATGTACATTTGACTCTAAACCACCAGGGAGTTTTGGTATTTAATTTTGGAAAAGACCCATCAATCACCACCAACTCATCATGTGCTATGAAGCATCAGGCCTGGTAATAGGAAAACACTTGAAGAGGTTAGACTATACATAAATATTTGTAGCCTGCTGGGGTGTTTTCCCAATTGTAAAATTGTTAGAGAAAATATGAAGAAAATGTGCACCATTTGCTTAGAGAAAGAATTCTTTATATTCTATGCCAATGTCTCTTTCTTCTTTTACTTTCTTACTTTTTTTTAGTACTAGGAATTAAAAATATTTGGTTCAGCCTTATAAGGGTAGAATATGATCCAGTGACAAAATATAATTGTGAATTTGTCTAGCTTTAATCTGTTTTAACTGTTTTCTTTACCTCTGTGCACAATTGGTTCCTGGGTAAAGAACCTCACTTGTTACCACCCACCTTCTTGATTGGTATTGACTAAATCATAATATGGGTCCTCCTGGGGGATCTTCTGTTGAGTAAAGTTATTTCCTTTATTGGATCCTTCCCAGTATGGTGTCTGTAAAACATTCTGAATTTTTTGGTTGTTATCAAAACAGTCTCCTAAGTCCACGGTCTGGGTCCTGATTTGGATTGGAGAGGTGCAGTTTCATAAGGATCAAAAGAATGTGCATTTCTGGAAAGAAGGAACATTTTTTGTGGTCATGGCAAATGCCACCGGACATCACCAGTTTTAGACCTAGGGGCATCTGAGAAGAATGTGATATTTTTCCATATTTTAGCTTCTTGCTTTTTGAAGCTACTAGGTTCCTTGAGTCAGTGGCATGTTCTTATACTGGAATGATTTTGTTGCTCAGTGTGATTATAGATATACTTGGTCATACTTCAGCCCCCAATATTTGGGAGTTCCCTGAATTAAATGTGTATACTGAATCTGGCCTATGTAGTTGTTGAAAATGAGGAATTGGATACAGATGTATACAGTCTCTGCTCAGTTTCAGGCACTACTCCCAAAGTTAAGAAGGGGACAAAGGGAGGATATGCATAAAGACAATTTGCCAAGAATCAGGGTGCATCTTTTTTTCTATGTCTGGTTTAATGAATCTCAGTATTTTCTTGAAAGAGATAAATGGAAATTGTGGGGGAAAGCATGGATGATTTAGTGGTGGAATAAGGAGAAAGGAATAAAGATAAATGAATACATAGATTAATTTGGCAGTGGATCAAGAAACTTGGGTAGAAGATATACATTTCTAAAAACCCCTTTTTATATTATTTATTTTGAAATAATTTCAAACTGGGAGAAAAATTACAATACAAAAAAAAAATCCTTCCATATTCTCTCACACAAGTTCTCCAAATGTTAACATTCTACCACATTTGTTCTCTCTCTCTCTCTTTTTAATCCTCCAGTGTGTATTTTTTGAAAAATAAGAATACTCTCCTACATTACTAAATGCCAACATCTAAAGAAATCAATAGTCATACAACACTGTTATCCAACCCACAGGCTGTATTTGGATTTCACCAACTGTACCAGTTATATCTCTTGTTCCTTTCTGGTCTAGCATCCAATTCAGTTCATAAGCTACATTTAGTTGTCATATCTCTTTAGGCTCTTCAACCCAGAACATTTCCTTAGTGTTTCCCTGGTTTTCATGATCTTGACTTTTTTTTTTTTATTTATTTGAGAGGGGGAATGGAGACAGATAGCAAACACTAGCAGAAGGGAGTGGCTGAAGGAGAGAGAAAGGGAGAAACAGACTCCCTGCTGAGCAGGGAGCCCGACACAGGGCTCAATCCCAGGACCCCAGGATCACGACCTGAGCTGAAGACAGACTCTTAACCAACTGAGCCACCCAGGTACCCCTGATCTTGACTTTTAAAATAGTAAGGACTTTCATTTTGAAGGGTGTTGCTGAACCTGGGGCCATCTGATGTTTCCTTGGGATCAGTATCAGGTCCAGCTTTCTTGGCAGAAATACTACAGAAGTAAGGCTATGCTCTTTTGTGTGTGTGACATTAGGGTATGCACAGTACCTAACCATCCCTCACCAAGCATGTTATTGTCTGCCACTTTGCTCCACTGTAAAGTTACCATTTTCCCCCTTGATAATTCCCCCAAGTATTTGGGGTTTGGAGAGGCATTCTAAGTTTATGTTAATATCCTTTTCTAAAGCAAAGCTCCATCTAGAAGCCTTAGTATTAACTCAAGAATCTCTTCTGAATAAACCACCACTATGTTGCCAAATCTATATTTATTATTTGGCATCATACCAGTAAGGTATTCCTTTGTGTTAGTCTGGATTCTTCAGAGAAACAGAGTTGCTATAGACTGAATATTTGTATCCCTCCAAAATTCATATCTTGGAACCCTAATCCCCATTGTGATAGTATTTGGAAGTGGGGCCTTAAGGAGGTAATTACAGTTATATTAGGTCATAAGGGTAGGGCACTCATGATGGTATTAGTGCCCTTATAAAAAGAGGAGGAGACATGGGATCTCTGTCTCTCTGTGCACACACCAAGGAAGGGCAGGTGAGGACTTTACCAGGAAAAGAACCCTAACCATGAACTCAACCATACAGGCATCCTTATCTCAGACTCCTAGCCTCCAGAACATTTGTTATTTAAGCAGCCCAGTCTATGGTATTCTATTATAGCAAATAACAGATTAAGACAAGAATAAATACATGTAAAAAGACTTATTACAAGGAATTGACTCCTGTGGTTATGAAGGCTGAGAAGTCTGCTGATCTGCAGTCAGCAATCTGGATACCCAGAAGAGCCAATGGTATATATTGTTCCTGTTGGAGTCTAAAGGCCTGAGAACCGGGAAAGCTAATGGTATAAGGTCCAGTCTGAGTTCAAAGTCTGGATAACCAGAAGAGCTAATAGTATAAGTTCTAGTCTAAGTCTGAATCCAAAAGCAGGAGAAGGCCAATGTCCCAGCTCAAAGACAGGCAGAGAAAGTGAATCCTCCCTTCTCTGCCTTTTTTTTTCTGTCAGGCCTCCAACAAATCAGATAAAGCCAATCCACATTAAGAAGTCTGTTTTATTCATTCTGCTGATTCAAATGTTCATCTCATCCAGAAACACCCTCACAGACACACCCAGAGTAATGTTTAACCAAATATCTGGGCACACTGTGGCCAGGTCAAGTTGACACATAAAATTAACCATCATTAGGTCCAATCCTGGTCAAATTGGAACCCAGGCAAATCTCCTTAAACTGTACTGAACCTCCAAATAAGGGCAATAACAAGGTCAAAATCCCACCTAACATAGTACACCTGTCCTGCACACAACCAAAACCATACTAACCCCTTTCTCAGAAGAGGAGGTAGAGTCTTTGAGTGATGTGTAATCTTCTCCTTGATAATGAGTAATTTAAATACAATAATTAACGAAGGGGACTCCTAGGTGGCTCAGTTGGTTGAGTGTCTGCCTTCAGCTCAGGTCGTGATCCCAGGGTCCTAGGATGGAGTCCCACATTGGGCTCCTTGCTCAGCAGAGAACCTGCTTATCCCTCTGCCTGCCCCTCCCCCTGCTTGTGCTCACTCTCTCTCTTTCTCCCTCACAAATAAATAAATAAAATCTTTTTAAAAAACCAATACTTAACAAAGTATTACTATACAAAGTTAATAATACTTAATTGCTATGATATAAAAATAAATCTTATAAGGGCATAAGAGAGGGAAGAAAAGAAAGATATACCAGTATATAATAAAATAAGGAGGAAAAACTCATGACAATTACAGTCCTCATATCTATAACTGCTCACATGGTAATGGTTGATATTTATAATTAACTTCTTCCACTACCCAGTCCACTTCCTTTGCCATCAACAAACACCTCAACTGGTTATGGTTTGCTACCTGGTGGAGTAACTTAAACCTTCATTCCTGAAGAGTATGGGTCATTAGTCAGTCCTGCCTGGATTGGGTTGTTATAGTTTTCCATTGACCTTACTCACAAGTAAAGGTCATACTAAGAAATGCCCCAAGCGGTCTTGCATATTCCAGACATACTCTTCCTTACCTCCGTTGTGGACTAACAGTCCAAATTTTCTTTGGTAATCAGGACCAGTCACCCCAAACAGCATAGTAACTGCCTATTCTTTGCCTGTTGATTCACAACGAGAAAGCCCAAAGGGGCTAGATGACAGTCTTAACTTCCAGTTCAATGGAATCATTGCTGTGTCCCCTGCTAGAAGCACCTGTCCCTTTGGAACTAAGACCTCTAGGCCAGCAGAGCATAATATCATGGGAAGAGGAAGTAAAAATTTTGCTAGTGGGTGGGACACTTGGAGTAATAGAGAGAAGTGCCACTCCCGCTTCCACCCCTTGACTCCTGGACCCATATACTGGATGCTGACACAGAGCATATATAACCTTCTGGAGAACCTTACTCCAGCCCTGCAAGGTATTTCCACCTAACTGGTGTTGTAACTGAGTCTTCAAAAAGCCATTTCACCATTATATCAAAATAGCTGCTTCAGGATAGTGAGAAAGATGGTAAGACCAGTGAATTCCATGAACATGGGCCCATTGCTACACTTCTTTTGCTTTGAAGTGAGTTCTTTAATCAGAAGCATGCTATGTGGAATACCACGATGGTGGATAAGGCATTCGGTAAATCCATGGATGGTAGTTTTGACAGAATAATTGCATGCAGGGAACGCAAATCCATATAAAGTAAGTGTCAATTCAAGTAAGAATAAAATGCTCCCCTTTCATGATAAAAGTGGTCCAGTGTAATCAAGCTGCCATGCACCGTATCAGGAACTCAGTGTTAGTTGTTGATGCTGGCAGATTGGACACTCAGCTGCGGCTGTGGCCAGGTTGACCTTGGTAAGTGGAAGTCCATGTTCCTAAGCCCATGCATAACCTCCATCCCTGCCACCACGGCCACTTTGTTCTAGAGACTTCCCTTGGCCTTTCCCACAATAATAGCCCTAACTCCACAGGTCAGGGAAATAATGTGGGGATCCTGCTAGTGGCTGAGTGTGTCTATTCCAATTACGTATTCTGGAACTGGGGAATTAACCACAGGATGGGTTTGAGGACCCACAGAGCATACTATGAGATGGACTTGAGCTAATACTCCATTGATCATTTGATCTCCATAAACCCCTGCACTGCCTGGTGGTCTACAATGACATTTACATCTCCTGGAATTCATGTCAGTTCAGAGCCAGTGTCCAATAGTCCAGAAAGACTTGATTATTTACTTTTCCCCAATGAGTTACCCTGATAAAAAGCTGTAGGTCCCTTTAAAGAGGGATGGAAGAAATATTACCAGTATAAATTTTTGTCAGGCCTCTGCTTCATTCAGCTTCTGGGTCAGTAAACTGGCTCAAGTCTGGGAATTGATTGAGGGGCTGTGACTCTGTTTTTATGTTCAGGTTAAACTTTTGTTCACTTGACCTAGAATTTTTCTGCTTATACAGATCAAGTAGAATTTAGTTCTTGTTTGTTTGTTTGTTTGTTTGTTTAATATCTATTCCACTTTTAGGAACACCACAATCAAATACTCAGTGCCATAGGTTTATGTAAATCAGACTATTCTAATTGCTGCTTTGTTTCTGTCACCCATTATCATAACCATGCCAAACTTGCCTTTGGTGACTGACTGCTGTTACTTGGCCCCTGCCTGCCTGAAACTCAATTACTGAATTTCCCAATTCAGTGACTAGTTCTCATTGTAAGGTCTAACCTATAGAGAGGAACTATCATAGAGTTCTTCAAGGATGCCAGGATTCTCCTTAACAATTTATTTCTCACAGTAATGGTGAAAGGCAAGCCTTTAAAACCTTCCCAGTGTGAGTGAGTAGGTCTTAAATGACAAATTTACTCTAACATTCCAATTTTTCTAAGGCTTTGAATCCTTTTCCATTAAACTTAGGCAGGTCTGGCATTTCCAATTTGTTCACTATAGGCCGCATTTTAGTCCATGTTTCAGCCAACCAAACAAACTGTGAGAGTCTTTCCTAAATCCCCAATCTGCAACATTAAATGCAGAATCTCTGCTTAGTGAGATTTTATCAATAAATTTACCCTGATCCAAATTTATGTTCCTTCCAACATTATCCCACACCCTCAATATTGTTTCACACACATACTCCACAAATTTCTGTCTCTATAAATTAGGAAACTTAAATAGTTCTTTTGGAATATAGTATACTTCCTCATGAGTTATACTTCATACCTCACCTTTAGGGGCCTGCTGCAATGAGTCTAGTTATAGCCTCTTTTCATGCCTAGTGCAGCCATGGCTTGTGGTCCCAAGAAGTATCTGAAGAATGTAGCAGCTCCAAAGCATTGGATGCTGGATAAACTGACCAGTGTGTTTGCTCCTCGTCTATCTACTGGTCCCCATAAGCTGAGAGAATGTCTCCCTCTCATCATTTTCCTAAGGAACAGACTTAAGTATGCCCTAACAGGAGATAAAGTAAAGAAGATCTGTGTGCAGCATTTTATTAAGTTTGATGGCAAGGTCTGAACTGATATGACTTACCCTGCTGGTTTTATGGATGTCATCAGCATTGACAAGACTGGGGAGAGTTTCCATCTGATCTATGACACCAAGGGTCATTTTGCTGTTCATTGGATTACACCTGAGGAGGACAAGTATAAGTTGTGCAAAGTGAGAAAGATCTTTGTGGGGACAAAAGGAATCCCTCATCTGGTGACTCATGATGCTCGCACCATCTGCTATCCTGATCCCCTCATCAAGGTGAATGACACCATTCAAATTGATTTGGACCCTGGAAAGATTACTGATTTAATCAAGTTTGATACTGGTAATCTGTGTATGGTAACTGGAGGTGCTAACCTGGGAAGAATCGGTGTGATCACCAACAGAGAGAGACACCCTGGTTCTTTTGATGTAGTTCATGTGAAAGATGCCAATGGCAACAGCTTTGCCACCTGACTCTCCAACATTTTTGTTATTGGCAATGGCAACAAACCATGGATTTCTTTTGCTTGTGGAAAGGGTATCTGCCTTACCATTGCTGAATAGAGAGACAAGAGACTGGCAGCCAAACAGAGCAGTGGGTAAAATGGTCCCTGACATGATGTGATTGGAAGGTGACTGGAAGTCTTTATACTTCATTACAGCACACACACACACACACACAATGAGTCTAGTTATAGGTCAAAAAACAAAGAGGGTTTGTGGGAGTGGGTCATGAGGAGAATCAGCATTGTCTTGCATGGCAGCTACATCAGAGGAGGCCATTACACAGACAAGGCAGGGTTAATCCCCTCAGAACAGGGCGAGGGTGGAGTGGGTAGAGAAGCTGCGGCTACCGCTAATAGTGGGGAAGCCACTACTGCTGGGGTGGGGAGGCCGTTTCTCCTGATTGTGAGGGGGTGGAGAGGCTTCTTTCACTGCCAAAGAAGACTCATCAGAATGTAGGGGCTCAATGTCCCTAGCTTCATCAGTCTTCCCACACATCTTTATTCCAACTTTCAGGATCCCATTCTTTCCCCATCAGTGTACCTACTTTAACAGTAAACACCCTGTGAGAGTGGGTGTTCAAATTATGGTGTAATTCAGCCAGATGCAGGATGAGATTATGTGTTTTATTTTCAGCAATCTCAGTCCTGTAGTACTGGAAATAGGGATCTCTTTTCAGAGCACCCAAAGAAACTTTCAGGTATTTATGCCTGAGCTGAGAATTTGAATCCCTGAGTTCATCCTTTTCTTTCACTGTTTTGTCCAGCTAACTGGGAGCAACAGAAATCTCAGTATATTTCTCGGTTTTCCAGAAATGTTCAAAAGTATAATATGCACAGTTTCTCAGCCCCTTGCTTCTTATAAATGGTTGATTAGGAGTCCAATAGTATCATGGACTATCGGTGCCATCTTTA
This sequence comes from Mirounga angustirostris, assembly GCF_029215605.1. Classification (NCBI taxonomy): domain Eukaryota; kingdom Metazoa; phylum Chordata; class Mammalia; order Carnivora; family Phocidae; genus Mirounga; species Mirounga angustirostris. Next base: position 128,342,191 of record NW_026991715.1, read on the forward strand.
CTTCTGGAAATAGAATCATTAGTGTCTCTAAATTTAATCAGGTTAGAGATGCAATTCTGGAAAGCCTCGAATCAACCCAGAAAAATCATCCTTAAAATTCTGTTCTAATCTGGGTTCTCCAGAGAAACAGAACCCAATAGGATGCAAGATACACACACACACACACACACAGATATAAAGAGATCATAAGGAATTGGTTTATGTTGTTACTGAGGCTGAGAAGTCCCACAATCTGCGGTAAGCTTGGAGACTCAGGAGAACTCTTGGTGTAATTTTGGCCTGAATCTGATTACTAATGGTGTAAGTTCCAGTCCAAGTCCTTTTCTTTTTCTAGTCAGGCCTCCAGTGGATTGGATAAAGCCCATACACTTTAGGTAGAGCAATCTGCAGTCCTCAGTCTACCAATTCAAACATTAATTTCATCCAGAAATGCCCTCACAGACATGCCCAGAATAATGGTGGGCCAAATATCGAGGCACCCTGTGGCCCAGTCAAGTTGACACATAAAATTAACCATTATGTTCCTTCTCTCTCATTCATTTATATCAGTATGAATGTATAGATTCTTGTTTTTTCAATGGATTTCATATATAACCATCATTATTTAGGTGCTCAAATTGTCTCAGATTTGGTTTGTGACAGCCACTTTAAACTGATATCTGTGTCACTTGACATGCTTGCATTTTCTTTTAGGGACTTTTTTTCTGGCATAACAAGCTATCCCAGGCTCACTTTATACTTTCTTTCCCCAGCGCTGAAATTTAGCTGTTTCTCTAAGAAGGTCTGGGTTCTTTTAGGAAAAGATGGTGTTTAGAATTGAAGATCTTGGTGTTTAAAGTGCTTATTGTTATTGGGATGGTATTGTTGCTAGATCCACTCAGCAGAAAAAGGTAGGAAAAGTATCTGTATATGTACTTACATACATATATATCTATGCTTTTAATTCTACCTATGTATGTGTATATGTATCTATATGTGTGTGTTTTAAAAAATGAGTTTCCACCAGCACACCAATACTCTCAATTCCCAGCTAGCACCTAACACACTGACCTAAACATTTTCAAACACTCTTGCTTTCTATATTTGTAAATCCCTTCTCTAGCCTCAAAATATTTACTAACATGCTCAGTTTCACCTGTATTAAACCAGTCTTCCAACCATACCAGCCACGTCGTCAAGATCTCAGCCTCATGTTTCTTTTTCAGCTTCTCTGCCATCTCTTTGGCCCTTGGGCATACTTCCACCTCCACATCTCATGGTCAGACTGCCACCTCCGAGGGGAGGGAACAGAAAGGAGCTTCAACAACTCCTTAATATTGTATTTTTAAATATAGTAAACACTTTGAATATATAGATTTAATATTCACAGATTCAGATAATTATAAGTATTCTCCAAGGTCTTTGTAAGAGTTGATAATTCTGCTGAGGCATGAATTTACATTAAACATGCAGGGCTGTGGGCCTTGCAGACGCCACCGCCCCGGAGCCGCCCTCGCCGCCCAGCCATGGTCAATTCCACCGTGTTCTTCGGCATCGCCGTGGACGGCGAGCCCTTGGGCCGTGTCTCCTTCGAGCTGTTTGCAGACAAAGTTCCAAAGACAGCAGAGAACTTCCGTGCCCTGAGCACTGGGGAGAAAGGATTTGGTTATAAAGGTTCCTGCTTTCACAGGATTATTCCGGGATTTCTGTGCCGGACTTCACACGCCAAAACGGCACTGGAGGCAAGTCCATCTATGGGGAGAAGTTTGATGATGAGAATTTCATCCCGAAGCACACGGGTCCTGACATCCTGTCCATGTCAACGCTGGACCCAACGTGACCGGTTCCCAGTTCTTCATCTGCACTGCCAAGACCGAGTGGTTGGATGGCAAGCTTGTAGTCTTTGGCAACGTCAAAGAAGGCAAGAACATCGTGGAGGCCATGGAGCGCTTTGGATCCAGGAACGGCAAGACCAGCAAGAAGATCACCATTGCTGACTGTGGACAGATCTAATAAATCTGACTTGTGTTTTATCTTAACCTCCAGACCATTCCTACTGTAGCTCGGGAGAGCACCCTTCCACCCCCACCTCTTCGAAATATCCCAGAATCTTTGCAGGCTCCATGGTTCCTTATCCCCAGGTCTAGCTGGATTGCAGAGTTCAGTTTATGATGATGAAATAAAACCTAAACCACAACAACAACAACAACAACAACAAAAACATGCCGGTCTGTGGTTAAGAGAAAGTCACTTACTCCCAGTGCTCCATTCACTGGGTGTTATACGCAAACAGTGAATCATGGAACACTACATCAAAAACTAATGATGTAACGTATGGTGATTAACATAACATAATAAAAAAATAAATAAATATGTATTCCTGAAAAAAAAAGTCACTTACTGTGGTAGTTTTAAATATATCCACAAATTCTTTGCTATTCTTCCCATCAAGAAGTGGAATCTAATTCTTCCCATGAATAAGGGCTGGCCTTAATGACTTGCTTTTAACAAATAGAATATGGCAGAAATGATATCACATTATATCCAAGGCCAGATGCTATAAGGTGATCTGTCTCTTTTCCTCTTGGGATGCTTTCTTTTGGAACCCAGCCCCACGCTGTGAGGAATTCCAGGCCATATGGAGAGTCCATGTCTAGGTGTTTTGAACAGTATTCCAGCTGAAGTCTCAGCCAAAGGCCAGCATTAACTACCAGACACGTAAGATGACTCCAGTCCCCAGCCATTGTCTGACTATAACCAAATAAGATACCCTGAGCAAAAACTGCCTAGCTGAGCCCAGTCAACCCCCAGGCTCCTGAGAGAGAATCATAATGAAACATTTGGGTTTCCTTTCAGCTGCGGAGTTTGAGATGGCTTATTACACAACAGTAGATAACCAGAACATTTATCTAATGACTGTGTCTATCCACTTGTCTAGAATCTGATCTGAACACAGATTTTCCATTTATAGTTTAATATAGTAACTTAATTCTTCTAACAACTCTATCAAGTAGACATTAAAATCCCCAATTTTTAGAGTTGATAAGTAATATGTTATCATGGAAACTTGAGAAATTAAGTCTTAGACAATGTTAAGGGTCAGCGGCAATTCATTTTTGTTTTTCTTTTTCTTTTTTTTTTCAGGATCTTAAACCTTGATTAACCTCCAGGACTTTCTCACTCATTCCCTTTTACTTTTATGCAGCACTTGAAGCCCACATAGCATCACCTTCTTTAAGAAATTTTCCTTTTTTTCTAGCTTCCACAACATAACAGTGGCCTATTTTTTCATTCACTTCTTCAACAACGTCTTTTCTGCCTTCTTGGCTCTTCTTTCTGCCCCCAGTTTCCCAAGGTGACATTTCCCAAGGTGCACTCTGAAGTACTCTACTCTCTTTACAGTCTTCCTCAGAAGTCTTCTTCTCTCACTATAATTATCATTTCTAAACAGATAAATTTCCCTATCTGAATTGATAGCCCTGATTTTTTTCTATATTTGTATTTTCCGGCTCATCATTTCCTCTTTAAAACCTCAGTGTCTGGGGCGCCTGGGTGGCTCAGTCGTTAAGCGTCTGCCTTCGGCTCAGGTCATGGTCCCAGGGTCCTGGGATCGAGCCCCGCATCGGGCTCCCTGCTCAGCGGGAAGCCTGCTTCTCCCTCTCCCACTCCCCCTGCTTGTGTTCCCTCTCTCGCTGTGTCTCTCTCTGTCAAATAAATAAAAAATTAAAAAAAATAAATAAAATAAAATAAAACCTCAGTGTCATCCCAAAATACAATTAGGACAGAATGATACTTCCAACTTTCTTTTCATCTTTTCTGTTATATTTGACACGACCTCTACCTGAGCCATTGCCTGCTAACTGGTTGCTAGGCTTCCAACCTCCTTCCCTAACCTGTCGTATTTATTAGTACCAGCTCATATCACTAAAATATTTTCATATTAAATCCTGATTGAAAACTTCCAATGTGTATATACATGTGGTCCTATATGTATAAAGGACATAAAGATTCTCCAGAACTGGACCACAACTGTTTTACTAATTTGTCTCATCCTCACCTCTCAAATGTAATTCCAGTATCAGTCGGATGGGTCTATTCACTGTCCCTTAAACATTTCTTGTCATGCTTACCTCTTCAGCTTTGTTTCCTTTGCTTCCCTGGAGTTCTCTCATTTTTTTGTATTTGTTCAACTCTAACCCTCAAGGTATTCTTATCAGCCCAAGTGGTGATAAAGGGCCTTGAAGAAAAATAAAACAGTATTAAAGGGAGATACGTATGTACGGGAGGTGGGAAGTACTGTTTTATAGAAAATGGCCAGGGGATTCCTCTGTCATAGAGGAGATCTGGAAGAAATGAAGAGAGATCCACAGACATATCTGAGAGAAGATTATTCTAAGCAGAGGAAACAGCAAATGCAAAGGCCCTGCAGCAGAATGTGCTTGGTATGGTCAAGAAACAAGGAATACTGCAGGGCTAGAGTAGAATGAGCAAGGGAAAGGATTTGGAGATGAAGTCAGGGAGGTTGGGGTACCGTTCTTCCAGAATGGTGATGGTTATTCCAAGGACTGTGGCTTGACTCCATGTAAGAAAATCATTGGACTGCAGGCTTTGGACGTAGTGTCATCTGGTTTATGTGTTAGATCAGAACTTTGATTATCATGGTATTCCTTCTCTGGAAATGCCAGGAATCTGGCAATTTATAAAATCAGGAAAACCTCCTTGCTTTTAAAGAAACCCATCTAACCTATGGTTTATTTTACTATAAGTTTAAATCATAGTATATTCAATATTTGGAGATTTCAAAATTTTATGGGCTTGTTTCTTAATTTTGTTCTGCTTTTCTTTTCTTTGATTTTACTGTTTTGTAACATAATTTTATTCTCTTAAGTAATACATATACACAGTTTAAAAGACAAATATTGGCACAAGTTTATAAAAGAAATAGTGTTCTTTTCCTTTCTCTTTCCTACCTCTGACTCCTGCTCTCCCATGGTAATTACTTTTAATTCTTTTATCTTTGTTTATAGTATACCTAAGTAATATGTTTATACTGCCAGTCAGGATTTTTTTTTCCAGTTTTAGATATTATCTGTTAATTTCCTCCAGAGAATGTAATGATACAACTCTATCATGTATCTCTCTTGTGGGCTACATATATGTTCTCATTTCCCTTCCACCTTTTCCCTATATAGTTTTTTCAGTTTGGGGATAGGTCAGTATTCAGTGTTTATATTATTATAGCCATGAAAATATTGTCGAACCATGTTGTATACTATGATTATTTTCTTTGCTTATATAACTTTTTTCTCATCTTTCTTTCTTTCTTTCTTTCTTTCTTTCTTTCTTTCTTTCTTTCTTTTTCTTTCTTTCTTTCTTTCATTATTCCTATTTGGTTCTTTTGTAGTTGCCTGTGTACCTATATCATTAGTTCTTTTCAAACTCTCCAAATGCATTTTAAAATCAGTCCTACATTTTTTTTTAATATGGTCAAATGCATCAGGTAAACTGTCAGTTCTTTTTTTTTTTTTTAATTTGTTTTCTTGAAAAGCCATCCCTTCTAGAACCCTCTGTACTTTTGCTCCAATCTGGACAGGGTGTTGTCTAGACCTGTTGCCTCTTGTCACCCTTGGACTTCCTCATCTTTCTAGCACTTCATTATACCATCATCCCAGAAATAATACCCTTTAGCTCTCTCTTATATTATAGCCCATATTTCTTGGGTCTTTTTTGTTGTTGTTGTTATACCATATTTTCCATTAGCTTCCTAAGAAAGATGTCATCAAAGGTAATTTTTTTTTTACCTTACATATCTGAAAATATATTTATTCCACTGATAATTTGGTTTTGAACTCTGGGTTACAGATCTCTTTTTTTTTTTGCCCTTAGTTAGAAAGGCATTGCTTTCTTATCATCTAGCTTTTTATGCTGTTGAGAAATTTGATATTTGATTTCTAATCTGTTATTACATTCTGGTGTTTAGTTAGTATGAAGGGACAGACTTTATTCACCTTCTCAGCTAATCTTGTTCTAGGACATTCCCTGTTTTCATAGATATCTTGTGTCTCTAATTTCTCACCATTTCTAGATTTTGCAGCATAAATTATCCTGCTCTTATTTGGCATTGCTTGCTGTTGGGACTTAAGTTTTAACTTATCTGCTCTGTTATATTAGAGACCACTCAATTACCTATTTTCCATCTTCCAAAATTATGTTTAAATCTCTTGTTTTCTTTATTTTTTTCCACTCTTTCTTCTTGTGGGGTTTATACTTCTTAGAAACTTCTTTGTATTGATTTCTGGACATTGCAGGGATTAAATATGTGTTCAATATGCCATGTTTGACAGGAAGTTAAGGATTTCAGAATTTTAAGAAACAAACCTATTTTTCTACCTTTGTTTAAAGAGCTTCAATTTCCATATACAGTCTATCTATAAAGCAAATTCCCTAATAGTGCAAAGTAACATCTGCTAATATAAGAATGCTAGATAGGAATTGAATTCATGAAAATCAAATCAACACATTAGTCAGGGTCTAACATGACAGTACTAGGCATCAAGAGGATATTAAAGAAGTATATGATATGGTCTCTTCTTTTAGGGTGCTTACCATCTTGTTGGGATGATAAGGTACACACACTATCATATGAGAGAGTTAAAGATTTCATTAGAAATCTAAAAAAATACTAGAAATGGACTTGAACAAAAAAGTTGATGGTTTAATTAAGTGGAATAGGTAAGGTAGGCGCTTCTGAGAAGAATGGGAATGTATGAATAAAGGTATGAATATAAAATAAAAACGTTCTAAAAGTAAAATACATTTGCAACACTGACAGTTTCTTACCTACTTTGTCCATTTTACGTAATCTTTTTTTGGGGGGGGAGGTTGAAGGTAGTAGCAGTAATCAATTTCAAAGAAATGTTAGTGACCTTAATTATTTACAGTCATTGTAGGCCTCAAAATGGGGTTTTCTTCAGACATTCTTTGAGTCTTTCTGTTTCAGCTACATGATTCGAAGTGGAGATCAGCCCCTGTGTCTGGCAAACCTAGACTTAATTGGATTAGCAAATGCAAGTCTAGAATTTTAAATACCAAATTTGTGCACATTCTTGGCACTCTACACCCATGGGAGGCATTTTGGAATGCTTAAAAGTCTCCAAAGGGTCCAGACTAACCAATCTACGCACTTGGGGCAAAAATTTCAACCTGAGACTACATTTTCATTTTAAAATGTTTTCCAGTTTCTCAGTATACCACTGCAGTTTAGCTCCTTGCTTGTGAGCCTAAGTGTATCAGAGAATATACCCCCTATTCTTTTTTCTTCTATCTCCCTAGATAGTTGCTAGGCCTTCATTTATCCATTTGCCATTTCCCACATTTGATAAGTGAATGCTGAATATAATTTTTGTATTCAAACATGTGAGTTCTCATCCAAATATAGTCCTCAGTGAGGCAAGAGAATGTTAATATCCCTTTACTCCCTTCCCTATCCTCATCTTTACAATCCTGGGAGTTTAACTAGCTTGTTTTATGAAATTTAACTCTGCTGACAGTCTTCAGTCTTCTTCAATGTTTAATTCAAATCTACTGCTCTGCCATAAAACCTTTCCCAATTCTAATATATATTTTACCCTATATTACCTGAATTGTGTTTTATTTACCACAGACTCAGACATTTTAGCATGTACTATTTCTCTAATAATACGATGTGTATTTGATGTGATCAGTCCCCGTAGATTGATCAAGAAATAAATTTCAAGAGGCACCTGGGTGGCTCAGTCAGTTCAGCATCTGACTCTTATTTTGGCTTAGGTCATGATCTCAGGGTCCTGAGATCAAGCCCCATGTCAGCTCCGTGCTCAGCAGGGAGTCTCCTTGAGATTCTCTCTCTCCTTCTGCCCTTCCCCCCCATTCGCACTCTCTCCCCACTCTCTAAAATCAATAAATCTTTTTAAAAAAAGAAATTTCAAAGATGTCATATTACATATAGAATATAATTTTGCTGATAATTCAATCCGTTATTGGACATACACAAAGTGGATCAATTGGTTTTACTACAACTGATTCTAACCAATTATAACCATGTTTCAACTGCAATAATCTTAGTTAAAAATAACCGTCTTTCAAGACATGTATGTTTCCCCCCCAAAATACACTCTATAACTAGATTTTTGAATGTGAAAAATATTTCCACCTCAGAAGTTAATTTTCCACCCCAGAAAAATATTTCCATTTCAGGTATCTTGAAATTTATGGATAAAATGTTTTCAGTACAGAACTGTGTGTTTGGTGAATGGAGATTTACAAAGAGAAAATGAACATCAAAACTTCAGCTTAATCTTCAGCAGTTCTTTGCACAAATCCTCCCCTTGTACCCTAACTTTGAAGACTAATTAACACATATATCATTTTGCCTTTGCAGTCTTACTTTCAAACACACTCTCGGTTTTATGTTACTCTGGATTTGAAGACCAGTCTCTCTGCACTTTTTACCAAAAGAGCAATAGACAAGGGAAGGAAAGAAGGGAGGAAAGGCAGAAGGGGTGGAAAAGAGGAAGGAAGGAAATCACTCAAGTCGTATTTTTCATTGTGTGTAGTTTTCCTAAAGATGGTTATGGAGGAGGGGTTAGATTCTGAGCTTGGAGCCTTTTCTAGCTTCCAGTTCATTCCTTCTTCATTTTTCTGGAGTTATCAATAAGTGTTTCCTTTTGTCTTACCTAAAACACATCTATTTCTATTCAGATGCTGGAAGCACAGCTTCTCCTCTGAAATGGGCTTTTAAAATCTTGTGTTTAATAAAGGTAGCCCTCTTCTTGCATATGAATTTTCTATTAGCTGCCAAGAAAATTGAAGTTTCTTGATATCCCTAGACTTAAAGATTCCTTAGCTTCTTTTGAACATCCTTAGAAACAACCTGGACACACACCTTATAAACTGATATTAAAGTAAAAGACACTTGGGTCTTGGTTCCATGAGATATTCTGTGACTATGTATACCTTCAATACCTCAAGATGAACCATCATAAATATGGCCTTTTGTGACAGGAAAAAAAATATGTTGGGAAACTTGGTAACTTCGAGAACATTGCTTTGTGTTTAAAGTATTGTGTATTATTACCATAGTAGTTAATATTTATTAAACCTTTACTTGGGCTATGTACTGGTCTATCTCCATTCCCTACAAAGATCCTGTAAGTTCACTGTATTTTTTTTCTGCTATAACAAATTACCATAAACTGGGTGGCTTAAAACTCACCTATATTCTCATAGTTCTAGAGGCCAAATCATGGAAACCAAGAGATCTACAGGACCATGCTCTCTTTGAAGACTCTAAGCAGAATATCTTTCCTTGCCTCGTTCAGCTTCATATGGCTCAAGCATTTCTTGGCTTGTGGAATAATTCCAGTCTCTACCTTCATCTTCACATGGCCTTCTCTTTTCCCTATGTGTCTCTCCTCTGTGTGTCTCTTATGAGGACACTCGTCATTGGACTCAGAAAATCTTGAATCATGCCTCAAGATATTTAACGTAATTATATCTGCAAACACCCCTTTTCCAAATGAGGTCATATTCATAGGTTGTGGGGGTTAGAACATGGACATGTGGGGACAACTATTCAACCCACTACTGTCATTGAAGCTTTTTTTAATGGATGAAGAAACCAAAGTTCAGAAAATTCACATAACTTGGTCAAGATTAGATAAACAAAATTTAATCTGGATTAGTCTCTCACCAAAATATGCGCTATTTTTATTACACTGTCTCTTATGTGAAGCTCTGGATTGCATGTATATCTTGAGTAGAGTTGGAAATCTATAAATGTGGTGAATCTCATTCTCTTTTCATACTAGGCATGCTATTATCATCTTAGTGCCCTTCCAAGTAAACCTATCTTTACCAGGAGACATGCCAGTGGAACTTTTTTTGAGAATATGCCTGAAGCATACTTTTCCCAATTATCCCAAGTTAAAACACTAATAAAGAACATCAATTCCCCAGCAAACCAATCACTGCTGTAAGTGGCATTTATATCATTCTCTTTCAAATCAGCAGAAGAAGCAGATGGCTTAAGTCATATATTTGGGCGATCAGCAGGCCACAATTTTCTATAGATGAATGTGAACAGCACTTTTAAAAACATAATTTTTATGGCATTGCCGGAAATGGCCAGCAATCCCTGTACCGATGGATGAAAGATTACTCCAAACTTTGCTGTGAAAGAGAGGAGAAGGCAAGGGGGTCAATGCTCAGAAACGAAGACCCTTTGCTCTTCTTTGCTCCTGCCTTTACTGGTCCTTCAGGATAATCATAAATCTTTATCACTGTTTCTCAAGCATGTGATCTGTGACAAGGGGTCTTACTGGAACTAGGAGAATCTGTTTATGGGAAAGATACAATATGCTAATCTGCTATGTTAATCTGTGTGTTCTAGTGTTCTACGAGTTCTGCTAAACATAGTCTAGGGGACAATGCATACATTTCTTAGATCACAGGGCAGCTGTTTGGGCTAAGAAAGCTTTGGGGACGGCAATTCCTGCCACATTCCTACGGCAGAGAAGTCACTAGACCTCAGCATTCCAAAGGCCTGCACCCTTCTCGGAAACCTTCCCTCACCCCCAACTACCTCCATGTTACATTTTAGCAAGCCAGGTATTATGGATGATTTCATGCTCTATATTAACCCCAACATGGCATGTTTTAATCTTAATGGTTCTTTATCACCAAAATTCAGAAGACACCCTTAACTTGGTACACATGACAAGCTGACCTAAACCCAGATGTTCTGAGCTCACAACCTTTCTGAAGATTTTAATTTTAGCCTTAGCTGCCATTTTTTTCTGACCTCTCAAATAGAGTTATTTCAAAATAACAGACATTTTGTTTCATTCTTTGACCCAAGAATGGCAAATTTTCATATAAGTTTATTATTTCCTAATTCGTTTCAGCTCTTTCCCTCAGCAGTTGCACCAAAGTGCATTTTCACAGAGAATTTCATGGTCCTTTTTTAATGAAAATTAATTCAGTGTTGTATGCTTTTGATTGTTACAACTTTAGTCCCATTTTATGGCTGGGGAAGTTGGTTCAGAGACAAATGACTTTTCGTAAATTATAAGGCAAGCTCTCATCAGAGACTTGCTGGTTGTTGCTCTTAAGACTATGACTGACTTTTGTCAAATGTAACCCATATAAAAATAGACTCTGATTTTATAACTTATAGTCTTTCCTCTCCTTGCAGTTGTCACTTTCCTCAACATCTGCTTAGCCCTTCAGGAGTTCCCCTGCAGTATGTTAATTTCACGATTACTTATTTCATGATTTTATGTCTTTTTGAGATTCTTTATCTAGACTGTAGGCTGAGAATCTTTTTTGCTTTGAATCCCTTTCCTAATCCCCCAAGATGCCTGAGTTATTATTCTATTCCCACTAGAAACCCAGAATGTTTGCTGATATTAGTGTCTGAAGTGAAGGTTGCTCATTTCTACTGCTTTAGTCTAGGCTTTTTTACCATGGCATTGTATGTATTAAAGATCATGGACTCTGGAGTCAGGCAACCTAGGTTCAATTCCAGCTCTACTATGTACCTTGGTCAAATTACTTATCCTCTGTGTCCCTTAGTTTTCCAATCTATAAAATGGAGATAATAATGGTACTTATATGACAGGATTTGTAATGATGAAGTAAGTTAATACTAAAATGAGAATGATGCCTAGAATGTAATGATCATTAAATATATATTTATTGAAGAAGTAATTTTTCCCCAAGATTTGTGCCACTGCCACATGTTGTGTTTCTGCCCCTAATCTCGTTCCCCACCAATTCACTTGTGATTACAGTCAGAGTGATCCTTCTAAAGTACAAATAGGATACTCTGCTTCTCTGCTTAAATATCTAAATAGAGTTTCAGCTTCCAGCTGCCATGGATTGAGCTGCCCAGGTGCCCCCAATCAACCCAATTTTTTAAATGGCAAGTGAAGTAAACAAATTTTATAAAAGACAAAATACAAATGGCCAATAATCATGTAAAAAGATGTTCAACATTACTGGTCATTGCTGGAAATACATAAAATCATAATGAAATACCATTTCATAAGTATAGAATGACTAAAATTAAAAGAACTAATAATATGAAGTATTGGCAAGGAAGGAAAAACAAGAATTTTCACACATTTATGGTGAGATATAAAATGGCATGACCACTTTTAAGAACAATTTGCAAATTTCTCTAAAGTTGAACATACTTATAATATGACCTAGCAAATCTTTTCTTGGGTATTTCTGCAAAATAAATGAAAACTTATGTCGATAAGAAGACTTGTACATAAATGTTCATAGCCACTTTATTTACAGTGGCCAAACAACCGAAATAATAATGAGTTCTAGTAAATGAGTGGATAAACAAACTATAGTACATCATAAAATCAAATATTAGCAAAAAAAAAAAACTATTGATACACAAAACATGGAGGAATTTCACAGATATGCTGAGTAAAAAAAAAAGAAATTCATATGAAAAAATTCTACTTACATGAAATTGTAGAATAAGTAAAATCAAACCATAAAAGTGAATAAAAGCAGAACAGTTTTTACCTGAGTCAGAAAGTGAGGGGAGCAAGAGAGGAGATGACTACAAAGGGGCACTAGCAAACTTTCCCAGGAGATGGAAATGTTTGATATCTTGATTGGAGTGTAGGTTACACATGTATACATTTGTCAGAATTTTTTTGGCCCTAAATGTATGCATTTTATTTAATGTAAATTCAATTCAGTTCATTAAAAAAAATTAGATATTTCATATCCTGACTTCCATCCCCCTCTGGAGCCTAATCTCTGTTTCATCTTGAACTTTAAGTTTTCTCCATTTTGGGTACTTCTTGCCTTCAAGTTTTTGCATAAACTGTCCCCACTACTTGATAATCTTTCCACTTTTTCACCTTTCCTTCTAACCCCAGATTGGTTAAGTGCTCTTCCCAACTGTTTCCAAACCATTCTAATATAATGCTCAATAGACAATATATTCTGTACATGTTATTACATGTTATTGTTTTTGCTTGTTTAATTGTCTGTCTTTCCTGTTAAAGTCTAACCTCCCTGAATATAGGAATTGTGTCCGCTTTGTTTGCCACCATACCTATCATGGCCTTGGCTTGTAATTGGCACTTAATATATATTTATTGAATGAGTAAATGAATGAACCAATAAATGAACAAATGAGCTTACATAAACGTCCTGAAATCTTTAGGTAGATTCTGTTATTTCAAGGTTCTGTTCTCTAAGTAAAATTAATTGAGGGCTTCCCCCTCTAAGTGAGTGTTATTTTTGGTATGGCACCACACATTTTATTATAGGTATTTTCTTCTAAATTGTATTTCTCAGAAGCCACCGTTTTTGTAGGAGCAGTGAGTCACAAAAATGCAATTCTTGGCTCTGCTTTTCCCCAATATCCCAGCCCCCCAGCTAGCCAGACCAAACATTCCTTATTAACCATGTTTTTGATTGTGTACAGGATTTCTGTCGGATTTAGATTGTCTATCAAGATATTCAGTAATCTTCCACTCTGAAAAGTATAGCATAATTTTCCTTTTTTATAATGTTCTCTACCTTTTTGCAAACGCTTTTTTAAAAAATAGGTGTGAAAAGAGAGAGTTTGACTTCTTCTTTGCCAATCTGAATAAATTTTATTTCTTTTTGTTGTCTAACTGCTGTTGCTAGGACTTCTAGTACTATGTTGAACAATAGTGGCTAGAGTGGGCATCCTTGATGTGTTCCTGATCTTAAGGGAAAGGCTCTCAGCTTTTCCCCATTGAGGATGATATTCGCTGTGGGTTTTTCATAGTTGGATTTTATGAACTTGTGGAATGTTCCCTCTATCCCTATACTCTGAAGAGTTTTAATCAGGAAAGGATGTTGGATTTTGTCAAATGCTTTTTCTGCATCTATTGAGAGGACCATATGGTTCTTCTCCCTCCTCTTATTAATGTGTTCTATCAGACTGATTGATTTGCGAATGTTGAACCACCCTTGCATCCCGGGTATAAATCCCACTTGGTCGTGGTGGATGATCCTTTTAATGTATTGTTGGATCCTATTAGCTAGGATTTTGTTGACGATTTTGGAATCCATATTCATCAGTGATATATGACATGAAACTTTATGTGGAAAACCCAAAAGACTCCACCCCCAAATTACTAGAACTCATCCAGCAATTCAGTAATGTGGCAGGATACAAAATCAATGCACAGGAATCAGTTGCTTTCTTATACACTAACAATGCAACTGTAGAAAGAGAAATTAGAGAAACAATTCCATTTATAATACCACCAAAAACCATAAGATACCTTGGAATAAACCTAACCAAAGAGGTAAAGGATCTATACTCTAGGAACTACAGAACACTCATGAAAGAAGTTGAATAAGATACAAAAGATGGAAAAATATTCCATGCTCATGGATGGGAAGAATAAACATTGTTAAAATGTCTATGGTGCCCAGAGCAATCTATACCTTCAATGCCGTCCCGATCAAAATTCCAATGACATTTTTCAAAATGCTGAAACAAATAATCCTAAAATTTGTATGGAATCAGAAAAGACCCCAAATCACCAAGGAAATGTTGAAAAAGAAAAAGCTGGGGGCATCACGTTGCCCGATTTCAAGCTATATTACAAAACTGTGATCACCAAGACAGCATGGTACTGGCACAAAAACAGACATATAGACCAATGGAACAGAGAACCCAGATATGGACCCTCAACTCTATGGTCAAATAATCTTTGACAAAGCAGGAAAAAACATGCAATGGAAAAAAGACAGTCTCTTCAATAAATGGTGCAGGGAAAATTGGACAGCCACAGGCAGAAGAATGAAACTCAACCATTCTCTAACACCATTTACAAAGATAAACTCTAAATGGATGAAAGACCTCAATGTAAGACAGGAATCCACCAAAATCCTAGAGGAGAACATAGGCAGTAACCTCTTTGACATCGGCCACAGCAACTTCTTTCAAGATACATCTCCAAAAGCTAGTGAAGCAAAAGCAAAAATGAACTTTTGGGACTTCATCAAGATAAAAATCTTCTGCACAGCCAAGGAAACAGTCAACAAAACAAAGAGGCAACCCACAGAATGGGAGAAGATATTTGCAAATGACACTACAGATAAAGGGCTGGTATCCAAGATCTATAAAGAACTTCTCAAACTCAACCCCCGAAAAACAAATAATCAAGTCAAAAAGTGGGCAGAAGAGACGAACAGACACTTCTCTGAAGAAGACATACAAATGGCTAACAGACACATGAAAAAATGTTCATCACTAGCCATCAGGGAAATCCAAATCAAAACCACATTGAGATACCACCTTATACCAGTTAGAATGGCAAAAATGGACAGGGAAAGAAACAACAAATGTTGGAGAGGTTGTGGAGAAAGGGGAACCCTCTTACACTGTTGGTGGGAATGCAAGTTGGTACAGCCACTTTGGAAAACAGTGTAGAGGTGCCTCAAAAATTTAAAATTAGAGCTCCCTATGACCCAGCAATTGCACTACTGGTGATTTACCCCAAAGACACAGATGTAGTGAAAAGAAGGGCCATATGTACCCCAATGTTCATAGCAGCAATGTCTGCAATAGCCAAACTGTGGAAAGAGCCAAGATGCCCTTCAACAGATGAATGGATAAAGAAGATGTGGTCCATATATACAATGGAATATTACTCAGCCATCAGAAAAGATGAATACCCAACTTTTGCATCAACATGGATGGGATTGGAGGAGATTATGCTAAGTGAAATAAGTCAAGCAGAGAAAGTCAATTATCACATGGTTTCACTTATTTGTGGAACATAAGGAATAGCATAGAGGACATTAGGAGAAGGAAGGGAAAAATGGGGGCGGGGAATTGGAGGGAGAGATGAACTATGAGAGACTATGGACTCTGAGAAACAAACAGGGTTTTAGAGGGGAGGGGGGAGGGAGGAGGGGTTAGCCCAGTGATGGGTATTAAGGAGGGCACGTACTGCATGGAGCATTGGGTGTTATATGAAAACAATGGATCGTGGATCACCACATCAAAAACTAATGATGTATGGTGACTAACATAACATAATAAAATTAAAAAAAAAAATAGGTGCTATTTCTCTCTCCATATATATACCAAATATATATGAACAATACAGGTGAAACCTAATAAGATAGACTCTTATTTATTCTGCCATTGTTTCTTATATCTTTTATTCTATTTTAACATGTAGTTTCAAAGCTTTTAGGAAAAACTATACTACTATTCAGTCAATTCAAAGTATCAGAGAGGAGTATTAGGGTCCCCTTCTCAAATAGCTCAAAATCTGGTGAGGACTTAGAAATAAACAAACTGTTGTCTACTCTATGATCAATAAAGTCATGTCCAGGCACTCAGTGGGGGTTGGAGTCTGCAATTCTGTGTACATTATACCTAGTTGTTAAACACTCTTCTAAGTTAGGCATTAATAGTCTTACTTTATAAATAAAGATAATGAATCACAGGACAGTAGTGTTTTCAAGATCACATAACTAATAAGTGGCAGAACCAAAATCTAGGCCAGTCAGAATTTTAAGCCTATGTCTTTTTATGTGCACCACATTGGTCTCCTAAGAGTAGGGAGGGAAGAAAATTAAGGAGTCAAGAATGAACCACAGTTTTCTAGCTAGGTAGACTGGGTAGCAGGTGGTGGAATCCGTATTCTGAGTCCAGGTATGCAGTTAGTCAGACAAGTTTGGAGGAAAACATGGTATGTGGAGAAATTTGAAGATTAGTGTTTGATGCCTGTAGGCTGTTAAGTTCAGCTACTGCAGGCAACGGAAATGAGACTTTGGAGCACAACTACAGGCTTGGGTTGGAGATGAAGGTGTGAACACCATAGTACCTATATAGTGGTTGAAACTTTGGGTATGTATTGAATCACCCAGGAGGAGTATGCAGATTGAGAAGAGACTTAAATGTCCATCTTCAATTTGTTGGTCTCTAGATTTCTCTTGTAGATCTTATATAAAAATCTCATGCATGTATCAGGGCTTAATTAAACTTGGACTTATTCACTGAATAAATATTGATAAAATTACTGAGTATCAATTTTATGTTCAACAGTGGGTTAGGCTCTATAGGGAATAGAAAGGAAGAAGATAAATTTCCCCTCTCTAGGATCCTGCAGTCTGGCTGGCAAGTCAGAGTGTATCTACTAGAAGTCATAATGTACAATCTAGAGTGTGGACAGGACCAGCATGCTTTATGTTTGTGGGTATGTTTCAGGGAACCCTTGGGCATCTCATAATAAATAATCATAAGACATCCAAAAGTTATGATATAAACATCATTGATATAAGCTCCTCCCAGTTTACTACTTCTGTTTCTGTTCTTCTTTTTGGAAGCTATTCATCACTTAACAAATAATAAAAACTCCTTTCTTGAACATGTTATCCTTTAAGCCCATTCCTTTAATGCTAAAGAATGCAAGTGGACCTCAGGAAGGCTGGAACTTAGAATTAGAAAGCTGTAGGGAGAGCCATGGATGACCTCACTCCATTCCCATTCCTGCTTCTCACTGCAGGTCTGATTCATCTTCTCTCTGCTGACGCTCTCTCTGCTCCTAAAGCTGCCTGAAAAAATATGACCACCCAGAGTAGAATACGATTACTAAGCATTTTCTTAGCCTTGAGTTCCTCTTGGTTTTCCTTTCTCAACACTGTGCATGTATTATTTTTAATCCTTACAACAACCATTCAAGACTGAAATTACTCTTTCTACATTATAGATGAGGAGACTGAAGCTGAGAGAGACTATGGCCTGCTAAGTCACTGTCAGCTGCTGGGGATGCAGAAATGAAAACCCAAGGCCTCTGCCTTCATGGACTTCATAGTACAACGGCGAAGCAGATATTTATCATTATAGGTATAGACATCAATTAGTTATTACAAAATTCTGTAAGAAGCACTGTAATAGATGTGTAAACACTGAATTGTAACACAAAGGATGATGCCTGGAGAAGTACAGAGAGCACTGTAGAAAGGACATTTGAACCAACTTGGAAGAATGTGCAGCTCTCCAGATACAAAAAGGGGGGGAATGACATTTCAGGTTTTAGAGGCACAGAGTATTTATTATTTATAGGAAAAGCAGTGCTGTCCATGTTTCCCTTTGAACCCATGGCTCACCTTCTGAACTGGCAGCCAAGCTCAGATGTGCTTTACGTGAGCTTGGCTATAGGCCCTGCTGAAATGGTTCAAAATAATCTGATTTCCAGTAAGCCAGAGAAAAAAACACTTGAGACCAATATTTGTTATAAAAATTCAGTCTTGGGGGGCGGAGCAAGATGGCAGAGGAGTAGGAGACCTGGATTTCGTCTGGTCTCAGGAATTCAGCTGGATAGGGATCAAACCATTCTGAACACCTACGAACTCAACAGGAGATCAAAGAAAAGAATAGCACCAACTCTCTGAACAGAAAAGCGACCACTTTCTGGAAGGTAGGACTTGCGGAGAAGTGAATCCGAGGCGATATTCGGGAAGTTAGAAGGCGGGGGGGAGGGGGCCTCTGTCAGCCGCTACTGGCAAGTGATAGAGCAGTGGAGCTCGAAATCGGAACTTTTAGAAGTCTGCTCCGCTGAGGGACGTCACTCCAGTGGCTAAGCGGGGGGTGAAACCCTCCCATGTGGTTCAGGACCCTCAGGGTTACAGAAAGACCGGGGGTGCCTGAGTGTGGCAGAGCTCCCAGGGATCAGAGTGGGGAAGCCGGCTGCAGAGATGGAGCTGAGGAGCGGGCTCTTAGCTCTGTGTTGCCATAAACCATGATCCAAGGCACAGTCGGGCCACTGTTCTTCCAGCAGGGACCCAACAAGCAGCAGATCTGGGGAGACTCCCCTTCCTCCCCTAGAGGAGCAGTGCAGGAGCACACCACAGGGATCTGCTGGGTTTGGAGACTCCACACAGGGTCGGGTGCCAGAGACAGAAACGCTCGGTCACAGGCCAGATGAGCATGGAGTGCGGCCGGAGACCAGGGAGACAGGAGTGATTGACTGCTTTTCTCTGGGGGACGCACTGAGGAGTGGGGCCCCGAGTTCTCAGCTCCTCCGGGACCAGAGATTGGGAGGCCGCCATTTCACTCTCATCCTCCAAAGCTGTACGAAAAGCTTGCAAGGAACAAAAGCTCCTGAGAGCAAACCTGAGCAGATGACTTAGCCTGGCCCCGGCAAGGGCGGGGCAATTCCACCTCTGGCAAAGACATCTGAGAACCACTGCAACAGGCCCCTCCCCCAGAAGATCAGCAAGAACAGCCAGCCAAGACCAAGTTTACTGATCAATGAGAATGGCAGAACTCCAGCACTAAGGGAATACTGCACATAGAATTCATGGCTTTTTTCCCATGATTCTTTAGTCTTTCAAAGTTAATTTTTTTTAAACTTTCTTTTTCTTTCTTTTTTTTCTTGAATTTTTCTTTTTCCCTTTTTTAACCAACATCTTGTCAATCCCTTTTTTTTTAAAAATCTTTTTTATTTTTCATTTTTAGAGTCATATTCTATCCCATCACAGTAGTTAACCTTATTTTTGGTATATATATATAAGTTGTTCTGTCTTTAAAATTTTGGGATACAGTTTCTTCTAACAGACCAAAATATACCCTAAATCTCTAGTGTATGGCTTTGTTCTAGTCTCCTGCCTGATCATATTCTCTCCCTTTTTTTTTAATCCTCTTCTTTCTTTTTTCAACCAACTTTTTATCAATTCCTTTTATAAAATCTTTTATAATTTTCATCTTTACAGTCATATTCCATCCCTTCATCATATTTACCCTTATTTTTGTACATATATGTTTTTCTTTCTTAAAAATTTTGGGAGGTGCTTTCTTCTGACACACCAAAATACACCCAAAATCTAGTATGTGGCACTGATCTATGCACCAGCCTGATCATATTTGATCATATTCTGTTTTTTGTTTGTTTGTTTTTATCTTTTTCTTTTTTTTTTTTTCTTTTTTCTTTCTTTCCCTTTCGTTTCCCCCAGTTTCAGGTCTCCTCTGATTTATTAGTGTATATTCTGGGGGGTGGGGGGGGGTCGTTGTTACCCTGTTAGTATTTTGTTCTCTCATTCATCTCTTCTCCTCTGTACAAAATGACAAGACAGAAAAAACCACCTCAAAGAAAAGAACAAGAGGCAGTACCGACTGCCACGGACATAATCAATATGGACATTAGTAAGATGTCGGAACTAGACTTCAGAATGATGATTTTAAAGATACTAGCTGGGCTTGAAAAAAGCATAGAAGATACTAGAGAATCCCTTTCTGGAAAAATAAAACAGCTAAAATCTAACCAAGTTGAAATAAAAAAAGCTATTAATGAGGTGCAATAAAAAATGGAGGCTCTAACTGCTAGGATAAATGAGGCAGAAGAGAGAATTGGTGATATAGAAGACCAAATGAGGGAGAATAAAAAAGCTGAGAAAAAGAGAGATAAAAAACTACTGGATCACGAGGGCAGAATTCGAGAGATAAGTGATACCATAAGATGAAACCATATTAGAATAATTGGGATCCCAGAAGAAGAAGAAAGAGAGAGGGGGGCAGAAGGTACATTGGAGCAAATTATAGCAGAGAACTTCCCTAATCTGGGGAAGGAAACAGGCATCAAAACCCAGGAGGCACAGAACCCCCTCAAAATCAATAAAAATAGGTCAACACCCCGACATCTAATAGTAAAACTTATGAGTCTCATAGACAAAGAGAAAATCCTGAAAGCAGCTCGAGAGAAGAAATCTGTAACCTACAAGGGTAGAAACATTAGACTGACAACAGACCTAACCACAGAGACCTGGCAGGCCAGAAAGGACTGGCATGATATATTCAGAGCACTAACTGAGAAAAATATGCAGCAAAGAATACTATATCCAGCTAAGCTGTCATTGAAAATAGAAGGAGAGATAAAAAACTTCCAGGACAAACAAAAACTAAAGGAATTTGCAAACACAAAACCAGCCCTACAGGAAATCTTGAAACAGGTCCTCTAAGCAAAGAGAGAGCCTAAAAGTAACATAGACCAGAATAGAACACAGACAATATACAGTAACAGTCACCCTACAGGCAATACAATGGCACTAAATTCCTATCTTTCAATAGTTACCCTGAATGTAAATGGGCTAAATGCCCCAATCAAAAGACACAAGGTATCAGATTGGATAAAAAAACAAGACCCATCGATATGCTGTCTGCAAGAGACTCATTTTAGAACCAAAGACACCCCCAGATTGAAAGTGAGGGGGTGGAAAACCATTTACCATGCTAATGGACACCAAAAGAAAGCTGGGGTGGCAATCCTTATATCAGACAAACTAGATTTTAAACCAAAGACTATAATAAGAGATAAGGAAGGACACTGTATCATACTTAAAGGGTCTATCCAACAAGAAGATCTAACAATTGTAAATATCTATGCCCCTAACATGGGAGCAGCCAATTATATAAGCCAATTAATAACAAAAGCAAAGAAACACATCGAGAACAATACAATAATAGTGGGCGACTTTAACACCCCCCTCACTGAAATGGACAGATCATCTAAGGAAAAGATCAACAAGGAAGTAAAGACTTTAAGTGACACACTGGACCAAATGGACTTCACAGATATATTCAGAACATTCCATCCCAAAGCAACAGAATACACATTCTTCTCTAGTGCCCATGGAACATTCTCCAGAATAGATCACATCCTAGGTCACAAATCAGGTCTTAACTGGTACCAAAAGATTGGGATCATTCCCTGCATATTTTCAGACCACAATGCTTTGAAGCTAGAACTCAATCACAAGAGGAAAGTTGGAAGAACTCAAATACATGGAGGCTAAAGAGCATCCTACTAAAGAAAGAATGGGTCAACCAGGAAATTAAAGAAGAATTTAAAAAATTCATGGAAACAAATGAAAATGAAAACACAACTGTTCAAAATCTTTGGGATGCAGCAAAGGCGGTCCTAAGAAGAAAGGATATAGCAATACAAGTCTTTCTCAAGAAACAAGAAAGGTCTCATATACACAACCTAACCCTACACCTAAAGGAGCTGGAGAAAGAACAGCAAGTAAAGCCTAAACCCAGCAGGAGAAGAGAAATAGTAAAGATCACAGCAGAAATCAATGAAATAGAAACCAAGAAAACAATAGAACAGATCAACGAAACTAGGAGCTGGTTCTTTGAAAGAATTAACAAGATTGATAAACCCCTGGCCAGACTTATCAAAAAGAAAAGAGAAATGACCCAAATAAATAAAATCATGAATGAAAGAGGAGAGATCACAACTAACACCAAAGAAGTACAAACAATTATTAGAACATATTATGAGCAAATATATGCCAGCAAATTAGATAATTTGGAAGAAATGGATGCATTCCTAGAGATGTATCAACTACCAAAACTGAACCAGGAAGAAATAGAAAACCTGAACAGACCTATAACCACTAAGGAAATTGAAGCAGTCATCAAAAACCTCCCAACAAACAAAAGCCCAGGGCCAGATGGCTTCCCAGGGGAATTCTACCAAACATTTAAAGAAGATTACCTATTCTTCTGAAACTGTTCCAAAAAATAGAAATGGAAGGAAAACTTCCAGACTCGTTTTATGAGGCCACCATTACCTTGATCCCCAAACCAGACAAAGACCCCATCAAAAGGTTACAAACCAATATCCTTGATGAACATGGATGCAAAAATTCTCACCAAAATACTAGCCAGTAGGATCCAACAGTACATTAAAAGGATTATTCACCACGACCAAGTGGGATTTATCCCTGGGTTGCAAGGTTGGTTCAACATCCGCAAATCAATCAATGTGATACAATACATTAATAAAAGAAAGAACAAGAACCATATGATCCTCTCAGTAGATGCAGAAAAAGCATTTGACAAAGTACAGCATCCTTTCTTGATCAAAACTCCTCAGAGTATAGGGATAGAGGGTACATACCTCAATATCATAAAAGCCATCTATGAAAAACCCACAGCGTATATCATTCTCAATGGGGAAAAACTGAGAGCTTTTCCCCTAAGGTCAGGAACTTGGCAGGGATGTCCTCTATCACCACTGCTATTCAACATAGTATTAGAAGTCCTAGCCACAGCAATCAGACAACAAAAAGAAATAAAAGGCATCCAAATCAGCAAAAAAGAAGTCAAACTCTCACTCTTTGCAGATGATATGATACTTTATGTGGAAAACCCAAATACTCCACCTCAAAACTGCTAGAACTCATACAGGAATTCAGTAAAGTGGCAGGATATAAAATCAATGCACAGAAATCAGGAAGGGCAAGGGAAGCAAGGGCAAAAATGAACTATTGGGACTTCATCAAGATAAAAACCTTCTGCACAGCAAATGAAACAGTCAACAAAACCAAAAGAAAACCAACCAAATGGGAGAAAATATTTGCAAATGACATATCAGATAAAGGGCTAGTATCCAAAATCTATAAAGAACTTATTAAACTCAACACCCAAAGAACAAATGATCCAATCAAGAAATGGGCAGAAGACATGAACAGACATTTTTCCAAAGAAGACATCCAAATGGCCAACAGACACATGAAAAAGTGCTCAACATCACTCGGCCTCAGGGAAATCCAAATCAAAACCTCAATGAGATACCACCTCACACCAGTCAGAATGGCTAAAATTAACAAGTCAGGAAATGACAGATGTTGGCGGGGATGCGGGGAAAGGGGAACCCTCCTACACTATTGGTGGGAATGCAAGCTGGTGCAACCACTCTGGAAAACAGTATGGAGATTCCTCAAAAAGTTGAAAATAGAGCTGCCCTATGACCCAGCAATTGCACTAGTGGGTATTTACCCCAAAGATATAAATATAGGGATCCAAAAGGGTATGTGCACCCCGATGTTTATAGCAGCAGTGTCCATAATAGCCAAACTATGGAAAGAGCCAAGATGTCCTCAACAGATGAATGGATAAAGAAGATGTGGTAGATATATACAATGGAATATTATGCAGCCATCAAAAGGAATGAAATCTTGCCATTTGCAATGACATGGATGGAACTGGAGGGTATTATGCTGAGCAAAATAAGTCAATCAGAGAAAGACATGTATCATATGACCTCACTGATATGAGGAATTCTTAATCTCAGGAAACAGACTGAGGGTTGCTGGAGTGGTGGGGGGTGGGAGGGATGGGGTGGCTGGGTGATAGACATTGGGGAGGGTATGTGTTATGGTGATGCTGTGAATTGTGTAAGACTGTTGAATCACAGACCTATACCTCTGAAACAAATAATACATTATATGTTAAAAAAAAAAAAGAAGAAGAAGAAGAAGGAGAAGGAGAAGAAGAAGATAGCAGGAACGGGAAATTGAAGTGGGGGGAATTGGAGGGGGAGATGAACCATGAGAGACTATGGACCCTGAGAAACAAACTGAGGGTTCTAGAGGGGAGGGGTGTGGGGGGATGGGTTAGCCTGGTGATGGGTATTAAAGAGGGCACGTATTACATGGAGTACTGCGTGTTATATGCAAACAATGAACCATGGAACACTACATCAAAAACTAATGATGTAATGTATGGTGATTAACATAACATAATAAAAAAAATTTATTTTGGCAAAAAAAAAAAATTCAGTCTCTTACTTCTTTAGTTTTCTCTCTCTCTTTTTCTCTTCCCTGTACCCTGCCCCAACCACAATATAAATCAGCACAGACAACAATGTGGGATTTGACAGTAATTGCTATTAGTTTTGAATAATGAATACATACCAAGACTTGGGCATTACAAAAGTTGTTGTATTGTACATTATACTTTTTTTAGGATATCCTTAGGTATATTTGTGTTTTCTCTATCTTACAGCCTATCTCATACCGGTCTGCATAGAACTTTTGGAATATCCCACCAATAAGATGACTGTGTTCTGTACAGACTTATTTGGTAAGGTATGGGTTACAGAGTCTTGCATATGTCTCTTCAGAAATAAGGCTGAAATGTAGGTGCTACCTATACACAAAACAGCTCAAGACTGTCTCTAACTTGCTATAAATGAAGAAAAGTACTGATTTTCACTACTTATAAGGTGCATTTTCTCATAGCTAAGTATATCCTCAGAGATGTTTAAATAAAAAGTTTTCCTTAAGTCATAAGAAATCTTAATAAGCAAGAAACATTTATTACATAAAACATTATATTTAAGTTTCCATAGAATTGTACCTGAAACTTTATAAACTCAATCTATTCCTTAAGCTCTGAAGAAGATGGGTGGGTATTTCTATAGAATGCTCTTTCAGCTTAGCATTTGTCAGCAGGACAATTCAACTTGAATGTCTTTTCCACATGGCATTGTTATCAGAAATAGCCCTATCTTTTTTGAACCCCAGGTCTTGCTGCTTCAGGACATAAAAAGTATTTCATGCACTAAACTACCTCATTTTATCTATTGTAACTAAAAATCAACTAGTCCAGAGGGACTCAGGTAAACGCGAGCACAAATGTATTTAATATGTTGCCCCACTAACCTTCAGCACCAATGGAGACTATATACAATGATGGCATATACATTTTTTAAACATTTTTTTGTCCAGGTAATTTTATGTATATGTAATAAAAAAGTGAAAAAATATATATGGTAAGGTGAGAGTAAGTCTTCTTCCCATTACCCCCAGCCATATAGCACCATCTCCAGAGGCAATTACCATATCCAAACTTTCTCTATCCTACCAGAGATATTATGCACATGTGTGAGTTTATGTACATGACCATTGCTTTGACACAAATGGTGGCAAATAATATACAGTGTTTTGCATCTTGCTTTTTCATTTAATATATCTTGGAGTTGTTGCATATCAGCTCATGTAGATCTGCCTCATTCCACTTAATTGCTGCTTAGGATTCCATTATTTCATTGCACTGTAATTTATTTACCAGATCTCTATTAATGGAAGTTCATGTTATCTCCAGCTTTTTGCTAATACAGACAAAATGCTCTGGTGAATAAACTTTGAGTATGTATGGGAATATTTGTCAGATAAATTTCTGGAAGCAGAATTGCTGGGTTAAAGACAGGGAATGTACAAAAAGGCATTTTTGAGTAAAATCTCAGAAATGATCAGAGATTTTGTTCCTTAGCTTAGCTCTATGTCTGTCTTTCTTCGTTCTGTCTCTTTCCTAGGGATTCCTTAGCTGAGACTATAGTACATCTCATTCTACTTTATTTCTAGTACAATGAATTCTTTTGTCTTTTTATTCTATCTGTTCCATCAACCATCAAATCTGGATCAACCAAAAAACATCTGCCTTCTTCGCTACTACACCTAGACTGCTAACTGTTTGGGGGAGACACATGTAATTTGGCTCTATTAGAAACTTATGTTTTCTAAGATCATTTAGAGACTCCATTATACTCAGAAATCCTTTTACCTACACCTATCTTATTGTCCTACTTTCAGTATTGGCCATTCCACTAGCTGACTATATTTATAACTTTCTATCTTACTTGTACCACTACAGGAAATTGCTTGGTTTCCCACTTCTTAGAGAAACACAGTTCACTAGCTAAGAACCCCCTTAATTCCTCTTTTAACACTCAAAATTTCTACTTGAAATTCTCAGTGATCTCAAAACAAGAGTTTCCCTTTCACTATCCAGTGCTAATCTTGCAATGTACTCCTTATTCCCACTACCTCTCTACTGATTTTTTGTACTCTCTTGTATAAATAAATTCTTAAAAATCCACTCTCTACCCTTTATTCTCCTCCAGCTATTGCTTCCCATTTCTTCGCAAATATCATTCTTAAGAGAACAGGCCAAAGAATAGATATTGGTACCACTGTTTAAATTCCTATTCACTGAAGAATAGGTCCTGCCTC
The DNA here is from genome assembly GCF_029215605.1 of Mirounga angustirostris. Taxonomy (NCBI): domain Eukaryota; kingdom Metazoa; phylum Chordata; class Mammalia; order Carnivora; family Phocidae; genus Mirounga; species Mirounga angustirostris. The sequence continues at coordinate 128,369,044 of NW_026991715.1, forward strand.
TACCACAACACCAAAACTACTGTTGCTATGATCTCCAGAAAGTGTCAAATTTCTAAGACTTTTGAGCAGTCTTGGGCATCATCATACTTGAATTTCCTCCCTTGATTTGCCTTGAACCCCAACCCCTCCAGCAAAATTTCTGTTGTTTTTATTATAATTTATCTTTTTGTTTTCCTTTCCTTTTTAAAAGTAAACTATTCTGATTTCTTTCTGACTTTAGGTCTTTAGGTCTATGTTCCCTAGGATTAAGTTCTCGTCAAGCTTTTCTTCTCACTTTTTTTTTGTTTGTTTCCTGTTATTATGGCATGAAGTCTAAATTCTTCACTCTAATTTTTTTAATTGAAGTATACTTGACACACAATGTTACATTAGGTTTAGGTGTACAGCATAGTGATTTCACAACTCTATACATTTTGCTATGCTCACAAGTGTTGCTACCATCTGTCACTGTACAACACTACATTACAATATCATTGACTATATTCCTTATGCTGTACCTGTCATCCCCAAGAGTTATTCATTCCATAACTGGAAGCTTGTACCTCCTACTCTCCTCTGCCCATTTTGCCTATTCTTCCAACCACTCTCATGTGGCAACCACCAGTTTGTTCTCTGTATTAATGGGTCTGTTTTTGCTTTTTTTATTTGCTTTGTCTTTTTTTTTTTTTAGGTTTTTTTTTTTTTTTAAGAGAGAGAGAGGGTGAGCATGAGCAAGCATGAGCAAGGTGGGATGGGCAGAGGGAGAAGCAGACTCCCTGATGAGCAGGGAGCCCAACGCAGGGTTCCATCCCAGGACCCCGAGATCATGACCTGAATCAAAGGCAGACACTTAACTGACTGAGCCACCCAGACGCCCCTGCTTTGTCTTTTAGATTACACATATAAGTGAAATCATATGGTATTTGTCTTTCTTTGTCTGACTTATTTTACTTAGCATGATGCCCTCTTAAGTTCATCAATGTTGTCACAAATGACAAGATCTCATTCTTTTTTATGGTTGAGTAATATTCCATCATATATATATGTTTATATATACACACCACATCTTCTTTATCCATGGGTCTATTGATGGACACTTATGTTGCTTCCATACCTTGACTATTGTAAACAATGCTGCAGTAAACATAGGAATGCATATATATTTTCAAATGAGTGTTTTCATTTTCTTTGGGTAAATACCAGTGGTGATCCTTTATTTTAAAAAACCTTGTCCCTTACTTTTTAGCTTCCTGATTCAATCATCTTCCTCTGCACTGAGCCAATGGCTAAGATGATGATGATCATAACAAAGTGAAGGAGGAGGAAGACTTAACCTGAGTAATAGCATATTTCAAGGTACAGAGGTTCTTCTTTTTTTTTTTTTTGTGGATGTTGTCATGAGGAATGTGAATTTTGGAAACACTGAACATATTCATTAAGTAGAGATAGAGAAAAGTTGTTGCTTCTGTATCCCATACTATGAAAGGAACATGTGGTCACCAAATGTAATGAAGTAGAACTCCAGGTTTTCACTGTTTTCAACTTTTGAACCTGTCTTTTGTCCCCAACCACCAGGTCCCTTTTGCATGTTACCCCCTCCCAGAATACACCCCACACCATTTCCAAGATGATGTTTTTAGACTCATGGCTGTATCTTCTTTTCTTTAGTCTTAGCCATTTGAAACAGAACTCCAATTTATAAAAGTTGTGAAGTATTTGGGGGTAATAATAGTGTCAGTTATTTTTTGTCTGTTCAGCTTTCTCAAACTTGAAGAAAATAAGCAATTTTGTGAAAATATGTAAATATGTATTATCTTCACCAGCTACTGCTTGACTTTCCTCTTCAGTCATTCTGGAACTCTGGGTCCAGTTCAAGCTCCTTTCCTGCTGGGCCTGTGTATATCCCCAGCTTTGGTCTCACATGCTGTAGACCATGTGCCCAGCTCCACTATTCCCTTTGCCAGATGCAGCCAGTTTTATAAATGAAATTATACATTTGAACCAGATGAGTTTGGCTTGGTGATTGGCCCTGTACATAGTCTACAATTTGGGTCAGACTTATGAACAGTTTGGTGAATTTGGCATCATATTTGGGGAAGTGTGGATTGTCTTAAAACTCCAGAGAGAAAGCTTTAGGATCTCAGACATTCCATCTTTTGTGGGCTTCCAGAAAAGGCCACCCTCAGCTGGCATGGAAGAGAGGGCTTATTTTCAAACTATTCAAGTCATGTTGTGACTAGAATTTGAAGTCTGGTACAAAACCATGAAAACTGAAGAGATAATTTGCACTGATCCTGGAATAAGCAGCTTCACTCTACTGTATAGTGACTCTGGTGTAGATGGTCCAGGAAGATATTTCTATCACCGAACCATAATTTTATGAAAGAGTTTACTTAAGCTATTTGTATTCCTTAGAATAAATGTCATTTCTAAAATGCGAGAAAAAATAAGTCCAAGTGAGTTAGTTGAGGGAAGACACTGGCCTGATCCCTTGTATCAATTAAAAGAGATTGGTAGGTTCCAAGGTATAGGATACCTCTGTGCTGCTGCTTGTTGGCTTTGGGAGGAATGAGACTTCAATTAGGATCTCAGTGCTAAGGCCTGAGAAATTTTCCATCCCACATTTTTAAAGAATCATAAAACAGCTTGAAAGAAAGCCTCACTCACTCACCCGGAAACCTCCACTGAAAATAAATAATTGAAACCATAGCTGAGCATGATTAATGAAGATACATTATAATAATTTATTATACTGTTTTTGGAGTGCTGTTTTTCCTCTATTTTTTCTCATCCGTCTCCTATATTACCTCTACTACTACTCTGGAGACTGAGCAAAATGCAGATGTTAAGAACATAAAGATATCAAAAAGTTAGTTTTGGCTGAGTTAGCAGTGACCACATTACAGATCTCAGATTTTCCCTCCCTTCATGTGGCTTTTTTGTAGGCTGGACAATAAATTTACTAGTATGAAGTTAATTCATATATGATCCAAACATGCTGCATTGGATAAAAGGGAGTAACTGTGGATAGGTCTGCAGGGAACTTCTAGATCAGACTCAAGTATGGATGGAGGGACCCTCAAATTTAGACGAAACTTTTCAAATCTGGCAAATGCTTTGCTAAAGACATTTGTAAAATTCTTAAAACAAATAAGAGAAAGTCCTCCTTGTGCCTAATTACCACATACATTTTCATAGAGGAAGTCTTATAAAGTAATTACAGTTCATTAATGCTGGTTCTATTCACCTGACTATATCTCTACCTTTTGGTTATGGTATTGCCTTTTTAACATTAAAGAACCTTCTAATTGCACCACCTACCCCTTGCATTTATAAAGCCTTGATGTTTAAAAGTGTTTAATTTCATACAGATGATCTAAATTCATCCTAAAATTGTGCTAAAATGGTGTTTCTTATTTAGATTGTTAAAGTTCTTGTCTAGCAAAGAAGGGCTCCTGTAGTTTTTTTATCTCAAAAGAGTATATTTAGAGCAATGATTCTGAACCTTGGCTTCACATTAGAATCATCTGAGGAGCTTTAAAATATTCTGATGTTCAGGCTGTACCCCAGACCACTTAAATCAGAATTTTAGGACATGGTACCATAGTACTTTCCCTAGATGATTTCAATGTGTAGAAATCATCCCTAGATAATTTCAAGGTTGAGACTACTGATTTAGAAAGGTAGCACATTGTGATGAAACCAGTTCCTTGGTTGGCATTCCATTTCCAGCACTAAATTCACTCATTCAAAAATATTTGAACATCTAATAAAAAAACAAAATTCCTAATATACACTGGTACATTCAATATATGGGTGGAATTGTTATAGTAATGATAATATCTATTAATAAAAGTATTTTATGAATGGCATTATACACATATAGAAAACAGATATATTAGTTTAATTAGATTGCATTTTAAGTGCCTTGCTATGCTTCACAGTTAAATTATGTATGCTGCATTCATAAGGATGACAAAACCAAATAGACATATCTCACCCACCTTTGAGCAGGTTTTTACCTTGTACTTCCCTTAAAGTGACTATTTTAATTTTACTTTGGATTATATACATATTATCTTTAGCAATGCAGGGAAAAATTTATTCTTTGTTACATGCTAAACTCTAAGCTTCTTGAAAATAGAAAATGTTTTCTTACTCATGCTGGCCTCCTTCTCTTAGCATGGTGCATCACTCTCCATGATGCTAGCATGTAACCTGTTTTCTATAGCCAATGTTATAAATAGGTTGCATTATATTGGTTTGGCCATATTGGGGAGGTGATTAAAGGTAGGATATTGGATGAATTATAAATTGTACATCCATTTGGCTGTGTGTGTGTGTGTGTGTGTGTGTGTTTGGAAAGAGATTTTCTATTAAAAGAAACTGTGCTTAGCTTAGTTTGTTCCTTGGCTCATGGTCTCTTGCAGTAGGCATTTTCCTTAGGGTTGTCAGAAGACTGATCTTGTGGGTGGTCTGCCATACTGAATTTGGGAACTAAGATCTCAGATCCAAGGCCCTCATCCCATAATGCCAGCAGACGGTACAGTCCATCAACACCTAATTACTTCCTAGTAGTTTGAACCCACAATCTTTTTTGGTTTGGTACCAGAATCAACTTCAGAAGATGTTGAAGAAAGAATGTCTGGAATTGGGAGCCTAAATATGTAGACTTTCCTTTGGGAGGTGATTGATCAGAAGAACATTTGTTATCCACAGTACTTACAAATGACAACTTTGAGGAGGAAAGGCTCTCTGACCTCATGGAAACTGTGCTGTCCACTAAAATTTCTGCTCTGATTGCTTTTTAATAAGAATTTGAGATGGAAACCAGTTAATTAAAAAGATATAGTCCTTTTAACTATCAACTGGCTGTACCTCTAACCACCCTGCACCAGACTGCACTTGCAGCTATGTCTCCACAGAACTGAATCCATGACCTGTTCTACAGTAACTTAGGGGAGACTTTAAAACAAGGGTAGGGAGTGTTTCTGAAAAATGGTCTTTTAAAACAAAGAAAATATTTTTTTAAAGAGTGATGAAATACAAGAGTATCCATAGTTTTTGCTTTTCTCTAATAAATTTATAGCCATGTAGAACATGATATAAAAATGCTAGGAACTATAAATGGGCTAAATTATTTTATTCTGCTATTATGGGGAAATCACTCTCAACAAATTTTATATCCTAATTAATATCACAAACCCCACAACACCCACAAAGACAAAAGCCATGTAAATCTATTTAGGAGGCAGAAGCAGAAAAATAGTGGTAGATAGATGACAACTTCCTCCTTCTCTTAATGCCCTAAGGAAACATATTGGTTTCCTATAGAGGGACTGACTAGCTTTCTTCTAATATGTATTAATTATTTTATTAAAGTTATGCTTAACAGAGTAATATGACTGTGTATAAAATTGTGCTGAAGATATTTCACCATTGCCAGAGGAGATGTTGGTCCTAATCAGTATCAACCCTAAGTATATATGAGCATCTTCTAGTAAAACTAAGTTAATTTTTGAAAGGAAAAAGGTACATTTAATCCTGATTCTTAAAGCTAATTTAAAGAATAAAAATCCTTTAGGTCTGAAAAGTAATACTGATTGTCAGCAAATATTGTTAATTTGGACGTGTTACATGGACTAGGAGATATTGAAAAAGGAAGAAAGAAATCTGAAGTTTCCATACCACAAATATCAATCAATATTTAGAATTTGAATGTATCAGAATTCCAAAATAATTCTTCAATCAATAGTTTCTGGTATATATCTTACCTGAGGAAAGAAGAGGCAAGAGCCTGTTGAAAGAACAACTTAATGGTACTATTTCCCATCCCCACCCAAATACCTATGTGAAGACCTATTCCTTCTTCACAGTGGTATTCAGACATCTCTGATGTACAGATTTTTGCATTCACATAACAAATTTCTCCTGGTTTTCCCCCACTATTAATCAGCTACTCCTGATTTGCTGCTATCAATCAAATATTGCATCATTAATCCATTTAGAATAAAAGTGTAATACATTTTGTAGTAAAATTTTGTTAAATCCAAAAGATCCTGTTTATCCCTGTATGATGGGAAAACACCTGCATTTTATTTTATTTTATTTTTTTAAGATTTTATTTATTTATTTGACAGAAATAGACACAGCGAGAGAGGGAACACAAGCAAGGGGAGTGGGAGAGGGAGAAGCAGGCTTCCCGCAGAGCAGGGAGCCCGATGCGGGCTCGATCCCAGGACCCTGGGATCATGACCTGAGCTGAAGGCAGACGCTTAAAGACTGAGCCACCCAGGCGCCCCAAAACACCTGCATTTTAGAGGGTCATTCTAACTAAGTCTAAGAACACCCCACTTGACATTGTAATGCAAATAATTTTTGAAAACCACAGTTTTTTAAAAACAAAACCCAATTAATGCTATAACTGAAGAGACACAAAGCAAAATGCAAGCCAATGCAAGCCACATCATTTTTTTCTAAGAGTTGCAAAATTCAATTAGAAGAATTTTTTTTTTTAGAAGAATATTTTAAATGGTGTTTTAAGGTGTTTTAAGATTAGCCTTGGGTCTTCCTCTAGACTTTATAATATATATTTTGTAAACTATTTCCTCTGTTCACCCTCATCTTTCCTCACATTTAGCACTGACTTAGATTATTTGGAATGGAAAGGTTTCCCTTTCTTTAAACAGATCTTTCTAGGAGGGAAGTTTTACTGGACTCCCTTCCTAATTGGTAAGAGATACTATGTAATTCTCAGTATTCCCCACCAAGAACTTTACTAGCATGATTGATCTATTGGGCGTTAATCTTCCCTTTACTCTGTTTTGTGATCTAGCGTATGTTGGGGCCGTGCCTGAGAGAGCCATAGCACCAGTTTCTACCATAAAAATATTCACTTCTAGTGAAGTTTTCAAGTTCAGCTTCTTACTGTTTGTATGAAGACAAAATATAGCTGACCCAAAGATATTCTAATAGCACATCGTGGGAAGACCAACCAGCCAAAAACATCATCTGATGTTCATTTTGTTCCCTAGTTTAAGGAGAGAAAAGCAAATCACACCTTATATGTAATGCCATAAATGTGCTTTCTTTGGTCGATTATGAAGAGCGGCATTGGATTTTAATACGTTGATCTTTGACTTGTGGGGGTGAGACATTTTATAATCATCTGATCATCTGGTTTGCTTCCAGTGTAATCATTAATTAAGGTATAAAAACATAATGAAGGCAACATGGAAAGTATTAATATTAATATATGACATTTACTGAATGTCAGCATTGCCCTAGGAATTGTACAAAGCACAAAATTAAAGTGCCTGCCAGTTAGCTTAGCATACATCTGCCAAATTTTTTAAGCAATTATAAATTTTTTTAAAAGACCTAGAAAGTGTCTTTATAATCAAAAAAATTTGGCTAATCCTTTCACCAAAGTCCTTTATCATTGATCTATTTTAATAGTAACTGCTTAGAAATACTACTTCCATTGTCTTAATAAGTGTGCCAGAGTGAACTGGAATAACTAAATCTTCCTGTCAAATTAGCAATGGAATGAGGGGTGAGGGGTGAATAAAAAGCCCTAACAAAAACTAATTTTAGGGGTGCCTGGGTGGCTCAGTCGGTTAAGCATCTGTCTTCGGCTCAGGTCATGATCCCAGGGTCCTGGGATCAAATCCCACATCAGGCTCCCTGCTCAGCAGGGAGTCTGCTTCTCCCTCTCCTGTTCCCCCTGCTTGTGTTCACTCTCTCTCTCGATGTCAAATAAATAAATAAAATCTTAAAAAAAAACTAATTTTAATCTTAAGAGCCAACTAAAGGCGAGATTGTGTCTCATCCTAATAAGCCTTTTGGTGTAAGTCACTGTATGTTACTATATGTTCCCTAGCTGAAACAGATTGTGAGCATGAGGCTGATTTTTGAATTCTGCAGTGATTTCACTGACCACATATTCACAAAAAGGGAAAGCCAATAACTATGCTTGCAAATACTTTCTGTGCTTTTAAAGTATAGAAGTCCTATCTCCCTTTTTCTATTTATGACTAAATTGATCCCCGCCCCCCCCCCAAAAAAGGAGGAGGAGGACGAGGATGGGAATTGGGGAAAGAGGCAGAAAAGTCAGTCCACATATGCTACCTGTTTTCTTCACCACTCACTCTTCTTATCCCCAACTTGACATCCACTCTTACAGGGGAAACGGTTAGACGTCTGCTTTCAGCTCAGGTCATGATCCCAGGGTCCTGGAATTGAGCCCCGCATCAGGCTCCTTGCTCGACGGGGAGCCTGCTTCTCCCTCTACTGTTCCCCCTGCTTGTGCTCTCTCATTCTCTCTGTCAAATAAATTAATAAAATCTTTATTTAAAAATCTCTTCTAACCTTTGATTACCAAATCGAAAGGCTTTTACATAGTCTTTACTTTTTTACTTTTACTTAGTCCTTGTTTTCATGCAGAATATGAAACAGTTGACACTCAGTTGATACCGTTGAACAGCCTCTTACTAATTTCTCTTTCCAAGGCTTTGTGACACTGCTTTCTCCTGGGGTCGCATTGCCATCTTCTTTTAATATCCTTTACTGCCTCCTTATCTTTTTCCACCCTCTAAACAGGCATTTCTATAAATTCTATTCTTGATGTCTTATTTACTTTGTCTTCAGCAACTCCTTTTATTCCTGTGCTCACCATATGAATTTAACTGTGAGGTCTAGTCCACACCTCTGTGATTTCCCTCTTGTCCCTCTGCTCCAATCACACTGTCCTTTTTGGCATATCTTGTATTTGTCAACACAGCTCTCACCTCAGAGGTTTTGCATTTGATGCTCTCTTTACTTGGACTTTCTTCCCCCAAGTATCTGAATGGCTTGTTTCCTCATCTCCTTCAGCTCTCTGCTGAAATGTAACCTTACAGGTAAGGTTGTAAAACAGTAATTCTTACTCTCCACCCTCACTTTCCTGTCTTATGTTTCTCTATGCTATTTAATACTATCAGAAATATACATTTTTTGTTTGCTTATCATCTGTCTCCCCGTCCTGTAATATGTACCTCATAAAGGCTGGGATCTTTATCTGTTTTGTTCACTGCTATATTCTCAGTGCTTAGAACTGTGCCTGGCACAAAATAGGCCTCAGTAAATATTTGTTGCATGAATGAATGAGTTAGCAGAGTTATAAGAAAGTCAAACTCTTCATAGCTGATACCATAGGGATAATTGCAGTGGGGCATCTTTGTGGGTCACCTTTCAGACTATGGTATAAAAATTTGTGTGGAAGTGATTTATCAAGGCACTTCTCTAGAGATACTGCTGGAGAAAACAGAAATAATTAGGCAGGAGATAGCCCTGAAACTGACTCCAGTGCTTTTGCCTGGAAAGCTCCTTACAGGTGAGATAAATTAGTCAAACATCAGTTTTATAACAGTCCTGAGTTCAGCTGAATTAATACTTTGTATCATCAACAATCTGAATTTTATTAATATGGCCAAACACAGTTTATTAAGAAAATCAGTAACGTGTGGAAGCCAACTAAGATTTTAAAATTTCATGGTCTTGGCAGGTCTTTTTTTTTTTTTTATGTTATGTTAGAGTACATAGAATACATAGAGTACATTATTAGTTTTTGATGTAGTGTTCCATGATTCATTGTTTGTGTATAACACCCAGTGCTCCATGTAATACGTGCCCTCTTTAATACCCATCACCAGGCTAACCCATCCCCCCACACCCCTCCCCTCTAAAACCCTCAGTTTGTTTCTCTGAGTCCATAATCTCTCATTTTGCCAATAACCAAATGATACGCCACTACAAATCACAAGGTTCTTATTTTGAATTTTCACTACATTCATATTGGACTCTTCTAAGACCAGCATATGGTCTCCCCATTATTTTTTATGTCCATAGGCCCATAAATCCCATGAAACAAAAAAAGTCTTCATAAAAATATTCTGTCAAAAGGCTTTCTGTTAACAAAACTAATTCTTTTTTTACACTCCTGAAAATTTGTCATAAAATTCAGAACTCTCTGAAGTCTGGTTAATTCACAGAACATTAGCTTGCTTTCAAGAAAGCAAATATCACAGTGAGTTCAAAGTAAAATTTTCGGGCACAAGAGTATATAGCCATGTCAGAAAAGGCTTTATTTTAAAATACTTCCTTTGAGGAACATTTGTCTAGACATGTCTTCTTGCCTCATGTGAAATTAATAGCTTAAAAAGAACTCTGTGAATGGTTCCAAATGCAAACTTTAAAATTGTTGAATAACTTAATAAGGATGCATTTCATTCCTGGTTTACCAAATATGGTTTTGACAATGCTTCCAACAGTCAAGATGGTTTCTGTAATGGAAAATGCCACATTATTTAATAATAATGGCACCCTAAAAGGACTGTAAATGCTCTTTAAGATATTACCTGCACAGACCATCTATTTAGTATTAGAAAAATAAGCTGATTAGAGTGTCTTTTGAAATCATTAATGGAGTAGAGAAAGGTTTTCTAACTTAGAAAAAGTCCTAAGTCACAGAAAAAGTCTGAGCCTTTCCTCTATTAGCAAACAGAACTGTTCATCTGTGCAAGAGTTGAGTGAAATAGCATTCATCTTTATGACATGGGCACACACTTTGATGGAGAAAGTAGACTCACTGAAATTCTACACACAGTATCTGTGTCTCAGATACTCTTGCATTTCTTGTCTTATTCAGTCCTCAAAAACAACCTTGTCAGATAGGGATAATTATGTGTATATTACTGATTTAAAAAAAAAAAAAACTTCTAAGAGATTCAGAGACTTGTGGCCAAACTGGAATTTGAACCCAGGTCTTATGACTCCATAGCCAGTGTTCTTTCCCCTAAACCACACTATCCCATGAGTCTATCCAGTTACCTGAGGCGAGAAATGGTATTCACAATCCCTTGGTCAAAAAATATCATTAGCACTGTCACAGATTTCAGTACTCCACCCATATTCCTTCAGAAACTTCTCACAGAAATGTTTATATTCTCTCTGCCTGTTCCAGATTCTATGGCTGTGTAACAAATTACCCCACAATTCAGTGGCAGAAGACCAACCACTTATTATGCTCAGGGATTCTGCAGTTCAGGAGTTTGAACCAGGCATGGCAGGGACAAATGGCCTCTGTCGATGATGTCTGGGCCATCAGCCAGAAGGCTGAGGGATGGAATCATTGGAAATCCACTTTATTCACATGTCTGTGGTTGATGCTGACTACAGGTTTAAATCTTAGTTGGAGCTGTCAGCCAGACATCTCCATGTGGCCTGGGCTTCCTCATTACATGGTACTTCAGTTCTAAGGGCAAGACTAGCCCAAGAGGAGTCAGAATCAGTCGGTGTAACACCTTCTTGAAGCTAGCCTTGGATTCACACAGTGTTAGTTCTGCTACATTTTGTTCATTAGAAGTGAGTCATTAAGGCAAGCCCATATTTAAAATAAGAAGAATTTGACTCCCTTTTGTGGGTAGAGTTTTGGAGAATTTGTGAAGATTAAAATTTTTAAATTACCACAGTGCTCCTCCACCTGGCTTTGGAGTGCTTTTGCTTGCAAGAGCCTGCCCTCTGACTCCCCAGGAGGATTGCCCTCAGGTCGAGTTACTTTGTTTCCAAGCCAGAAGCACCTGAAAGTTGATATGAGGAAACCCTTTTTCACAGGGTAGAACATAACTCACATTCTGATCCCGCAGATTCCAAAGAAGCTACCCTCCACAGAGCTTTGCTTAAAAACACACCCTTGTTTGGTTTCTTTTTTCCCCCTTAATACATTTTTGTACACAAATTTTCATCTCATGGTCCTTTCCCTGGGAACTCAACGTATGACAGGGATGACTAGCATATCTGCAAAATGATTCTGACTTTGAAAGGCAAATTCTGATGGTACCATCTTTGCTGTCCTAATCTGCCCCCAACATGTAGCACATAGTCATATATTCTAAAGGGTTTTGCCAAGATTTATTAATTCACAGATTCTGACCATCACAAAATATTTGGAAATACATTATATTTTAAAGATCTGAGCCTCTTTTGATTGTTGAGAGGTTCAACAAGTACTTTTATTAAGCTTTCTTCTCTAGTTAATTTCCTAAAGACATATTCTCTTTGTAGTAGAGCTTTAGATTTCTCTGAGCAATCAATTGAGCTTTCTCCCAGTAATTGCATTTGCATACATTATTTGTGCATTAAAGCAGAGAAAAAATATGTTCAATAGAATTTCCTTTGAAAGGCAGTGGATATGACAATGTGGATTATAGGTGCCATCACTAAAGACAGAGATGCAGTCATATGTAGTGAATAAGTACTTATGGAAGAAACAGCATAAAGAAGGGAGAGAAAGCAGAAGGAAAAGGAAAAGTGAAAGAGCAGGAGAGAAAATGGAGGGGAGAGTGAGGAGAGAAAAGAAGGAAAGGGGGTAGCAAAGAGAAGGTGACAGTATACTTTTCAGTGATTTCTTCACAGTGATCTCAGAATTTTTCATTAAATCTACAAATCATAATGTGGTTCATGTGTTTGGGTTTCCTGCAGAAGCAGGAATGGAGAAAAATTTTGTGTTAAGTTTGTGCAAGATGCTGAATCTAATTGATGCTGGAATGAAAACAAAAGATCCACTAGATGTTTGTCAGATATTTGCAGAGGTCATTGGGAGGCCACTGGACATTCCAGGTTCTGAAACTGGGGGTTTGGCACACTCTGTAAGGGTCAGGGAAGTCCCAATGACATCTGGGTTACATTTGTTTTTTCTCTATGAAGGGATGAGAGCAAATGCCTTGTCATCACTGGAACCGCCACAGAGTAGCCTGGCATAATGATAAACTTTTTAATCTACTTTATGAAGGTGGTTCAGTCTGGATGTCTCTCAGGATTGTTGCCTTCAAATTTTTAATTTAGTGAAAACCTGTGGCAACTCACAATTTCTACTTAAAGCAGCACTTGTGGTTCAATGAGTGAGAAGTTTTCCCAAACTAAATTTTCTAGAATAATCATTATTAAGTGGCAGTGTTGTAGTATAGATTGAGAATATTCCCTATTTCTTGTGCTTTCAGAAATATCTAGAAGGCAGGTAAATCATGTCACTTTGCCCATTTTTAATGAAATTTAATTTTCACTTGCCAGTGGTTCCAAAACAAACCCCTGAACTACCAATAGTTCATACTTCTAACAGCAATGTAGAAGCAGTGTGGAATTAGAAGTTAAATTCAGAGACATTCATTTTGGTGATACCAGGCCTACCAGTCAGTTCTTTGACATAGTCAAAAGGGTTGAATTGAGTAAATTTTGGAAGAGGTTATTTATAGAGCTGTAAGCAGGGCCAGGGCAACCAGAAAGGTGTGACTGAAGTACACAGGGACTATTAACAACAAGAAACCATTGTCACTACCGAGGCCTGAAGAGGCAACAACAGACAACAGTTCTACCAACAGACGCTGATGAGAACTAAAACTGGGGGAAAAGGCTACCTGAGAGGAACCGTGGCCTTAGGGGCTCAGCAACTACAAAAACTGTAGTACAACAGGGAGAGAACAGAGGAATGAATATCCCAATCTTTTTCCAATCTCCCACTGGTGCTGCTCATTGGCAAAACCTAAAAGAAAGCCAGAGAATAAAGGGCCTTGGTTAACTACTCCATAGAGGTCAGCTCCCAGCCCAAAACAAGGCAGAAAAGCTGAGAAATTAGGGGAAGGAGGTTGCTAGCAAATGGAAAATAACCAACATATCATGTTTAGAATATCATTAAAATTGACTGTTTCTTTTTTCCAATGCTGTAGGAAGCTCTCATTTCTTTTAAACCTACCAACTACTTTTACCCCACCTGAGTTTTACCAGGTTGAAATAAACATGAAACTACGGGACAAAATTGGATAGAACTATATTGTTAGGGGAAAAAATCCTAAAATAATTTACACACTTATAAGTTCCTAACTGACTTGAAGCTTCAGTAGTGGAAATAACATGCAAACAGAAATCGAATGCAGGAGAAAGTTCTAGCTCTACCTAGAACCTAAAACCTAGGCCTCCAGTCAGATTTGGGAGGGACCTCAGAACACACCATCCACCTCCCTTGTTCTCCATGAGACAGCGTGATCTGAACATGTTGCACAACTAGAGCTATTGAATTTTAACAGCTCTTGTGTCATGCTTAGTAAAGGAATACTCTCAGCTCAAAATGCAGACATGTATAAGTTTAAAATTCCTACATGAAATACTTCGGACATCTTATACAATAAGATACTGTTGGATCTACTAAGCTCATAAATTGACATTTCTTTGTATAAGAAGCTTATTTGATTGTAAGTATTAATAATAATGCTTCATTAAGAAATTAGAAATCTGAAATGCTAAACCAGAAGGGATGCTGGAACTAAAGGTATAAACTAAGGCTTACAATCACCCCTGTGTTCACTAGAAGGTATAATTCATCAAACTTATGATTATCAAAATGACAAATACACAGATATTCTTTACTCTTTGGCCATGTCCACACATTAAATCCATGTGCCAAATGGGAGTCCTTTTTTATTGTTATTATAGTGGTTGATCATTAATATTTGATCAGATATGTTTGAAAAGAATAGAACAGCTCTACATAATATGTCATCAGGGAAGTACACATTAAAACGATGATGAGATACCACTATATGCCCTATTAGAATGGCCAAAATCTGAAACACTGACAAAACTAAATCCTGGTGAGGATGGGGAGCAACAGGAACTCTCATACTTTGCTGGTGGGTATGCAAAGTGGAATAGCCATTTTCAAAGACAGTTTGGTGGGGTTTTTTTTACAAAATTAAAAATTCTTACTATACGATGCAACAAATGCACTTCTTAGTATTTACCTAAGGGAGCTGAAAGCTTATGTCCACACAAAAACCTACACGCAGATGTTTATAGCAGCTTTGTTCATAATTGTCAAAGCTTGGAAACCACCAAGATTTTTTCAGTGGGGGGATGGATAAAGTGCAGTACATCCACACAATGAAATATTATTCAGCACTAAAAATAAATGAGCTATCAAGCCATGAAAAGACACAAAGAAACCTTAAATGCACATTACTAAGTGAAAGAAACCAATCTGAAGAGGCTATATACTGTATGATTCCAACTATATCACATTCTGGAAAAGGCTAAACTATAGAGATAGTAAAAAGATCACTGGTTGCCAGAGCACAGAGGATTTTTGGAGCAGTGAAAATACTCTGTATGTATTATAATGATGCAAATATTTCATTATACATTTGTCCAAATCCATAGACTGTACAACATCAGGAGTGAATCCTAAGGTAAACTATGGACTTTAGGTGATTATGATATGTCAATGTAGATTCATTCTTGGAAAAAAAAAGTACCATTCTGGTGAATGATAATGAGGAAGACTATGCATGTGTGTGGGTATGAAGTATATGAGAAATCTCAGTACCTCCTTCTCAATTGTAGCAAACCTAGAACTGCTCTAAAAAAATACAGTGTTTTAAAAAATTGAACTTTCAAGGAGCATGAGGTATATATTCCCTGCTGAGTTTGGTGTCTGGAGGCTCTGTATTCTTAATCAATGGAACTCTTTGACCTTATATAATTAGGAACTCGGGGTCAATCACTATCCAGACTGCCACAGACTAATGTACTCTAAATTTCTGGTTTTCTATTCAATAATAATTAAAGATTGTACTCACCCATATCAGTATTTTCAGAGTATAAAATTTCTCAGGTCATAGAAGAAAGAGGTAAACTTAAAATCAATTAGATATGAAACATAAAAAGTTGTACAGGGACGATTTGATTTCTGTTGATCTCATGGCCTCTTTAACTTTGCCAGTATATAAACCTACCCTCACTTGGTTCCCACTACCATAGGAATATTCTCTATAGATGTTTTAGATTTTCTTAGAGCAAGATGCTGAATTGATAAACATCTTGCAAGGAAGAGAAAGACATTAAAAGGTGGAGATGAGAAGGTTCCAAAGATGAAGTAGGCTACCTTCTAAATTTTGCCTAAGGACTCATTGTTGAGCTCTGATGTATGGACTGCTCACCATAGTATTAAACCAAACTGGGAAAATAAGTCCACCAGAGATTGACTTGACCCATTTTAGTTGTATAATAACAACTTCACATTTTCAAATTCTGGTATAGTTGTTTCTGTAGTGAAGTCCACAAGAGATTTTAGCATCTGAACTTTTAGTATCAAAGTTCATATAAATGGTTACCTGCTCCAAGATGGAATTCTTGGTATTTCTAAAATACTTTCCTTTAATGATATAATATTTATCTTTTTTGGGGGGGAAGGCATAGAGGGAGAGGGAGAGAGAGAATCCCAAGCAAGCTCAATGCCCAGTTCAGAGCCCAATGTAGGGCTCGATCTCACAACCCTGAGATCATGACCTGAGCTGAAATCAAGAGTCAGATGCTTAACTGACTGAGCCACCCAGGCACCCATATAATATTTATCTTTTACTGAGGTACAAATGAGGAAAAAACCATCCTCATTCCCTTACCCCTTTCCATTCCCCTAAATAGTTGTTTTTCTGCTGAAATGAATGGAATTCTACAAATTCCCAAGTCTTCCAAAATAATGCAGTTTTTTTAAATTAAGTTCAACTAGCCAACATATAGTACATCATTAGTTTTTGATGTAGTGTTCAATGATTCATTAGTTGTGTATAACACCAATTTATATGACAGACACATCTTTTCCTTAAATTGGGTGAACATTTTCATTTACTCAATGGGAAAAATATAAATAAAAGTGTGTAGGGAAATATTACATGCTTCCTGATTAGGAACATTATGAATTGCTCAAAACAGTTTTAGATCCTCTTGAATCGACTTTATTGTCCTTTCATCTGCCTCACACTTTAGTGGAAATGTTTTCTCTAAGAGCCTTCCTGACTATGCTGATTCCTCAAAAAAGCTTTTTCCAAATATCTTTTCATAATTGATTTCTAATTTAATTTTCTTATTGTCAGAGACTATGCTTGGTTTGATTTCAGCCTTTTAAAATTTGTCGAGACTTGTTTTATGGGCCACAAGAACATAAAACTATTGTTATTCTATAGAATGTCTATAAGTATGAAATAGGTAAGATGGTTGACAGTATTGTTCACATCTTTATAATCTTATTCATTTCATGTATGTATGTTTGAATAATTGCTGAGAAAAGAGAATTGAAACCTGCAGCTAAAACTGTAGATTTGTATAATTTCTCCTTTCAGGTTTGTCATTTTTCACCTCATGAATTTTGAAGCTCTGTTATGGGGGATGTGCACATTTAGAATTAATGTGGCACCTTTAATTAATGTGGGCACCTTTCCTGGCCCATTTTTAATTGACCTATTTATCATTGTGAAATATATCTCTTTATCTTTGATAATATACCTTATTTGAAAGCCATTTTGTCCAATGTTAAAATAGCCACTCCAGCTTTCTTTCTACTAGCTGCTCATGGCATTTATATATCCATCATTTTACTTTAAATCTATCTGTGACCTTATGTTAGAAGTGGTTTACTTTTAGACAGATATAGTGGAATCTTGCTGTTTTATCCATAATGACAACCACTGCCCTTTACTTGGAGTATTTAGGCTGTATCATTTTAATGTAATTATCAATGCTGTTGAGTTTAGAACTACCAACTTTCTATTTTTTACTTTTCCCAATTTTTGCCCTTTTCCTGCCTTTTTAAAAAATTAAGTATTTTCTAGAATTCAGTTTTATCTCTACTACTAGCTTATTCATTTTTAGTGGCTTCTTTAGGTTTTACAGTGTAGGTTTTTAATTTACCTATCACGTTCTACCATCAAATAATATTATACCACATATGTATAAGAACCTCACGACACTACATATATATTCCCCCATCTCTTTGCTATTGTTGTCATCTATTCTGTTTCTATATGTTACAAATCTCAGTAATTATTTTTACTTGAAACAATTATCTTTTAAAGATAATTTTAAATGCTAAATATCAACTTCTTACCCACATTTTTACTATTTGTGGCATTTTTCATTCCTTTGTGTAGATATAGTTTTCTATTTGGTGTCATTTTCCTTCTACTTGAAGAATATCTTTTAACATTTCAAATAGTATAAGTCCTCTGATAATGCTTTTACTGGTACTGCTTTTTCCTTTAGGTTTAATAGAATTTTTATCTTTCATTTTAGAAGGATATTTTTGCATAGTATTCCATGTGGATAGATTTTTTTTTTCTTTGAACACGTAAACGAATCTTTTTATTTTACGTTGGCTTACATAGTTGAAGCAAGCATTCTGTGGATCCTTATCTTTGTTCCTTTCTATGTTCTCTTTGTTCTTTTTTATGTCTTTTTTTCTTTAGTTGCTTTAAAATTTTTCATTTCAGTGCCTGTTTACAGCAATTTGTGATTTGCTTTAGTATGGTTTTCTTTGTGTTTATCCTGCCTGGAGCTTATTGAGATTTTAGATCTGTAAGTTTATAGCTTTCATCAAATGTGGCAAATTTGGGACCATTACTTTTTTTTTTTTTTAAAGATTTTATTTATTTATTTGACAGAGAGAGAGATAGCGAGAGCAGGAACACAAGCAGGGGGAGTGGGAGAGGGAGAAGCAGGCTTCCCGCCGAGCAGGGAGCCCGATGTGGGACTCGATCCCAGGACCCTGGGATCATGACCTGAGCGGAAGGCAGACGCTTAACGACTGAGCCACCCAGGCGCCCGGGACCATTATTTTTTTAACATTTTTTTAGGTCACTTTCCCCCTCCTTTTGTAACACATACTACAATTATGATAGACCCCTCACATTATTCCACAAGACACTGAGGCTCCATTTATTTTATATTTATATATATGTATATATTTTTTTTATTTATATATTTTTTTATATTTATATTTTTAGTCTTTTTCCCTGTTAGGTATCTTTAACTTTTTTTATTTTTTTCATTATGAATGAAAATAAACACTTTAAATGGTTACAGATTTTTTATTGCAGATTCTCTGTTCATATCCTTTATCTAATTAAATTGCTCATATTTCCTTATACATTTGAGAAATTAGTCCATTGTCATTTAAATTGAAAATATTTATATTCATTCTTTATTTATTTTACTTGGAGAATATGTATGTATATTTCCATACAGAAGTCTACAAATTTTTTAACATAAGTATTCAAATTGATTATTTTCCTTTATGAATTTTTTGTTTCCCATTCTATTAAGAAAGGCCTATTTCATTTCAAGAAATAAAATAGTCTCATTTACTTTCTCATATTTTGGTTTTTTTTTAATTTTGAAGCTTAAAATTTTGATTTATCTGGCATTTAGATTTGAAAAGTGAAGTAGCAAGACTTTTTCCTATAAACATAGTTGGTTTCTCTAATACTGCTTATTGGATAATCCATCTTTCTACCCACTGATCATACTCATCACCTGAATCAGGATTAGGTTTACCTGTGAGTTAAATACTAAAAATAAAGTGACGTGCACAAGAAAAAGTATATTTCTCCCTTATAGTGGAGGCCTATAGTCTAGAGTTTATAGAGTGGCTCTACTCCATTAAATCCTCAGAGGCACACACTATCTCATTGACCTACTACCTCTAAAATGTGGGGCTTTTGGGTCCAAATCAAATGTGAGTCAAAATGCGGTGCTATTTGGTTCACATTGGTTTCATTTGTATGCTAAGCAACAGATGAAGGAGAGGATGAAGAAGAAAACAAGAAAAGTGTGTAGAGATAAATTATTTTTTAAGACAGTTTCCCAAAAGCTGCTACATAACACTTCAGCTTAAAGTTCGTTGGCCAAAAATTATTCTTAGCTACACATATTGCAAAAGATGGTGGAAAAAGTATTCTTCATTTTGAGCATGTATGTGCCCACCTAAAAATGATGGAACTATGGGAAAAGTTACCACTGTTTAACACAGAAGAAGATTGTAGACTTTGGAAGGGAAAATTCAATCTGAGAGGGATTGAATAGAAAGCAATTACATTGGTGGGATGTAAATCCTTCTTTTGCATGCTGTTCTTCTGATTTTAGTTTAAGTCTGCTGAATATACTAATTCTTGTTTTGTTTTGTTTTTTATTCTTATGTTAATCCCCATACATTACATCATTAGTTTTAGATGAAGTGTTCCATGATTCATTGTTTGTGCATAACACCCAGTGCTCCATGCAGAATGTGCCCTCCTCAATACCCACCACCAGGCTAACCCATCCTCCCACCCCCCTCCCCTCTAGAACCCTGTTTGTTTTTCAGAGTCCATCGTCTCTCATGGTTCGTCTACCCCTCCGATTTCCCCCGCTTCATTCTTCCCCTCCCGCTACCTTCTTCTTCTTCTTTTTTTTTTCTTAACATATATTGCATTATTTGTTTCAGAGGTACAGATCTGAGATTCAACAGTCTTGCACAATTCACAGCGCTTACCAGAGCACATACCCTCCCCAGTGTCTTTCACCCAGTCACCCCATCCCTCCCACCCCACCCCCCGCTCCAACAACACTCAGTTTGTTTCCTGCGATTAAGAATTCCTCATACCAGTGAGGTCATATGATACATGTCTTTCTCTGTTTGACTTATTTCACTCAACATAATACCCTCCAGTTCCATCCACGTCATTGCAAATGGCAAGATCTCATTCCTTTTGATGGCTGCATAATATTCCATTGTGAATATACTAATTCTTGAAGAGACAGATTTCAGTTGTAGAAACTAAAGAGGAGCTGAGTATCAAAGTGAGATCAGTATGCTGTAGGAAAAAAACTGCTCAAAGATATAGGGCCCCAAAACAAAAAATTCATGGGATATAGATCCCAGAGATTTACAGAAATCTTAGGAAGGACTTTGTTAGATTATGAAATTAATGGGTTGAGGCAATCCTAAAAATATCTCACAGGTTGAGGAAACTCCATCAGATATCTGAGTTTTGAATCATTTTATCAACCCCCCCACTCCATGTATAAAATACAATAAAATCCCAAGTCATTTAGTAGCATTTTACTCAGCAGCTATTAAATTTATAGATTAATTTATGTGAATTGACATCTTCGCAATATCTAGACTTTTCTTAAACAAGACACATATTTTTACTGATTGAAGAAGAAAACTGAAGCATTTTAATTTTCTTTTTTTTAAAGTTTATTTATTTTAGAGAGAGAGAGAAAGCATGCGTGAGAGTGGGGGGAGGGGCAGAGGGAGAGGGAGAAAATGTCACGCAGACTCCATGCTAAGTGCAGAGCCCAACATGGGGCTCAGTCTCATGACCTTGAGATTGTGACCTGAACCGAAATGAAGAATGGGACACTTAACCGACTGAGCCACCCAGGCACCCTATGAAGCATTTTAATTTTCTTCTTACAGAAGAAATTTATTGCTGGATATTTTCTCTCTGTAGTTGCAATTGTGAAAGGCATATTTCCATTATATTTTTTATAATTGTTTAAATATAGAAGAACTATTGATTTTTGGATCAATTTTATAAATAATGACTTTTCCTGAATTATAGTTATTAGCTAAACTTTGCCACAGCACAACAAATGGATTCAAGAATTTTAACTGTATGCAATGTGTGAGATACTATTGTGAGGTTAATGAGGCAGGTCTATATAGGTAGCCAGCTGGGAGCTCTAATGTCCACTTATGAAACCCAAATCCATCCCAAGTCCTGATGGCAGTTGCCATTCTCACTTAAATATCAATGAAGAAAATTCTAAATCTGGTGGCTGGCTGGAATTTACAGCATAGCCAACAGTGATTCCAAATTTCTTAGTTATTTAGTGCCTCTTTTGTTAGCCAGATCCGGGAATGTTGGCCCATAAGAATTATGAGGACATAGGGACTCACACTGTGTTTCTCTTTGTCTTTAGACACCGGGTTTCCTGCCATATACCTACCTGCCCCTCCACTGTATGCCCCAGCCCCCCACCATAAGATGAGAACTACCCCCCATGTAAGAGTGAGAATTAGAACAAGTTGCCAACCATACAATATCTGAATTTGGGTGATTCTGGGTTAGCTAATGACAGTTTTCTTTGCTGCAATTGGAGTCACTACCTGATTAAATTTATGATAATTATAAGTTGTCTTTCATTCTCAAGATCCATCTGTGTTCTGCAGAGGCCAAATAGTCAAGTTGAAGAGAGATGTGGTGGGCACTAATCTCTATAATCCTCCAGGAATGCAGTATTGTTTTGGATTTACTATTTTCAAACTATTTTTTTTTTTATTTATTTGAGGGAGGGAGAGAGAGAGAGGGAGCATGAGTTTGGGGGGAGGGGCAGAAGGAGAGGGAGAAGTAGACTCCCCACTGAGCACTGAGCCCAATGTGGGGCTTGATCCCAGGACCCTGAGATTATGACCTGAGCCAAAGTCAGATGCTTAACTGACTGAGCCACCCAGATGCCCCAAGAGTTTACTATTTTCATAGATAGAAGCAGTCCTAATGGCTTACATTTGACTTTTTCTACCTTCATGTGTCAAGGAACCACTATGGCTCCTCTGCCAATGGCTGAGTAATGTTCTTCCCATTATGCATCCCAAAACTTAGGAAATAACTACATAGTGAATCCAGGGACCCACTGGGTTCATTCACTGTACAGTAGACCTGAGCCAAAACTCCATGGGTCATCTGATAGGAACACAATGATATTTTGGTCTCCAGGAATAGTGTCAATTTGAGGCAGTGTGGCCAGAGTGATAGGGCTGCTTCTACTGGCAAAAATCATTTGAAGGAATTTAGGTATTCAGAGACCCCAGCTTTATTAGAATCTGCCCAACTATCCCATAATAATTTTCAGACTCCCACTTCTTCCCAATCAGCATCTTAACTTTAACAAATGAGACTCTGTAAGTTTGAGAATTCAATTTGTCTTGTCATTCAGCTACACATAGGATTGGACTTTGGGTTTGGTTTTCAAAAATATCAGCCTTGCAACTACAGGAGATTGCAGTTTCTTTCAGAGTAGTCATAGAATCAGTATTTTGAGCTGGGGATTTAAAGCCTTGTTTTCATGATTGTCTTTCCCTAAATTCTCCAGCACACTTAGAAGCAATCAACCAACTTCATTATACTTATTTTCACTGACCTTTTCTGTGGCAGAAAGTATTTTGTAACCCAAAGCCTTGCCTTCTATAGGCACATTATTACAGATGTCTGCAGGTAATAATTTGAGTAACTGTTTTTCCACTGCATGCCATCAAGTACCAGTGTTGCCTTTACCGTTAGAAATAGTCATTAATGCCTTTAAATGTAACCAGATCAGAGAACTAAAAACCCCAGAATCAATTTAGGAACTCATGTTTAAGATTATGTTCTTTAGGAACTGCTTTTCATACTAAATTCTGTAACATTTGTGGTTCAATCAGAGAGGCAGAACCAGTAGGACTGTGTGTGTTTTTAAGTGTGTGTGTGTGCTAAGAGAAGTAATACAGCTACTCCAATTTTAGGTTTTCTTGAGACTACTTCACTGATCCAAGTGTTACTTAAGAGTTTGTTGTTTAATTCTCAAATACTTGAGGGATTTTCAGCTATCTTTCTTTATAGCTATCTTGTTATTGATTTCTAGTTTAATTCCACTGTGGTCTGAAAACACTTTGTACGAGTTCTGTTCTTTAAGTTTTCTTTTATGTCTCAGAATGTGGTCTATCTTGGTGAATGTTCCATGTGAGCTTAAGAAGAATATGTATTCTTCTGTTGTTGGATGGAAGAATCTATAAATGTCAATTAAATCCAGTTGACTGATAGTGCTCTAACAGTCAGCTCTAGTTACCAAAAGAGGGCTGTTGAAGTTTCCAACTATAATAGTGGGTTTGTCTATTTCTCCTAGAGGTCTATTGGTTTTTGCCTTGTGTATTTTTATGCTCTATTATTATGTACACACTGGTTAAAGATTATGTCTTCTTGGAGAATTTACCCCTTGCTTGCTTTGTCTCTTCAGACTTTTTTTTTTCCTTGCCTGTTAGCATAACTTGTGATTTTTGTTGTTGTTGTTGAAAGCTGGACATGATGTATCAGGTGATAGAAAATGAGGTACATATGCCTTTAGTGTGAGTTTTATATTAATCTGGCTGGAAATTGGGTTGTGTCTAATGTTTGTTCTAGGTGTAGATGCCAAGAGCCTTGGATTTCCTCTAGTGTCCTTGCTTTTGTTTCTCCTGTTATTTTTGCATTTCCCTAAGAATCCCTTTTATAAATAGAGTTTGCTACTTGAAGCTCTTTCATCTATAATCCCCTGTTATCATACTGGAGCCCTGTCAATGTGGCAATAATCTGGGGGTAAAGTTCTATAATACTGTGATTAAATCTGGCTTTTCGTAGGTTTATATCCCTGGGTTGTGACCTTCACAAGTGTTTATCGGGGTTTTTTCCCTCTTAGGTGAGTCTGGAAGTCTAGAGGGAGCTGGAGTTGGGTAATTGCCCTTCTCTCAAGTGGAATAAGGCTATGGTAATCTTTTCTTTTGAAGAATAGGCCTTTGTTATGGAGAATGCTCTGAGTATGTTTCAAAATGGTTACTTTTCACCTCCCACTGCCAGAAACACTAGGGGATTTTTATTGTTTTTCACCTGAGAATTGGTGGGGTTCCTGGAGGTAAAAGCCAAGACTAGCAGATTCCCGCTTAGACTGTGACCCCCAAGAATTTTTCATTCATGCTACTACACACTCAGGAGCCAGCAGTTCATCAGATTTACCACTTAAGTGTTCCTACTGATGTAGTTTGGAATATAGGTGAGGTCTGGTGGGGTGAGGTCCAGAGCTTACAACCAAGAAAGAATTCTTGAGACGTCTTTGGTGCAAAATGGTGGTTTTATTAAAGCACAGGGACAGGACCCATGGGTAACAAGAGCTGCTGCCCGAAGGTTGTGAGGGGTGGCTGGTTATATACTTGGGAGTTGGGGAAGCTAAGGGAAAGTGAAGTTTCAAAATGATTTTCATATGTTAAGACTCACAGGATATCAGAGGCCTTGCCATTGTCAAGTTAGGGTTGTTTTTCCCTCTAATAAGGCATAACCTTAAGATAGTTGGAAGTGTCCTAGAGGAATATCATGCATATCCCACCCAGTTTATGCTTTGCCTTCTAGCCTTCTTTGCCTTAACTAGCCTTCTGGTCCCTCATCACTACCAGTTTGTGACATTAGCAGTCTCTGTTCCAGGTAAACTAATCTCAGCTACAGTCCTCTGTATTTGCCTGTCGCTGCAGAGGGTGTGCTTAGTAATTTGCCTTGTGACCTCCTTCTCTAATAGGCCCAAGGAGAGTCATTGATCTGCAGTTTGTTCAACCATTTTCTTGTAAGGACAGGAGTAATGACTTTTAAGCTCTCTTTACTTGTGGAGCTAAAACTGGAAGTTGGATTCTTTTTGGTTAATAACTTTAAGTCCAATCCTTTCAGTAGAATATGTCTCAGTAGTGATCATTTTCTGTGAAATTATCCTAGAACAGTATACTGCACTTGCAAATGGCAAATTCAATTCTTTCATTTTATCTTTGAAATTTTTTTTCTGTTCCATTATTTCTGTATACTCTACCTCACGGACAGCAATTTGTCTATATATTGGTCTCTGTTGTCTATCACCATAGCTCCTCTTTGCTTCCTTTTATCATTTTGTCTATTTTAACTGCATTCTGTAATATTTTCTAGAGCTCTTCATCAGCTTTTGTCTTTTGCTTTTCTTGTTCATTAATTGCTGTTCATAAATAATTAATTGTTTTTTAATATAATTTTGCTTCCAGTTCATTCTCCAGTCTCATTTTTACCTTATTTTGTTGTCATTATTTCACCATGGTTTCTTCTTTCAAAAATTTCATCTTTAATTTTATTTAATTCATAAAAATGCTTTTGATTACTGGTGTCTTCATCCAGAGTGAATTATTTTTCTGGGTTGAATATGTGCTTACGTTTTATTTGTTGTTTTGTTTTGTTTTGTTTTGTTCTCTTGTTTTGTTTTGGTATAATAGCTCTTTTTCACTTTTCCATCTCTTTTCCCAAATATATGGATAGTTTCTCCTTGCCGACTTTCTACTTTATCTAGTTTTTTTGTAATCTCCCTCAATGTTTGACTCAATTCTGTATTTGGCTTTTTATTTACCTAGAGGAGGAGAGTGGTAGGATGGAGGTGAGAGAGAAGAGCTAGAGGTGTGCCCTGATTCCATTCACATATTTTGTCTTTAATCTCTTTCTTTGGAAGTTTGTTAAACATCTTTTGCCAGATTTTACTCTTGTTTCTTTGGGGGGCACCTCCAGATCCATGGTGGTAATTGAC
The DNA here is from genome assembly GCF_029215605.1 of Mirounga angustirostris. Classification (NCBI taxonomy): domain Eukaryota; kingdom Metazoa; phylum Chordata; class Mammalia; order Carnivora; family Phocidae; genus Mirounga; species Mirounga angustirostris. The sequence continues at coordinate 128,395,243 of NW_026991715.1, forward strand.
TATTACCCCATTTTTAGAGTGAGTCCTTCAGTTTAGCTTCATTAAGTCTTTGTCTGAAAACACCACTACTTAACTCACCATTCCCCAGCCATCTTTTGTTCCCTGCCCACAGTTCAGAAGTTCTTCCAACAATCAATGTGATGCTTTTTAGCTACAATGGAAAAGTATCCAGTGGTTTGAGGAGTGGTATTTTCCTTTTATTCTCATCTTTTATTTTGCCAAACTTGTATTTATTATAGACAATTAGTTTTGGATAATTCTTCCTGAGGTATTTCTCTCATGTTGCTCTAAGCCAGAAAAAACAAAATTCTGACTTTTTTTAGTTATTTCAGCTTCTCATTCACCTACCTTTCAATCCTTTCCCCTGGGCCATCAAGAGACTTTTCAGGAATTTGTCCACTCACTTTCTTCCCCATGATACAGCTCTGCTTGTTCTCTCTCTCTCTCTCTCTTTCTCTCTCTCAATCTCTCTCTCTCTCTCTATTACATTTGAAGGGGGAGGTAGTAGGTAGGGAAATCTTGCATTCTTCTCAAAATCTTCATTGTTCAAAGATACTCTATAAAATTTAGAATTCATGTTAGAGTACTATTCTTGTTAAGAGTACTGTTTTTCTTGTTAGAGTACTGTTTTTCTTGTTAGAGTACTACTTCTGTTTTCTTTGTTCATGTTACTTATATTCATTAATGGTTTAGGGTGGAAGCCTCTGTAATCCTACATTTACTCTGTTGTCTTTTTAATAAGTCCTTTAATATAATTCAATATCTCATATTGATCAAACAACCTGGGTTTCTTAGAGGAAAACTGCTATGAAGATGAGCATAATGCACACCTTAATGTGAGTTGTCTTCCAGTGTAGTAATTTGAATAATTGGAAAAAGAGGCTGAGTAATTGCAATCTGCTCATGTACTGAGGGCACTGAATGGATTTTAGTCATTACTATCAATTTTTTCCATGACTAAATTTCTAGTGGTCTCATTGATTGTGTTGAATTAATTACAAAGACACAAATGAGGGTCAGATAGGGAATAAAGGGAAGACTATATAGTTCACACACCTGATAGGCACCACTCTCCTGCCAATCCCTATCCCCATGTCCAGATATGTGAAAGCTTACCTGGGTCTCTGAAATAACAATTTACCCAAAAAGACATTTCATCTTGGAGATGAGGGATCTTTAAAACAGATATAGTGATGTTAAATCCAGGCAAAACTATGAGATAGGTGAAGTTTGTTGTCTGAGTCTCTTAATCCTTTGTTTCCTGGATCACAGGCTTCTCAAGATCCTTGTATCCTACCTTTGAAAAAACCTGTCTCAATTTTTTTTTTTTTTACTCTGAGGAATAAATAACTGGTGAAGGACCTCACCCAGGGAGTAGTTGCATTTAACTGGGATTAAATCCTTAAGTAAAAAAAAAGAGTTAAATTGTGGAATATAGGACTTTAGGAATCAGCAAGCTTACAGAAAGGATTTCTTTTCATGTAGAGGCCTCTTGAGTGCCTGAAATCATATTACTTGGCTAATGTCTAATTCTATTCTTTGCATAAAGAAAATCCCCAATGGTAATTAATTTCTTTCCAGGTTTTCCATTCTGCTGAAATTGAACAAAGCTTTTAGTATTTATTCAGCAAATATCAGCTTATTGATATTTCTTTAACACAGTAGTGGAGAAGAAGTCAGAACTATTTTTCAACAACTTTATCATTTTATTGGTTTTGGTCTCCAGGTTATGTGAGGCAATATACACTCTACTACTTTTTAAGATCCTATACATTAAAATCTTTAAAATGAGGCTGAGAAATATAGCCTGGGAGTTTTTTTGACTGAACGTTTGCCAGGACTAGATAGAACATACTGAATCCATCCTATGAAGCCTGTCTCCTTTACTCACAGTTCTTGAACCCTAACCTGTGACATTGGCTCAGATTTCAGCAAATTGTAGTGTATAGTTTGTTCTTGGGATAAGCTCTGGCCCTGAGTGATTTCATATAATCTACTGCTAATATTTTTATGAAAGAGGCCTCTCTTAGGTTCTCCCAGATTCCAGGGAGATCTCTAGAATCCCTGTAACTCATTTCTACAGAAAGGGCTCAAATGTTGCCTTGATTTCAGATTTAAACCCCTTATCACTAGGCTATCTGAATATATTTAAAACTCTCTGGTTCAAATGCTAGGGAGCATTTATATATCCCTGTGCCAAGTACTATCAAGTCAAGTACTATGAAGAAGACAAAAAAAGTAGACTTCTTTCTACCTTTGACAATTGCTTATGTCTCTTCATAGTCCTGTGAGTATGATAGATCTTTCATTATAGTGGGGGATGGTGGCATAAGCAGGAGAAGACTAAAATAAGTGTAAAATGTGTCAGATGATGGTCATAAGTGCTATGGAGAAAAGTGAAATAGAGAAGTGGGTTGAGAATTCTAGGATGGGGGAAATTGCATTTTAATATAAGATAGACAGGGAAAGCCTTATTCAGAAGGTGACATTCGAACAAAATGTGAAGATTTGGGACTAAGCTGTGCAGATATTTGGAGGAAGAGTGTACCAGGAAGAATAAACAGCAAGTACAAACACTGTTTAGAGGTGAAAGTGTACCCAGTTTGTTTTAGGCATTGTACAGAGTTTGGTGTTAGCAGAATGGATAAAAGAGGAGGAGGTGGTAGGAAATGATGCCAAGAATTAAGAGAGTGAATGGGCAGATCTTGTAAGCCATTTTAAGAATTTGACTTTCTCTAGTTTGAGTGAAATAGGAGGCTATTAGACATTCTGAAAAGAAACCTAACATGGTCTAATTTATGTTTTTCAAATGTTCACTTTTGTTTCTTGTAGAAACTAAAGAGAGTAAGGGTGGAAGCAGAGAATCCAGTGTAATATTCTAGGCAAATGATGGTTAGGACTCAGACTGTGGTGGTAGTATTAAAACAGTGAGAAGTGGTAAAGGATTCCAGATAGATGATGAAGGAGGGTCTTAAGATTTGCTGAAGGTCAAATTCTGGTCATGAAAAGAAGGGAGTTGTGGATATCTCCAAGATTTTTGAACTGCAACTGGTAGGAAACAAATAACAGCTGAGATGGGGGAATACTGTAGGAGGAACAGAAATAGGGGGGACCTCAGGTGCTCTTATAGGAGATATCTAGTAGAAACTTGAAATTCATTTCATTGAAACTGAAATTGAAATTTCATTGAAATTTTTAAAAAATCCAAATAAAAATCTGGCAGTCATCAGCATATAAGTAGTATATAAAGAGAAGAGATCCAACCACTCCAGACAGCATCACCCCTGCTTCTTGTTGGTTTTGGCCAATGGGAGTCACTTGCAGGAGAGCAGAGAGGAGAAAAGCAAGGTCATGGGTTTGGGGAGGTCCCCCAGCTCATGTCCATGTCAGGCAGCCCCTCTGCTATCCTAAAAGGTTTTACCAGGCTCTGGTCACTGCTCCTTCCCTGACCCTTTAGGAATGATGGTCTGACAACTGCTTCTCACTATTACCAGTCCTGAGTGCTTTACCACCTCTCATCAGTTCCCTTGATCCTGTCCACTCCATTTAACTCCCTTCTATTACTGCTTCAGAGTATTTCATCTGTTTTCTGCCAGGACCCTAATGATATAATGGTAGCTCTAGTAAAAATAGATTGCAGTAATAGCACTTAAACCCTGATGTCTAATCTATTGTCAATTAGTGATTATTGATAATTATAATTTCTATAGAGTCATTAAAATTATTTTTATTGTAATTTTATTTGCTCTATTTATTCTATCTTGCAATCAAATGGATTAAAAGCATATTATAAAGAAAAAAACAGCTGTGGCTTGTCCTTAGAAAAGTCATGTTACTTTTCTAAACTTCAGTTTCTAGATGAGTTAAGTAGACATGATAACTACTGCCACTGCTTCTAGAAGTCCTTAAATAATGAGTTTGTGCCTCCTTCAGGGTCTTGGAATAAAGTTGTTAGAGGAAAACAAAGGCTGATTGCTAACTGCTAAATAACTCTACTGGTATGTAAAACCCACAAATGCTAGCTAGAATTAGAAGAGAGGGATAGGGATGGGGGAAGGCTATCAGTACCTTCAAGGACAAAACGCATGTCATTTCAAGATGTGTTCAGTAATATTTTGTTTATCAGAATAGATTCTTTTGGTAAAGCCACATGACTAAAGAAGAAAACAATCTAAAGACTTTGGAATGACAGTCTAAATATTGATGGTTACCAGCATGTTTCCTCTAGGTCTCCTTGCTGAATGCTACATCCAGGAATGACACACAGTCACGCAGCCCTGGAGTTTGGCTGCTGAGCACCTCTGCATTTCTTGCCTTCAGCACCCAGAGTATAATTCTTAAATCTACAAACTGTCTCGTGCAGCATTTTCCCCCTCCTCCTCAAATAATATCCAGTTACTGAGTGCTGTGCTGGGAGAACCTGGGGAAATGCTAGAAGGAAACACAGCTGAGAGCCACTGTGGTTTGACAGTTCTCCAGCTACTTTGAAAATATTTTGGCAAAAACAGGATTTTAAGTAAAACTGTTTCCTTTGGTAACATACCCAAAACTGCAGGTTTTACATTTTCAGTTCTATGATTTGAGCCAAAAAGGGGAAAAGAAAAGAAAGAGAAAAAAGGGGGAAAAGTTTTTCTAGAGGATGGAAGATAGAATCTAAGGAAAAGAGGGAACATTTTGCATGCAATGCAGGAATGAGGGCAAGGAGGAAACATATGGAGACATATTTAACATTCTCTCTTTCTTTTCTCTACTGAGGAATTTTCCCCTGTCAAAACACAGTGTTCTCTTTTGCCCTCAGATGACCTGAAAGGGATTCTCTGGGGATGACCACGCTAAGATTTGTATTACTGCTTATTGTAGGGTGATGTATGGTCAGTTGGGGAAGATAAAACCACATGTGGCCATCCCACACTATGGCAGACATGGGAGGGGATGAAATGGAATGATTTTTCATCTGCCCCCTCTAGTTGGTTTTTAGAGGATATGCTTATCTTTTCTCACTTAATTTTCTCCCCGGTCAAAACCACACATGAAATCCCTCACTACTTGAAAATATCCTATCTCACAGGTTTGTAAATGCTATTTTCTCTACCTAGAATGCTCTACCCCCAACCTCCAGCACTCTTTTTCAGAGAATACCCCCTTTACTCTCCAGATGATGTTAGCTTCTGGTGTTCTCTTTGTGGCTGTCTGTTTACATATTCTGCAATCATCTGTACATTATATGAGGGCTTGTCCATCATCATATGCCCGGGCTAGCGTACTGTGGATGTTTAATTTAAAAGCTATCAACTGGTTGTCTGAACTTATCTACATTTACCTTCCATTTCTTACTGTACTCCTTTCCTAAAAACCTACTCCTCCTCTGTGTTTATTTACCCTTGTATTTCTCTTTCTCTTTTTTCCCCTAATATGCTTTTTCCCCCTCCATAGTTTAGGGCCCAGTAAACCATGGAAAGTAGAAAATATACCCTAAACTATAGATTATTAATGCTAGAAGGTGCTTTACAGATTATTTAACTCAGTGCCTCCAGTTGTATGATTGTGCTCAGTTGTTCAAGGTCACACAGCTAGTTGGGAACAGAGTTGAGATTAGAATCTTGTCATCTTGACTATATTTAGTCTTCCTTTCATTATTGTCATTCTCTATGAAGTATTAGAGGGGATGCAGGACCCCGGAAATACCAGTTATTTCTCTACAACACAAGTTTCCTATCATCCAACCAATAGGTCTTATTAGACAGAAAAAAATGCTTCCTAGATCTTCTTAAATATTTGCTGTTTTAAGAATAAAACTTAGAGTCCAACTCTGTTTTCAACTATCCTCAAATTCGAGAAGATCCATCAATCTTGGAGTGCTAAGGAGAAGAGTCAAGTTCGATGTTCAGTCCCTAAGGTAAATGCTTATGTGAAAATGGACCAAAGGTCTAAGACACTGTTTTTTTTTTTTTAAAGATTTTATTTATTTATTTGAGACAGAGAGAATGAGAGAGAGCACATGAGAGGGGGGAGGGTCAGAGGGAGAAGCAGGCTCCCTGCCGAGCAGGGAGCCCCATGCAGGACTTGATCCAGGGACTCCAGGATCATGACCTGAGCCGAAAGCAGTCGCTTAACCAACTGAGCCACCCAGGCGCCCGGTCTAAGACACTGTTAAAAAAAAAAGAGAGAGAGATGGTGGTCTTCATCAATAATGAGGATAAAAAATAGCTAACTGACACTTATTACTATGTATCTGACACTGTTCTAGGAACCTGTCCTAAATGACATATATTTATTCATTTATTCGCCCAACAACACTATGAGTTAAGTACTATTATCTCCACTTTATAGATGAGGAATCTGTGGCATAAAAATATGGAAAAACATATTAACCAGCTTTAGCTAGTTAAATGGAAAGCTGAGATTTGAACCTGAACAGCATACTGCAAAGCTAGCAGTCTGTGGAACACCTCGGATAAAGCTGCTAGCCCAAACACAAAGAGTTAAGATTTTTTTCTACATACCAAATGTTTAACAACCTCTATGAAAGATCTCACTCAACGTAACCGAATTCTACAGGTCCTGAGATAATTTAGTCAAAACTTCGGGAATGGCGAGTCCTTTCATAATTGTGTGTCTAATTTGCTGGTGTGTTCCTGAGCTAATTCTAAGAGTTTTATTTCGTCTGTCTTTCCTCTTCCAATAATTTTCACTTATTACCAGTTCATTTAGTTCAGAAAATAATACTTGAGTGATATCCTTTCTCACAAGCTGAAGAACCTATCAAGGACATGGTCTTAACAGAAGTGAAGGGCAAGAGGCTCCTCAGAAAGGGTTTTGTTTCTGCTTCACCATGGCATTTAGAATAAAATCTGTGCTATATAGCCTTGTACAATCAGGGCCTTGCCCATTGCTTACCATGGTCTCCAGCCATACTCTCTGTTGATCCCTGTGCTCCAGCCACTGAGATCCTTCAGCCCCTTGAACCCACCAACTTCATCCTACTCCAGAGCCTGTGTTCTCTTGTTCTTTCTTCTACTTAAGACACCTTTCCCATCTATCTTCCCATGACTGGATCCCTGCTGTCATTCAGGTCTTGGTTCAGCCATCACTCCTCAGGAAACTCTTATCTGTCTACCCTCTTTGTTCCATTCAGCATGACTGTAATGATTTCAGGCTTGCAAAAAATATTAAAGCACTAGTAATCCCTAAGCAACAATAGCAACAGCAACAACAAAGAAAAGAACATTCAATAGATCTCCCACACAGCTTGCCTCAGTAATATTATTTCCTCATATACCTGACAAGGTAAATTATTTATTGATTAAAAGTGGACAAATAAGGGATGACTGGGTGGCTCAGTTGTTAAGCATCTGCCTTCGGCTCAGGTCATGATCCCAGGGTCCTGGGATCGAGCCCCGCATCAGGCTGCCTGCTCCGCGGGAAGCCTGCTTCTCCCTCTCCCACTCCCCCTGCTTGTGTTCCCTTTCTCGCTGTCTCTCTCTCTGTCAAATAAATAAATAAAATCTTTAAAAAAAAAAGTGGACAAATAAGATTATAGAACATCAGCCAAAAACAAATTTGATGATAGTGTAATTAATGTAGGGAATTCTATCTGATGTACTTGATTAATAAGGCCAGTTGTTTATTTAGGCCACCATTGTTTCAGATAATAAAATCAAAAAGTAAAATAACATGAAAGATGTATTTTTTCCCTATTCACTGAATGCTATGGTCTGAATGCCTGTGTCCCTCCCAAATTCATATGGTGAAATCCTAACTCCTTAAGATGATGATATTAGGAGGTTGGGATTTGGGAGATGCTTAGATCATGAGTATGGAGCCCTCATGAATAAGATTAGTGCCTTAGAAAAGAGGTTCTAGAGAGATCTCTTCCCTTCCACCATGTTAGGACACAGCAAAAAGATGCCAACTATGAACCAGGAAGAGGACCTTCACCCAACCATTCCAATACTTTGATCTTGGACTTACCAGCCCCCAGAACTGTGAAAAATAAATGTCTATTGTTTATAAACCACCCAGTAAGTGGTATTTTATTATAACAGCCCAAACAGGCTAAGAAACTGAAAAAGGAGAAATGTATTTGGCTCTTTAAGAGAAATATCAGATAGCGGAGAAACAAGAAACAAGAGTAGGAGTAGGGATGAGGAGTGGGGATGAGGAAGACCATCTCCTTTTTAACCTAGTGCAGAGTTTAATCTGGAGATCATTTCTATTAATCCTGACTGCCATAGAACAATCACAGTCTAAGCATCAGTATTAAGGAGTATACATCCAGCTTAAGCCAATTAGCCAATTATCAATTTCTGACCATGCAGTCAAAAGCCACAAATGATGTAGGATGTGGTTGCATTTTCTTTGATGTAGTGAAATTTTTAATGATGATATTTCATGAGATAGCTTTATCTAAATTCCACCTGTTCCTCCTGTAAACCTTGTTCTGCAAAACTCAGAATTACTATTTATCAAGCAGGTTTTGCTATAAATTTCAGAAAGTAAATTGATATAGCTATAATTTTTAGGGAGCAAAAGGTATATTAAACTATTAAGTATTTTCACTTTTAAATATGGAATAAAATATGTATTAGATTTATTCAAAGAGGACCTTGCTGACAGTTAACAAATTTAGCAAGATTTGAAACTCATATTTCAGGACACTCATTAATCAACCTGGAGACTATATTCTGCCCTAGACACTGTATTCAGATTGACTTTTTAAATTAGTTGCACAGTGTGAGAGACTTTTCTAAGATCCAATCACAAAGCAGCCTGGGATATATAAAAACCAGCTTAGGTGATCTTGTTTTATGGCAGGATTTCTCAACCTCAGCACTACTACATTTGAGGTTGATAATTCTTTGTTGTGGGGGACTCTCTGGGTGCATTGTTGAATGTTTAACAACATCCCTGGCCTCTACCCACTAGTTGCTAGAGCCCTTTGCCAGTTGTGACAAACAAAAACTTTTCCAGACATTGCCAAATATTCTCTGGGGGAAAATTTGCACCCTGTTTATAGAGTAGGTAAAGAAGCTTTCCAGATATCCAGGATTTAGGACCACAACCCTGCTCACCTCGGAAAACTGTACCTAAGAACCTGGCCTCTTTACTGCTTCTAAAAACAGACTTGTGTCCACTCACTTGGTTTGTTGAAGCTCAGCAGTGGTAAGCATATAATATACATATACCATATAAAGTTTAATTTGTATCAGGTCTTTGGAGAGCATATATGTCCTGATTTTGGCTCCATTTGGTGCTTTGTTACCTTTGTTTATTTCATTCTAAATTCCTTGTCAAAGTGTTTCTAGAAGGCTGAGAACGTGGTTTACTCTAACATTTTGCAAAGTTAAAACTACTTTAAAGTTATTTGTAATTCGATGACAGAGATCTCACCATCAAGTTATCTAAGGCATATTTTTAAGGCTCAGTAAAGTTGAAGTCCTTTAGCCAGTCTTACTGTTTTCAGTGTTTCAACCCTTCTAATCCAACTGTGTGTTCAGAACATACAAGGACAAAAAATAGCTAAATGATCATTTTCTAAGCACCTCACATTACCCAAAATTTATTCATTTTTAAAAATGATTGGAAGCACAATAAGGCTACTCTCAAAATATAGTGATAATCTCAGAATAAATTTATTGATTTATCAGGGATAATCATGAGACTGAGATATCATGAGACTCTGTTCATTTATGAGTGTGTCAAAAATTTCTTCTTTACATTTATATATTTATCTTTGAAAGTATGTTCTACAGGGTATCAATCCTCTCATTCCTTAGGGATTCCAAACATGGCCCCATCAGACCATCTGCCAGTCTTGGTCACCACAAATAATTAACCCCACCATGAAGTATTTAAAATATGTAAAGGTTAAAATATCATAAAAATGAGACCATATGTCCAAACATACCACGTGTGCTTTGGCAAGGGAAATGTACGTGTTAAGACAAATCTTAACAAGCCTGCCAGGGAACTAGATCAAAACCAGGACAAAAAGATTCTTTTCATATAAGCTAGATATTTCCCTAGCACTTACCCTGAGGTTAGCCAAGATGAAGAAAACCAATATACCCATATATCTGCCTGGCAAAGCTATCTTCCTTAATGGCTGAGAAGATAAAAGGCCTAGAACATCGTGTTTGGGAGATGAACTGCCCTGGTCCAAATCCTGGCTCCACAATTAATTCTGTCAACATCTTACTATGTTGGCAAAATACTGAACATCTCTGAGTCTCAATTTCCTCATCTATAAAATGGAAATGATTATATCTTTCTTCTGGAATGTTTCAAGGATTAAATAATACAAACTGAAAGTATTTAAAATTTTTCCTGTCATACAATGAAGGCTGCTATTCTTTATTAAGAAAACAAATGTACATCCAGTCTCCTCAGGACTGCTAACATTTTGGTGTTCACTCTTACTTATTTTAGATAATGCTCCAAGGAAACACTGGGTCTATAAAGATGCATCCAGTTTGGGGGCACCTGCGTGACTCAGTTAGTTAAGCATCCCAACTCTTGATTTTGGCTCAGGTCATGATCTCGGGGTTGTGAGAGCAAGCCCCGAGTCAGGCTCATGTACTAGGCATGGATCATTTTGGGATTCTCTCTCTCTCACTCTGCCCCTCCCCACCTTTCTCTCTAAAAGGACAAAATAAATAAATATATATATATATATATCCAGTTTTGCTAGGTGGTTCTACCACCAAAGCCAGATTGAGGAAGAGTATATCTTATCAGAATCTAGTAGTGCACAAGCCTTTGCATTCCCAGAGTGGGCCATCTGCACTGGTAAGGGGTTTATCTCACTGATGGGAAATAGCGAAGAGTCTTCTTGAAGATCACCAGAAAAAATAGTAAAAAATGGGGATGTTGGATAGACTTCAACCCATGCATTATACATATTCAATTAGTGAGAACAGCCCATACCCTGCTTATACAGGTTGAATGAGTAAACTGTGAAATTGTCGATAACCAGTAGTTGGGCTTGTCCATGTCATACTCACCATCCTATAGAACTGATTATTTAATGTTAATTACACCACTATGTGTCAAATTGTTAAATTAAAAATTGTTAAAATAAAAAATTTTAAATTGTTAAAATAAAACTTCACTCATTAGATAGCTAAGTAAATGAGAATTAGTTCATATAACCCTCAAGGGGCAAAATGTAGTTTCCCATGTTTTTAAGGCCTTTTAGAACTTAAAGAAAATAATGAAATATTCTAAACATACAAAAATCTATAAAGAATAATAAAGCAAACTTTTACTGGGACTATAGGGCTTCAGGAGTCCCAGCATTAATCTGAGGTCTCAGTTCTTACTTGCTAGATCGCCTCCCCACCTTTAATACCCAAGGCTCTGGGCATAGAGATTGTCAAATGCCTAGAGCAGCTAAAGATTTGGTTGTCAGTTTCCCACTCTACTTTCTCTGTGAGTTTCAATAAGCTATAAATTTAAAGAGACATGTAAAATATTTCATTCAGCACTCTACATGTTTTTAGTGGGAAATTTTTTTCAGGATATCTAGCCCTTTCATTATTTTTTATCAGAATGTGTTCACTATCATGAGTTTGAAATTTTTTTAAATTTCATTTTATTTATAGATTTGTGTTTGTAAGATATGAATTGTTAAGATATTGTTAAGATATGAATGACAATAAAGACAAAATGAGCATGAACAGAATTGGTATGCTATAAAAATTATTGTAAGGACACACAGTTTTCCATGATAGAGAATAATTTTTATATTTGAATTTCTTTTCAGTAGTTCCAAAATAATAACTAAAAGAAAATCAGTCATTTTGTTGTTATTCAGTGAATGTGAACTCTAAACCCAAACTATCCTATCCCTTTCCAAAGGTCTTCTAGAATATTTTCCCAACTTATAAAGTCCCCATTGTAGTGTAAATTGTCCTTAGAGAATGGAATGTGAGTGCTAGCAAATCTGCTTAGCTGTTTCCTGCTCACCTAAAATCTGTTAATGAGGAAATTCAATCTCTCTGTCTCTCTCTTTCTCTCTCTCTTTCTGTGTGTGTGTGTGTTATCAAACCTCAGAATTCCAATACTTTTCTTACCCCAGTGTAATGATTGTGCAGTAAACAAGTGCTGAATTTGTAGTTTTAGCTACCCAGGGTTCTGATGAGCCCTGGGGTATCATCAGGTGATAAATCTTGCATCGGTAACTATCTTCCATAAGTACACTGACTTATATTCCTCTGAGTGTTCTTCTGACCAACTAAAGCCTGATACTTCCTGCCAAATTTCTCCCTGGAGGACCTGAACCCCAGTTCTAACACCATTGGTGGTCCCATTCAGACCTGTCTTGGCCCGTCTATGTGGGAAGGGGAGGAAGGAAGGTGTTCCATCCAGTTTTAAGATGAGGAAACTGAGCCTCATAGAAGTTAATTTTTATGAATTTAAATAATAAACAGTGGAACCAAACTGACTCTAGAGCTCAAAATATTTCACTATACTGCATTGCAAATATAAAAATACAGTTTTGTAAAAAGCTGGCAGTCAGTAGTGCAGTAACTGATTTTAGGGGTGTTTTAAGTGGTTGGGGTTATGCTGGCTGCTTGTGGGAAGCCTAATTTGTTTGGAACAGGGCCTGGCACATAGTAACTGTTATATAAGTGTTTGCCATTTGCCATTGCCACAAGCATGGACTCTGAGCAGCTTAGATGTCACAAGTACGTCATAACTATCATGTGTACACTGCTCTTTCCTGGATCAAGACTGAAGAAGGAGAAAATTCCCTTAAAGTATAAGCAATTTTAAGCGAGTGAAAATTTCCACAAACTGGAATACTGTTTCTATAATGCTCAGTAAAGTCACAATAATGTCAAGAAAGGAAACTATGTAAACATCTGTATAAAGCAAAATTAGATCTTTGTAGTACTCATTAACTTTGTTGTTGATCTTTTAGCTCTTGATACAGGCTTCTTTATCTCTCCATACATAAAAATACCAAGTTACGAGAAGTTTGTGATTTCAGACTAAGACCTATTGATTGAATCTACATCATTTGGATAAAGGCTTGACAAAATTGAACCTCTAAAATGTCTATTAAGAAGGAATCTTCTTAGGAAAATAATAATATAAACAATGTTAAAGGAAAATTATTTAAATTATTCAAGGTAATTTTAAGTATCTTAAACTTTTCCAGTAACAACACAATGATAATATATAACCATGAGATCTGTTTCTTGAACCAAATCCACAATAATTTCTACTGGGTAATTCTTCCTATTAACCTGACAATCTTCTTCCAATTTTTATGTTATTAAGATCCCAGAGGCTGCTAACTCCCAAATATTTTTTGCAACCCAACCTAAGATTTTTTTTAATAGAATTTAAATTCTCTCTTTTATTAAGCCATGTTCTTAAATCCAACTTAACTAGTAATAAAGATGACTTTTGATCAAAAAAAAATTTTTAGTAAATAAATAAATTCTCTCTCCTACTATCTCTACTTTCTTTCTCTTTCTGATGTAATGATCTTACAGTGATCATTACAGATTTTTAAATATTTTAAGACCCACAATCTCAGAATGTATCATAGAAACTTGTATTTTTAAAAATTTTAGTTACAGTATTTATAAAATTGGTGAATAAGTTAATATTTATTTTGATTCTATGATGTGCTTATAAATTACTTCATGTTTAGGAAATTCATGTTATTAAAGTCTTAGAAAATTAGATGGCTATTTTCTTGGCAGTACTGAATTTGAATGTTTGTGAATAAATCTTTTGTACAAATGAGAATTTCAAATGACCCTGTTTAAAAAATATATATGGATATAGATATATAAATACACACACACACACATACAGTTTATAAATCACCTGGCAGGTATTATGATTATAGAAACTATTATTTCAAAGATCAGTATTCAAAGAAGGTACAATTGAATTGAGAATGACAAATTAGGCCCAACTAGAACAAATAGTTGGGGAGACTGATCCAAAGTAATCCTCTTGAAGAAATTTAGACTGTGTAAGGGTGCTGAAAGAACCTCAGAATCTTCGGTTACTCAAGTTTTATTTTACCTTCATCACCCCTGGTGTATTGTTGTACCCTTGCCGCAACAAATTATAACACATTTAGTGGCTTAAAAATGACACAAATTTATTATATGCAGGCCTGGAAGAAGTCTAAAATGGGTCAGCAGGGCTGTGTTCCTTCTGGAGGTTCTGGGGAAGAATCTGTTTCCTTGCCTTTTCCAGTTTCTAGAGGCTGCCCACATTCTTTGACTCATGGCTTCATATTATTCCAGTTCTGCTTCCATCATTACATCTTTTTCTCTGACTATGACTCTCCAGTTGCCCTCTTATAAGGACCTTATGGTTACATTGGACCCACCTGATAGTACAAGATAATCTCCCATCTTAAAACCCTAAATTTAATCACATCTGCAAAGTCCCCTTTGCTATGTAAGGTAGCATATCAGGTTCTGGGCATCTTTGGGAGGTATAGGCATCTTTGGGAGGACATTATTAGCCTATCATACCTGATACCACTTCTTGCAAAAGAGTGCCAAACTGTAGAACTCAGTGCTACTCAGGAATCAGTGACTTGATATATTATCTCAAACTTGTCTGGAGAGGTCCATGGCCCTAAAAGGGACACTATCAATCTCAATGTGGGATTCTTGTGGGGCAGAACTTAGGACCTGGTGTGTGCAATCCATTTTTTCCCTATGGCTTTGGGCAGATGAGCACTTGTTAGAATCCCCACAAATGCTGAGAAGATGTCAGTGGTGATTGCAGAAGTTTCTCTCCAGGCAGCACAAACATATCCGGCTCTAGGGACGCAGTTGCTCAAAGTCCTTTGGATAGGACATGCTGGCCAGCGTTCTTATCTATATTAACAGATCTCCAAGATCTAGAAACATGAGAGAGACAGAGGCAGATTCCATGCTGCTGATAACCAATATTCCCACTATTCTGAAAGCTATGCAACTAGTGCGCTAACAAGACAAGTGAGCATATTCTGTGAGTCCTGACATGCAGAATGCTAGAGACATTTCTGGAAATCACCTGGCCCACCACTTGCAAAGCATCCCATAGATTAGCAATAGGAAGAATCCCTTACTACCTTTAGTGTAAAGGAAAATGGATCTTGGACCACCCAGTAGAAGTTGGAACCGCTGAGAGTATATCATGGGAAAGCTGGAACTATGAAGGAAACACCACTGTTACAGGAAAATCCACTGAGGCAGTGAGTGGGGCAGGGGAGGAGGACTACCCTGGCTTCTCCCTTCATATCTTCTAATCTACCACCATAGCCTGACATTAGCCCAACTCAACAGGAAGCTAGTTGCCAATGGAAGCCTGAAAAACAAAACAAAACAAAAATACTGCTTGCCAGAATACCCATGCTCTTCTACCTCTCCCCAGTACAGGAAGCAGGGAAAGGGCAAGCAAAGATCAACACAATAGCCAACTAACTTTGGGAAATATTGGGCTAGACAAAGAACAACTGATTTCTTAACTATAGGATTTTCCAAGTGCGCTATGATTTTCCAAGGAAAGGATATAGTATGTAGTTGAAAATGGAACTCTTTAATGCCATGTTCTGTGCATAGGTGGTCTTAATCTCTTTATTCAAGGACTATCCTTTGAGAAACTCTATCTTCAGCTACACTAACCCAGGAAAGTAGGACTGATCTTGTGGAAATTGCTCTGAATTGGCTGCAAGAGTAAATTGTCTCTTAATAGACACCTACTCTCTTCTTGGGGGAGGCAGTGAAGTCCAAGTATAAAAAGAGATAAGAAAATCCCTGTGGCTTTTTCTCTGCTTCCCATAGGGGCCATATTAGAATTTGCTTTTTACTACTATTTCTTGCATCCAAGACTCTGGCACTCTGGACTTTGAAGACTCAGACTAGAAATTGAACAGCCAAGAAAAACGAACCCTCTTCCAGGGCACCTTTTGGGGGAAATCTAGCTTCTTATGAGCCCTTTACATTTGTGTTCAGCTAATACAATCCAGGATGTTTTGCCAAGACTGGTCCACCTGCCAGAAATTCAGTAGGCTGGTGAAGGCCAGACATTCTCAAGTAGTAGAAGAGGTAATGAAAATAAAAGGGCATGCAAAAACTGATGTTTCTCTGCATGCTTCTCTTACCATAGACACTTAAAAAAACAAAAACAAAAATAAAAAGTAATTACTGAAAGCTATCACAGCATGATGTGATAATTAAGTTTTTTTTAATAGACCTCTTTATTTCTAGAGAACTGTTGATTTTTAATAGAAATGTTACTATTTGAATCCAGTTGAGGATTTTTGTCCACTTATACATCCAAAACTAAGGCTGTGTCAAATAGCAGTTACTATATGTCAGACACAAAGAAATTATAAGAAGAAACACAAAGTTTAAGGGAACTCTGAGCTTTATCAGAGCTCCTTAGTTGAAGAATTCATGTGCTGAAAATATTACAAAAGAGTTTTAAACTTGGCATCAAGACAGATTTCATCCTGGTCCCCCATGTAGTAGCTATGCAATCTGGGCTGGTCACTGATTATTTCTGATCTCCAATTCTCTCATTTCAGAATTGAAGGTGAAAATGAATGTCCTATATTCCTTAGGTCATCATTGGGAGACAAAATGAGATCATGTCTAGGATAATATTTCTAAATTATCAACTGCTTTTCTGGAGAAGAGGATGACCAAAGAAGGATGCACACTTTCTTTGGAATTATGCCAGTGGCCTTAACATGCTAAGATACCTAAAAAATGAAATCAGCCTTCTTCCTTTTCCTCAGAGAGTTAAGCTTTCTATAAGTAACTCATAAAATTAGTGCTTCACTGAAAAGAAAATCTGATTTAAGGAATATCAGCATTGAGAAACCCCTTGGAGGCCAGGGATGTTTTCTCTTTCACTTTACAATACTGTGAACAATATTCATGTGGTTTTGGAAATTACTCCACTATGTCACATCTTAGACTGCAGGTTTTTTCTTCTGATTTTCCTAGAAATTTACCTTCACCACATCCCTGCTATGAATTATTCTCTTATGCCTAAGCCACAGTCTTGATAGTAACCAATTGTTATTCCTTCACATATAATCCTCTAAGCCCTCCGAGTACCAGCATTTCATTAAACAGATCTCCTCTGGTCTTAGAAACATGACAATGGGTCACACCATAAAGATGGAATTTTTCCACATCTGAATCATGTAATAACATCAGAATTAACTTCAGAAATCATCTTCTGTAATGGTTTGTGAGATTTTTTTTATTAGCACAAAACTTCTGTAAAATTAAATCTTGGGTAGAGTGCAATATATAAAATAGATATGACCAAAACTGCCTTGAATAAAGGGGCGGGAGGAGAAAAGATGGGCAGAGCTCTAACGTATTACTCAGTCTCTGTTTCATTGCAGCTGCTAAGGTTCCATTAAACCATTTGAAAATCACTCTGTATAGTCCAATCTCTCCTTCCCTCCAGAGCTTTAGTCTCTTCTACAATAACCACCAATCGGTTGTTCAACCTTTCAGCATTTCCAGTGATGTCCATCCTCCCAAGGAAGGCCATCCTATTTTTAGACAGCTGTGTTTTTTAGAAAGCTCATTCTTATGTTTTGTTGGTTTCCTTACAACTTCTGTTTGTTGAACCTAGAACAAAACTAGATTGTGCTGTATTCCATGTATCTGAGTCAATGATCATATTTCTCTGAAAACATTTTTTTTACAAACTAAATATCCTGACTTTTTTCAACTTTCTCATAATGTGAGAATATGTGGTCCTAATTTCTGTTCAAATCACTTTCCTTGGGTTTCCTTTAGTTTGTCAATGTCAGTTTTAATTTGTGTCCCCAGAACTATGTACAGTAATTCCTATCTTCTTTGCAACCATCAACTCTCTCATTTTGAACATTTTACTTCTGTTAATATGGCCTACATTTGATTTGGAGGAGACTCATGGAGCATGTACAGTAATTCCTATCTTCTTTGCAACCATCAACTCTCTCATTTTGAACATTTTACTTCTGTTAATATGGCCTACATTTGATTTGGAGGAGACTCATGGAGCTTAGTCAACTAAATCATTCCTGATATCATTCCTGATTATGCTACTGCAGAACAGTATCTCTCATATCTTAAACTTGAAAAATGTTTTCATGGCTTCGTGTGGTCATTTTCCTTTGCTGTGGCTTATGAAGCCAACTACATGGTTCTGTTAGAAAGATTTCCATGTTCTTATCATTTAGAGGATTGACTTTGTAGGATTTGGTAAATCAACAACTGTATATTGTTCACATTTTGTTCTGCAATCACAGAGACACACCATCTTCTTAATTTTCTGTAGATCTTTATTGATATAAATTCTGTTGCAAAAAAAGGTGGTCATTATTTTAGATCCAAACTATGTAATCATGGCTACCCATTTATATGTGACTTAAAGAACTTTTCTACTATAGAATTTTTGAGGTGTGAAGAGGGCTGACTATAAGCCTGAAAGGATAGGAAACCTGCTAAGTTGATTATATTGTTCTCCAATGGTCCTGAGTCTATAATTTCAAAAATCTAGCCCCAAACCAAGGGTTTTAGATGAATTTTTAAGCAGCAGAAGATCAGTCTGAATTTTCATTTTTCCTAGGAATTTTTTCAACTTTGTGGGTTCCAGCCAGATACTTTGCCTTCCTTGAATGTATTTTCATGTGGTTTTATAATATTTATTCAACATTATTTTCCATTAGTTCTCTATTTTTAATTGTTGGTAACCATTTCAGTGTGTAGCTATTACATGGTGCAGAACTGATTTATCCACGTTAATGTCTGAGGAGACCATGACCCATTTTATTTGCTGCAAGGTCAGCCCCAGTATTCATGGCAGGTTTTCTGAATATTTCTGATGAAGTCTTTAAGCACATGTAATTCTGAAAACACATTCCCATTTAGTAAGACTTATACAGGATGGTAAACCCAACATGGCAAAAGGTTTCTAAAAAATTCCATAAACATTAAGCATATTTATGTCATAGCATTAAGTTTGGTCAATTTGAAACTTACTGTATTGTAGTATAAGAGGCATTTTGTTTGCTTGTGTTTACTTTCCCAGGAGTAAATGCGTTTTGGTTAACCACAATGGCAAACTTAGTCAAGACATTTATGTCAACAAATCCTACTGCTTAACAAAGTCACATTCTTAGTTTCTAGGACAGCAGACTGGATTCTAAGTAATAAGGTGTTTATAAGGCATGCTGTAAATCTGGGACTATAAACATGTCTACTTTTCTGTTAAACCTGCTGCTGTGCATGAGGTACAATAAGCTCTTTTTTCAGTTTTATGGTGGCCAGTATGTTGGCTTGCCAATCCTGATTGCTGTTGATTCTGCTGTTCCCAAAGCCTCCTGCCAAGCTCTTGACCCAAGTCACGCTCCCTGGTGATGTCATAATGCTGCTAAGAATTTGCTCATTCACTGTTCCTGCAGGGATGCCCCAAGAGTCACATACCTTTTCTATTAGTCACACACTAGTTAGAGAATAACATCATGAAAAAAGCAGGGCCTCTCCTTCCCCTGATTTCAAAGGTATCACATTTTTAAGTCTTTCATAATGAGCCTATAGATGGATATAGTAAGATGACTATTACCTTTACAGAAATTATTTTTAACATGACTTTTTCTCGAGTTAACAGTACTACTTTTGTTGTTTTGACAAGAAACAAGATTTTCTCTGCATTTATAAACAAAATTTATTTCGATTCAACACATATTCATGAAACAGAGTGCCTGGTATTTGAGGTTATCATCACAGTTACGATGCCAAATATCTGTAGGAAAAGAGGAGAAACTGGTAGTAGATCTGGATATTTCAATTACATGTCAAATATATCTATTTGGAAAAATCTGATCAATTAAGTTCTTCACTTTTCACCCAAATATTATTGTATAGACATACCTTGCATCTTCCCTTACTTTACACTTGATTCCCTCACCCAAAGTGCTCATAGATTAATGTTCCAGAGATCCTGTTAGACCAAATATTAAAAACAAAAACAATCGCTCAACAAAAAAATTTCTTAAAATACGCTGGTTTTGAGCTCAGTCCCAAACAAATAGCTCTTGTAATTATACACTTTTTATTTCTCAGATGAACACTACCAAGATAACATCAGTGTTTTAACCAGGCATGAACAATGACCCAATTACCAGTGACTAAAAACCACAAGTTAAGTTCTCATAGACTATGAGACTTGGAGCTTATCCTCTACCTTTGATAGGTCAGAATGTTTCCTCTGACACTTCATTTAATAAAAGAGTTTTTTAGTAGATTTTCTTCTGCTACCTTCAGGAAGAAACTCCATCAGTAACCAAACTCTTTAACCAAAGAGTTAGAAGCTATTTCTAGAAAGTTCCTTGAGTTACTTCATCCACAATTCTACCTACATATTCAACATTCAATTTGACAACATGAATTAAGCAAAAATCATTTTCTTAAACAGTTTTTCAAATTTCAGTGATATATAGACACTTTGCAAAAGAAAAATTTCTTGTGGATCCCACAACATTAAATTATTTTTACCATGATGTATAAATGCTCCCGTGAAATGGCACAGAGCTGCAGATTGGATACAAAGACAGGACCTATCCATATGCTGTCTACAAGAGACCCATTTTCAACCTAAAAGACACCTCCAGACTGAAAGTGAGGGGATAGAGAACCATTTTTCATGCCAATGGACCTCAAAAGAAAGCTGGGGTAGCAATTCTTGTATCAGATAAATTAGAATTTAAACCAAAGACTGTAATAACAGATCCAGAGGGACACTGCATCATTCTTAAAGGGTCTATCCAACAAGAAGATCTAAAAATTGTAAATATCTATGTCCCCAACATGGGAGCAGTCAACTGCATAAACCAGCTGTTAACCAAAATAAAGAATCAGATAGACAATAATACATTAATAGTAGGAGATTTTAACACTCCACTCTCAGCACTGGACAGATCATCTAAACAGAAGATCAACAAAAAATAAGAGCTTTGAATGACACATTGGACCAGATGGACTTTGTAGATATATACAGAACATTCTACCCTAAAACAACTGAATACTCATTCTTCTCGAATGCACGAGGAACTTTCTTCAAAATAGACCACATACTGGGTCACAAATCAGGTCTCAACTGATACCAAAAGATTGAGATTATTCCCTGCATGATACCACAATGCCCTGAAACTGGAACTCAATCACAAGAAAAAATTTGGAAGGAATTTAAACACTTGGAAGTTAAAGAGAATCCTGCTAAAGAATGAATGGGTCAACCAGGAAATTAAGAAGAACTTAAACAATTCATGGAAACCAATGAGAATAAAAACACGTCGGTCCAAAACCTACGGGATACTGCAAAAGCGGTCCTAAGGGAGAAATACATAGCCATCCAAGCCTCTCTCCAAAATCAGAAAAATCCTAAATGCACAAGCTAACCCTACACCTAAAGGAGCTGGAGAAAGAACAGTAAATAAAACCTAAACCAAGCAGAAAAAGAGAAATAATAATGATTAGAGCAGAGATCAATGAAATACAAACCAGAAAAACAGTAGAACAGATCAACAAAACTAGAAGCTGGTTCTTTAAAAGAATTAGTAAGATTGATAAACCACTGGCCAAACTTATCCAAATTAAAATCATGAATGAAAGGGAGAGATCACGACTAACACCAAGGAAATAGAAACAATTATTAGAAATTACCAGCAACTGTATGCCAATAAATTAAGCAACCTGGAATGGATGCCTTCCTGGAAACTTACAAACTACCAAGACTGAAACAGGAAAAAATAGACAATCTGAATAGACCAATAACCAGTAATAAAATTGAAGCAGTAATCAAAAACTCCCCAAAAACAAGAGTCCAAGGCCAGATGGCTTCCCAGGGAAATTCTACCAAACATTTAAAGAAGAAATAATACTTATTCTACTGAAGCTGTTCGAAAAAATAGAAACAGAAGTAAAACTTCCAAACTCCTTCTATTGAGGCCACCATTACCCTGATCCCAAAACCAGACAAAGACCCTATCAAAAAGGAGAATTACAGACCAATATCCTTGATGAACATGGATGCCAAAATACTCAACAAGATCCTAGCTAATAGGATCCAACAGTACATTAAAAGGATTATTCACCACGACCAAGTGGGATTTATTCCTGGGCTGCAAGGTTGGTTCAACATCCACAAATCAATTAATGTGATACAATACATCAATAAAAGAAAAGACAAGAACCATATGATCCTCTCAATTGATGCAGAAAAAGCAATTGACAAAATACAACATCTGTTCCTGATTAGAACTCTTCAGAGTATAGGGATAGAGGGAACCTTCCTCAATTATTGTAAAAAACCATCTATGAAAAGCCCACAGCAAATATTATCAATGGGGAAAAGCTGAGAGTTTTCCCTTAAGATCAGGAACACAACAGGGGTGCCCACTCTCACCACTATTGTTCAACATGGTACTAGAAGTCCTAGCCACAGGAATCAGACAACAAAAAGAAAGAAAAGGCATCCAAATTGGCAAAGAAGTCAAACTCTCCCCCTCATAGATGATATGATACTTTATGTGGAAAACCCAAAAGACTCCACCCCCAAATTACTAGAACTCATCCAGCAATTCAGTAATGTGGCAGGATTTAAAATCAATGCACAGAAATCCGTTGCTTTCTTATACACTAACAATGCAAAAGAGAAATTAGAGAAACGATTCCATTTACAATAGCAACAAAAACCATAAGATACTTAGGAATAAACCTAACTAAAGAGGTAAAGGATCTATACTCTAGAAACTACAGAACACTCATGAAAGAAATTGAAGAAGACACAAAAAGATGGAAAAATATTCCATGCTCATGGATTGGAAGAATAAACATTGTTAAAATGTCTATCCTCCCCAGAGCAATTTACACTTTCAGTGCTATCCCTATTAAAATACCATTGGCTTTTTGCAAAGAGCTGGAACAAAAAATCCTAAAATTTGTATGGAACCAGAAAAGACCCAAATCACCAAGGGAATGATGAAGAAGAAAAACAAAGCTGGGGGCATCACGTTGTCTGACTTCAAGCTATATTACAAAGCTGTGATCACCAAGACAGCATGGTATTGGCATAAAAACAGACACATAGACCAATGGAACAGAATAGAGACTCCAGAAATTGACCCTCAACTCTATGGTCAACTAATCTTTGACAAATCAGGAAAAAAAATCCAATGGAAAAAAAGACAGTCTTTTCAGTAAGTGGTGCTGGGAAAATTGAATGGCTACATATAGAAGAATGAACCTGGATTATGCCTTTACACCATACACAAAGATAAACTGAAAATGGATGAAAGACCTCAATGTGAGACAGGAATCCATCAAAATCCTAGAGGAGAACATAGACAGTTACCTCTTTGACATTGGCCACAGTACCTTCTTTCAAGACACGTCTCCAAAAGCCAGTGAAACAAAAGCAAAAATAAACTTTGGGGACTTCATCAAGATAAGTTCCTGCATAGCAAAGGAAACAGTCAACAAAACAAAGAGGCAGCCCACGGAATGGGAGAAGATATTTGCAAATGACATTACAGATAAAGGGCTGATATCCAAGATCTATAAAGAACTTCTCAAACTCAACACTCAAAAAACTAATAACCCAGTAAAAAATTGGGCAGAAGACATGATCAGACACTTCTCCAAAAGAGACATACAAATGGCTAACAAACACATGAAAAAATGCTCAACATCACTAGCCATCAGGGAAATACAAATCAAAACCACAATGAGATACCACTTTACACCAGTTAGAATGGCAAAAATTAACAAAACAGGAAACAACAAATGTTGGCGAGGATGCAGAGAAAGGGGAACCCTCTTACACTGTTGGTGGGAATGCAAACTGGTACAACCATTCTGGAAAACAGCATGGAGGTTCCTCAAGATGTTAAGAATAGAGCGACCCTATGACCCAGAAATTGCACTACTAGGTATTTACCCCAAAGATACAGACGTAGTGAAAAGAAGGGGCACATGCACCCCAATGTTCATAGCAGCAATGTCCACAATAGCCAAACTGTGGAAGGAGCTGAGGTGTCCATCAACAGATGAATGGATAAAGAAGATGTGGTACATATACACAATGGAATATTGTTCAGCCATCAGAAATGATGAATACCCACCATTTGCATCAACATGGATGGAACTGGAGGGGATTATGTTAATTGAAGTAAGTCAAGCAGAGAAAGACAATTATCATATGGTTTGACTCATATATGGAACATAAGGTATAGCACAGAGGACCATAGGGGAAGGGAGGGAAATCCAAAGGAGGAGAAATCCAAGAAGGAGATGAACCATGAGAGACTATGGACCCCAAGAAATACTGTGGGGGTTTCAGAGGGAAGGAGGGTGGGGAGAGGGGGTAACACGGTGATGGATATTGAGGAGGGCACATGCTGTGATGAGCACTGGGTGTTATACTTAACTAATGAATCATTGAACACTACTCAAAAACTAATTATGTACTATACAGTGGCTAACTGAAAATAATAAAATAAATAAAATAAAATTAGTCCTAGATTAAATACTCCTCAGATGCCACCTAACAACTCTTAAAAGCAAACTCAAAAGGATTGAACTGTTTCCAACTAATTTAACTGCAAAGTTTAAGAATATTCATAGGATGGGTACCTGGGTGGCTCAGTCAGTTAAGTGTCTGACTCTTGATTTCAGCTCAGGTCATGATCTCAGGGTCCTGGGATTGACCCCACATCAGTCTCCACACTCAGTGGGGAGTCTTCTTGAGGCTGTCTCTCTCCCTCTCCCTCTGTCCTTCTTCCCCCCACAAATAAAAATAAATAAATCTTTTTTAAAAAAAGGAATATTCATGGGAATACAAAAACATCTAGAACCCAAGTATGTAAAGTCACAAAGCCAATTTAGTTGGCATTTAATGAAAGATTACCAAGCATAAAAAGAAGCAGGAAAAATACATCCCATAATGAAGACAAAAATCAATCAGCTGAAACCAACTCAGACTGACACTGATGTTAAAATTAGCAGACAGGGACATTACAAAGTAATTACTATAACTGTATTCCAAATGTTCAAAAATTATGTAGGAACAGAGAAGATACAAAAAAGAACCCAAATCAGATTCATAGAAGTGAAAATAACAATGTCTACAATGAAAACTATACTGTTTAGGATTGGCAGCAGACTAGGCAGTTTAGTAAAAAGATAGTGAACTTGCAGAAAAAGTAATGGAAATTATCTAAAAAACAAAGAAATTTCTTAATTAATTTTTAAAAAGCATCAGTGGGATATGGGATGAGTTCAAGCAACCTAATATATGTATAACTGGAGTTTACAAAGAAAAATGAATGAGGTACAAAATATAGTTGAAAAAATCGTGTCCAAAATGTTTCAAATATGATGAAAAACTATAAACCCATAGATCTAAGAAGTTCCATAAACCCTACACACAAAAAACATGAAAAAAACTTCACCAAGGTATATTATAATCAAATTGCTTAAAACCAGTGAGAAAAACGAAACAGTAAAAAAGAGAAAATCCTTTATATATTTATCTTTTTTTAAAGATTTTATTTATTTATTTGACAGAGAGAGACACAGTGAGAGAGGGAACACAAGCAGGGGGAATGGGAGAGGGAGAAGCAGTCTTCCTGTGGAGCAGGGAGCCCAATTCGGGGTCAGTGATGCTTAACAACTGGGCAACCCAGGCGCCCCTATATTTAGCTTTAATATGTTTACATAATAAAGAGCATATTATGTACAGAGAAACACAGATAAGGATGACAACAGATTTCTCATTAGAAACAATGTGAAAGATAGTTGAGCTAAATCTTGAAAGTATTTAAAGAAAAAACAACTGTCATGCTACAAATCTATACCCAGCAAAATTATCTTTTAAAAGAAATATTCATCACTAGCCAATCTTCAGGTAATAGAAAAATAATACTGGGTAGAAATCTATAGTTATACAAAGGAATGAAGAGCATCATGGTAATTACATGATAAACTACATGGTAAATATGTAAGATTTTTCTTATTATTTAAATATTTCATTAAATACAATGATAACAATGTTTTGTGAGATACATGTGTATAAATAAAGTACATAGCATTAAATGGCATTAAAGTCAGGAGAAGAGAAATGAAAGCATACTATACAACAATTCTTATAATGTATGTGAAGTGGTATAATATCCCTTGAAATTAGACTGTGATGGGTTAAAGATGGCTGCTATAAACTCTAAAGCAACCACTTATATAATGAAACAGAGGTACAGCTAAAAAAAAAAACTAACGAAAGAAGTAAAATGAAATCACTAAAAACACTCAATAAAACACCATTATTTAAAAGGCAAAGACTTTCATTTTAGATTTTTTTAAAAGCAATCCTCAACTATATACTTCTTACAAAAAATTCACTTTAAAAATAAAGACACAAATGGTTAAAAGTTAAAGGGTGAAAAATAATATTGCACACTAATACTAGTCAAAAGAAATCTAGAATGGCTATAGTTATATCAGAGAAAGTAATTTTCAGAGCAAAGAATATTTCCAGGGATAAAGAAGGTCATTTCATAATGTTAAAGTAGTCAAATCATTAAGAGGGCATAACAAAATTAAATAATGTATTTGCCTAATAGGAAAGCTGCAAAATACATGTAGAAATAGACAACTCCACAAATAGGGAGTTCAATATCCTTCCCTCAATAATTGATAGAACAAGTAGACAGAAAGTTAACAAGGATATAGAAGATTTTAATAATATTAACAACCAGCTTGATTTAAGTGGTGTTTTCAAACCCTCCACTCAACAACAGCAGAATACACATTCTTTTCAAGTCCACCCAG
This sequence comes from Mirounga angustirostris, assembly GCF_029215605.1. NCBI lineage: Eukaryota > Metazoa > Chordata > Mammalia > Carnivora > Phocidae > Mirounga > Mirounga angustirostris. The sequence continues at coordinate 128,422,107 of NW_026991715.1, forward strand.
AATACTTACCAGATAGGCCATATTCCAGGCCATAAAACAAGGTCTCAGTAAATTCAGAAACAAAAGATAAAGAAATCAAAGAATAACACTACAGAAAGCCATCAAACCACAAAGGAAGAGAGCATGAGAGAAAGGAACAAAGAAAAGCTACAAAATCAACCAGAAACGAGTTAACAAAATGACAATAAGTATATACCTATCAATAATTAAATGTAAATGGACTAAATACCCCAATCACAAGTCATAGGGTGACTGAATGGATAAAAAACAAGACCCATCTATATGCTGCCTCCAAGAGACTCACTTCAGACCTAAGGATACATACAGGCTGAAAATAAAAGTGATGGGAAAAGGTGTTCCATGCAAATGGAAATGAAAAAAACGCTGAGGTAGCATCACTTATGTCAGACAAAATAGGCTTTAAAATAAAGACTGTATCAAGAGACAAAGGAGGACGTTGCATAATGATAAAGGTATAAATCAAACAAGAGGATATAACAATAGCAAATATCTATGCTCCCAACATAAGAGCAGTTAAATATATAAAGCAAATAGTAACAGACATAAAGGAAGAAATTGACAGTAATACAATAATAGTATAGGAGTTTAACACCTCAGTTACATCAATGCATAGAGCATCCACACAAAAAATTAACAAGGAAACAATGGCTTTGAAGAATACATTAGACCAGATGGACCAAACAGATATATACACAACATTTCATCCAAATACAACAGAATACACATTCTTTTCAAGTGCACATGGAACACTATCCAGGATAGACCACATGTTAACCCACAGAACAAGTCTCAGTAAATTTAAGATTGAAATAATATCAAGCACCTTTTCTGACTGCAATGGTATAAAACTAGAAATCAATTATAAGAAAAAAACTGGAAAAAATACAAATCCATGAGGCTAAAAAACATTCTGCTAAGCAACCAATGGATCAACAAAGAAATCAAAGATGTAATCAAAAAATACGTGGAGACAAATGAAATTGAAAACACAATGGTGCAAAATCTTTGAGACAGAGCAAAAGCCATTCTAAGAGGGAAGTTTATAGTGATAACAGGCCTATCTCAAGACACAACTAAACAATATAACCTTCCACCTAAAGGACCTAGAAATAGAAAAAAAAAGTCCATAGTTAGTAGAAAGAAATAATAAATACTGGAGCAGAAATGAATGAAATAGAGACTAAAAAAACAATATAAAAGATGAAGGAAAACAAGTGCTGGTTCTTTAAAAAAAATAAACAAAATTGATAAACCTTTAACTGGACTCATCAAGAAAAGAGAGAGGACTCAAATAAAAGCAGAAATTAAGGAAGAGAAATAACAACCACAGAAATATAAAGAATTATAAGAGAATACTATGAAAAACTATATACCAACAAACTCAACAACCTAGAAGAAATGAATAAATTCCTAGAAACATACAATCTTCTATCACTGAATCAAGAAGAAATAGGAAACTTGATCAGAAGGATTACTAGTAACAAAATTGAATTGGTAATCAAAAAATTCCCCAACAAACAAAAGTCCATGTGGCTTCATGAGTGAATTCTACCAAACATTTAAAGAAGAGGTAATACCTATTCTCAAACTATTCCAAAACATAGAAGAGGAAGAAAAACTTCCAAATTCATTCTATGAGGCCAGCATTACTCTGAAACCAAACCAAAGACCCTACAAAAAAACAAACAAAAAACAGAAAACTGCGGGACAATATCCCTGATGAACATAGATGCAAAACTCCTCAACAAAATTTTAGCAAACTGAATTCAACATACATTTAAGGGATCATTTACCACAATCAAATTGGATTTATTCCAGTGATACAAGGATGTTTCAATATTCACAAATCAATCAATGTGATACATCACATTAACAAGAGGAAGAATAAAAACCATAATTATCTCAAAAGGTACAGGAAAAGCATGATAAAATACAGCATCTATTTGTGATTAAAAACTCTCAACAAACTAGGTTTAGAGGGAACATATGAAAAATCCTCAACTAACATACTCAATAATAAAAAACTGAAAGTATTTTCTCTAAGATCAGGAACAAGACAAGGATTGTCCACTAGTCACCACTTTTATTCAACATAGTACTGGAGGTCCTAGCTATAGGAATCAGGTAAGAGAAAGAAATAAAAAGCATCCAAATTGGTAAGGAGGAAGTAAAACTGACTGTTTGTAGATGACATGATAACCCTGAAGAATCCACAAAAAAAAAAACTATTAGAACTAATAAATGAATTTAGTAAAGTTGCAGGGCACAAAATTAATATACAGAAATGTACTGCATTTCTATACACTAATAACAAACTAGCAGAAAGAGAAATTAAGAAAGCAATCCCATTTATAATTGCACCAAAAAGAATAAAATAACCAGGAATAAATTTAATGAAGGAAGTGAAAGACCTATACTCTGGAAACCATCCAACATTGATGAAAGAAATTGAAGATGATATGAACAAATGGAAAGATATACAGTGCTCATGGTTAAAATTTCCAAATTACCCAAAGCAATGTACAGATTCATTGCAATCCCTCTCAAAATACCAATAGCATTTTTCACAGAACTAGAGCAAATAAACCTAAAATTTGAATGGAACCACAAAATACCCCAAATAGCCAAAGCAATCTTTAAAAAATTTTTAAATTTATTTATTGTAAGTAATCTCTATACCCAACGTGGGACTCAAACTCAAGAATCCAAGATCAAGAGTCATATGCTCTTCCAACTAAGTCATCCAGGTGCCTTGCCAAAGCAATCTTTTTTTTTTTTTTACAGATTTATTTTATTTATTTATTTAAGAGAGAGAGCGCAAACTCAGGGGGAAGGGCAGAGGGAGAGAGAGAGAGAGAGAGAGAGAGAGAAACTTAAGCAGACTCTGCACTGAATATGGAGCCTGACATGGGGCTCAGTCTCACAACCCTGAGATCACAACCTGAGCCCAAACCAAGAGTTGGATGCTTAACCAGCTGTGCTACCCAGGTGCCCCCTTGCCAAAGCAATCTTGAGAGAAAAGAACAAAGCTGTCAGTATCACAATCTCAGATTTCAAGATATATTACAAGCTATAGTAAATCAAAACAGTATGGTACTGGCACAAAAATAGACATAGATCAACAGAACAGGATAGAGGGCCCAGAAACAAATCCATGCTTATATGGTCAATTAGTTTATGACAAAAGAGGCATGAATATACAGTGGGGGAAAGACAGTCTCTTCAATAAATGGTGCTGGGAAAAGTGGACAGCTACATGCAAAAGAATGTAATGGGACCACTTTCTTTACACACAAAAATAAACACAAAGTGGATTTAAGTCCTAAATGTGAAACCTGAAATCATAAAACTCCTACAAGAAAACATTTGCAATGAGGCTTGGAAATTGGCCTTAGCACCATATTAATGGATATATTTCCTCAGACAAGGGAAACAAAAGCAAAAATAAACTACTGGGACTACATGAAAAATAAGTCTTTTGCACAGCAAAGGAAGCTACCGATAAAACAAAAGGCAACCTGCTGAATGGGAGAAGATATTTGCAAATGATATATCAGATAAGGAGTTAATATCCAAAATATATAAAGAACTTATTCAGCTCAACAGAAAAAAAAAAATCCAATTAAAAAATGGACAGATGACCTGAATGGACATTTTCCCAAAAAAGACATACACAAACAAATGGGATTTACTCCTTGGATGAAAGAGTGGTTCAATATTTGCAAATCAATAAACATGATACACCACATTAATAACAGAATGGATAAGAACCATATGATCATTTTAATAGATAAAGAAAAAGCATTTGACAAAGTACCACATTCATTCATGATAAAAACCCTCAACAAAGTAGGTTTAGAGGGACATACCTCAACATAATAAAGGTTATATATGAAAAATCCACAGCTCATATAATCCTCATTGGGGAAAAACTGAGAGCTTTTCCTCTATGGTCAGGTTAAGACAGGGATGTCCACTCTCACCACTGTTATTTAACATAATACTGGAAGTCCTAGTCACAGCAGTCAGACAGGAAGAAGAAATAAAAGGCATCCAAATCAGCAAGGAAGAAGTAAAACTTTTATTCTTCATAGATGACATGATACTCTATTTGGAAAACCTGAAAGACTCCACCAAAAAAACTGCTAGAACTGATACACAAATTCAGTAAAATTACAGGATACAAAATCAACATACAGAAATCTGTTGCATTTCTATACACCAATAATGAAGCAGCAGAAAGAGAAATTAAAGAATCAATCCCATTTACAGTTGCACCAAAAACAGTAACATACCTAGGAATAAACCTAACCCATGAGGCAAAAGAAATGTACTCTGAAAAGTATAAAACACTGATGATAGACATTGAAGATGACACAAAAAGGGGAAAACATTCCATGTTCATGGATTGGAAGGACAATATTGTTAAAAGGTCTATCCTACCCAAAATAATCTACACACTTAATTAAATCCCTATCCAAATACCAAGTATTTTTCACAAAACTAGGACAAACAATCCTAGAATTTGTATGGACCCTCAAAAGACCCTGAATAGCCAAAGCAACCCTGAAGAAGAAAAGCGAAGCTGAAAGCATCACAATTCCAGACTTCAAGATATATTACAAAGCTGTAGTGATCAAAGTAAGTGTGGTACTGGCACAAAAATAGACACATAGATCAATGGAACAATAGAAAACCCAGAAATGAATCCACAACTAAGCAGTCAATCTTCAACAAAGCAGGAAAGAATATCCAGTGGGAAAAAGACAGTCTCTTCAACAAATGGTGTTGGGAAAGCTGGACATGCAAAAGAAAGAAACTAGACCACTTTCTTATACCATACACAAGAATAAATTCAAAATGGGTGTGCCTGGGTGGCTCAGTCATTAAGCATCTGCCTTCAGCTCAGGTCATGATCCCAGGGTCCTGGGATCAAGCCCCACGTCCAGTTTCCTGCTCCACAGGTAGCCTGTTTCTTCCTCTCCCTTTGCCTCTCCCCCTGCTTGTGCTCTTTCTCGCTATCTCAATATTTAAAACCTAAAAAACTATTCTTTGACCCATGGGTCAAATTGAATTGAGTGGAAATAAAAAACACAATTATGGAATGTTGCTAAAGCATCTTTTAGAGGAAAATTCATGGAACTAAAAACCTATTGTGGAAAGTAAGAAAGGTCTCAAATCAATAACTTCCAGTAACTGATTCTTTGAGAAGACCAATAAAATTGATACTACTCTCAAAAACAAATGATGTACTATACAGTGGCTAACTGAACATAATAAAAAAAATAAACTCTAGTTTGACTGACAAAAAAAAAGGAAAGAAGGCATAAATTGCCAATTTGGAGAATGAGAGGTGATATCACTACAGATTCAGACTCTACAGTTATCAAAAAGGTAAGATTATAAACAGCTTTATGTCAATGCATTCTAAAACATAAATGAAACAAATTATTTGTAAGTATAAACTATCAAAACTCAGTCAAAAAAATAGATAACTCAAATAGTCCTATCTAGTAAGCAAACTGAATTTGTAGTTAAACTTTCCCATAAAGAAAACTCCAAGCCCCAATGACTCATCAAAGAATTCCACCAAACTTTTATGGAATAAGTATCAATTCCACACAAACTCTTCCAAAAACATTAAGAGAAGTGAATATTTCCCAAATCATTCTATGAAACCATTGTTGCTTTGATACCCAAACCGAATAAGACATTATAAGATGATAAAACTTTAAACCAATGTCCCACATGAACATGGGTGCAAGAATTTTTCACAAATTTTTAGTAAACCAAATCATGACCAAGTGGGGTTTATCTCAGAAATACAAAGTTAGTTTAGCATTTGAACATCAATTAATGTAACTCAACATATTAAAAAACTAAAAAAAAAATCACTTCATCTGAATAGGTACAGAAAAAGCATTTAACAAATCAAACATCCATTCCTGATAAAAACTGTCAGTAAAGTAGGAAAAGAAGGGTACTTCTTTGACATGAACAAGGGCATCTACAAAACTATTGCTAGCATCAGACTTTAATGGTGAAAGACTAATTTTTTCCCCCTAAGATCAGAAACAAGGCATGATATACACCTCATTCCTTACTATTTAGCATTATACTGGAGAATTTGACCAATGCAGTAACAGAGAAAAAAGCATTCCCTCTTGAAAGGAAGACGTAAAACTGTCTCTATTCACAGATAAATGATCGTCTATGTAGAAAATCCAATGGACTCTACAGAAAAAGCTACTAAAACTAGTAAGTTAATTTAGCAAGACTTCAGTATACGTGATCAATAAACATGTTTTTTTGGCCCTGTTATAGCCAGAAGCTTTCTTTCACATATTGCAATCTTTACCCACCACCCCAACACACAGAAAAGAGTTCTTCCAAAACTTTAGCCATTGTTTTCTTCTAATGCAGATGCTATTAATGGTAATTAAAACCAACAAGGCAAAAACCAAACAATTATCTAAAAACCTACTCATTAAAAACACCTCACATGAACCTTCTGTATCATTTATGGACACATCTAAAGGTAGCCTCTTTCAGCTGTCAATTACTTTTAAAGCAAATAAGACTTCCGATAATAAGCACTACAGTGAGACTGTTTGCTTCTTTTTGTTGGCCTTTTCCATCACTGTGGCCTTGGTAAGCGTTGTGGTCTCTGGTGTAATATTCTTTGGACCAACACAATCTTTAGTCTTCTCCAAAAGGTTATGTTGTAAAGAATCACATCCCCAGGTACTACTAAAACAGGCTCCCAGTTTTGAGAGAAGTATTTTTATTTTAGCATACATTCTGGAGAACTCTGTACTGCACTTTCTCCATCAGAAAGAGTGAAGAATATGCAGAAAACAATGAGACCAAATTAACTGCTGCATATCTTATTCAGTAACTCATGGCTCTCCAAAAGAGCATAGATGCAGAGGTCTCCACAGTCAGTTTTGCAATATCACCTCACACTTGCCCCACTTCCAGATTTGTTTTCCTTTCAGAAGATACTGGTTTCCTGTCCAATTTTTTTTTAATTTTTTCCATTTTTAATTAAAACATAATTTACATACAGTAAAACCCACGATGCCCAAATTTTTTAACTTGAATTTGTTTGATAGAAATTGAAGTATGTCTTTTTAACTAGAGAATACTAATCATATCTCCATCTCTTCTAAATGTTATAAAATAACTGTTTCACTGTGTTGTCGCTGCAGGTTGCCCAAGTTGTTCTTGATTTTATAAAAACCCTCTTTTTGCAAACTGTATTTTTTTATTTCCAATGTATCCTTGGGCTATAAATCAGATTACTCACAATAAAATTCTTTATGAAATAAAAATTGATTGTGACTGCATATCAGAAGGTCTCTTCAGTAGAGATGAGGGCCTGAGTTTGTGTTACTGGAAGCTACTTCAGTAGCTCACAGGTCTCTTCCCTTCTTTTCAGGTACTTGTTAACAATAGCTAGAGAGGAAAGATGACTGAAAAAATGAGTCACTATTATAATAGAATTACTAAGAAAGCAGGATATGGAGAACTACTCGCCCCAGCACTGGTTATGGGGAAGTGTCATAGGCCTTCATGAATGTCCGAATAGACTCCCTTTGTTTCCTCTCTTGGTGAATACCTATGAAATATGAATTGGAAGCTACACTAAAAAGCCCTGTCGGCTTGCTGCAGTCCTCTTAAGTCCAATAGAATGGAAAGATTTCAAGTGTTATATTGCCAAGAATGCCTGTTGAATCACAAACATCTCTGGAAGTGATATCACAGTTAGCTAATCAGCTGTCAATATCTAACTATGAAGTTGTTTCTCTGATTAGGCACCATACAAAGCCCTGACAGGATACAAGGCTGGTAAATTCTGAGAGAGGAGGGGAGGTGTGCTTGACACCTAGTATGAGGTTCCTGGTACCTGGAAATGGAAGGATGAAGAGGGAGAAATCCAATAAGGAAAAGGGGAAAGGAAAGCATTGTGCAGCTTCACTTCCCTCATGGTTTTGCCAGAGATAGCTCATGCTTATTTTATAATCCCTTTCTAAAGTTACATGGGGAAAAAAGTCATATGCAGTCCTTATAAGTCTTATTAGGAACAAAAACTTCTCCATCCTCAGCATTTTCCTGTCTTTACAAGTTTGCTAAACTCATCCAAACATAGCTTCAAACCAAAAATACCTCAAAACATAGATTCCCTAAGGGAGCAGAGTACTATTTTGAAAGGGTGCTGAGGTAAAGCAGCTCTTCATATATTATATATGAAGTATATTTTTATACTTGTTTAAATAAACAGAAAAAAAAAAATGCTTTGCAGAGACTGACCAGATACTCACCAAATCTGTTTATTCTTCCTAGGCATATGGCTAAATTACATTTAACAGACCCTTAACATTCTAGACTATATAACTAATTTTTGCTCATGGAATGAATATAAATGAAAAAAATTTAGAATGTAACTTTTTCATATTTGTTTTCTCTTATTTCCATCTGTTGGCTGGATGACACACTAAGGCAACCTAAAGAAGCCACAAGTTGAAAGTAATATGACCACAGCATAGGGAGAGCAAAGCCCTACTACTGACCCTCAATGGGTTATAAGTGAGAAATAAACCTTTGTTGGGCCAAATACTGACATTTGGGGTTTGTTTATTTCAGGAACTAGTATTATTTAATCCTGATTCACAACGCTGTTTAAAAAAGAGAAAACATACATCATATTTGGGTAAAATATAGAACTCCCTCATTCCTGGATACCTGAGCCAAAAATCACATGTGATGGACCTATTTAGTAGGCTCTAATTTCTCAACCTTCGGTATTCATGCTCTCAAACAGAACTCCAGGGGCCCAGGGAAAAGGCTAAGATTCACACTATACAATAAAAGACATATTGTAGAGGGGGAGAGGAGCAAGATGGTAGAGGAGTAGGAGACCTAAATTTCGTCTGGTCCCAGGAATTCAACTAGATCGTTATCAAATGATTCAGAACACCTACAAACTCAACAGGAGATCAAAGAAAAGAATAGCGGCAATTCTATGAACAGAAAAGCGACCACTTTCTGGAAGGTAGGACGTGTGGAGAAGTGAATCTAAGGCTATATACAGGAAGATAGACCACGGGGGGAGGGGACCTCCATCAGCCACTACTGGCAAGTGATAGAGCAGCAGAGCACAAAATCGGAACTTTTAGAAGTCGGCTCTGCTGAGGGACGTTGCTCCAGTGGCTAAGTGGGTGGAACCCTCACTGGCACAGCGTGGTCTCAGGACCCTTGGGGTCACAGAAAGACTGGGGTGCCTGAGTGTGGCAGAGCTCCCCAGTATTGGAGAGGGGAAGCTGCCTGCAAAGACATATGAGGAGTGGGCTCTCAGCTTGGGGTTGCCATAAACCATGATCCACGGCATAGGAATCTGCTGGGTTTGGAGACTCAAGATGGGGTTGTGTGCCAGAGATAGAAATGCTTGGTCACAGGCCAGGTGAGCACAGATTGCGGCTGGAGACCAGGGAGACAGGAGTGATTGACTGCTTTTCTATGAGGACTCAGTGAGGAGTGAGGCCCTAAGTTCTCAGCTCCTCTGGGACCAGAGATTGGGAGGCCTCCATTTTCTTGTCCTCCAAAGCTGTACAGAAAGCTTGCAGGGAACAAAAGCTACCAAGAGCAAACCCCAGCAGATTACTTAGCTGGGCCGGGCAAGGGTGGGGCAATTCTGCCTCAGGCAAAGACATTGAGAAACACTGCAACAGGCTCCTCCCCCCAGAAGATCAGCAAGAACATCCAGCCAAGACCAAGTTTACCTATCAGTGAGAACCAAACAACCCCAGCGCTAGGGGAATACAGCACATAGAATTCATGGCTTTTTTCCCCATGATTCTTTAGTCTTTCAAAGTTAATTTTTTAAATTTTCTTTATTTTTTCTTTTTCTATTTTTTTTAGTTAAATTTTTCTTCTTTCCTTTTTCAACCAACATCTTACCAATTCCTTCTTAAAAATCTTTTTTAATTTTCATTTTTTTAAAGATCCTATTTATTTATTTGACAGAGAGAGAGCACAAGCAGGGGGAGTGGCAGGCAGAGGCAGAGGGAGTAGCAGGCTCCCCGCAGAGCAGGGGAAGCCCAATGTGGGACTCAAACCCAGGATCCCAGGATCATGACCTGAGCCAAAGGCAGTTGCTTAACCAACTGAGCCACCCAGGTGCCCTTTAATTTTCATTTTTACAGTCATATTCTATCCCTTCATTGTATTTAACCTTATTTTTTGTGTATGTATGTATATATATATATATATATATATATATATATATATATATATATATATATATAATTTTTTCTTTCTATAAAATTTTGGGATACAGTTTCTTCTAACAGACCAAAATGTACCCAAATTTAGTGTATGACTTTGTCCTAGTCTCCTGCCTGATCACATTCTTTTTTTTTTTTTTAATTTTTTTCATTCTTTTTTCAACCAACTTCTTATTTTATCAATTCCTTTTATAAAATCTTTTTAAATTTTCACCTTTACAGTCATACTCCATCCCTTCATCGTCTTTACCCTTATTTTTGTATATATGTAAGTTTTTCTTTCTTTAAAATTTTGGGAGGCAATTTCTTCTAACAGACCAAAATACACCCAAAATCTAGGGTGTGGCTCTGTTCTATTCACCAGCCTGATCATATTCTTTTTTTTTTTTTTCCCCTTTCCTCCTCCCCTCCAACACCCCCACCCCCACCCCCCAGGTTTCGGGTCTCTTCTGATTTGTTTAGTGTGTATTTTTCTGGGGTCATTGTTACACTTTTAGCATTTTGTTCTCTCATTCATCTATTCTTCTCTGGACAAAAGGACAAGATGGAAAAACTCACCTCAAAAAAAAAAACAAGAGGCAATACCGACTGCCAGGGACCTAATCAATACAGACATTAGTAAGATGTCAGAACTAGAGTTCAGAATGATGATTATAAAGATACTAGCTGGGCTTGAAAAAAGTATAGAAGATACTAGAGAATCCCTTTCTGGAGAAATAAAACAACTAAAATCTAACCAAGTTGAAATCAAAAAAGCTATTAATGAGATGCAATCAAAAATAGAGGCTCTAACTGCTAGGATAAATGAGGCAGAAGAGAGAATTAGTGATATAGAAGACCAAATGAGGGAGAATAAAGAAGCTGAGAAAAAGAGAGATAAACAACTACTGGATCAGGAGGGGAGAAGTCAAGAGATAAGTGATACCATAAAGCAAAACATTAGAATAATTGGGATCACAGAAGAAGAAAAAGAGAGAGGGGCAGAAGGCATATTGGAGCATATTATAGCAGAGAACTTCCCTAATTTGGGGAAGGAAAAAGGCATCAAAATCCAGGAGGCACAGAGAACCCCCCTCAAAAACAATAAAAATCGGTCAACACCCCGACATCTAATAGTAAAACTCACATGTCTCAGAGACAAAGAGAAAATCCTGAAAGCAGCTCAAGAGAAGAGATCTGTAACCTAAAATGGCAGAAACATTAGACTGGCAGCAGACCTATCCACAGAGACCTGTAGGCCAGAAAGGACTGGCATGATATATTCAGAGCACTAAATGAGAAAAATATGCAGCAAAGAATACTATATCCAGCTAGGCTGTCATTGAAAATAGAAGGAGAGATGAAAAGCTTCCAGGACAAACAAAAACTAAAAGAATTTGTGAACACCAAACCAGCCCTACAAGAAATATTGAAAGGGGTCCTCTAAGCAAAGAAAAAGCCTTAAAGTAACATAGACCAGAAAGGATCAGAGACAATATACAGTAACAGTCACCTTACAGGCAATACAATGACACTAAATTCATATCTTTCAATAGTTACCCTGAATGTAAATGGGCTAAATGCCCCAATCAAAAGACACAAGGTATCAGATTGGATAAAAAAACAAGACCCATCGATATGCTGTCTGAAAGAGACTCATTTTAGACCCAAAGACACCTCCAGATTGAAAGTGAGGGGGTGGAAAACCATTTACCATGCTAATGGACATCAAAAGAAAGCTGGGGTTGGGCACCTGGGTGGCTCAGTCATTAAGCATCTGCCTTTGGCTCAGGTCATGATCCCAGGGTCCTGGGATCAAGCCCCGCATTGGGCTCCTTGCTCCATGGGAAGCCTGCTTCTTCCTCTCCCATTCCCCCTGCTTCTGTTCCCTCTCTCGGTGTCTCTCTTTGTCAAATAAAGAAATAAATTCTTAAAAAAAAAAAAAAAAAAGCTGGGGTGGCAATCCTTATATCAGACAAATTAGATTTTAAACCAAAGACTATAAGAAGAGATGAGAAAGGACACTACATCATATTTAAAGGGTCTATCCAACAAGAAGATCTAACAATTGTAAATATGTATGCCCCTAACATGGGAGCAGCCAATTATATAAGCCAATTAATAACAAAAGCAAAGAAACACATTGACAACAATACAATAATAGTGGGCGACTTTAACACCTCCCTCACTGAAATGGACAGATCATCTAAGCAAAAGATCAACAAGGCAATAAAGACTTTAAATGACACACTGGACCAAATGGACTTCACAGATATATTCAGAACATTCCATCCCAAAGCAACAGAATACACATTCTTCTCTAGTGCCCATGGAACATTCTCCAGAATAGATCACATCCTAGGTCACAAATCAGGTCTTAACTGGTACCAAAAGATTGGGATCATTCCCTGCATATTTTCAGACCACAATGCTTTGAAACTAGAACTCAATCACAAGAGGAAAGTCGGAAGAACTCAAATACATGGAGGCTAAAGAGCATCTTACTAAAGAAAGAATGGGTCAACCATGAAATTAAAGAAGAATTTAAAAAATTCATGGGAACAAATGAAAATGAAAATACAACTGTTCAAAATCTTTGGGATGCAGCAAAGGCGGTCCTAAGAGGAAAGTATATAGCAATACAAGCCTTTCTCAAGAAACAAGAAAGGTCTCAAATACACAACCTAACCTTACAGCTAAAGGAGCTGGAAAAAGAACAGCAGATAAAGCCTAAACCCAGCAGAAGAAGAGAAATAATAAAGATCGAGCAGAAATCAATGAAATAGAAACCAAAAGAACAGTAGAACAGATCAATGAAACTAGGAGCTGCTTCTTTGAAAGAATTAATAAGATTGATAAACCCCTGGCCAGACTTATCAAAAAGAAAAGAGAAAATGACCCAAATAAATAAAATCATGAATGAAAGGAGATATCACAACCAACACCAAAGAAATACAAACAATTATAAGAACATATTATGAGCAACTACATGCCAGCAAATTAGATAACCTGGAAGAAATGATGTATTCCTAGAGATGTATCAACTACCAAAACTGAACCAGGAAGAAATAGAAAACCTGAACAGACCCATAACCAATAAGGAAATTGAAGCAGTAATCAACAATCTCCCAGCAAACAAAAGCCCAGGGCCAGATGGCTTCCCAGGGGAATTCTACCAAACATTTAAAGAAGAATTAATACCTATTCTTCTGAAACTTTTCCAAAAAATAGAAATGGAAGGAAAACTTCCAAACTCATTTTATGAGTCCAGCATTACCTTGATCCCAAAACCAGAAAAAGACCCCATCAAAAAGAGAACTACAGACCAATATCCCTGATGAACATGGATGCAAAAATTCTCAACAAAATACTAGCCAATAGGATCCAACAGTACATTAAAAAGATTATTCACCACGACCAAGTGGGATTTATTCCTGGGCTGCAAGGTTGTTTCAACATCCACAAATCAATCAGTGTGATACAATACATTAATAAAAGAAAGAACAAGAACCATATGATCCTCTCAATAGATGCAGAAAAAGCATTTGACAAAGTACAGCATCCTTTCTTGATTAAAACACTTCACAGTGTAGGGATAGAGGGTACATACCTCAATATCATAAAAGCCATCTATGAAAAACCCACAGCAAATATCACTCTCAATGGGGAAAAACTAAGGGAATCCAGTATGGACTTCAGGTAACAACAATATATCAACAAGGTATAACAAATATACCCATACCATAGAAATATAAGATATCATTTATAGGTAGAACTGGGTGCCAAGTATGTGGGAGCTCTGTTAAGTCTCTTGGCAATTTTTTGGTAAATCAAAAAAAAATAATAAAGTGTTTTTTTTAATGAATTAATAACTAATATAGAGGTAAATCCTGGTCTCTTGATTCCCAGGCCTCCTTGCTTTTCTCACAGGCCAGAGTTTGTAATCTGGTTGTGTCATAGAAACCTTTGGTAGTCTGAGAAACATAATAGGTAATGGATTACAAAGGAAATAAATGCTATTGAATATAGCATGGTAGTTCAAGATACCTGCACTTACTGAAATTATGATATGAAAATATTTTTATTTGTATTGGTGCAAAGTCATAAGTATTAATACTACTGTGGTTTGTTGTCTACTTTTATAATTTAAGGAAAAGTTAAATTTCAGTTAGACATGAAAAACAGCTATAAATTTTTCCCATCCATGTTCATAGACCACGCACCATCTCCTGCATTCTGTGCACAGTCCAGCCGTTAAGAATCTATGGACTAAGAAAGTACTTGCGTGGGGCGCCTGGATGGCTCAGTTGGTTAAGTGACTGACTTCGGCTCAGGTCATGATCCTGGAGTTCCTGGATCGAGTCCCGCATCAGGCTCCCTGCTCGACAGGGAGTCTGCTTCTCCCTCTGACCCTCCCCCCTCTCATGTGCTCTCTCTCATTCTCTCTCTCTCAAATAAATAAATAAAATCTTTAAAAAAAAAAAAGAAAGAAAGTACTTGCTTTTGCAACCTCTCTAAAATTATTAACAATTGAGGTTCTATGGAGTCAGTAGTCTTCCTAGTCTCAGATTTGTACCTCTTTGGATACTGAAAGAAATTTTTGGAAAAATGCTATCTTGCAGTGACTCTCTGCCATACACATCTTCACCTTTGTTCCTCTTATTCTTCTCCCTGGTCTGATGTCCTTGGTACCCTTATGAAAAATTTAGAGATGAATCTGAATGTTCATCATTTTTTTATTCACATTGTGAATCTAAAACTCTCTTTAGTTTGTTTGTATTTTCTTCCTGTCCTAACTCTCTAGGTAGTAAGTTCCACATGCTTGACTAAGTGCTTTATATAGGAGTACCTTCTTTAACTTGTCCATAATCTCTCCACACATTTTCTCTGAGAAATAGTGAAAAACAGCCCACATTCAAATCAAGTTTCTAAAGAACTTTCTTGTATAAATACTATTAATCTGTGGTCGGTTTACACCTTATCAGTCATGGATACTTAAATATACCCCTGAGATGTAGCTTCTAAACTTCTCTCTGTTGCCCCATCTCCCTCTCACCAAGTTACTAAGAAGAGAAATCCCATGGTATCCAAGCTATGCCATCAAAAAAAATGCATAATATCTTGCCCAGAAATGGCTGGTGACTAGCAGCTTGGCAGTGCCAAGTAAAATTTTATAGGTAAACACTTCGAAGTATTTCCCTGACGGCTTTCTTCGTCTTTACACAAACTTACCTGTTGATGGTATCTGTCAGTGCCTCCTTCCCAGTAGAGCAGTGTTGGCCCCACAGATCAGAATTTCTATTTGCTGAGAATGGAGCCTGGCAATAATTCAACCACAAGTAATCTGAAAACATTTACCTGCCTAAACTGATCTTCCTTTTGACATGTCAGCTCAGGTGTTGCCAAGCTTGGAGACATCTCAAACAATGTGTTTTGTTTCTGAAAACATAATTAATCTACAGTGATTAAAGTCTGACAAGATATCCTCAAGGTAGCTTTTATTTTGTTTTATTAAGAGCAATTTTGCATAAGCAATTTAATATTACAAAATCTGAAAAAGACTAAATGAATTCAAGGGAGCTGGTTGACTCAATTTTATTTGATTTTGACCAGATACTTCCAACTAATTACTAGTTCTTGGCAATACCATCATGTTAAAATCCAAGTATGTGGATTTGTAAGAGCAGAGGCTATTTGATTTTATTTTTCTACTCAAGCAGAAATATGCCTGGGCTTGCTGAGCACTTAGAAAATCTTGCTGTTTAGCTGTCTTTGTCCTGAAATATGAAAATAATCTATATCCCTGAATGGATTTTTTACTTTTCTATGATCCAGTGCTGGGTCCTTAGCAAAAGAATGCCACATTTTACTAATGCGCATTTACTAAAGCCCTCCTTAGTTCTCCTTGGCAAGCTTTATGCCATTGACAAAAGCATCCCTCTGCATTTGCCTCCTCCTGCACGATTTCAATCAAAAGATAGCCCTTCCAGATTCCCCACACCTCTAGGGGCTCTGGGATCTCTGGCCAGCAATCAGGCTGCAGTGGCTGTGAATGTTTGCTACTGATTATTTTTCTCTTGTTTCCAAGAAGGAAAAAAAAAACTATTAAAAATAAATTTCATATTTCATTTCATTCACCCAAACAATATCAAATTTCACTTGACCTGTGCTTTATGGCTTACAATTATCTTAGAGCTGTGAATCTTTGTCTTTTTGACCTAACCAATACAGTTTTGTTGGAACTTCCATAGAGATGCCCACTATTAAATGTGCTAGGTTAAAGACATTAAACATATCACCTCTCTAGTATCACTTTGATTTCATTAAAAATAAACAGATATTTTAATGCCCAAAAAGGATAAGGAAGGACATCAATTAAGAATAAAGAAGAGTTATTTTAATAAGTTGTATGAAAAGTTTATTATCTCTCCTTTTTTGGTTTATATTGATTTTGTTTGGTTTTGGTTTTTTTGATTTTTTGTTTTTTGTTTTTTTAGAGAGAGTGCGTGCAAGGGCAAGCTGGGGGAAGGGGCAGAGGGAGACAGAGAGAACCTCAAGCAGGCTCCACACTGAGCATGGAACTGACACAGGGCTCCATCTCTCAACCCTGAAATCATGACCTGAGCTGAAACCAAGAGTTAGGAGCCCAACCAACTGAGCTACCCAGGCGCCCCAGTTTTGTTTTTTAATTTCACTATTTAATCTAGATTTCAGGAATTAGTACTTTGGAGTATAATTTGGCTAGGGCAAAATATCAGGAAATAGAGTGGGAGCCTGTGGGAGCCATAAAAATGTGCCTCCTCATATCTCCTACTTCAGGAGTGTGACAGAAAAGATCAAGCTGTGGCCTTAGGGACCCACACCCAAGCCCACTTCCCACTGGCCATTTCTAGGTCATGACTCATGTAGCAGGCACGCTATGGCAGGCCCATTCTGTCAAGATGCAAGACTCCTCTAAAAGTAACTTTGGCTGAAGGACTCTCCATATAGGCTGGGAGAAACTTTCTTAGAATGAGCTATACTCTTGAGACTCTTCTTACCCATCCCTGCTTCCTTCCCTCTCTCTTTCACCTACATCAAAATCTTCTCTTATAGGTATTAACCCCATCTCTTACAGGTTGAATTCTATCTAGAGGACTATTTTGTAGAGGACCCAAACTAATACAAAACGCTTTCCCATCCACTACTTCACTGACTTGTGCCTCACACCACCACGGGGAGAATTCAAGGATGGCTATAGTAAACAACAGACAGTCATAAGTCAACATCCATGTGAAAGCTAGAACTGGAAACTAGTCATTTTGGTTCTCCTAAATTGGCTTTCTCCAAGTTTCCATTATTTTTTTTTTCTCTTAAGAGAAGAGAAGAGAGGAGAGCAGAGGAGAGAGAGAAAAGGGGAAGGGAGAGAATAGAAGGAAGGGACGGAGGAAGGGAGGAAGAAAGAAGCTCTCTTTCTAAGCAGAGATCCTGTCATATGTGTGTTTGTCCAGAACCCATACTCAATAAATGTTTCTTGAACTCAAGATGTCTCCCCTGTAAGAGGTGAAGCCATTCATAAGGCATTTGCACCTGCAGATTAGGCAGCCCAGCATAATCTTGCAGTTGCAAATTATGGTTTTAAACCCTTCTTTGACTTTGGTAATGGGAGCTGGTTTCTATTCTGTCTTAGATTTTTAGGGACAATAAAGTAGTAATGTTCAATTAACAATCAGACCACAGTCCACTCACTCGCTCACCCACTCTGTCTTCTGTTTACTCTCTCCTCTATCTCCATGTTTCAAACTTCCAAAAGTTTTTATCATAAGCCCAAAGACCCAGTGCTAAGATTTCATTACTCAAGACTACAGGATCTTTCCACTGTATTTTGATAGAACTCATCTAAGTGTCTCTTTTTAGTGAAGGGTTAGATGTGGAGTTGATCCCTTCAACACCTAAGGGAATCCAGTGAAATCAAACTCCATATTTTTTGGGTAACTTCATAGGAATCCCCACATGCACTCCTGCCTCCTTTCATTTTTTAAATTAATTTATCTACTTATTTATACTGTTACTGAGACACCCATCCCTACTCTCTCTTCCCCTGAGTTCTGAAGCAAGCAGAGTGATTCAGGTATAACTACACTTTCTCTCCACTTAGTCTTTTGGTTACTATAGGAACCATTTTCATCACATTTTTTTTAATTAATTTTCTTTTTGATTCAGAAAACTTCTGGATTCTTTTAAAATCACTTAGTCTCTGAATCACAGAATTTTAGAGCTAAAATGGATTATAGAATTATCCAGTCCAACTCTTTAATGTTATATATTAATTCATTCAGTTTTTCAAGAAATATATATTCAGCCTCTAGTACAGGGCAGGCACTGGGCTAGTTACTGAGGTCATATTCTTGGGTAAAAGGAAATACATAAACAAGTACTAAATAGTGTAAGTCAAGTGCAAAAGAAGGCCATAAGAAGGGAGAGAGCAGGGAGAGCTAATGTAGAAAAGAACACCTAGAAAGATTCAAGTACTTGATTCTGGGTGTTTGTTCTTCCTATTCTGTGTCAGGCTCTGCTCCAGATGCTTTATGACTAAGAACTCCATGCTTCAAACAACCCTGTGAGGTAGAAACTATTGTCATCTGCATTTTAGAGATGAAAAAAATGGAGGCACAGAGAGTTTAAGTAACTTATTGGGTTAAGTACATCAGTAAATGGCAGAGCCAGGAGTGCACCATTCAGTTCCCATCCTCTTAACTACTGTGAATCCTGCCGCTCTGACTTTGCCAAATTTCCAAACATTAACAAGCCAGGATTGAAGCATGTTGCTCTTATTCCCAGACCTGCATTAAATTCTAGCTCCTAAGACCCCAGAGTATGTGTCTATTTTTCTTAGTGGTCTGTCAGAGGCTGATGACTCTCAAGTAACTTTAAAAAAGGTAAGACATTTCCTAGAATAGCAACTTTGGGGTCCTTGTTTAGAAGCGCCCAGGCTTGGGATAGGGGAATATGACAAATATAAGACTGAACTTCCATTAAACAAAAATGTACTGTGAGCAAAATCCTGGTGTGTTTGGGTGAATAGTGAGTTTCTACCACATGCAAGGTATAATAATAATCAGGTTTTCAAAATACTTGGCCAGACTCCACTGGCCTCTTTAAGATAGAAATGCACAGACAGATAAAAGACTGTTCAGGTTTTATTTTAATCATTGCCTCCCTCTTTGTGGTCTTAGAGGCCTTAGTATTGAAACAAATGATATTTCTACCTCCTCATTCCCAAGACAGGAATTTGCATTTTAATTTTGGAACACTTAGGGGAAAATCAAATGAAATGCTTTATTTACTCTTTTTGAGACCTTTTTTTCTTCTTTCCAGGAAAAAAGGCTATTGTTTACTGAGTTGTAGACTAAGTACCATAAGTCCCAGGCAGAACTGGTTATGGGAGTTGTGGAAAATGTGTTTGTGCTTCACCCAGGAAGAAGGAACCCAGTTTCAAGGGGCTCCAGCATAGAATAGATTTGTGTCAGAGCAAAGGAGTTAGTTACCTTGACCTGAACTCCAAATCAGGGAGTTTATACATAAACAAACAGGAAATATACTTTAGTAAAGATGTGCTGAGAGTTCTACTTTGGTAAGGAAAGTTACTGATGTGCATTTTTTGTCATCTTATTAGCAATTCTGTAGCCCTCTGAACTATGAAAATGACAACATAGCTACCAGTGTGTAATTCTTAGTTTGTCTACCCAGCCTAGCCTCTGCTCACCTAAGTAGAGTGGCCATACAATATATCACCTGTACTAGACACTTAGAAAGCAAAAGTGAGTGCTACTATTAATTACATTGGGGCAATGTATAGACCAAGACTTTACCAGCACACTAGCATAAATGATCAGCCTAATCAGGAGCAAAGAAACTGTAGCAGCATGGTGTCTGTAGACAGAACATGATGGTAAGTACAGAACAGTATAAGTGAAGGGTCAGTAAGAGAGTTTCCCACTTGGGACTACAATGAGCACAGAAATTTAGAGCTGGAAGGGTCAGTGTAATCAACTAGTTCAACTAAATGAAGAAGTAAAAAGGAATTAGAAAGAAATGTAGGTTTATAAAGTAGGAAAAGAATTCAGGCCTCCTGACTCAATTCTATCAAGCTGCCTCTTGGATATTTTCTGAGCCTCAGCTGTCAGCTGAGTGGCTAAGGTTCCAGTAGAAAGACCCAATAGGGTCAGTCACTTCCCCTCCTAGCATCAGTGCCCTACCCACCCTCCCATGAAACACCCTGTACATTTTCTACCAGCTCCAACAATAACACTTTTAGCTCTTCTTGCTGTAGAACTAGTAGATAACACAAGTGGATAATAGCACCAATCATTTGAGCAGTGCCCTTGGAATTGAACAGACCCATTCTCATTAGCATATTCATTAATCATTTATCTGAAAAATTCATTATCACCCAGCAGTAAGCTGAGGTCTAAGAATAATGACACACAGGAGGACAGGTCAGTTTTGATGGGAGGTGTATAGGTCTTTAGGGAATCTGATACTATAAATAAGGGCAGGTGATAGAAGACATTCAACACCATGCCTGAGACAGCAGTGGTGGGCTATGTGAAGGTTCTGCATGTTGGAGAAGGGATAGCTGGAGTAACTGAGAAGGACATGAGAAGAGAAAAGAGAAGAGAAAAGTTCAGAAGACAAATTTTGCATGGTATCTACCCTAGCAAAAGGATATGTTAAGGCTTCTTGAAAGTTAATTAAGAGTATGAACTCACAAATGGAGCAGGTGTGGGATGCCCAGAGCACCCAAGACTGTTTTCTCTGCCTTTGATTATGGGCAGAAACTTAGGAATCAAAGACCATGAATTAATTATCCCCTTGAAGGCAGGTTTCACTGCATGTCTCTAAATCTTTAGTATTTCCCCGCAAGTCAAGGTGAGTTGGCAGGAAAAGAGAGATGAATTAATTCCAAATACAGAATTCATTTTTTTCCTGTCACTCATGAGTAGCACATTCTGTTTTATACAGTGAGGCCAGGAAAATTGGAATGGATGCCTCTTGCAAATCTAAGAGGAAAAAAATCATGAAATTCGGGCATTGTAATGAAGGAACAGTTCCTTCTGGGACATCAGTTTATCTGTGGCAGTATCTTTGCTGCATGAAACCAATATTCAGATGAAGATGGAAAAATTGAAGCAGTCATTCAGAACTTTAGTCATAGTATAATCTAGATCACCTTATTACCTATTGCATATTTGGGAGTTTATAAATGGACGAATATTTTAGTTTTCACTAAGATGTTGAGTGCCATGGAAGATTGATAGCTCTGCAATGAGATCATAAAATATTTAAGTCTTTTACATTAGGTATTCCAGAGTACCACTTAAGAAGTTCCCTTTCTGGGGCACCGGGGTGGCTCAGTCATTAAGCGTCTGCCTTCAGGTCAGGTCATGATTCCAGGATCATGGGATCGAGCCCCGCATTGGGCTCCCTGCTCAGCAGGAAGCCTGCTTCACTTCTCCCTCTCCCACTCCTCTTGCTTGTGTTCTCTCTCTCGCTGTGTCTCCCTCTGTGTCAAATAAATAAATAAAATCTTTAAAAAAAAAAAAAAGAAGTTCCCTTTTTTTTGGGCAGTACTCAGTAAGTATGCATTAAGTATTAGTCTGTTGCACCTAGCCTGAACTAAGACATACATTTTGGGTACATATGTTTGGTACTAAGAAGCATTAGTACAGTGTTTTTCACACTCTGGTATTTTCTATTTATTAATGCTGTTCTTGTCTATAAAATTGATCTCTTAGCCTAATGTGTAATGGCCCACTGTTTGAAACACAATGTTCTAGGAGGTTATGAATCAGATACCTGAGATAGGGTTTGTGTTTTAATGCTGATTTTCCATGGACATTCTGCATATTCTTTTTTGCACCAGTTATCTCTGCAGCAAAGTAGGAAAACTAGGGCAGTATATAAACAATGCCAAAACAACGGCCTAGTCAGTTCAGTAAAAGAAGCCAAATTAATTAATTTAACAGTGGAGAATTGGTTTCTGCTTGTATGGACTTTTCAAATCTATCAAAACTGTCAATGCTATAAATTTTTCTCTCCTACATATTGCTCTGGAATTAATAAAATGACCGAGAAGCCCTCCAAAACATTATTTTAAAGATGAAAGAAATGAAGTTGAATTAATTTTAAATTTGTGATTATTATTGCTAATGTTTTATTGTTAATTGTTTTGTTGTATTATTGCTAATGAAAAGTCACCATTTCTTTGATTCATCTTCAAAAGTGATTTACATTCAATCTATTTGATGATTCTGTTTCATACTTGAATTTGGGTTGTCTGTATTAAGGTCATTAATAAAGAACAAGGAGTCTGATTATTCATACGTCAATTTTAGTACCTTTCTAAGAAATTGGATTAAATTAAAATATCCATTACTTGAGTTTTCAGTGTAAGATACATCACACACAGGAATGGCTCACCCAGTGAAATATATCTGTTGAGCCACTGTTCATCATAAGACTAAGACGTGGACACACATACCTATTCACTCACATTTTTATTGAGCACTTACAAATTGATAGATGCTAGAGTAGGCACTTAGAGCTGAATAAAGGCCTTTATAGGCCCTATGCACTGAAAAGATTATTCCACATCCCCCTCCCTGTGATGCACACTCCAAAGATAATTTAAAATAAAAATACTAAAATATAAAATGGGTAGAGAAATTATCAGAATTCTTTTTCCCACACTACTTTGATAATCCAACATAACTTCTTTGATAATTTTTGGAAATAGATTCTTTCAGAATCTTTTTTTTTTTTTCATTTTTTATCCTTGTGTTTTTCTTATTTCTTATACATATGCTTAGTCTGCCTATTGACTATCCAGCCTGGACACTGTAACTTAAGAGATAGAAGACCTTCTTTTTGTCTTCAATGAAATCATAGTCCAGTGAAAAAACACTTATAATGCAATAGGTCTTAAATCATCATCCACCTGTCCAGAAAGCCTGACTAATGTAACTTTCTGTGATAGGTACATCTTAAATGTCTGCCTATTCTGCACCCTAATTTTGACAACAATATTTAGCCAGTATACACCTGGTCTAGGCATCTATAACAGTACCTGGGTTTGTTTGGATTTATTCAGCTTGGAGCTCTGGTAAGTCACTAATTTGAAATTAAAATGTATAGTTTCTGTAATTTATTGTATTTAATTATACACAGCCATAGTGAACAAGGTACTTAAAATTTACAGTTGATTTTGGGGTGCCTGGGTGGCTCAGTCAGTTAAGTGTCCTACTCTTGGTTTTGGCTCAAGTCATGATCTCAGGATCCTGGGACTGAGAGCACCACATGGAGCCCTGCGTGGAGCCCCGAGTTGGGCTCTGTGCTCAGGGCAGAGTCTGCTTGAGATTCTCTACCTCTCCTTCTGCCCCTCCCCCCACTCATACTCTCTTACTCTCACTCTCTCTCTCAAATAAATACATAAATTCTGTTTTGAAATTTGCAGTTGAGGGGTGCCTGGGTGGCTCAGTCGTTAAGCGTCTGCCTTCGGCTCAGGTAATGATCCGAGGGTCTGGGATCGAGCCCCTCATCGGGCTCCCTGCTCCGCGGGAAGCCTGCTTCTCCCTCTCCCACTCCCCCTGCTTGTGTTCCCTCTCTTACTGTGTCTCTCTCTGTCAAATAAATAAATAAAATCTTTTTTAAAAATTAAATAAAATACAATTTACAGTTGACTTAGATTATTTAGCTATAATTTTTCTTAAGGAATTGGCTTGTTACCTTTCTCCTTTGAGATATAAAAATGTTCTTGAGGGCAAGAGTCATGCCTTATTCTTCTTTGTAAGAACAGAACCTCGAATATTTGGCACAAAGCAAGTGGGCATTATGTTGTTAGACTGATGGCAGCTAAGGAGATTTATTTCTTGGAATATACCCTGAAAACACCTGCTGACAGTCTTCTTCCTATTTGGAGTGACCTGACAGCACTTTTCCCCCTCACTGGGCTCTTCTGTCTCTTGTATTTGTGTTTTAGATACTGCCCCTTAACCTATCATATTTTCCTGAAATAATAACATACTGACAGTACAAACTGAAAGTGAATCCCCATTTAGAAAATATGGATGTCAAAACATGTCCTGTGTTAGTCATCCGTTTCACACCTACCATTGTGCATGGTATCCATTCTAAGATGGAGGGTTGTCCCTTACCATGAAATATAGAGGCTGAGGACTCTGTCTCAATCCTGGGGAGCAGTATACCAGGAAGCAGTGTTGGATGACGGTTCTGAGCATCACATGCTGTAAGGTGGAGTGAGGGAGAGTGGTGAGGGTAGTGGTAGAAATCAAGGAGGCAGCCTCTTGACAATAAGTCTCAAGTCAGGACAAACTTGTAGTGTAAGATTACTAAAAGCCTTCTAGAGGGGATAGAAGAGTAAGGTAGGGTTTAAAAATGCATAAAGAAAGCAGGCAAAGGGTTATTTCCATTGTATAATAGCAAAATAGGAAAGGCCAAAACTCTGGAATTTAAGAAGGAGGATACAGAAATATTCCATTGAAATTTTTTTCACAGCTTTATTAAGATAAACGTGACATATAAACTTCACATATTGAAAGTGTAAAATTTGATCAGTTTTTACCTATATAGTGAGACCATTGCCATCATCAAGATAATGAACATATCCATCACTCCCAAAAGTTTCCTTGTGCCTTTTGAAATCACTCCTTTCCACCTCTCCTGACACCCCCAGGGAAACAGTGATCTACTTTCTCTCATGGTGATCCATTTTAAATTAATTTTTCTATATGACATGCAGTAAGGATGGAGGTTTGTCAATTGGTCGGTCAGTCAGTTGAATTTCATACATGTCTATCCAACACCATTTATTAAAAAGATTATTTTCCTCCATGAATTGCCTCAACAGTTTTGCTATTAATTGGTCATATATGTGTGGGTTTATTTCTGAATTCTCTATTCTGTTCCACTGATCTATTTTTAGGCCAGTAACATTGTCTTAACTAATTCCAGCATTGTCATAAAATCTGGTAGTGTAAAGTCCCCCAACTTTGTTCTTCTTTTCAGAGTTTCATGGTTATACTAAGTACTTTGTATTTCCATATAAATTTTGAAACAGATTCTCAATTTATACAAATAAGCCTACTGGGGATTTAATTGAGATTGTTTTGAATGCGTATGTCAATATGGGGGTAAATAAACATTATTAACAGTATCAACTTTCTCAGTTCATGAGCACATTTCCCCACTCAGAAATGTATTGCAGTTTTCAGCATACAGATCTTACATATTTTTTGTCAAATTTATCTTTTAATGTTTTGTATGTTATGATATTAGAAATGGTATTTTTATTTCAATGTCTTTGTGCTGCTAGTATATAGAAACAAAATTGATTTTTTTATCAAGCAATCCTGTTAAACATACTTAATAGTTTAAAATTAATTTATATAGATTCCATAGATTTTCTACATTAAAATAATCATGTCATTTGCAAATAAAGTTTTATTTCTTCCTCTCCAATTTGAATGACTTTTATTTATTTTTCTTGCTTTATTGAATGGCTAGAAACTCCAATTCAGTGTTGAATAGAAGTGGTAAAGTGGACTTTCAATCATTTACCATTAAGTATGATATTAGCTGTAGATTGTTCATAGATGCACTTTGTCAGATTACAGTAGGAATCTTTTATTGCAGTAGGAGGGCTGAGAATTTTTATCAGGAATAAATATGGGATGTTATCTAATGCTTTTTCTGTACCTATTAAGAAGATCATATGGGTTTTTTTAATGTGGTGAATTATAGAGATTGATTTTCAAATATTAAATGAAACTTGCATTTCAAGGATAAATCCCATTTGGTTATGAGATACTATCTTTTTGCTGTATTGTTGGATTTGATTTGCTAAATTTTGTTAAGAATTTTTGTATCTGTGTTCATGAGGGATATTGGTCTGTAGTTTTCTTTTCTTATAATGTCTTTGATTTTGCCATAAAGGTAATGATGGCTTCATAGAATGAGCTGGGAAGTGTTCCTCCTTCTTCAGTTTTCTGGAAGAGAATTGCTATCATATATTTATTAGACATTTGGTAGAATTTTCCAGTAAAGCCACCTGGACCTGGCGTTTTCTTTGTGGGAAAGTTTTTAATTGTAAATTAAATTTGTTTAATAGAAAGTGCTATTGAAGTTATGTATTTCTTCCTGATTGAACCCTAGTAGTTTGTGTCTTTAAAAGAACATTTTTCATTTCATCTAAGTTGTCGTATCATTGGCCTAGAGTTATCCATGCTAATCCCTCATTATCAGGTCCTTTGTAGGACCTGAAGTGATGTCATCTCTTTCATACTTAATATTGGTAATTTGTGTTCTTTCTTTTTTCCTCTGATCAATCTAGATAGAGGTTTACCATTTTTATTAGTCTTCACAAGAAACAAGCTGTGGATTTCATTTATTTTTTAATTTCATTGATTTCTGTGCTTATGTGTATTTCCTTTCTTCTGTTGATTTTTAATTTAATTTGCTCTTTTTCCAGTCTCTTAAGGTGCAAGTAGAGGTAATTCCTTTTGAGACATTTCTTCTTTTCTAACGCAGGTATTTTAGTGCTATCAACTGTCCTCTAAATACTCATTTACCTCCGCAAATTTTGATATGTCCTGTTTTCATTGTGACTCAGTTCAAAGTAACTTTCTAATTTCACTTTTGGTTTGTTATTTGACCCATAGGTTATTTAGAAGGATGTTATAGTTTCCAATTATTAAGGAATTTTCAGGTCCTTTTCTACTATTGATCTCTAATTCCATTTTTTGTTGTTGTTTTCATAATGGTGTGTATGTTAGTATATTCTTTTTTTTATGTTATGTTAGTCACCATACAGTACATCATTAGTTTTTGATGTAGTGTTCCATGATTCATTGTTTGTGTATAACACCCACTGCTCCATGCAATACATGCCCTCCTTAATACCCATCACCAGGCTAACCCATCCCCCCACCCCTCTCCCCTCTGAACCCTCAGTTTGTTTCTCAGAGTCCATAGTCTCTCATGGTTCATCTCGCCCTCTGATTCCCCCCCCCCTTCATTTTTCCCTTCCTTCTCTCTAATTCCATTTTGTTCAAAAAACATACCTTCTATGTTGGACTGAATCCTTTTAAATTTTTTGAGAGTCATTTTATGTTCCAGAATGTGGTTATCTTAGTAATGTTCTAGATATACTTGAAAAGAATGTTTATTCTTTTATTATTGGGCAGATTGTTCTACAAATGCCAGTTAGGGCAAGAAGCTTGATATTAACTCTTCTATATCCTAACTAGTGTCTGTCTACTTGGTCTGTCTACTATGAGAGGGAGTACTGAAATCTTTACTATAATTATTGATTTATCTATTTCTCCTTGAATTCTATCAGTTTTTGTTTCATATATTTTAAAGCTCCGTTATTAACTGTATAGAGGTTTAAAATTGTGTGCTCTTGATGAATTGACCACTTTTTAACAGCTTTATTGGGATATAATTAATATACCACAAAAGTCACACAATTACATTGTACAATTCAATGGTTTTTAGTAGGTTTTTATGGTTTCATAACCATCTCTACTGTCTAATTTCAGACCATTTTCATTACCCCAACAATAGACCACTACCCATTAGCAATAACTCCCTACTTTCTGTCTCTATTGATTGACCTCTTTTGAACATTTCCTATAAATGGATCATATGGAATGTGGTCTTTTGTTACTGTTTTTTTTTTTTCACTTAGCATAATCCTTTCATATTCATCCATGTTGTGAATGTATCCAAACTTAATTTTTTTATATTGACAAATAATATTCCATGGGCATACTACATTTTGTTCATCCATCAGCTAATGAATGTTTAAATTTTTTGCACTTTTTTGTCTATTATTAATAATTCTGCTATAAACATTCATGTACAAGTTTTTGTGTGAATATGTGTTTTCATTTCTCTTGAGTGTATATGTAGGAGTAAAATTGCCAGTTAACATTTTGAGGAACTTCCAGATATTTTCCAAAGTAACTGCCCCAATCAACAACCACCAGCAACATATGAAGATTCCACTTTCTATACGTTCTCATCAACACTTGTCATTGCCTTTCTTAAAAATTTTAGCCATCCTAGTGAAAGGTGAAAAGGTATTGCATTGCGGTTTTGATTTGCATTTCCCTGATTGCTAATGATGTTGAACACCTTTTCGTGTGCGTATTGGCTATTTGTATATCTTTTCGGGAAATATGTCTGTTCAAATTCTTTTTAATTTGGCTATTAGTCTTATTGCTTAGATATAAGAGTTCTTTACTATGGATACAAGTTCCTTAACAGATATATGATTTCATAATATTTCTTCTCATTCTGTGGGGTGTCTTTCCACTTTCTCAGTGGTATCCTTTGAAACACAAAAGTTTGTAATTTGCTGAAATCCAATTTAAATAGCTTTTGTTGCTTGTGCTTTTAGTGTCAGATTTAAGTAACCATTGCTTAATCCCAATCACAAATATTTACTTTAATGTTTTATCCTAAAATAAAGGTTATCTTTAAGATACCGTTTAGGATAAAAGATAGCTCTTCCACTTAGGTCTATTGTTCATTTTGAGTTAATTTTTGTATAGGGTATGGGGAGGGGTTCCAATTTATTGTTGTGCAGGTGGATATCCAGTTTTCCCAGCACTATTTCTTGAAAAATTGTTTATCTCTATTGACTATTCTTAGCAATATGTCTATCTTTATGCTATGACCACTCTGTCTTGATTACTGTAGCTTTATAGTAAGTTTAAAAATTGGGAACTATGAGTCCTCTAACATTCTTTTTCTTCTGTAGAATTGCTTAGCTATTCTAGGACCTTTGAATTTCCATATGAATTTTAGGATCATCTTGCCAATTTCTGCAAAAAAACAAAAACAAAAAAGTGGGATTTTGATAGGCATTGCATTCAATATGTGAACATATAGACCAATTGGGGGAATATTGCCATCTTAACAAAATTATGTTCTCCAGTGCAACAACATGGGATTTCTTTCCATTTGCTTAGATTTTCTGTAGATTCAATAATATTTTGTACTTTTCAGTGTACAACTCTTGCACTTCTTTTGTTTAATTTATTTCCTAACTACTTTTTAATACCATGATAAATGAAATGGTTTCATAACTTCATTTTCAAGTTGTTCATTGCTAGTGTATAGAAATAAAATAGATTTTTGTTTATTGATTTTGTACACTGCATGTTAAACTCACTTGTTACTTTTAGTATTTCTTTTTATTTAAGGTTTTCTATATGCAAGATTATGTGACCTGCATATAGAGATAGTTTTACTTCTTCTTTTCAATGTGGGTGACTTGTATCCCCTTTTCTACACTGTGGTTTCCATGGCTAGACCTTCCAATGCACTGTTGAATGGAAGTGTCACCAGCAAAACTCCTTATCTTTTTTCTGACCTAAGAGGAAAATATTCAGTATTTCATTTGTAAGTATGATATTAAGTGTATGTTTTCTCTAGATGTCCTTTATCAGGTTGAGGAAATTCTCTTCTATTCCTAGTTTGATAAATGTTTTGTAGTGAAAGGAAGTTGTATTTTGTTTCTGTATCTATTGGGATGTTCATGTGGTTTTACACTTTATTCTATTAATATGTTGTATTACATTGATTTTCAGATGTTAAATCAATCTTGCATTCTTGGGCTCAATCCCACTTGGTCATGGTCATTAATTCTTTTTATATGCTGTTGGATCTGGTCTGCTAGTGTTTTTTTTGAGGACTATAGCCATAAGGGATATAGATATATAGTTTTACTTACTCTTGATGTCTTTGGTTTTAATATCAGGAAATACTGACCTCTTATATTTGGGGGAAAGTTTATGAATCTTTTTTAAGGGTTTGCCAGAATTCACCAGTGAAATCATCTGGTGAAAAGTTGTAAAGAACTCATTCAATCTTTCATTGTTGTAGGTCTATTCAGACTTTCTGCTTTTTCTTGAGTCAATTTCTGTGGTTATGTATTTTTTTAATGTGTTTTTTTCATCTAGGTTATCTACTTTGTTCACAAATAGTTATTCATAACATTTTCTTATATTTGTTTTTATTTCTCTATGGTTAGTAGTGAGGACTCATATTTCTGAAGTTAGTAATTTAAGTGTTCTTTTTTCTTTTTTTTTAAATTTTTTATTGTTATGTTAATCACCATACATTACATCATTAGTTTTTGATGTAGTGTTCCATGATTTATTGTTTGTGCATAACACCCAGTGCTCCATGCAGAACATGCCCTCTTTAATACCCATCACCAGGCTAACCCATCCTCCCATCCCCCTCCCTCCCCCAGAACCCTCAGTTTTTTCTCAGAGTCCATCGTCTCTCATGTGCTCTCTTTTTTTGCGGCAAGTCTAGTTGGAGATTTGTCCATTTTGTTCTTTTCAAAGAACCAACTTTTCTTTTTATTGATTTTTGCTGTTGTTGGTCTTCTATTCTGTACTTTACTTTTGTTCTAATGTTTTTATTACCTGTCTTTCATTTGGTTTGGATTTTTTTTAAGTTTCTTAGGGCAAAAGGCTAAGTTATTTATTTGGGATCATTTGTTTTTTAATGCAGACATTTACAGCTATAAATTTCTTTCTGAGCACCGCTTTAGCCTCAAGTCTTACGTTTTGTTATGTTCTGTTTTCATTCATCTCAAAGTATTTTCTAATTTTCCATGTGGTTTTCTTCTTTGACACATTTGTTGTCTAGTAATGTGTTGATTTCCCAAGTTTCTTTGTTATTGATTTCTAATTTAATTTCATATGTCCAGAGAACATATTTTGTATGATTTCAATCCTTTTAAATTGATTGAGGCTTGCTTTATAACCCAACATATGGTCTATCCTGGCAAATACTCCATGTACACTTGAGGAAAATCTATGTTCTTCTGTAATTGCATAGAGCATTCTATAGATCCAGTTGGATTGTAATTTTGTTCAAGTCTTCTATCTCTGGTTGATCTCCTGCCCAGTTATTCTATTATTGAAAGTGAGATATTAAAGGCTCCAACTATTTTGTAGAATTGTACATTTCTCCTTTGAATTTTTTCAGGTTTTGCTTTGTATATTTTGTGACTCTATCGATAGGTGAATATATATTTATAATTATTATGTCTTCATGATATATTAACCTTTTTATCATTATTAAATGTCCTTCTTTGCCTCTAGTAACCATTTTGGTCTTAAAGTCTATTTTGCTTACATTAGGTTAGCTACTCCAGCTCTCTTTTGGTCGTGGTTTGCATAGTATATCTTTATCCATTCTTTTAGTTTCCACATTTTTGTGACTTTGAATCTAACATATGTCTCTTGTAATATCTACATAGTTGGATTATGTGTTTTTATCCACACTGCCAATTTTTGCTTTTGATTGGTGTGTGTAATCCATTTACATATAATTTGATAACTGATCAAGTAGTTTTAAATCTGACATTTTGTATTGTTTTCTGTATGTCTTATGGGGTTTTTTTGTTCTTCAATTCCTCTGTTATTACCTTCTTTTGTGTCAAGTATATATCTTCTAGTGTACTATTTTAATTCCCTTATTGCTTCTTTTACTATATTTTTGAGTTATTTTATTAGTGGTTTCCTAGAAGATTAAAATTAGCATCTTAATTTAAAGTAATCTATTTCAGATTAATAATAAATTAATCTCAATGGTATATAAATATTTTGCTCTAATAGACCTCTGGCACCTCACCTCTTCTCTGTGCTATTATTGTCAATCAAATGAAATTGTTATAAGTTCATCAATACAGGGTTTTGTTTTGTTTTGTTTTTAGAGAGAGAGAGCAGCAGGAGAGGGGCAGAGGGAGAGGGAGAAAGAAAATCTGAAGCAGGCTCCCCACAGAGTGCAGAGCCCAACCCTAGGCTCAATCTCACAACCCTGGGACCATGACCTGAGCTAAAATCAAGAGTCAGATGCTCAACTGACTGAGCCACCCAGGAGCCCCCATTAATACAGGGTTGTTTGTTGTTGTTGTTGTTTTAACTATTGCTTTATGCAGTTGTATTTTAAATCAGTGAAGAAAAGAATTATAATCAAAAGTACATTCATAGTGTTTCTTATATTTACCTATGTAGTTACCTTTATTTGTGCTTTTTATTTTTTGATATGCATTTGACTCACTGTCTGGTATTCTTTAATTTAAGACTAAAAGACTAGGTCTCCTAATAGGACAGGACTTCTAGTGATGAAGTCTATCAGTTTTTGATTATCTGCAAGTGTTTTAATTTCTCCTTCATTGTTGAAGGATAGTTTTGCTGGATATAGAATTCTTTGTTGACTTTGTTGACCATTTTTTTCTTTTACCACTTTCAACATATTATCCAACTGTCTTCTGGACTCCACGATTTCTGGCTAGAAATCAGCTATTAGAGGGAGGGGGGGAAAGATGGCAGAGGAGTAGGGGACCCTATTTCAACTGGTCTCCAGAATTGAGCTGGATATCTACCAGACCACTCTGAGCACCCATGAAACCAGCCTGAGATGTAAGAAGATCTGGATCTCTACAAACAGAATATCACAGGCGGTTGGTTTCGAGGTATGAAGTGGGGGGCTGTGATTCCGCGGGCAGATATTGGAGGATAAATGGCAGCGGGAGGGTGCCTGGCCATGGGGGTACTACACCACCGGTGAGCGACAGGCTCAATCGCTGGGGACAGGCACAGACTCGCAGACCGGTAGCGGCAGGGAAAGGACTCTAGGGCAGACCCCAGGGCGGGAACCCAGAGCAGCAGGTCAGGCAGGGGTGAACTGGGAATGGCTGGTGGTTTTAGAAGCACAAAGGGCAGAGATGTGCCCCAACCTGGAGGCAGGACTGGGAGCACTGCGGAGGGGCGCACAACCCAGGACGCTGTAGTTTATAGCAGCACGGACAGAAACGGAGATGGTGTGGCCTGGAGAGCTCACTGAAGAACAGACTGAGGTCTCTCTGCTCCGAGGCAGAGGGTTGGAAACGGTCTCTTCTGCTCTGACTTGCAGAAGAGACGGGGAAAGCCAACAGGGAAACGTGCCAGAGAACAAAGGCCCCAAAAACTGATTCCCGCTGAGCCCATCCCCCACCACAGGGGGGCAGGGCAAATCCACCCAAAGAGGGTTGCCTGAGTAACAGCGCGACAGGCCCCTCCCGCAGAAGACAGGCTGGGAAAACAAGAGGCCAGCAACCCTAAGGTCCCAAGAAAACAGGTGCATCTTGCTTGGGTTCTGGTCAATAATTTGGACTCTATACATTCCCTCAAACACCCATCAACAGAATGACTAGGAGGAGAAACCCCCAAATAGAAAAGACTCAGAGATTATGACTTATGCTGCAGATTTACAAATGGATGCAGATATAACCAAGATGTTGGAGATGGAATTCAGGCTAGCAATTGTGAAGACAATGGCTAGAATGGAGAAATCAATTAATGACAACATAGTGTCTCTAAGGGCAGAAATGAAAGGTGAATTGGCAGAACTTCAAAATGCTATCAATGAAATCCAATCCAATCTAGATAATCTAACAGATAGGGTAAGTGAGGCAGAAGAACGAAAAGTGACCTGGAAGACAATTTAATAGATAAAAAGGGAAAAGAGGAGGCCAGGGAAAAACAACTCAGAATCCGGAAATAGAATCAGAGAAATAAGTAACACCATGAAGCGTTCCAATGTCAGAATAATTGGAATCCCGGAGGGAGTGGAGAGAGAGAGGACTAGAAGATGTATTTGAGCAAATTGTAGCTGAGAACTTCCCTAATCTGGGGAATGAAACAAACATTCGCATCCTAGAGGCAGAGCGGAACCCTCCTAAGATCAAGGAAAACAGGCCAACACCCTGGCATGTAATAGTAAAACTTGCAAATCTTAGAACCAAGGAAACCATCTTAAGGGCAGTTAGGGGGAAGAGATTCCTTACGTACAGAGGAGGAACATCAGAATAACGTCAGACCTATCCACAGAGACCTGGCAAGCCAGAAAGGCCTGGCAAGACATATTCAGGGTACTAAATGAGGACAACATGCAGCCAAGAATACTTTATCCGGCAAGGCTTTCATTTAGAATGGATGGAGAGATGCAGAGCTTCCACGACCGGCAGAAGTTGAAAGAATATGTGACCGCTAAGCCGGCCCTGCAAGAAATATTAAGGGGGGTTCTATAAAAGGAGAAAGACCCCAAGAGTGATCGACAACAGAAATTTACAGGGACAATCTATAAAAACAACGTCTTCACAGGCAACATGATGACAATTCATTCATATCTTTCAATAATCACTCTCAACGTGAATGGCCTAAACGTTCCCATAAAACGGCACAGGGTTGCAGATTGGATAAAAAGACAGGACCTATCCATATGCTGTCTACAAGAGACTCATTTTGAACCTAAAGATACATCCAGACTGAAAGTGAAGGGATGGAGATCTATCTTCCATGCCAGCGGACCTCAAAAGAAAGCTGGGGTAGCAATTCTTATATCAGACAAATTAGATTTTAAACTAAAGTCTGTAATAAGAGACACAGAAGGACACTATATCATTCTTAAAGGGTCTATCCAACAAGAAGATCTAATAATTGTAAATATCTATGCCCCCAACATGGGAGCAGCCATCTACATAAGCCAACTGTTAACCAAAATAAAGAGTCATATTGATAACAATACATTAATTGTAGGAGACCTCAATACTCCACTCCCAGCAATGGACAGATCATCTAAGCAGAAAATCAACAAGGAAACAAGAGCTTTGAATGATACATTGGACCAGATGGACCTGATAGATATTTACAGAACATTCCACCTAAAACAACAGAATACTTATTCTTCTCTAGCGCACATGGAACTTTCTACAGAATAGACCACATACTGGGTCACAAATCAGGTCTCAACTGATACCAAAAGATTGAGATTAATCCCTGCATTTCCTCAGACCACAGTGCTTTAAAACTGGAACTCAATCACAAGAAAAAATTTGGCAGAAATTCAAACACTTGGAAGCTAAAGACCACTCTGCTCAAGAATGTTTGGGTCAACCAGGAAATCAAAGAAGAACTTAAACAATTCATGGAAATCAATGAGAACAAAGACACATCGGTCCAAAACCTATGGGATACTGCAAAGGCAGTCCTAAGGGGGAAATACATAGCCATCCAAGCCTCACTCAAAAAATTAGAAAAATCCTGAATTCACCAACTAACTCTACACCTTAAAGAACTAGAGAAAAAGCAACAAACAATGCCTAAGCCACACATTAGAAGAGAAATAATTAAAATTAGAGCAGAAATCAATGAATTAGAAACCAGAAACACAGTAGATCAGATCAACGAAACTAGAAGTTGGTTCTTTGAAATATTTAATAAGATTGATAAACCACTGGCCAGACTTATCCAAAAGAAGAGAGAAAGGATCCAGATTAATAAAATTATGAATGAAAGGGGAGAGATCATGACTAACACCAAGGAAATAGCAACAATTATTAGAAATTATTATCAACAACTATATGCCAATAAACTGAGCAATCTGGATGAAATGGAGGCCTTCCTGGAAACCTATCAGCTGCCAAGACTGAAACAGGAAGAAATTGACAACCTGAATGGGCCAATAACCAGTAATGAGATTGAAGCAGTGATCAAAAACCTCCCAATAAACAAGAGTCCAGGGCCTGATGGATTCCCTGAGGAATTCTACCAAACATTCAAAGAAATAATACCTATTCTACTGAAGCTGTTTCAAAAAATAGAAACAGAAGGAAAACTTCCAAACTCATTCTTTGAGGCCAGCATTACCTTAATCCCCAAACCAGACAAAGACCCCATCAAAAAGGAGTATTTCAGACCAATATCCCTGATGGATATGGATTCCAAAATCCTCAACAAAATCCTAGCTAATAGGATCCAACAATACATTAAAAGGATCATCTACCACAACCAAGTGGGATATATCCCCAGGATGCAAGGTGGTTCAACATTTGCAAATCAATCAATGTGATAGAACACATTAATAAGAGGAGGGAGAAGAACCATATGGTCCTCTCAATTGATGCAGAAAAAACATTTGACAAAATACAGCATCCTTTCCTGATTAAAACTCTTCAGAGTATAGGGATAGAGGGAACATTCCTCAAGGTCATAAAATCCATCTATGAAAAACCCACAGCGAATATCATCCTCAATGGGAAAAGCTGAGATCCTTTCCCTTAAGATCAGGAACACATCAAGGATGCCCACTCTCACCACTATTGTTCAACATAGTATTAGAAGTCCTAGCAACAGCAATCAGACAACAAAAAGAAATAAAAGGTATTCAAATTGGCAAAGAAGAAGTCAAGCTCTCTCTTTTCGCAGATGACATGATACTTTATGTGGAAAACCCAAAAGACTCCAGCCCCAAGTTACTAGAACTCATCCAGCAATTCAGCAATGTGGCAGGACAAAATCAATGCACAGGAATCAGTTGCTCTCTTATACACTAACAACACAACTGTAGAAAGAGAAATTAAAGAAACGATTCCATTTACAATAACACCAAAAACCATAAGATACCTCGGAATAAACCTAACCAAAGAGGTAAAGGATCTATACTCTAGGAACTACAAAACACTCATGAAAGAAATTGAAGAAGACACAAAAAGATGGAAAAATATTCCATGCTCATGGATGGGAAGAATAAACATTGTTAAAATGTCTATGGTACCCAGAGCAGTCTATACCTTCAGTGCCATCCCGATCAAAATTTCGATGACATTTTTCAAAGTGCTGGAACAAACAATCCTAAAATTTGTATGGAATCAGAAAAGACCCTAAATCGCCAAGGAAATGCTGAAAAAGATAAAGCTGGGGACATCACGTTGCCCAATTTCAGGCTATATTACAAAGCTGTGATCACCAAGACAGCATGGTACTGGCACAAAAACAGACATATAGACGAATGGAAGAGAGAACCCAGATATGGACCCTCAACTCTATCATCAAATAATCTTTGACAAAGCAGGAAAAAACATGCAATGGAAAAAAGACAGTCTCTTCAATAAATGGTGCTGGGAAATTGGACAGCCACATGCAGAAGAATGAAACTCGACCATTCTCTAACACCATTCACAAAGATAAACTCAAAGTGGATGAAAGACCTCAATGTGAGACAGGAATCCATAAATATCCTCGAGGAGAACATAGGCAGTAATCTCTTTGACATTGGCCACAGCAACTTCTTTCAAGATGCATCTCCAAAGGCTAATGAAACAAAAGCAAAAATGAACTTTTGGGACTTCATCAAGATAAAAAGCTTCTGCACAGCCAAGGAAACAGTCAACAAAACAAAGAGGCAACCCACAGAATGTGAGAAGATATTTGCAAATGACACTACAGATAAAGGGCTGGTATCCTAGATCTATAAAGAACTTCTCAAGCTCAACACCCGAAAAACAAATAATCAAGTCAAAAAGTGGGCAGAAGATATGAAAAGACACTTCTCTGAAGAAGACATACAAATGGCTAACAGACACATGAAAAAATGTTCATCATCTCTAGCCATCAGGGAAATCCAAATCAAAACCACATTGAGATACCACCTTACACCAGTTAGAATGGCAAAAATGGACAGGGAAAGAAACAACAAATGTTGGAGAGGTTGTGGAGAAAGGGGAACCCTCTTACACAGTTGGTGGATGCAAGTTGGTACATCCACTTTGGAAAACAGTGTGGAGGTGCCTCAAAAATTTAAAAATAGAGCTACCCTATGACCCAGCAATTGTACTACTGGTGATTTACCCCAAAGACACAGATGTAGTGAAAAGAAGGGCCATATGCAACCCAATGTTCATAGCAGCAATGTCCGCAATAGCCAAACTGTGGAAAGAGCCAAGATGCCCTTCAACAGATGAATGGATAAAGAAGATGTGGTCCATATGTACAATGGAATATTACTCGGCCATCAGAAACGATGAATACCCAACTTTTACATCAACATGGATGGGACTGGAGGAGATTATGCTAAGTGAAATAAATCAAGCAGAGAAAGTCAGTTATCATATAGTTTCACTTATTTGTGGAACATAAGGAATAGCATGGAGGACATTAGGAGAAGAAGGGAAAAATGGGGTGGGGGAATTGGAGGGAGAGATGAACCAGGAGAGACTATGGACTCTGAGAAACAAACAGGGTTTTAGAGGGGAGGGAGGAGGGGGGATTGGTTAGCCTGGTGATGGGTATTAAGGAGGTCACGTACTGCATGGAGCACTGAGTGTTATACAAAAACAATGAATCGTGGATCACCACATCAAAAACCAATGATATATTGTATGGTGACTAACATAACATAATAAAGGTAAAAAAAAAAAAAAGGATATTATCCTCAAAAAAGAAAAAAAGAAATCAGCTATTAATCTTATTGAAAACTGAACATAATGAGCTATTTTGCTCTGGGGCATGGTATCTCTCTTTTTATATTTTGATAGTTTCACTCTAAGTTATCTAGGTATGGATCTCGTTGAATTTACCCTACTTAAAGTTCATTAAGTTTCTTGAGTGTGTAAATTAATGGGGTCTTTAAAATCATCCTGATCTTGGACTTCCAGCCTCCAGAATTATGAGAAATAAAGTCCTATTGTTTAAGTCACCCAGTCTCTGGCATCTTGTTATAGCAACCTGAAATGAATAAGACAGTCTGCTTCTACACTAGTGGAAGGGGGAGCTTACTAGCTGTTATTCAATTATAATATCCTACTGTTAGCCAGCCGTGTGCTGATATGGGGTCCATAAAACCATATATACAAAATAGACCTTTGCTTAAGAATTCCAACCCTCTGTAATGTCCACAGAAAAGTGTGGCTTATAGTGTCTTCTCTTTCCTGTTCAGTTTCTACCTCCACCATGTCCCCTACCAACAGCTACTCAGTGGTTTTGTTCCTTTAGTTTCTATTTTCAAAGTTTACCCTCTTCCATGTTTTTGCTCCTTTCCTAATCATTAGAAAATTTTTAAGGAAAATCCTTCTTTAGACCCTCTTTTCTTTTTTTTTACCTCTGCTACTCTCCCAGCCTCTGCTATGGATTATATGTGATGCATTAGTAAACAAATATGGTATTGCCTCGTACCCCATAGGGAAGTGGATATATACCACTCCCCAGAAAAGTGTTGGAAAATAGTGGGGTATGTGTGGTAGAAGGGGTGGGGGAAGCCAGTCCTGCCACACCCCTTTTACAGAGTGTCATGGAAAAATAAATTCCAGAGAGAGAGGGACTCTGAATATCTGCAGAAGGTCCCACTCGAGTCTTCAGCATAATACCAATGAGCACGTGTGTGTGAGAAAACTGCACAAAGTCAAGGAAAGGAGTACCTGAAATGAGCAGTGAAAAAAGACCCCCAGAACTCCTAGAAATCAAGTCAAGGAAAATAAAGTATAAAGTATAATATTTGATAGAGTCAAGACTACATCTAGTTTTCTTGGCTCTAGCATTTACTCTGGTTATCTTCCCTTTACAATATGGTTTGGGAAAATTTTCTTTTATAGAATGTAGATTATTTTTATACCTGCCCCCACTTGCAACCTGTACTCTGTACACTTCTAGTCCTTATTGAAAAGAAAATATTCAAATGCCTAGTTTTCTGTTGTTGTTATTGTTAATCTTTAGGTCTCTATATTTAAAAAATAAACACGTCAGCTCTGCCATTGGTACCTGGTTTGTTTGTTTGTTTATTTCAGAGCTATCTGTTTCTTTTATGTCCTGGTAGGTCATTGCCCAGTGGGGTT
Source organism: Mirounga angustirostris (assembly GCF_029215605.1). Taxonomy (NCBI): domain Eukaryota; kingdom Metazoa; phylum Chordata; class Mammalia; order Carnivora; family Phocidae; genus Mirounga; species Mirounga angustirostris. The sequence continues at coordinate 128,462,130 of NW_026991715.1, forward strand.
GCTTTTGAGGTGTTAAGGCATACTTTGAATTTTCCAAAGACTCACATGTTAACATACGGAATTTTTTTGGAGGATATCTTATGACCTCCTCTTCTTAGAACAAACAGTTCTAAATTACCTTTTACTCTGTAAAATCTTATGAACTTCAACAAATGCAAACATATTCAATTTATGGAAAGATTCCATTCCAACATGTTCTTTTTGTATTTTTTTTGTCACAGGGAATTTTTCCCCCAGAGAGTTTTTAAGATGTGAGGGACACTTAGTTCCTTGCTCAAAAAACAAATAAAACAAAATCGTATTTTACAAGTAATAATCTTTAGTTCAGCAGGTGACCATTAGGACTCTGGTTAATTTATTTTTAAAAGGACTCAGAGAACAAATGACAACAAGCATGTGAAATCTTCCTAAGCCTGAATGGAGCCTTATTTTTCAATTCTAAAAGTTAAGATATTTTAGATTACTCTTTTTCCTTAGTCTCCAGAATCCCATTCTCTCTCTTTTTCCTGAATGTGGCTGTCATTTAACTCTCTGATGGCAACATTTCATTGAGGAACAGGCTTCATAGCAAGAATCTGCCTGGTCTTTCTGTAAAACCTAGAGACTGGATTCAAGACAATTTGTTCAGCAAATTTATGGCAGCAGTCCAAATCTGATGGAAATAAAAATATCAATTACCCCACAGATTGCTCTGAGAAGTAACCAAGAAGAAAGTTTTAAAAAGCACTTATTGTATACCTGAAACTATTATTACACTGTATGTTAACTAACTGGAATTTAAAATAAAACTTTAAAAAATAAAAAATAAATAAGAAGCACTTTATAAATACTATTCCAAAGTCTAAAACACTTTTCCTTGAACTTTAGACAAATGTAAACATGTCATTCCTACTCAACAAACCCTGTCCCATCCCCAAAATGCCCCCATTCTACTGTAAGCTCTTAGAGTACTGGGATTTTTTTTTCCTGCTTATCTTTGTATTTCTGCAACAGAAAAGTGTTAGGAAAGATTCAGTAGAGGCTTTTAATTTGAATTAATGAAACAGAACTCATTTTATGGACCAGTGGATCTGCCTTTGCTAAAATAGAAACTTTGAGGAAGATTGGAAGTTTTTTTATGTTTATCTGGGAAGAGAGATTTTTTTTACTGTGCCTGACCATTCTCATTTGTAACAGAGGTCCTATGAACTATGATTTGAGAGTCCTCCCTGACCCATAAAACATCCTTCACTGATGCCTGAAAACCTACTTAAAATTCGTTTTCCTTCATCTTGAAAAAGAGTATCTGGAAAAAAAAAAAAAACCTACACATCATATTTAGTGGTAAGAAACTAGATGCTTTCCTACTAAGATCAGGCACAAGGCAACAATGTCCACTCTCACTACTTATATTCAATATTATACTGAAAGCCCTACCTGATATAGTAAGTCAAGAAAGAAAATAAAAGGCATGCATACTGGGGGACGCCTGGGTGGCTCAGTCGATTAAGGCATCTCCCTCCAGCTCCGGTCATAATCCCAGGATCTTGGGATTGATCTTGGGAACCTGCTTCTCCCTCTGCCTGCCTCTCCCCCTGCTTGTGCTCTCGTTCTCTCTCTCTGACAAATAAATAAATAAAATCTTTTTTTAAAAAAGGCATGCATATTGAGGAGAAAGAAATAAAACTGTCTTTGTTCACAAATGACACAGTTATCTATGTAGAAAATCCTAAAGAATAAACAAAAAATTCCTGGAACTAATAAATAATTATAACAAGATTGTAGGATACCAGTTTAATATACAAAAGCCAATTGCTTTCCTATACACTAGCAATGAACAGTTTGGAATTTGAAATATAAACAATATTATTTACATTAGCACCCCCAAAAATTAAATGCTTAGGTATAAGTCTAACAAAATATGTACAAGATCTATATGAGGAAAAGTACAAAAACAATAAAAGAAATCAAAGATCTAAATAAATGGGGAGATACTCCGTATTTGTAGATAGAAAGACTTGGTATTATTAAGATATCAGTTCTTCCCAACTTGAGATGTAGATTAAATGAAATCCCAGTCAAAATCCCAACAGGTTATTTTGTGGATATGGACAGATTCAAAAGTTTATATGGAAAGGCAAAAGATTCAAAATAATCAAAACAATATTGAAGAGCAAAGTCAGGGGACTGATATTACCCAACTTCAAGAGTTGTAAAGCTGTGATAATCAAGATATTGTGGTATTGTCAAAAGAATAGACAAATGGAAAAATGCAACAGAACAGAGACCCCAGGGGGCACCTGGGTGTCTCAGTCAGTTGAGCATCCAACTCTTGGTTTTGGCTCAGGTCCAGGTAGTGATCTCATGGGTTGTGGGATGGGCCCTGCATTGGGCTCCATGCTCAGCAGGGAGCCTGCTTGAGGATTCCCTCCCTCTACCCCTCATGTGCATGCTTTCTTCTTCTCTCAAATAAATAAATGAATCAATCTTAATAAAAAAAAAAGAACAGAGAGCCCAAAAATAGACCTACATACTACAGTAAATTGATTTCTGACAAAAGAGCAAAAGCAATTCAGCAGCAAAAGGATAGTTGCTTCAAAAATGATGTGAGAATGACTAGACATCCACATTCAAGAAAAGGACTCTGGATACAGACTTTACACCCTTCTCAAAAATTAACTCAAAATGGATCATAGCCCTAAGTGCAATGTGAAAAACTATAAAACTCCTAGAAGATAACACATGACAAAATCTAAGTAACTTTAGGTTTATCAATGACTTCTTATATACAACACCAAAAGCAACATCCATGAAAGAAAAAATTGATAAGTGCAATTTCATTTAAATTAAATATCTGCTCTGCAAAATACTGTGAAGAGAATGAGAAGACAAGCCACAGACTAGGAAAAAATATTTGCAAAACACATATCTGATAAAAAAAGCTAGTGTCCAAAATATACAAAGAACTCTTAAAACTCAACAATAAGAAAACAACAAACCAATTTTAAAAATGAGCAGAATACCTGAACAGAAATCTTACCAGATTACCAAAAATATACAGATGACAACTAAGCAAATAAAAAGATGCTCAACATCATATATCATTGGGGAATTGCATATTAAAACAGTGAGATACCACTACACAGCAATTAGAATAACTAAAATGCAAAATACTGACAATACCAAGTGCTGGTGAGGATATGGAGCAACAGGAACTCTCATTCATTGGTAGCAGGAATACAAAATGATACAGCCACTTTGGAAGACAGCTTGGGAGTTTTATATAAAATGAAACACAGTCTTACCATATAATCCAGCAATTTCACTTCTTAACATCTACCCAAATGAGTTGAAAACTCATGTCCATGCAAAAACCTGCTGCAAAAAAATGTTCATGGCAAATTTATTCATAAATTGCAAACACTTGGAAGTAACCAAGGTTAATGGTGAATTGATAAACCTGTGGTACATCTTACAATGCAACATTATTCAGCAATAAAATGAAATTAAATCCATCAAACCAAAAAAACATATGAAGGCATCTTATATGCATATTGTTAAATAAAAGAAACGAGTCTGAAAAACTGAAACCAGTATGATTCCAACTATAAAACATTGGAAAAAGGCAAAATTATGGAGGCAGTAAAAGGATCAGTGGTTGCCATGGAAGGGAGGGATGAATAGGTGGAGTGCAGGAGAATTTTAGAGTAGTGAAACTTTCTTTGTGATGCTGTAATAGTGGATACACAACATTATACATCTGTCAAAACCCATAGACCTCTACAACACAAAGAGTGAACCCTATCATAAACTATGAATTTTTGTTAATAATAATATATCAATATTTGTTCATCAGTTGTGACAAATGTACCACACTAATGCTAGATGTTAATACTAAGGGAAACTGGGGGTGGGAGTAAGGGGAGGAGATATATATAGAGAAACTGCAATTTTTCTGTAAATCTAAAACAACTCTGTAAAACAAAGTTATTACTTAAATTTTTTAAAAATTAATTTTTTTGGATAATTCAGAGGAATTTTTAAATAATCTTCACTTATAGCATGAAATTCCTCTGGAATTGACTAATGTTTGTATGTGAATGGGTGGATCACATTAATATTCTACTCAGGAGTCTCTCTCAGGGTAGAATGAAAGTTCCAGGTTCTGTGAGACTAGGGTTTTCTGAAAGGTAAAATAGGATTCAGAGAAAACCACTTAACTTAAGGCAAATGTTACTTTCACATACTGGTTATGAATTGTTACAATACCCATCTCCATAGTAGAAACATTTTCTCATTCTCCCATTTGTGACCATGTGAGCATTTGTGAGTAGGGGAATAGATAGAGAACTTAGAGGTTCTTCTGATACTTAAAATTAATGAAAATTCTACTGCCTTAGTACTTAGTGGCAGCAAAATAGCTTCAGTATGCAAACTTAGATGCAAACCTAAGTTTGCATCTCATTTGGGCAAATGACTTTAACCTCTCTCTAAATAAAGATAATAACTCACTTCAGATCAAAGGGTTATTGCCACAATTAAATGAGGTAATGCAGTTACCTACTGAGGTCACAATAAAATATTAGCAATTCTTGTTCCTATTGCTGTTGCTGTTTCTTGCATTAGAATACTTTCTGATGAAATGCAGATTTCAGTATGTCTAGTCTGAGTTAGTGGGCAACTGTGGGTTGTACGAGGTGGAGGGTTAGAGATGGGAAGGATATCTGGATGAAGTAAAGAAGAAACTAACATCTTTGATGACAGCTGTAAATCAAGCATCATGTGCTTTGTTATCTCAAGAATACTTATGGCAGGCTCAGGAATTATCCATTTTTATATATGGAGAAACTGAGACTCAGGGTAGGTAATTTCTCCATGGTACCGCAACTAGTATTGTAATTGGTAGTGCTGGGATCAAACTCAGAAATTTTTTACTTATCATGTGAACTTCCCTGTATGGCATATGATGTCACATGGGCTGAGAGATTAGGCTCATCAGTTATCTGGGCTACTTGAGACTGCTCCAACCATGCAGTCTTACTGGGCCTTTCCCATGGTTGGTGCTTGATAAATATCAACTTTGTTGAACATATTTTTAAACAAATGGGAAAGTGAATGAGTGGATGAATCAGGAGAATCAAACTATACCAAATTGCACCAAATCGATGGTGATTCTATTTTATACCACGGATGTGTTGCTCAAAAGTTACAGAACTTCTGGAAATATAGTCATATTTTAAATGATCTAAGGCACCTCCCCATATGAACCTGATAGTTCTGTAAAGAGAAAATTCCTTTTGAAATAGGAATGATTACCTCATTTATCAGTCAGCTTTGATTTCACTGGGTTGAATTTTTTCTAAAATGGGTTTGAGTAGAGGATTGAGTAAACAGTCTTAAAGGTTCACTTGAAGACTAGGGTTTTCTGAAAGGTAAAATAGGATTCAGAGAAAACCACTTAACTTAAGGCAAATGTTACTTTCACATACTGGTTATGAATTGTTACAATACCCATCTCCATAGTAGAAACATTTTCTCATTCTCCCATTTGTGACCATGTGAGCATTTGTGAGTAGGGGAATAGATAGAGAACTTAGAGGATTGAGCGTAGATCAGAGCTAGGTCATCAAGGTTGCTTGGTTTTTCTAAAGTATTTTGCTCCCACCTTATCTGGGTCTACACATTGGCTCAGCTAACCAGTTCTATTTTTTTTTTTTTCTGACTAAGTCTGTTCGAGGCTCCTGTTCACATCTTTCTCTTTTGTTCTCATAGAAAGATAAACATGTTAACTTGTATCTGAATCTAATTTGAATTTGTGTTTCTGATTAGAACTATTAATGAAAGGCAATCTTGCTGCTGAAGATGTTTTAATTAAATTAGTCAATAGGCAGTTACTAAGCCTACTATGTGCTGGATAATAGACAGAGATAAAAAAAAAATCCCCATCCTCAATAAGTTCATAGTCTAATAAGTAGGATTGTTTGACAATTACCACTTAAAGATTATTTTTATCTTTAGTTTTAATAGTAACATCCACATTGTTCTGCAATAATATGGTAAAGCCTTTAAATGTAAAATACCATAGAGAAGTAAGGGAATATTCAAGATATGAAGGGGTTGGTGAGTGGGAATTAACATTTATTGAGTATCAACTATGTACCAGGCCCTATGCCCACTAAATTCTTAAAACTATTCTTTGAAACAGGTATTTTTACCCCCATTCAGCAGATGGGGAAAAGTACCAGTGCCAATAAAATGCAAAATTGGGCATTCAAAACCCAGTCCTACTAACTCTAAGAGAGTTTTCCTCCCATAGTACCACCATTTTCTGAATACCTACTATGCCCCAGGCTCTGGAATAAGCAGTTTTATATGTCTAGATGGTTCATGTGATATGTCTGGATTTGAGCAAACTTTAATGCTTCTTGGGGAAGTGATGGATCATAGAGTTACCTCAAACACCAGTTGATATGCATGGGAAGTGTTTCTGGAGGTGTATCGAGTTGTGTTTTGTTTTGTGTTTTACTAGAAGATAAAGTAGAATTTGGGGCAGTTGCCTAAGAGAACAGAAAAAACTAGGACAATAGAGGCAAATAAGTGACCTCTTTTCATCTGTTCATCTCTCCTCATTTCCACCTTGAGCCTGATTGGTTGGTTTTCAGCCCTTACATAAGAAGAATTAGGATAGAAATGAAAGTCCACGTAAGAGTCAGGGCATAAACAGTGCTCATTTGGGACTCAGATAACAATATTAAATCCAGAATGGAGATGCCCCATACTGTCTGCCTGTACCCTGCAGAGAAGGAGGCAGCAGTGCTCTCCAGTGGATTAGCTTTCTAAAGTTGCTGTAACAAATTACCACAAATTCAGTGGCTTAGAACAACAGAAATTTATTTTCATTGTTCTCGAAACCTGAAGTTTGAAATTAGTATCACTGGAGTGTAATTGAGGTGTTGGCAGAATAGCTTTTCTCTGGAGGCTCTTAGGAAGGATCTCTTCCTTGCCTCTTCCAACTGCTGGTGGCTACTGGCATTTACTGGCTTGTGTCTGCGTCACTCCAATCTTTAAGGCCAACATCTTCAACTCTCTCTCTGCCTCCATCTTCATATCACCTTCTCTACTGTGTCAAATCTGCCTCTATCTCCCTCTCATAAAGATATATGTGATTTTGTTTAAGGTCCACCCTAATAATGTAAAATAATTTCCCATCTCAATCTGATCATCCTAATCAAATCTGTAAAGACCCTGTATTCAGATAAAGTAATGGTCACAAGTTCCAGGATTTAGGATGTGGATATCTTTGGGGTCATTTTTCAGCCTACCACACCCAGGATCCCTGTCTTCCAAGGCAGCAGGTTAGAGGCTCATTCAGGGCCCACAGGCCAGGAAGCACAAATAGAAGAAAAGGAGCAGCCTGTACTGAGACCCTGGAAAACTGAATGTGACCCAAAGAAACCTTGGTTGAGTGGGTGGGTAGGTAATAACCTGCAGGAGAGGATATGAACTAAGAACCATGGCAATTTGGAAATTGTTCTTCATGTGGTTACATAGACTCTCATAGCCTGGTAGAGGCTGAGACCTTTGGATGAGCTGTAACCAATATTTGATGGAGCAAAATACAAAAAGGTGTGATCATAAAGCAGCTTTATTTTCATCAGTGTTTCCTTTCACACTAGCTTGATGGGTTAATAGCTAGTTGTTCTTTCCCAACCTATGAGAGCACTCAGGCATGGTCTGTAATTTTCTGATCCCCTTTAAATATTAAAAGTCCTCTGGTCTGTCTCAATCCAGTCCAATATTATAGTCACAGTTTTATACTTTATTTAAAGCTAAAGCTTCTCCCTTCCTCTGGTTCAGTGGTACTTCCAGTCAAGACACATACAGTGGGGAAAAGGGATATGACCCACCTTTCTATTTCCCAGTCTTGCACTTTCCTTCTCCCCCATCCACCCTAACTCCTTCATTTGTGGAGGTGGAGATAGCCAAAATAAAGTTTTTTCTGACTAGAAGAGATATAATCTGATATTGGTGCCCTCTGGCAGATTCCCAATACTGATTCTTTTTCTCATGGGCAGTTTTCTTCTGAGTTTCTCCAAGATTCTCCCACTAGGAACATCAAATGGCAATTCATAAGACACTGGCATTCCAACTGACTACTAGGGAGCTAACCCTTAGGCCCTGGGAACCCAGGGGTCACCACATTCAGAAACACACCACATACAGGGTCCATTGCCTTATCACTGGCTCTATTGTATAATATCCAGTTAAGCTGGCTCTAGGCAAACTCTCGCCCAAAGGATCGCAATGAGGTCTAAGGTAAGCTCTCATGTGATCTGCCTGTGCAGTCCTCAGAAAGGCAGTTTATCCCAGTACAGCCTGCATTTCCTCTTCTCTGTCACTTCAAGCTTCTAGAAGCCAAGAAATTTACAACTTTGAGACAAAAACTCTACTGAAAAGGAATATCTTTGCAGTTACTGAGATACTTTCCCATAAAATCCTTTGCCCTCTTTTTCCTCTTCCTGTTCACTTGATATTTGAAACCATAAAGAATATAGCATGTAATTTTGACTTTCCAGGACTTGTACCAAATTATGGCCTTCACATAATTGATCCAGAGCATGTTAGACTGAGTTCAGTGAACCCCAGGTATCTTTCCACCCTCTTTCCAGAGATGGTTGAAGAGTATGCATTTTTCCATTGCCTCAGATACCATATCTTCCCTCTCCAACAATGAAGCACAGAGCTTTGGTTCTAATAGATGTAACACAGTTATAGCAAAATGCACACTCTTTAGTCATCTCTGGGAACTTGCTCCAAATCCCTGTCCATCTCACTACCCTGGTAAGATTAAACTGTCCAACCTAGAAACTCTAAATCAGATCCTGTATATTCCTTAAAGCTTTCACCAGTTGGCCTAAGAAGCCCCCCATTTTTTATTTCCTTTTCTCCTGGATAGGACCAATACATGAGGAAAAAAGTCAAATCTGTTTAGAGGCCAGATGCCCTCTAGGGCACTCAACGCAAAAACCATTCAGTAACTTCAGAAGCCCTAGTTCGCAACCATAAGTACACTTTGTTGAAGAACAAAATGTTCTTTTTAGCCTTTGCTATTTTACCTTTTCTAAAATACTGATTTCGATTTTAATTTAACCTCATCATCACAGAGGAAGATGGAAATATTCTGACTTCCTCCTAGAGAAAGTATTCAGGTTTCTTTTTTTTATATGATGAAAGATTAATATCTTTAATATATAAATAGGTCTTAAAAACATCAATACAAAAACAAAAGACAAAAATATTCAGGTTTCTTAGCAAAAATGAGCAGAGAAGTTATTTTTCTAAATACATATATGTCTTGTAAGGAAAGAAGAACTTCTCTTCACTATTAAATAATATGTTAAAGCTTAATAGTCTAGATAACAATATATGTATATATGTATTTTATATTATACATATATACATATAATATATAACATATTTGTTGACTACTTAGGGATCTATATAGATTTCCAAAATATGTAATTTCCCTGAAAGACAAGTAACATATGGTGGAATTTAATAGTTATATGGCCTTTATGGAAAGGAATTCATTGTTTCACAGTGGAATTTTAAAGGATGATAAATGAGATTTGAAGTAAAACTGAGTTTCTTTAAAATGAATCCTAGATAAGGAATGAAGAAACAGCAGTTAAGAAATTAAAAAATTGAGATTCAACTTAGCTTATACTTTTAAATAACTATTTATTGAGTTATACTACACTTTTATGACAAAGTACCATTATTTTATAAACTACTGATTTCTAGGCAGTACTGGTAAGGAATTATAAAACTGTAAATCAAAATACTTCAGAAACTCAAATTATGTTTTAGTAAAATTAATTAAAGACTACTATAAAATAGAAAGACTTCCAATTTTGCAAACATACATTAATAACTGATGAGAAATATAAGTATGATTGTCAGTAATAAATCTTCTTATAGTGTGTAGATACACACTATACTTGGAGGATAATAGCCAAAATTGCTTTTAGCTAATGTAAATAGCATGAGTTTTATTTTTTGAGACAGAAAGATATAGGCTCAAATTCTAAGTTTGCCACTTTCTAAATGTAACCTTGAGCAATTTGCTTGGCTTGTCTGAAGCCAGTTTCCTCACCAGTAAAAGGTAATAATAATACTCCATCAATTGTAAACATTAAATGACTTATCTGACTTCCCATGAAAGCAAACTAAGAAATTCAGACTAACCTTCCCAAATGAACAACCAGAAAATAGTTTTTAAAAGTATTCTGCCTGAAAGTGTTGTAGAGCCAATAAGACAGTGAATAATTAAATAGACAAAATCTCAGAAGAGAAAGAAACCCACAGAAGTGAGCTCAGCATGGGGGCCTCTTTTCCCCGCTGGTGGCCACTGGTTCTGGAAGAGGGTACTGAAAAGGCTAGAAGTGAGCAGAACTTTCCACTGCCTCACATGAGAATAATTGGAGTCCAGAGTCTGTTTTCAGTAGGGTTTCTGAAAGGCAACTCCTTAGGTATAATGGTGAATCAGAGGTAGACCAGCCCTCACAGTTCACAGGACTGAAGCCTAGCTTCAAATCATCTTAATCCAAAAGTAAGAAAAGAGAGAAAATGATCACACACAGGGGTGGGGGGCAAGTAACAGTACAATAGAATTTAAATTCAAGTATATCCATAATTACATTAAGTAAATGCTCCAATTAAAAGACAAAGATTGACAGAGTGGCATACAATATGTGTTTATTCTATACACTATGAGCCAAACCTAAAACATAAGGAAACCTAAAGTCTGGAAGTAAAAGTATGGAAAAATGTACCACTCAAATACTAAATGTGGTGGCTTTAAAATAGGCCCTTGAATTCTTTGATACTACTCTCTTCAAAGGTAGGGCCTAATTCCCCTCTTCTTGAGAATGGGTCACACTTAATGAGTCACTTCTACTGAATAGAATGTGGCAGAAGTGAAAGTATGAAACTGAGCATAGGTCATAAAATGTGTTGTGGCTTCCTCCTGACCTCTGTCCCTCAGACTGCTTGCTCGGTGGGAATCTAGCTTCCAGATCACAAGGTCACTCAGGCAGCCTATTCGAGAGGTCCATGTGATGAGGAACCAAGGCTTCCTGTCAACAGCCAATATGAAACTGAGGCCTGCAGCCAAAAGCCACGTGAGTGTGCAATCTTGGGAGTGGATTGTCCCGATTCAAGCCTTCAGCCCCATTCAAGTCCCATGAAGGTGCAGCCCCACTTAACATCTTGACTGCAACCTTGTGAGAGACTAAGCTGCTTCTGTATCCCTGACTCCCTTAAACTATTAGAAGCAATAAATATTGGTTGTTTTAAGCTACTAAGTTTTAGGGGTACTTTGTTAGGAATAAATAACTAATACACTAACCAAAAGAAAGCTGGTAGAGCTACATTAATTTGAGAAAAAATATATATACTTTAAGGCAAGAAAAAAACATTATGGAAAGGAGTTTAACAGATAGACATAATAATACATAAATTTGTATCACCAAATAATATAGCCTAAAAACACATAAAGCAAAAATTGCTGGAATTATAAGAAATAAGAGGCAAATGCACATTCATGCTGAAACATTTAAAAAATACCCCTATGTAACTGATAGAACAGCAGACAAAAAAATGATATAAAATATTTGAACAACCCAGTTAAAAATGTATGTAACTGAATACCCAACAACTGCAAACCACACATTCTTTTCAAACACACATGGAAAATTTTCAAAATTGCTGAACCATAAAGCAACTCAACAAATTTCAAAAGAATGACATCACACCGAATTTGCTAGATGACCACAGATCAATGTATAATAAAAAGATAACTAGAAAATTCCCATAAATTTGGAAAATACAAAATATACTTCTAAATAACCTCTGGATCAAAAAAAAAAAAAAAAAGACCACAATGGAAATTAGAAAATATTTTTAACTTAATGATAATGAAAATATCTGTGGAATTCAACTGAAGTCATACTTTAGAGGGAAATACATAGCCTTAAGTACATATATTAGGAAGAATAAAGACTGAAAATCAATGATCTAAGAATCCATCTCAAGAAGTTAGTAAAATAATAACCACTTAAACTCCTCAAAAATAGAAAAAAGAACTAATGAAAAAAGGTGCAAAAAGTGGTGAAACAGCAGACTATTATATAATAGGATCAACAAAGTAAAAATTGATTCTTTGAAAAGATTAATGAAATTAATAAACTCTGGGCAAAGTTTATTAAGAAAAAAAGTCACAAATTAATAATACCAAGATTGGAAAAGGTGATATAACTACTTATCCTGTACATATTTAAAATATAATAAGACAATATTATCTGTAACTTTGCATGTTGGAATTATGTGATCTCTCCACAATGATGGTTATTTTCTTTCTCATTTTTTCAATTTTGTATTAACCTTCTTCATTTTCAGAATAGTTTTCTAAACTTTTCTACAAATAGCTCATTCCATTTCCTTCAATTTCAAGTCTTCTTATGGCCATCATTGAAAATGTTACCTCATTGGATTTTCTGAATTGTTGGTCTCCCATTCTATTTTGGCCAAGTCTTATTTAACAGAGAATATCCTATATCATTACACTGAGGAGGAAAAGGCCACTTTATTTTTTAAAACTTCTTTCTCTTTGATATAAATCAATTTTAGGATTTTTCACAGGCTGTCCCTATTCCTTTCTACTGCAAAATATTTTTTCATGGTTCTCAGATTATTTTGTTGTTTTTATAATTTGATCATCTTTGAGATCTTAAGATTTAAACTCATCCAGAGCATCATATGTAAATGAAGGGGATCTTTTGGGACCAAGCCAAGGACAGGCCTTATACAAAAAAATGCTCCCAATATTTTTTCTTCCCTATACACACACATGCAGTTTGGTGCTCCCACTTCTCTCTACCCAGACCTGGAGCCAGAAAGCAACATGGAAATCAGAAGAGGCAATAGTTGAAAGAACTAACTTTGAAATCAGTAACATGTGGGTCATATTCAGACTCTACCACTTACTGGTTGTGTGTTCAACTTCGGACAAATCAATTAACCTACTGAGAGGTTTTCTCAGTTTTCTAACCAGTAAAATTGAGATGATAATAACAATAGCCTCCTCACAAATTTGTTGTGATGAACAAATAAAATTATATATGAATGTAGCTATAGGGGCATCTGGGTGGCTCAGTTGGTTGGGCGTCTGCCTTCAGCTCAGGTCATGATCCCAGGATCCTCAGCAGGGGAATCTGCTTCTCCCTCTGCCCCTGCTCGTGCTCTCTCTCTCTCTCACTCACTCTTTCTCTCAAATAAATAAATAAAATCATTTTAAAAAAGTAGTTATAATAGCTCCTGACCCATAGTTAATGCTCAATAAATAAAAGATAATAACCATCATCAACCCAGCTCCCTGTTCCAATCTGATTGCAGAGATGCATACAGCCAAGGGTCAGAGGCAAATAGAAGTAACTAGAAGTTTAGCTACTCGAACCCAAAGGCCATAACTAAGACCTTATCATCCACCTCAAACTGTGTCAGAATTTAAGGTAAAAAACTAGCCCCTCAAGCTTGCATGTACTAAATATAAAACTATAATACCAATACTTCAAAGGAAGCATTTAAGTCAATAGTCAACTGAAACCTCCTCTCAAGTAGACTTTGTGAGGGTAAAAACACCAAACACCTGTTAACACAGTTCACAGTTATACCTCTAAGTTAATATAGCTTTTTTAGATGTATGTTGAGCTTTACACTTAGATTTCTTCCGGTTCACTCCAGAGATCCTCAGCTATTTCACATAGACTGTTTTACTCCTTTCTATGGAAAGAATCAATTCTTCTTTGTAAAGTATTTTCAGATCAAAAGATTAAAGCCTTCAAACCAAGAGGTAAGGATAGTGGGAGCTAGCTGAAATTACTGATTATTCAGGGTGAGTGATGTGTGTGAGTGTGTGCACAGCTGATACCATTCTTGCAAGAGTAGAGGAGTCATGTGTGTGACTACCCAAATACCTCAGTGGCCGGGAAAGAGCTAAATGTTTCTCTTCTTTGGAAGAAGCCCCACATTTTGGAGATTGCTGAAGGAGGGGCTGGGCTTGTGATCTAGCTGCCAATTCCATCATCATATGCCTCAGGCATTAAGATGCACTGGCCAGTCATTTTGGTTTTCTGGTTTCATTATTTCATTATAATCATTAGTGTTTCTCTCTCCCCTCCTCATCTGAAAAAATGAACATGTCCAGGAGCTGGTGTCTGCTTTAGATTTCACTCTATCATCTTGAGTGAAAAAATAGTTTAAGTGTCATCATTTAGATTGCTGAAAGGATCTATCATTCACTTAGTAATTTAACAAATACTTACTTCCTGCTCTGTTCCAGGCATGGCTATTGCCTTGGGGCTACAGAAACAAAGTAGACAAACACTGATGTCAAATAGCTCATAGTCTAGCTGGGAGAGCAACAAGTAAGTGTGACAAGTGTGACAACACTGGCCAAAAAAGAAAAAAAGCAGAGTCATGGCAGTATATGGAAGAGCAGAGTTTTGAAGGATGGGTGGGACGTAGTTAGATGAAACATTAAAGAAAAGATAATCCAGGGAAGAAACAGACACAAAGCAAGACAAAGCCGGCATATGCTGGGACCTGTAAAGAGTTTTATGTAGCTACAGTGTGAGGTATGATGAAAGATTTTTTACCTCCAATCTCCAAAATGCCTAAAATTTATCCACCCTCTCCATCTCCAATGCTCAACCTTTTTGTAAATTATTATTGTCTCTTGCCTGCGCTACTGCAGAGACCTCCCACCTTGTCTTCCTACATTCATTTCTCCCCACGTTACAAGCCAATCTCCACATTGAAGCTGAAATAATTTTTTTAAAACATACAAATTCAACATCCAGCTATATGTTCTTGTAGCACTTGTGTACTTTTCCTTCATAGCATTTGTCATAGTTTGTAATTAAGTTTAATTTTATAATTGTTATTTAATTATATCTTATCCTTCCAGTGGGATCTATGGGAATGGAAAATTATAAGCCCCATATGTTTCGTAAAGCCTTGGTGAAAATTGTGAGTATACCTGAAGTTCTAAGTTAAAACATTAGTTAATGAGAACTTTTGATAAGAATAAAACCATTAAGACAGTTTTCTTGAAAAAAGTAACTGAATTAGTTATTATTCTTTGTTACTATTCAAAATAAGGAAATAAAGGTCAGGGGATATTTAAATTCCTTTGTCCCTAAAACACAAACAAGAACACCAGTGAACCAGTCAGACAAGATGCACTTCTTATTTAAGTTTAAATGTGAACATATCTGTATTCTCATATTTTGTCACCACGAAATTTTTTTCTGATAATGATAAGATTTCTCACAATATATTTCTATTACCTATATTTTCCACAGAACATAAAAAAAGCTGTCATTATTGCAAAAATTAATACTCTCACTTTTTTATATATTAGACTATGTTTAGTAAGAAATTGAGTTTAGTCTCTTAAGGGTAATAAACAAATCAGCATCTTGACAATTAATTCACTATCTGTGTGCTTCTTTTCTTTTTTTTTTTTTGAAGATTGCATTTTTTTAAAATATATTGTAAGTGACTTTTTTCTTTTTTTTTTTAATTTTATTATGTTATGTTAGTCACCATACAATACATCATTAGTTTTTGATGTAGTGATCCACGATCCATTGTTTTCATATAACACCCAGTGCTCCATGCAGTATGTGCCCTCCTTAATACCCATCACCCGGCTAACCAATCCCCCCTCCCCGCTCCCCTCTAAAACCCTGTTTGTTTCTCAGGTCCATAGTCTCTCATGGTTCATCTCTCCCTCCAATTCCGCCTGCCCATTTTTCCCTTCCTTCTCTTAATGTCCTCCATGTTATTCCTTATGTTCCACAAATAAGTGAAACCATATGATAATTGACTTTCTCTGCTTGACTTATTTCACTTGGCATAATCTCCTACAGTCCCATCCATGTTGATGTAAAAGTTGGGTATTCATCTTTTCTGATGGCTGAGTAATATTCCATTGTATATATGGACCACATCTTCTTTATCCATTCATCTGTTGAAGGGCATCTTGGCTCTTTCCACAGTTTGGCTATTGCAGACATTGCTGCTATGAACATTGGGGTACATATGGCCCTTCTTTTCACTACATCTGTGTCTTTGGGGTAAATCACCAGTAGTGCAATTGCTGGGTCATAGGGTAGCTCTAATTTTAAATTTTTGAGGCACCTCTACACTGTTTTCCAAAGTGGCTGTACCAACTTGCATTCCCACCAACAGTGTAAGAGGGTTCCCCTTTCTCCACAACCTCTCCAACATTTGTTGTTTCTTTCCCTGTCCATTTTTGCCATTCTAACTGGTGTAAGGTGGTATCTCAATGTGGTTTTGATTTAGATTTCCCTGATGGCTAATGATGATGAACATTTTTTCATGTCTCTGTTAGCCATTTGTATGTCTTCTTCAGAGAACTGTCCGTCTCTTCTGCCCACTTTTTGACTTGATTATTTCTTTTTTGGGTGTTGAGTTTGAGAAGTTCTTTATAGATCTTGGATACCAGCCCTTTATCTGTAGTGTCATTTGCAAATATCTTCTCCCATTCTGTGGGTTGTCTCTTTGTTTTGTTGACTGTTTCCTTGGCTGTGCAGAAGCTTTTTATCTTGATGAAGTCCCAAAAGTTCATTTTTGCTTTTGTTTCATTAGCCTTTGGAGATGTATCTTGAAAGAAGTTGCTGTGGCCGATGTCAAAGAGGTTACTGCCCATGTTGTCCTCTAGGATGTTGATGGATTCCTGTCTCACATTGAGGTCTTTCACCCACTTTGAGTTTATCTTTGTGAATGGTGTTAGAGAATGGTCGAGTTTCATTCTTCTGCATGTGGCTGTCCAATTTTCCCAGCACCATTTATTGAAGAGACTGTCTTTTTTCCATTGCATGTTTTTTCCTGCTTTGTCAAAGATTATTTGACCATAGAGCTGAGGGCCCATATCTGGGTTCTCTATTCTGTTCCATTGGTCTATATGTCTGTTTTTGTGACAGTACCATGCTGTCTTGGTGATCACTGCTTTGTAATATAGCTTGAAAACAGGCAACGTGATGCCCCCAGCTTTGTTTTTCTTTTTCAACATTTCCTTGGCGAATTGGGGTCTTTTCTGATTCCATACAAATTTTAGGATTGTTTGTTCAGCACTTTGAAAAATGTCATCGGAGTTTTGATCGGGATGGCACTGAAGGTATAGATTGCTCTGGGTACCATAGACATTTTAACAATGTTTATTCTTCCCATCCATGAGCATGGAATATTTTTCCATCTTTTTGTGTCTTCTTCAATTTCTTTCATGAGTGTTTTGTAGTTCCTAGAGTATAGATCCTTTACCTCTTTGGTTAGGTTTATTCCGAGGTATCTTATGGTTTTTGGTGCTATTGTAAATGGAATCGTTTCTTTAATTTCTCTTTCTACAGTTGCGTTGTTAGTGTATAAGAAAGCAACTGATTTCTGTGCATTGATTTTGTATCCTGCCACATTACTGATTTGCTGGATGAGTTCTAGTAATTTGGGGCTGGAGTCTTTTGGGTTTTCCACATAAAGTATTATGTTGTCTGTGAAGAGAGAGACTTTGACTTCTTCTTTGCCAATTTGAATACATTTTATTTCTTTTTGTTGTCTGATTGCTGTTGCTAGGACTTCTAGTACTATGTTGAACAATAGTGGTGAGAGTGGGCACCCTTGACGTGTTCCTGATCTTAAGGGAAAGGCTCTCAGCTTTTCCCCATTGAGGATGATATTCGCTGTGGGTTTTTCATAGATGGATGTTATGACCTTGAGGAATGTTCCCTCTATCCCTATACTCTGGAGAGTTTTAATCAGCAAAGCATGTTGTATTTTGTCAAATGCTTTTTCTGCATCAATTGAGAGGACCATATGGTTCTTCTCCCTCCTCTTATTAATGTGTTCTATCACATTGATTGATTTGCGAATGTTGAACCACCGTTGCATCCTGGGGATAAATCCCACTTGGTCGTGGTGGATGATCCTTTTAATGTATTGTTGGGTCCTATTAGCTAGAATTTTGTTGAGGATTTTGGAATCCATATTCATGAGGGATATCGGTCTGAAATTCTCCTTTTTGATGGGGTCTTTGCCTGGTTTGGGGATTAAGGTAATGCTGGCCTCATAGAATGAGTTTGGAAGTTTTCCTTCTGTTTCTATTTTTTGAAACAGCTTCAGTAGAATAGGTATTATTTCTTCTTTGAATGTTTGGTAGAATTCCCCAGGGAATCCATCAGGCCCTGGACTCTTGTTTTTTGGGAGGTTTTTGATCACTGCTTCAATCTCGTTACTGGTTATTGGCCTATTCAGGTTGTCAATTTCTTCCTGTTTCAGTCTTGGCAGCTTATAGGTTTCCAGGAAGACCTCCATTTCATCCAGATTACTCAGTTTATGGGCATATAGTTGTTGATAATAATTTATAATAATTGTTTCTATTTCCTTGGTGTTAGTCATGATCTCTCCCCTTTCATTCATAATTTTATTAATCTGGATCCTTTCTCTCTTCTTTTGGATAAGTCTGGCCAGTGGTTTATCAATCTTATTAAATATTTCAAAGAACCAACTTCTAGTTTCGTTGATCTGATCTACTGTGTTTCTGGTTTCTAATTCATTGATTTCTGCTCTAATTTTAATTATTTCTCTTCTAATGTGTGGCTTAGGCATTGTTTGTTGCTTTTTCTCTAGTTCTTTAAGGTGTAGAGTTAGTTGGTGAATTTGGGATTTTTCTAATTTTTTGAGTGAGGCTTGGATGGCTATGTATTTCCCCCTTAGGACCGCCTTTGCAGTATCCCATAGGTTTTGGACCGATGTTTTCATTCTCATTGATTTCCATAAATTGTTTAAGTTCTTCTTTGATTTCTTGGTTGACCTAAACATTCTTGAGCAGAGTGGTGTTTAGCTTCCAAGTGTGAATTTCTGCCAAATGTTTTCTTGTGATTGAGTTCCAGTTTTAGAGCATTGTGGTCTGAGAATATGCAGGGAATAATCTCAATCTTTTGGTAATGGTTGAGACCTGATTTGTGACCCAGTATATGGTCTATTCTGGAGAAAGTTCCATGTGCGCTAGAGAAGAATGAGTATTCTGTTGTTTTAGGGTGGAATGTTCTGTAAATGTCTATGAGGTCCATCTGGTCCAGTGTATCATTCAAAGCTCTTGTTTCCTTGTTGATTTTCTGCTTAGATGATCTGTCCATTGCTGAGAGTGGAGTATTGAGGTCTCCTACAATTAACGTATTGTTATCAATATGACTCTTTATTTTGGTTAACAGTTGGCTTATGTAGATGGCTGCTTCCATGCTGGGGGCATAGATATTTACAATTATTAGATCTTCTTGTTGGATAGACCCTTTAAGAATGATATAGTGTCCTTCTGTGTCTCTTATTACAGACTTTAGTTTAAAATCTAATTTGTCTGATATAAGAATTGCTACCCCAGCTTTCTTTTGAGGTCCGCTGGCATGGAAGATAGATCTCCATCCCTTCACTTTCAGTCTGGATGTATCTTTAGGTTCAAAATGAGTCTCTTGTAGACAGCATATGGATGGGTCCTGTCTTTTTATCCAATCTGCAACCCTGTGCCATTTTATGGGAGCGTTTAGGCCATTCACGTTGAGAGTGATTATTGAAAGATATGAATGAATTGTCATCATGTTGCCTGTGAAGACGTTGTTTTTATAGATTGTCCCTGTAAATTTCTGTTGTCGATCACTCTTGGGGTCTTTCTCCTTTTATAGAACCCCCCTTAATATTTCTTGCAGGGCCGGCTTAGCGGTCACATATTCTTTCAACTTCTGCTGGTCGTGGAAGCTCTGCATCTCTCCATCCATTCTAAATGAAAGCCTTGCCAGATAAAGTATTCTTGGCTGCATGTTCTCCTCATTTAGTACCCTGAATATGTCTTGCCAGGCCTTTCTGGCTTGCCAGGTCTCTGTGGATAGGCCTGACATTATTCTGATGTTCCTCCCTCTGTATGTAAGGAATCTCTTCCCCCTAACTGCCCTTAAGATGGTTTCCTTGGTTCCAAGATTTGCAAGTTTTACTATTACATGCCGGGGTGTTGGCCTGTTTTCCTTGATCTTAGGAGGGGTCCTCTCTGCCTCTAGGACTCGAATGTTTGTTTCATTCCCCAGATTAGGGAAGTTCTCAGCTACGATTTGCTCAAATACATCTTTTAGCCCCCTCTCTCTCTCCACTCCCTCCGGGATTCCAATTATTCTGACATGGGAACGCTTCATGTTGTCACTTATTTCTCTGATTCTATTTTCATGGATTCTGAGTGGTTTTTCCCTGGTCTCTTCTTTTCCCTTTTTATCTATTATACTGTCTTCCAGACACTTATTCTCTCTTCTGTCTCAGTTACCCTAGCTGTTAGATTATCTAGATTGGATTGGATCTCATTGATAGCATTTTTAAGTTCTGCCAATTCACCTTTTATTTCTGCCCTTAGAGACTCTATGTTGCCATTAATTGATTTCTCCATTCTAGCTATTGTCTTCACAATTGCTAGCCTGAATTCCATCTCCAACATCTTGGTTATATCTGCATCCATTTGTAAATCTGCTGCATAAGTCATAATCTCTGAGTCTTTTCTGTTTTGGGGGCTCCTCCTCCTAGTCATTCTGTTGATGGGTGTTTGAGGGAATGTATAGAGTCCAAATTATTGACCAGAACCCAAGCAAGATGCATCTGTTTTCTTGGGACCTTAGGGTTGCTGGCCTCTTGTTTTCCCAGCCTGTCTTCTGCGGGAGGGGCCTGTCGCGCTGTTACTCAGGCAACCCTGTTTGGGCAGAGTTGCCCTGCCTGTGTGGCAGGGGATGGGCTCAGTGGGAATCAGTCTTTGGGGCTTTTGTTCTCTGGCACCTTTCCCTGTTGGCTTTCCCCGTCTCTTCTGCAAGTCAGAGCAGAAGAGACCGTTTCCAACTCTCTGCCTCAGAGCAGAGAGACCGCAGTCTGTTCTTCAGTGAGCTCTCCAGGCCACACCATCTCTGTTTCTGTCCATACTGCTATAAACTGCAGCGTCCTGGGCTGTGCGCCCCTCCGCAGTGCTCCCAGTCCTGCCTCCAGGTCTGGGCACGTCTCTGCCCTTTGTGCTTCTAAAACCGCCAGCTGCTCCCAGTTCCCACGTGAGTGACTCCACCGCTTGGGGTTCTGTCCCAGGGACTGCAGTTCACATGCGCGCGTCTCCGCCGCTCGGGGATTCCACCCCCGGGGGGTTGCAGTTCACCGGCGGGACCCCGGCGCACCCAGTTTCTGTTTCAGAGGCTGCAGTTTGCGTGCACATGACCCCGCCGGTCTGGTTTTCCACCCCGGGGGCTGCCGTAAAGTCCTTTCCCAATGCTACTGGTCTGCAAGTCTTTGCCCCGTCCACAGCACGTGAGGCTGTCACTCACCGGCGGTGCAGGATCCCCAAGGCCAGGCATTCTCCCGCTGCCAGATCTTCTTACATCTCAGGCTGGTTTCATGGGTGTTCAGAGTGGTCTGGTAGATATCCAGCTCAATTCCGGGGACCAGTTGAAATAGGATCCCCTACTCCTCCGCCATCTTTCCCCCTGAAGATTGTATTTTTATATTTATTAGAGAGAGAGAGAGAGCAGGAGTGGGTGAAAGTGGCAGAGGGACAAGCAGACTCCCCACTGAGCAGAGAGCTGGATGTGGGGCTCGATCTCAGGGCCTTGAAATCATGACCTGAGCTGAAGGCAGATGCTTAACTGACTGAGCCACCCAGGCGCCCCTAACTTATTTTATTCTTAACTCCATTGCTATTTAAGTCACAACTAGTCATTTGCTAGTTAGAAAACATTAACTGTCTTTTGTCTTTGCTTCATTCAAGTTTGAGAGAAATCAATTGTGATTGTACTAAATGATTCCATTTTTAAAGTAAATTTTTAATTGAAGCAAAATGCATAGAAAATTTCCCAAATTATAAATCTATCACTAGATGAAACTTTACAAATTGAACATATTCTATGTAATGAGCATCTAGATCAAGAAACAGAATATTATCAGTGCCTTAGGAGCTGCCCTTTTGTCCCCTTCTTGCAACTGCCTCCCTAAGGGAACGACTTCCAACAATATAGATAAATTTTTCCTGTTTTGAACTTTGTATATATGAAATCATATGATGTATAGCCATTTTGGTCTTGCTCTTTTGCTCTACATGATATGCATAAGATTCATCCACATTGTTACATATACCTGTGGCTCACTCATTCTCATTTTTATATAGTGTTCCATTATATGATGGCAAATAAAAACAAAGCTGGACTTAGACAAGGAAAGGCTTTATCTAAATAGATTATTGCAATAGGGACAACACTCTGATCTCAGAAATCCACAAGTATCTCAAAATCAAGAAAAAGGCTTATTTATATATATGTAAATATAAATATATATATATATAAATATATAGGGGGGAAGAAGGACTAGCAGGAATTTTGTGGGGGAGGTAGGCACAGGTGGGCAGGAGTAATTGGCAAAAATCAAAGTGCTCCAACAAGTAATATCTTTCTCTGTGATAGCCAATTTTCAGAATAAGCTGTTAAGGAGGAATGTTCTGCACCTTAGTGCTTTAGTGCTTGTTTAAACTTGGGGGTGAGCTAAAGTTTAGGGGCCTGCAGGGAGGAGAGAAGCCTAACTGAAGTATGGTCCAGCTAAAGCAGAGAGCAAGAACACCTGGCCAGTGACTGTTTCACAAGTTTGAGGGGATACAGCCAAACAGATTACCAAAGTGGTTATAACAAGACAGACTTCCACCAACAATGTGTTAGAATTCAAGTTGCTTCTTATCTTCACCAAAATTGGATATTGTCCTTTTTTTCATCTTAGATATTCTGGTGAGTGTGATGTATATTTCACTGTGATTGTATATTTCATCTACCTGACAACTGATGAAGTTGAATGCCTTTCTTCTTTTCTAATATATGCATTTTAAAGCTATAAACTTTTTCAAGCACTACTTTAGCTGTATCCCACAAGTTTTGGTATCTTCATCATCAGTCAGTTCTAAATATCTTCTAGTTTCTATTGTGTTCTCTTCTTTGACTCATGGGTCAGATTCATTTTCAAACACAGTAAAAGTCTAGTTATTCAATAACGGTATAATGAGAAGTGAGGGGACTACCTGCTTTTGTTTGTCATCATGTCCTCAATATCTAACAAAGTATCTGGAACATTGTAGACACTTAATAAATATTTGTTGAATGAATTAATTAATTTGTCAATTAATTAATTAAAAGTGAGAAGGCTGAAGAGTCTTGCAAGGGCCAGATCATGAAAGGCTTTATATGACATGCTATAGAGTTTGGGTTTTTACCTAGGAAAGATGAAAAACCATTGAAAGTTTTCATCAAGGTAATGATATGATCTGATTTGTATTCTAGACAAATTAGTTTGACAATAGTGTAGAGGATAAATTAGAGGTAATAAATTAAAATGAATAAGACTTGTGTATCCACCATTAAATACTTATTGACTGTCTTAATGTGTGCCAGGCACTGCTCAAACCATGAGAAAGAGAGCAATGAACAAGAGCAAAACTCCTACCTTACAAGGTTTTCATTCTAATGAGAGATATAAGTAAAATTTATTTTGATATCCAGGTGCTAACAGTTCACAATAGTAAAATATACTATATTTTGGAAACAATGTTTAAAATGAAAAATATTAAAGAAAATGGAATTGATCCTATTTACTTATGTTATTCTTTTACTAAAATGAAATGAAAAAAATGACACTTTTATAAATTAGATATTGTTAGTTCTCCTTTACTCCCCTCTCTTTTGCTGGAACACTTTTCAGTTTCTACATTTGTTCTCTGAAACTTGGCAGCCTTTTTATTATACAAAATCTCCATTCCCTCATCCTTCTCATCCCTTTGCTATATTTCTCTTAACCTTTTGAAAGCTGTTCACTGGCAGCTCTTAATTCCAAATGGGACAATTAAGCCAAATAGATGTAAACAGTTAGATCCCTCAATTTAGTGAGATTAACCCACTCTTTCACAGTAGATGACTGTATGGTTATACCTGTTCTAGAGGTGGGTTTGTTTGTTTGGTTGGGTTTTTTTTTTAATACCAAAAGAACTCATTAAGAGCTTCACTGGTGCCTCAGTGGCCAGATCCTTCCAAGATGGCAGGGTTATAAGGGACCTAATGGACTAAAAGGATGGATGATTTCCTAAAGAGGCCTGCTGCTTCCAGGTACTCACATAATCATGTACCAAATCTGTAACGGATGAGAAATCCAAATAAGGTATGTTCCTCCCCACTTAAATATTGAAAACACCTATTTACAAAATACCACTTTCCCCCATCTCTCAATTTCATGTTTCATCTTATTCTACTTTATTTGAAACACATTCCTTTTTCTTAATTTCCAGATCAGCCTTTATTATAATTAATAGTATATTATAGTTGTGTATTATAGTGTTATGAATTCATTGCATTCAATATTTCCTGGAGAGATAACCAGGAGCATGTTCACAGTTTCCATATTCTGAAAAAGTTGACTATGCTGTCATCAACATCAGATTTCATTTCTAACACATGACATGGTGCTAGATCCTAGAGGTCCAAAGACAAATGAGAAAAAAACTCTGACTACCATGAGATCATAGTCTAAGTGGAAGAGACAGACAAACATATAATTTTTTTTTAATGCGATGAATTCTCTTGGAGTTATGTGTGAAGTACAATAAATGCAGAAAAGAAGGAATGCCTTGATGCTGGAAATGGGGAGAATTCCCAAAGAACACTTCATGGAAGAGCTACTTGAACTAAATTATGAAAGATAAGTGGAAATTCAGCAGGAGTTCTTTGAGCTAATAACCTCTCATCTGCTGAGATTTTAGATTTCCCCAAATTGATCCCCAAAGTGAGGATATCAATTTGGAAATTATCATGCCTGGGGCCAGTGTGTCACCCCTTCCCCAAATTCTGGATAGTTTTTTCTCCACTTGTACTCCATTCTCCATGCTATTTTTGTGATTAAGAATGACAGGATAAATGCCTTATCTATAACTCATTACAAGAGGGCCAGTTTTAACTTGGCCAAAAGTCCCTTGATGTTGTAGTGCTCAAAAGACATTTGGCTTCAAGATTTAATGCTCTATAAAAGCCAGTAGTAAGTAACTTTAATTTTATATTACAGCGAAACTTTGTGGAATACAAGTTCTATTGTTTTCAGAAAATTGACTTGCTGAGAAGTTCACAAGACTCACCAAATTCCACAATCTTCCACAACCTCCTTCACTTCCTGCCCAAAAAGAAGAGGAGGTCACATAGAGCTAAATCTTAGTACAATTAGAAAACACAGTGAGTAATTTTTACTTGCCCAATTCCTACTGAAAACAAAATATTTCAATGATTTAATTTCTTAGTGCAAACCTGGCCTGGTCTTAAAGCAGTGCTTCCACACCTCTACTACTGAACCCACCATTAAGAGTTCCTTATTATTTTTGTAATTGGAATCGCATGTTAGGGAGGATAAACTAAAACCGCCATGTGACCCTGGCTGCTATCTCCTCTGCAGTTCTACACCTGAAAGTGGTTACTTAAAGAACATTGTGATGACAATGGGTGGAATGTTATTTACACTCTCAACCAGTTATTTTTAGAGACAGGACAAAAGCAAGTGAATCACATGTTTATCTTTTAGGGAAAATATGAATTCCATGTTTTCCATTTATAAAAAGAAACAGAAAAGGAAAAAAGTGCTGTTACCTAGAAAACTTTCTGCTGAGGAATGCCTTAGTGATGTTATCATTGTGATGCCATTTAAACAAGTGGCTTAAGAAAACCTAATATTGCAGGCAACATTGTAGAAGACCACTATAATTATCTACCAGTTGATTCTGGGTGATTATCTGGTCTTCTTTCTCTTTCCAAATCCTGCTTGGGGACCATCTAATTGCTCAGTAGATAGATAGATATATATATATAGATATATATATATATATATATATTTTTTTTTTTTTTTAATCATGGAAGATTTTTGACGGAGAGAGCTCCAGAATAACTATGAAGTGAGATTTGAAGACCCTTGGGGTGTTTAATAATGTATCCTGTCTTTATCTCATAGCAATTATGAGTGTACTCATTTGACCACCTTTATTTTAAGCACCTTTATTAGACCCTCCAGGCAAACTCCATAAATATAGACTTTTTCTAAGTACTAAGGATTAGCCTGTGATGAAGAGTTAGTCACTACTCTAGCCCATATTTGCTCCTCCCTGATGTCATCTCTGTTGGATTCTTCCAACTTGAGGGCATACACAGCACAAACCGACAAGTACAAGAACAAAATGCTGTGCTATAAAATTAATTTTTTCAGTGTGATCATCTGGGTGTTTGACTTGCCTTTTGGCTTCTTTGGGAGCCTTTGTTACCTGGATTCTTGGCTGGTTTCCTCCGTCCAGTGACAAGCAGTGTATGGCTTTGCTTCTCCATAATCTTCATAATCAACACCTCCATTTGTGATAACAAAGTACATTCACCAACACTCTTGTGTGGAGCACTTCACTTACTTTGCAGAAATCAGAGGAAAGGTAAACAGATGCCTGCTGGATCTCATATCCAGAGCTTATTGGTGACCCAAGGACAGAACATATTGTGACTTTCTTTTGGAAATGTCAACACCTTATACATATCAGAGCAGGATTTTATCTCTATGTCCAATCCAATATAAAGTTATCTCTTAAGCGGCACCTGGGTGGCTCAGTCAGTTAAGTGTCCGGACTCTTGCTTTTGATTCAGGTCGTGATCTCAGTGTTGTGAGATCAAGCTCCATATCAGCTCCATGGTGAGTGTGGAGGCTGTTTAAGATTCTCTCTGCCTCTCCCCACTCCCCCTTCCCTCTCTAAAAAAAAAAAAATTTTAATAAAATTTTAAAAATAAATAAAATTATCTCTGGGGGGGTACCTGGGTGGCTCAGTCAGTGAAGCTCTGCCTTCACTCCAGTCATGATCCTGGGGTCCTGGGATGGAGCCCTGAGTTGGGCTACCTGCTCGGTGGGGAACCTGCTTCTCCCTCTCCCTCTGCCCTTCCCCCACCACTCGTACTCACTCTCTCTCTCACTCTCTCTGCCTCTCAACTAAGTAAAATCTCTTTTAAAAATCTTTTAAAAAAATTTTTTTTAATTATCTCTTGGAAGGGAGATATTGTTCTTCCAGATGGATTGGAAACGAGATGGGAAAAGCAGTGACTCCACACCACTAGACCTGATATTGCCTCCCTTTTGTATCATTCTGAATTGTGAGCAAGTTCAATTAATGCAACCAGGATTCTTTGATAGCTCTTTTGTTGAAAGCAGGGGAAAAAAGGGATGCCTGTCTGGCTCAGTCAGAAGAGCATGTGTCTCTTGATCTTGGGGTCATGAGTTTGAGTCCCACGTTGGGTATAGAGATTACTAAAAAATAAATAAACTTTTAAAAAAGAGTATGAAAACAGGAAAAAAGTTTTCACAATCTTAAAGTGAAATTTCAATGTGACTATTCAGCCATATGAAAGGTTCCAAATTTTCCAATTTGGTATTAATATATACTTATGGCAGTATTTTACTTCCCCCCACTAAATTTCCTATTATTAACAAAGCAAAGAAAAAATGAGATTCCGGGCGCCTGGGTGGCTCAGTTGGTTAAGCGACTGCCTTCGGCTCAGGTCATGATCCTGGAGTCCCGGGATCGAGTCCCACATCGGGCTCCCTGCTCAACAGGGGGTCTGCTTCTTCCTCTGCCCTCTTCCCTCTCATGCTCTCTGTCTCTCATTCTTTTTCTCTCAAATAAATAAATAAAATCTTTAAAAAAAATGAGATTCCTATCAGTATATGTTGTCATATGTTGAAAGGGCCAGGTAAAAGTGCTATTGTCTGAATTGTATCCTCTCAAAATTCATGTTAAATCCCTAACCCCCGTGGGGCGCCTGGGTGGCTCAGTTGGTTAAGCGACTGCCTTCGGCTCAGGTCATGATCCTGGAGTCCCAGGATCGAGTCCCGCGTCGGGCTCCCTGCTCGGCAGGGAGTCTGCTTCTCCCTCTGACCCTCCTCCCTCTCATGTGCTCTCTCTCATTCTCTCTCTCTCTCAAATAAATAAATAAAATCTTTAAAAAAAAAAAATCCCTAACCCCCAGTATTATTTGGAGATCAGGCCTTTAAGGAGGCAATTAAGGTTACATGAGGTTGTAAGGGTGGGGCCCTAATCCAATATGACTGGTGTCCTTATAAGAAGAGAGATACCAGGGATACATGCACACAAAGGAAAGGCTATATGAGAACACAGCAAAAAGGTGCTATCTACAAGCCAAGGAAAGAGGCCTCGGAGAAAATAAACATGTTAACACCTTGATCTTGGACTTCCAACCTCAAAAACTGTGAGAAAATAAATTTCTACTGTTTAAGCCACCCAGCTTGTAGTATTTTGTTATGGCATCCATAGAAGACTACACATCAGTCAAAAATGTCTTCATGGGAAAAGTGAGAAAGTAAAGCCTTCAGACTTTTTTTTTTTTAAGATTTTTCATTCATTCATTTGAGAGAGAGAGAGAGAGCAAACAAGAGCACAAGCACAGTGGGTCAAAGGGAGAGGGATAAGCAGACTCCCTGCCAAGCAGGCAGCCTGACATGGGCCTCCCTGAGATCATAACCTGAGCCTAAGGCAGATGCTTAACTAAGCCACCCAGGTGCCCCAAGCTTTCACTCTTGACCAAATTTATCTCTTTTTTTTTTTTGGAATCTGTGTATTTAATTGGGCTGCTTTGGACAAAAATGATTTAGTCATTTTATTAAAATAATATTATCAGAGCATTAATAAGACAGTACAACTTTGTGTTCTCTAAGAATTCAAATAAAAAATCACCTGATTAGTGGAGTAATTTTTGATGCATTCAAAACTGTGCTAGGAACCTGGTGGAATTTGGGGCATGATAATTTCAACTAGAAACATCTAAAGAGAGAAGTTTACTAATATCATAGCATTGTTCACTGTTCCATAGGTTATAGCTTTCTCCTTCCTATCCATATCTCCCAAATTTTCTTCAGCGTGCCAGTATTTCTTTTATAATGGAAAATTAAAATATAATGGACTTGAAAACATTACATGTATGTATGTATATGTAATTTTTATTTACATGTTTTTAAGCCAATTACATTTTTCATGTTTTATATACTTTATATATTTATATTATAGATATAGATAGAAACAGATGTTGTAATGCCATCCACAATTTATCTAGAAGGTTAGGAATATCTAATTAGGGAAAGATTATGGAAGAAGAAAAAAATAATTGTGGCAGCAATGGCATGGAGGAAAGAGAACAGAGCATGCTTGGACATAGGTGCAGTTTATTGTGCCACTAATATGGTGAGGATTCATATATTTTGTAAATTAAGGCTGGATAGGCTAGAAACCAATGACTGAAAATCATAAGTGCCATGTTAAGAAGTTTGGACTTTATTCCAGGAATGTGTAAATGATAGCATGGATGGTGGTGTGAAGGCTTAGAGCAAAGAGACTTGAGCTTGGGAGACAGGTTAGGAGGCTATGAAATAGTCCTTGAGAGAGATGCTGTAAGTCTTGAGGATAGAGGGGATAGAGAAAAAGAGGATGGAAAAAAATGACATTGCGTAAGGGGAATGGGTGGGACTTAGGAGTAGACTGGACATGATGAAGAGAGAAAAGTACAGAGTCATGATATTGAAAAGGTCCCAGTTCAAAAGACTGTAAGAACAGTACCTCTATAATCCTGTATAGGGAAGCCTGAAGGAAGAACAGTAAGTTTTGATTTGGACAAATGATGAATTAATATTTATCTCTTATGGAAATGTCCAAATGCTATTTGACAACACAGGGTGGGAGACTAGGAGCAAACTACAACCAAGAGAATTGTTCTTCTTTCTAGAAATGAAAAGTGTAAACATATCGTAAGAAGGAACCAAGGATGAGCCTTTGAGAAGCCACCCCAGTTATGGGGCTGGATGTAGAAGAAAACAAGTAGCCATGGGGGCAGGGCGGGGTATAAAAAAGCAGAAATAGTGCAGCTAGGTGGAAGAAGAATATGATGATACAGAAGGTGTGAATAAAGGCTTGTCATATGCTTGTCATAACATGAACATACTTGCTGCTTTGGCCTGACTGAATAAACAGGCTTCAGTAACCAGGGAAACCATTTTACTCCCAGAATCAACAATAGGATGGTGCCTTGCTGTCTAGGATAATATGGGGCTGGCTATTCATCCTAAGACCCTTCCTTCCTGCTTCTTGACCTGTAACTTGGCCTCCCTCTAACTCTCTTATCTTCAACTCATAGGGAACATACTCCAGTTAAGAGAAAACTGCATCTCTCTTCTCCAGCCACCTCATCCAATTTCTATTATCTTTTATCAGCTGTAATACTATCCAAGGTTGTGATTCCAGACAGTAGTGGGCTTGGACATTCTCTCTCTAAGACCAGAAGTTATCCAAACAGCCAATGGGCAAAGTGTAATACCTCACAATTAATAATAATCAAAAGCATTAATAACTAAAATTGAGACTTTCCTGACCACTCAAGAAAACAACTCTGTTGATTGATCTCACTTTAAATTCAAGACTGCTAACCTCCAGTGGGCAATCCTAACACATATGCCTAATTTATTCTCTTCCTTATTCTCCTAAATTACTACTAGCTCACATTTTTTTCTTCTACCTTCAAATCTCCTACCCCCTCCCAAACTTTCCCATCATTCTCAGTGATGACATTTATAGAAACAATAGAAGCAATCAGCATCAGCTTTCACCATCAAATATCAAATTATAACTGCATTCAGCACCCAAACTCTGCATTTTTTCAGCTACATTGAATATGTATCATTGCTGAATCAAAATTCAGTCTCTCTACCTGGATCCAAACCCTCTCAGCAACTCAATCATTTTGCTTCTGCTATTATCCCCTCTTTACTGGGGCACTTCCATCAACACAGAAACATGTTTTGATGTTTCACATTAACTTTTCAGAGTCTCAGCTCCAGCAGTGAGAATTCTCTAAACATTTAGGTTCTTCCAACAACTCTGTCTTTGAGCCACCCTCTTCTTTCTTCCTTTCTTTCATAACTCCACAAGACTCTTTTACTGAAATGACTTTTACTATTTCTGGAATGTTTTGTGCTGCCATATCATGGTTATTTTTTTCTTTAGTCAAATAAAAATTTGTTTCCCCAAGCTGTGATGAAGAGTTTCAGAAACCTGGTAACAGAAATGTAATAAAAGTACTACTACTTTGCAAGTTTCTCCATGTTCTTTACTTACTTACCTGAGCAAAACCTTTGGTATTTGCAAGTCAATCAATGTGATACATCACATCAAAAAGTGAAAGGTTAAGAACCATATGATCATTTCAATAAATGCAGAATAAGCATTTAACAAAGTACAATACCAATTCATGATAAAAACTCTCAACAAAGTAGGTTTAGAGGGAACATACCTCAACATAATAAATGCCATATATGATAAACTCACAGCTAATGGAAAAAAACTGAGAGCTTTTCGCCTAATGTCAGGGAAGGACAAGGATGTTCACTCTCACCACTTTTATTCAACATAATACTGGCGGTCCTAGCCACAGCAATCAGACAACAAAAAGAAATAAAAGCATCCAAATTGGCAAGAAAAGAAGTAAAACTTTCACTATTTGCAGGTGATATATGATATTCTATATAGAAA
Organism: Mirounga angustirostris; assembly: GCF_029215605.1. Taxonomy (NCBI): domain Eukaryota; kingdom Metazoa; phylum Chordata; class Mammalia; order Carnivora; family Phocidae; genus Mirounga; species Mirounga angustirostris. The sequence continues at coordinate 128,493,880 of NW_026991715.1, forward strand.
ACCTGAAAGACTCCACCAAAAAACTGCTAGAGCTAAGAAACAAATTCAGTAAAGTCACAGGTATAAAATCAATGTATGGAAATCTGTTGCATTTCTATATACCAATAATGAGGCAGCAGAAAGAGAAATTAAGAAAACAATCCATTTACAATTGTATCAAAAATATGATACCTCGGAATAAATCTAACCAAAGAGGAGAAAGACCTGTACTCTGAAAACTATAAAACAATGACAGAAATTGAAGACAACACAAAGAAATGGAAAGACATTCCTTGCTCAGGGGTTAGAAGAACAAATATTGTTAAAATGTCTATACTACCCAAAGCAATCTACACATTTAATGCAAACCTTATCAAAATACCAACAGCATTTTTCACAGAACTAGAACAAACAGTTCTAAAATTTTTATGGAACTACAAAAGACCCTAGATAACCAAAACAACCTTGAAGAAGAAAAGCAAAGCTGAAAGCATCACAATTCCAGACTTCAAGATATATTACAAAGCTGTAGTGATCAAAACAAGTGTGGTACTGGCACAAAAATAGACACATAGATCAATGGAACAATAGAAAACCCAGAAATGAATCCACAACTAAGCAATCAATTAATCTTCAACAAAGCAGGAAAGAATATCCAGTGGGAAAAAGACAGTCTCTTCAACAAACGGTGTTGGGAAAACTGGACAGCTACATGCAAAAGAAAGAAACTGGACCACTTTCTTACACTATACACAAAAATAAACTCAAAATGGATTGAAGACCTAAATGTGAACTATAAAAATCCTAGAAAAGAACACAGGCAATAACTTCTTTGACATCAGCCAAAGCAACTTTTTTCTAGATATGTCTCTGAAGGCAAGGGAAACAAAAGGAGAAATAAACTATTTGGACTACATCAAAATAAAAAACTTCAGCACAGCAGAGGAAACAATCAACAAAATACAAGGCAACCTACAGAATGGAAGAAGATATTTACAAATGACATATCCAATAAAGGGTTAGTATCCACAATATATAAAGAACTTATAAAACTCAGCACCCAAGGGGCGCCTGGATTGCTCAGTTGGTTAAGCATCTGCCTTCAGCTCACGTCATGATCCCAGGGTCTTGGGATCAAGCCCCACATCAGGCTCCCTTCTCAGTGGAGAGTCTGCTTCTCCCACTCCTTCTGCCCCTCACCCCTGCTTGTGCTCTCTCTCTCTCTTTCAAAGGTTCTCTATCTCTCTCTCAAATAAATAAATAAAACCTTAAAAAAAAACTCAACACCCAAAAAACAAATAAATCGATTAAAAATGGGCAGAAGACATGACAGACATTTCTCCAAAGAAGACATCCAGATGGCTAACAGACAAAAGAAAATATGTTCATCACCACTTACCATCTGGGAAATACAAATCAAAACTGCAATTAGATATCACCTCACACCTGTCAGAATGGCTAAAATCAGCAACATATGAAACAACAGGTGTTGGGGAGGATGTGGAGAAAAAGAAACCCTCATGCACCATTGATGGGAATGCAAACTGGTGCAGCCACTGTAGAAAACAGTATGGAGGTTCCTCGAAAAGTTAAAAATAGATCTACCCTAAGATCCAGCACCCACCCTACTGGGTATTTGCCCAAAGAATACATGAACACTAATTCAAAGGGATACATGCACCCCTATGTTTATTGCAGCATTATTTACAATAGCCAAGATATGGAAGCAACCCAAGTGTCCATCAACTGATGAATGGATAAAGAAGATGTGGTATATATGTATATATACAATGGAATATTATTTAGCCATAAAAGAGAATGAAATCTTGCCATTTGCAATGGAAGTGTTGAGTCACTATATTGTACACCTGAAACTAATATAAAACTGTATGGTAACTCATTGTAATACAAAAACAACTATGCATGTTCTTGTGTTAATTGCAAAAATACCACAAAATGGTATTAAGTACTGCACAGTGTAAATCTTCAACTCATAACAGATTTTACTGTACAATACTCATGAATGTGAAGAACACATTTGACCCTCAGTTAAATTTGTTTCCCATTTTTGTTTTTAGGCTCCAGGAATCCAGGTACAATGTTCTACTTCCATAGATATGAAGGCATGAACTTTGGAGGGAATTTCGTGTCTCTGTCATGCTTGTGTTTCTATTAGTGTTTCTGTCATGTAGAGCATTTGAGCTTGTATGCTATGATGTATGTGATTATTTTTTAAATGACAAAATATGAAAAAATTGAATACCCATTAAGACACACTAACCATGAGAAAGTCAGAACACACTATGAACTACAGAAGAAACTCAATGAATCCTCTGGATAATGTGGGCAGAAAAGGCACATTCACATGGAATATCCAAGTAATTCCAACTTTGGGGCCTAATTTATCTAGATTATGGCATTTCTACATAGTGCCTTATAGATCTAGATAATGCTTTCAGTCATGGAAATTTTTCATCCTTCCAGGGTGATTTTTAAAAATTTTTGTAAACAATTAGAAGTCATTTGGAGTAAAATATGATATGTAAAACAGCTTACTAAGTTGTGTTTCACATTTCTGAGACCAAATCAAAGTATAATCTAAAAGTTAAAATATTGTCTTATCCTGGCTCATGGATGTCCCTGGTGGTAACTGAATGATGGACACTCTGCTGGAATAAAGGAAAAAATGTAAGGGTGAATTTGAAGGACAATATTTTTTTAAGAGATTTTATTTATTTATTTGAGAGAGAGAGACATAGCGAAAGAGGGAACACAAGCAGGGGAGTGGGAGAGGGAGAAACAGGCTCCCTGCTGAACAGGGAGCCCGATGCAAGGTTCAATCCCAGGACCCTGGGATCATGACCTAAGCCAAAGGCAGACACTTAACCAGCTGAGCCACCCAGGTGCCCCTGAAGGGCAATATTTTTTATGTGTTTAAGTTTTCTTTGTTCTAGAATTTTTTTAAGCCTTATTTCTCTTCTTTTCAGTCATACCTCTTACTTTTTAACAAAAAAGTAGATTCAGATATGTTTTCTTGAGAATTTCTCTGGCATCTCATGATTGCTGACAGCCTCGTGTAGTATCACAAAGTCACGGTTAGATATTAGTGTTCTGAGAACAGGAAGGGAAAGTAGAACTCTTCTAGCTTCAGCTTGCCAAACAGCTCTCAAGTACAGTATCTTTTGTCCCAACTGCCCCTCAGTATGCCATTTCCATGTCATTCTTGTCAGCAAGTGAAATGTTCAAGCCACACAGCTAAGGAAGTTAGGGAGAGGAGTCCACTTGGAGCATCTTTAAAAGCAGTGGTAAAGTTAAGTCTTGAGCAACGATGATATCATTCTGAAAACTATTTTATTTAAAAAAAAATTGTTTTGAGAGAGAGAGTGTGTGTGCCAGTGGAGGTGGGGGATGTGGTGGGGAGGGGCAGAGGGAGAGGCAGAGAGAGAATCTTAGGCAGGCTCCATACCCAGCACAGAGCCCAACACAGGACTCGATCTCACAATCCTGAGATCATAACCTGAGCCTAAATCAAGAGTCAGATGCTTAACTGATTAAGCCACTTAGGTGCCCCAATTTTATTTCAAAATTTACTGGAATTTTCAAGAGACAGACATATTAATATGTTTTATGAGACATTAATTTTTTTTTGGTGTAGGAGATACTACACTGCTTACCATTTGTGTGACCCTCCCCTGGCCTCTGTATGTTCTTGTTTCCAAAAGCTCACACCAACAACTTTGTTTGGAGGACTACTAGAGTATTCCTGAGCCTTCGCCCACACAGGCAGGGAGCCAGAAGTCCCTCAGACAGCCGTTAGCCAGTAACTGATGCTAGAGAATTGAAGGCACAGATTTCCTGCCCAAGAATCATGGGAGCCAAGGAATTCTACTTTCTCTTTGTCACTCATCAATCCAATACTAGTGACCTTAAAAAGCTTGTAAAAATATCTTATAGTTATCTCCTATAATCTGTTATATAAAGTTTTACTCACATTAATCCATGTGAATGCATTTAGTCAAAAACTTATATTGAGGATTCCCTATAAACAGAATACTGTGCTTATATTTAGAATCTATAAAAGATAGATGAACATATGTCCTGAGGTATAGACTGTTACCTGTATATTTGTTTGTTCTTTTCTAGTTGATAAGAAGAGTGGCTCATTCCTATGGAATTCATTCAACCTTACAGTCTCTTAAAATGTATATCTTTATGGAGAATTCTAGATGGCAATTGGAAATACAAGGCCCAGAGTTTGGGTGATAGCTAGAGGCTAGACCATGGTTCATTCTAGGAGTGAAAATATAAACAGATCATAGGAGAGGGGTGAGGATGGGATGTTAGAGGAGACTCTCAGGGGACTTGAGGTAGAAGATTAGCCATATATAAAACAGAGTAGGTAGACTCTGTAGTAGGAGAAGGTAGTGTCACAGAAGAGGGAAAGAATTGTTTTGAGAAAGATGCATCAAGAGGGCTCGTTTCTTCATGAACAAATACAGTATTTTCCTGCCTCCCTCACATTGCTAGGGTGGCTGCACACATTGCCCCTGTTGCTGCTGCATCTCAGGGGACTTTCATGTTCCTGATTTTATCTTTGCACCCGACACTCTATGTTTACATGACATTGTATCTGATTGTAGAATGTGTTATCATCACCTTTTCCGCACTGGTTTGGCAGCAGTCTTCTCTTGTAAACGTTATCACAAGCCCTACTGAGTGAAAGATATGTAAGGCTTCATGGTTCTCTCCTTCCTCTTCACTTTGGCTAGTTGATTCTTGACATTTGCATGCCAAGCAGCAGTATCCATTGTAGCAGCAGCAGCCAGAGAATACACAAGTTAAAAAGAAAACAAAATCAGCTTTAGAAAGAAGCAGGCACTTGATATAAATAAAAAATGTACTCAACATCTATTTTTCACTGTTGATTTGCACCAAATGGGCAGGAACATTTTCAGGTACAATTCTTTCTGGGCTACTATATTGCAGTCCTATTGTTGCCCTTAAAAATGCTCACTTTTGCACTGTGAATTGTGCAAGACTGTTGAATCACAGATCTGTACCTCTGAAACAAATAATGCAATATATGTTAAGAAAAAAAAAAAGAAGATAGCAGGAGGGGAAGAATGAAGGGAGGGAAATCGGAGGGGGAGACGAACCATGAGAGACGATGGACTCTGAAAAACAAACAGGGTTCTAGAGGGGAGGGAGGCTGGGAGGATGGGTAAGCCTGGTGATGGGTATTAAAGAGGGCATGTTCTGCATGGAGCACTGGGTGTTATGCACAAACAATGAATCATGGAATACTATAATCAAAAACTAATGATGTAATGTATGGTGATTAACATAACAATAAAAAATCTTTTTAAAAAATGCTCACTTTTGCAAGTTGCAGCAGATTCCATCAGATCTAATTCTCCCTGGAGCCCAAAGATACTCTTCTTTTTCATCTTTTATCTTGATCATGGAGGTGTTTTCAGAATTTATCCTCAATGATAAATTACATTCCAGTTCTTTGAGTCAGAGCAACGTTTTAACATGCACATCAACATCAGGGTTGCTGCTTTGCTACCTGTTTCGCCTGGAGATGGAAGGTTTTAGAGATTAATTTAGCTATGGTGAATGCTGTGAATTGTGTAAGACTGTTGAATCACAGACCTGTACCTCTGAAACAAATAATACATTATGTGTTAAAAGAAGAAGAAGAGGAAGAAGAAGAAGAAGAAGAAGAAGAAGAAGAAGAAGAAGAAGAAGAAGAAGAAGAAGAAGAAGAAGAAGAAGGAGAAGAAGAAGAAGAAGAAGGAGAAGAAGAAAGCAGGAAGGGAAAAATGAAGGGGGGGAAATCGGAAGGGGAGATGAACCATGAGAGACTATGAACTCTGAGAAACAAACTGAGGGTTCAAGAGGGGAGGGGGTAGGTAGATGGGTTAGCCTGGTGATGTGTATTAAAGAGGGCACATACTGCATGGAGCACTGGGTGTTATATGCAAACAATGAATCGTGGAATACTACATCAAAAACTAATGATGTACTGTATGGTGACTAACATAACATAATAAAAACAAAAACAAAAAACATCTCAGGACCATATGAACTTGAGACAATGAAGACTAGTAATGATTAAAAAATGGTTTCCTGGGTTTTGAAGAATTCTCACCCAAAAGATGAGAGCCATTTGCTATTTTCACTTCACAAGAAGAAACAGACCTAAGGATTTAAATTAGACTTAAATTAGAAGAAAGTACTAACAGTGAAGACTGATATACATTAAAAGTGCTCCAAAAGCTAGGTGCAGCTGCTGTGTAAAACAATATGGAGGTTCCTCAAAAAGAAATTTTAACAATAGATGGGGTTCCTGGGTGGCTTAGTCCATTAAGCATTCAACTTTGATTTCAGCTTAGGTCATGATCTCAAGTTTGTGAGATCAAGCCCCACATTGGGCTCCCTGCTCAGTGGGGAGTCTGCTTGAGATTCTCTCTCCCCCTCTGTCCCTCCCCCCACATGCTCACTCTCATACTCTCTCTCAAAATAAATAAATCAATCTTAAAAAAAAAGAAAGAAATTAAACATAGAATTACCATATGATCCAGCAATTCCAATTCTGGGTATATACTCAAAAGAATTGAAGGCAGGGGCTCAAATAGATATTTGTATACCCATATTTGTATCAGCATTATTTACAATAGCCAAAAGGTGCAAGCAACCCAAATGTCCATCAATGGATAAACAAAATGTGGTCCACAGATAACAATGGAATGCTCTTCAGCCTTAAAAAGGAAGGAAATTCTGCCACATGCTACTACATGAATGAACCTTGAGGACATTAAGATAAGTGAAATAAGCCAGTCACCAAATGACAAATGCTGTAAGATTCCACTTGTATGAGACCAAATTCATACAGAAAGAAAGTATAATGGTGGGTTCCAGGGCCTGCTAGGAAGGGGAAATGGGTACTTGTTTCATGGTATTTGTTTGCAAGATAAAAATTTCTGGAGATTGATTGTACAACAGTGTGAATATATTTAACACTACTACGATGTACCTTTAAAAAGAGTTGAGATGATAAGTTTTCTGTTATGCATATTTTAACACAATTAAAAATAATCATAAAATTTTTTTAATCTAAAAATAGAACTACCCTACCATACAGCAATTGTACTATTAGGTATTTACCCAAAGAATACAAAAATACTAATTCAAAGGGATACATGCACCCTGATGTTTATAGCAGCATTATCTACAATAGCCAAATTATGGGAACTGCCCAAGTGTCCATCAACTGATGAATGGATGAAGAAGATGTGGTATATATCCACAATGGAATATTACCCAACCATAAAAAGAACAACATCTTCCCATTTGCAATGACATGGATGGAACTAGGGAGTATTATGCTAAGCAAAATAAGTCAGGGAGAGAAAGACAAATACCATATGGCTTCACTCATACGTGGAATTTAAGAAACAAAACAAATATGCAAAGGGGGACAAAAAAGAGAGAGGCAAATAAAGAAATAGACTCTTAACAATAGAGAACAAACTGATGATTACCAGAGGGCATGTGAGTAGAGGAATGGTGGTGGGGATTAAGAATGCACTTGTGATGAGCACAAGTGATATATGTGTGTGTGTGTGTGTGTATGAGATATATAGATCTCACATCATCTTTATCCATATATATGGATATATATGTATCCCTTTGAATTAGTGTTCTTATATTCTTTGGGTAAATACCCAATGGTGTGATTGCTAGATCATAAGACAGTTCTATTTTTAACTTTTTGAGGAACTTCCATACTGTTTTCCATGGTGGCTGCACCAGTTTGCTTTCCCACCAACAGTGCAAAAGTGTTCCTTCTTGTCCACATCCTTGCCAACAGGAGACAGGACAGATTTTTATTTATGTATCTACAGTGAGAAAACTAAGTCCAAAAGACATTAAGTGACATACAGTGATTTGATGATGTAGCAAGTATTTAATACCAGATCTAATAGATGCTTATCTATTATACTTATCACTATTATTTAATGGACTGGACTTTGTATTAGAATTTGTTCATTATTTTTCCTTCTGTGTTTTTATATTTTATCAAAAGATGGACTTGCCCAGTTGTGGCTGAGACTCCAACTTTTTAGATAAATTCCAAATTTCCTTTTCCTCAAAGACATACAGCTAGACATTTCATGACCTCCCTTGCAGTTAGAGATGCCCCTTAACCTGAGCTCTGGAAATGGAATGTGTATGAAAGTGATATGTCCTTTCCAGGCCAGGCTCATGAAATCCTTCCACATCTTCCAGTAAATGGAAAGGATTTCAAGGTCTTTGAGAAAGTTAAGGCCACAAGATAGAAAAAGACTGAACCTTCAATGACTATATGGAAGGTGACCAGACCAGAACATCTGTCTGAATTCTATGGGTTTAGTAATAAATTTTAATTATATCAAGCCATGAGCTTGTCAGAGTTTTGTTGTTTTTGCAGTTATTGCTGTAGTAGCTAATATTTCTTACCCTAACTAATACACTGACATTGTTATTTTTTAGGCTTTCTTTGTTGGTGTTATGTAGGCCTAGCCTGAGTTAGAAGGTGTATTACTTTTCTGTGGATGCTGTAACAGATTATCACAAACTTAGTGGCAAAAACAATACAAATTTATTATCTTACAGTTCTTCAGGTCAGAAATCCAACCTAGGTTTCACTAGGCTAAAATTAAGGTGTTAACAGAGCTCTGTTCCTTTCTGGAGGCTCCAGAGGAGAATCTGTTTTACCTTTGCAGCTTCTGGAGACTGCCCACATTCCTTGGCTTTGCCCCCTTCCATCTTCAAAGCCAGTAATGACAGTTAAGATTTTTCCACATCATGTTTTCTGACACTGACTTTTCTGTCTTCCTCATGCACATATAAGATCCCCTATGGGGCGCCTGGGTGGCTTAGTTCGTTAAGCGTCAGACTCTTGATTTCTGCTCAGGTCATGATCTCAGGGTCATGGGATTGAGTCCTGTGTTGAGCTCTGCATTCAGCGGGGAGTCTGCTTGGGGTTCTCTCTCTCCCTCTCTCTCTGTCCCTCCCCCTCAAGATAAATAAATAAGTCTTTAAAAAAAGAAAATCTCTTATGATTACAGTAGGCTCACCTGGATAATCCCAGATAATCTCCCTATTTTAAGGTCAGATGATTAGCAATCTCAAATCCATCTAAAACCATAATTTCCCTTTGCTATGTAACCCAACATATATACAGGTTGCAGGTATTAGGATATAGATACTTTTAGGGGACATGGGAGCATTATTCTCTCTACCACTGAAGGATACATAAGACATTGCCTATTAAGGTAGAATTTAGCCTTAAATTAAGAATTAGCTTCTTCACCCAGAACTTAATAATATTCTGATAGCTTGCAGGGTAAAAATTAGTATGCTTCTTATAAATACCAAAATGACAATTGCTATTAACTGTCTTTTTAAATAATTAAAATTATATTTATCTAACCACTTAGTCATTATTTAATTTGTACATTCTTTAGAGTTCGTAGTTTTCCAAGATAGAATTTGACCACATTTCACATCTCATCTAAGGAGAAAAAATTGGAAAAGTAATGCTATAAACATCTTTACATCAGGTAAAGATTATTCAGAGGGTCTATCTGCATTTTTTCAGGATTCTCAACTAGAAAGAACTTCTAGCTCTGTGTGTATATTCATATGCACAATCACACATGGGCATGCATTCACATATGAGAAACTCCCTTTCCAGAAAACAGGTTGGGGGAAAAAAGAAGAGACTTAGACTAAAGTTATAATGAGAAAAGACACTGTAACAATAACATTGTGGCTTCTGTGGGATCCCATATTTATCCTCTCAGATGCTTCCAGAGCAAACATAGTCCATTTATAAGTGAAAGGAGGATTTTGCTGTCAACCTAGAAGCTCCACCTGAGATCTGGGAGGAAAAGCCCCACCCTCACTCTTTTAGTCACTTACCTCATGGCCTAAGGCAAACACCACCACCACAACCCTCTGAAAAATGTAGGTGTTGGCATCTATGCTCACCTTTGCAGTACAGAAAAGGAAAGTAGTTAGTATCTAAATCTACCCAAGAGAGACGGTTTCAATATGGTCATTTTTCCAACCTCAACAATTATATCTGAAATGAGATTCAATTTGAATTAAATATCATATTTTCATGTACTCTGGTCTTAGGATGGAGTACAGAGATTCTGCCTGTGTTACTCAGAAGTGACCTGGGTACCACAGGAGAGATGAAAAGGGAAAGTGAGTAGTTAGGAAGGGGATGTGCCCCCTCTCCACCAACCACCAATCTCCTGAGGGATCAGGAATACAGTGGAAAGAGCACAAGGTTAATCATGAGGAAGAGGTGCATTTGAATCCTGAGTTCACCATACTGAGTGTCTGACCACAAACAAATTCCACAAATCTTTTGGCCCTGCATTTTTCTTCTTTACCTTTTTTTTGGGGGGGGTTGGGAATCATGACCTGAGCTGAAGGCAGATGCTTAACCGACTGAGCCACCCAGGCATCCCTGCATTTTTTCTTCTTTAAAGATGTAATAATCATTCCTACTTCAAAGAAAGCTGTTGTGATAATTAAATGAAAATATGTTTGGAGAGATTCTAACACAGCACTTGGTGCATGGATACTTAAGAACATCCAAGTACATTTTTACAGTTCTTCTGACAGTCTTGAACCTACTGGCCTCAAATCTATACATTGCCCTTCCCCTGCTCTTCCTCTGTGCATTGTAGAGCGGCTCATCCTCTTGCAAGCTATCTTCCCCAGGCTTTCATAACGCCTGGCTGAGTTAGACCAGCACTATGGAAAGTACTTACAGATGTTCAACAACGAGGGGTACAGGGAGAATCCAAGGTACACTTCCACTTCTCTGTCCCCTGCCTTTAATGGTTTTCTGGCAGCACCTGCATGTCCTTTATAGATGTACCTTCTAGTAGACTGGCCCACCATATTCCCCTGTGGTCAGGTGATCTCGGCCCTTTAGATATACCACCTACTTCCACACTAGGGATAGTAATGGCTGACTTTTAGGTTTGCTCCCCAATGATGCCCATGTGGCTCGGTTTGGCTCTCCACTTCTCCATCACTTATGTAACTACTTCCCTGCATTAGGCCCTCTGTTTTAGATATTCAAAGTAGTTTCTATTTTTCTGGTGAAATCTTGGCTGATAGAATTCTTCTCCTCTTTCCTAAGCAGTGACAATAGAGGGAGTAATATAAAGGTCAGGGAACAGCCTGCCTTGGAGTTATTTTATCCCAGCAAACCCAGGGCTTGAAATCCTTATTTTGACGTGCCCGTTACCTGCTCCTTTTATATGATAATTATGATCATGATTTAATGACCTATAGAAAGTGGAAACCAAGAATCACCCACCACTATCTAAATGGATGGTTTGAAGAGCACCATCAAATGGAAGAGCTAGTCAGTTTAGTTGTTTGTCATCCTAGACATCAGTGAGCAGGACTTTCCAACAGATAAAATGATTAAGCGACAACAGGCTAGAATTGTTGTGATGTGCACAAGAGATAGACAAGTTAGGGAGCATTAAATGCTTACTGAAAGACACTTAAGGGGCCTTCTATTCACTTCATTCAGGTATCTGCTCAAATGACACCTCAGACCTTCCTTGACCACCTGATTTTAAACTTGTGCCATCACCATCACGGCTACTCTCTTTCCTTTCATTTCAAGGCATTCATGAATACTGGATTTCACATTATACATTTGTTTATCATCTATTTCCCGTACTAGTGAGGAAAACTTGGAAGATTAAGCACTTTATTTGATTCATCACTGTCAAGAACCTAGCACTGTCCTGGCAAATATTAGGCGCTTAGGAAATATGTGTTCAGTGAATGAATGAATGTAAGAACACTACCCAGCCTTGTGTCTGGATCTGCCTTCTTCTCCCCACTACACACGCCCCACCTCAGCCAAGAGTATTCATTACTTACTTCTACCCATAAATCCCAAACTAACCACTAGCAGGCCCTTTTTAATGCCCTAACAGAAAGCATATAATGGCTTCTGAGCCTCAGGCAATGGTTGTTACCACTTTCAAGAGCCTCATGATGCTGTTTTCTTACCCCATTTCACCTTGTTTTGCCTTTTCAGTTCTTATTGGGGTTTGTTTGTTTGTTTGTTTTTTGCTTCCTGAATATTTCCCCAGAACTTTTCACCTGTGTTTTGCCCATTTGTTTGCCTGGCTAACCTCTGACTCAGTGTTTTAAACTGGCCACAAACTCATGTGTATGTCTTGGGTTCTTACCATTGACCTGTTGCCAACACTTAATTTAGACCCCCCAAGTACCTGGTTTTCCTTTCTTACATATATCCATGTGCTATATATTGCATTTTAAAATAATGGAAGAAAAGGAAGACAGTGTAGGGGAAAAATAGGAGATACTGAAAATAAAACACCTCTGCTTTACCATTTTTTCTAGGGTTGGACTTTACCAAGAGCACCTTAAATTCTGATTTGTTTGAGCTGATGACTTAATGTATAATCTTGAAGAAGATTATTTGACCTTGTGGTCTAGCTTGCCCTAACATAACCATGATAAAAAACAAAAAGTTCAATGTTAATGCTCAGCTCCACATTCCAAGAGGAGCCTTAATCCTGGACTGATAAATAATAAGTAAAATTAGATCTGCTAATCCTTAATCGCTGCAGACTTTGGTGATATATCCATGCTGTTGAAGTAACACTGAAATTATTTACTTAACAGTGTTTTGTGCTTGGAAACAGCTTCATTAGTCTCCCTATTTTGTGGAGCTAATGTACATGTTGGTGGAATGGAAAAGGATTTGGTTTAGGAGTTCAGAAAACTGGATTCTGGTATCAACTCTATCACCTATTAGCTATGTGACTTTGGGCATTTCATCTCTCTCGGGCTTGATGTCCTCACATCTAAATGAAAGGTTTGAACTTAGATAATCTCTGAAATTATTTCAAACCTTACAATCCTGTACAACCTAGAAAATAAGTAAAAGCATCCATATGTGTAGAGTGTTTTGCCTAAATGGCACTCAAAACAGTATTTTGATTGTGGTATGGGGGAAGGAACTCTGGAATCTCAGTGCCACTATTTTTCATAATTCTTTTCAAGTTTGTTAGCTTCCATCTTTACTTATAAAATCAGGACTTTGAGCAAGAATATATCTAAGCACCCTCCTTTTCTAAGGTCTTAAAATTCTATGTTTCTATGACTATACAAAGTCTATTTTCCTAACATACTGTGAACAAATGTTCACATTTTTTAAAATCAACAACTATAAAATGGCACTTGGAATTTGGGTGAGAGAGATATAAAATCCTTTCACCTTGATAAAAGCTTTCTGCCTAGTAAATTTCAGGAGGAGAAAAACTTATTATTCATAATATGGATGAATAGATGGATAGATGATAGAAAGATAGATAAAAGAGAAAGAAAGAAAGAAAGAAAGAAAGAAAGAAAGAAAGAAAGAAAGAAAGAAAGAAAGAAAGAAAGAGAAGGAAGGAGAGTTGGAAAGAAAGAAAGAAAGAAAAAGAAAGAAAGAAAGAAAGAAAGAAAGAAAGAAAGAAAGAAAGAAAGAAAGAAAGAAAGAAAGAAGAAAGAAAGAAAGAGGAAAGAGAAAGAAAGAAAGAAAGAAAGAAGAAAGAAAGAAAGAAAGAAAGAAAGAAAGAAAGAAAGAAAGAAAGAAAGAAGAAAGGAAGGGAGTGAGGGAGGGAGGAGATAGGATTTTTTTTTTTAATCTTATTTATTTGACAGAGAGAGACACGGCGAGAGATGGAACACAAGCAGGGCGAGTGGGGAAGGGAGAAGCAGGCTTCCCACTGAGCAGGAAGCCCAATGTGGGCTCGATCCCAGGGCTCGATCCCAGGACCCTGGGGATCATGACCTGAGCCGAAGGCAGACGCTTAAATCTGAGCCACCCAGGCGCCCCAGGAGATAGGAATTTTATAATAGATGCACCAGAAAGAGAAGGAGTAGCTAATATGAGTATGTGGTTTAATGTGATTGCTAGTTTCAGGCCATAAGCCGGATTTCATCTTTGATGGAAGTTAATTCCAGTGGCTCCAATCTTTATTTCTCACATTTTCCAAATTACACCCATTCCCCAGAACTTGATCTACTAGAGCTAATATAAAGTCACTATTTCTAAGACTGTCAATATTATACTCATAAGAGCCTCCTTCTTAATTAACACTAAGAAGAGTTAATTTTTTAACTTTCTTGTAAAACATTAATTGAAGTTAGGTTAAAAATCAGAAGTGCTTAAAATCTATGATTTGAGTTTCTATTATTTTCCAAGAAGGCAAGTGGTACTATGACAGAAAAAAGCAAGGGGGGGGGGGGGTGCGGGGAGGCAAGGTAGCTTCCTATTTCTTAGGGAGAAAGCATTTGAATACCATTTCCTATCTTAAAGAAAGACTGTCATGGATAATTAAAAGGAAAGCATGTATAAAAATACTTAGCATAGGGCCTGGAACATGGTGTTTGACAAATGTGATTCTCCTTCTTTCCTTTCTTCCTTCTATAAATGGATTCCTAAACAATCCTCAATATGATTCTGAATCCTAAAAGTTCTAAATCATTCCCCACTCCATAATTTACTATGTCTCTGCTCTTTTAATAAAGCCTAATAAACAACTCTATGCTTCACATACCCTTAGGCTGTTCATTTTATTTCTAGTAGTGTCTAAACAGATAAAAAGCACAAGACTTGCAGAGTCAAGATTCAGCATGCTTTAAGGATTCTGCCTTACAGAGGTCTATTTTTAAGTTGTGAGCTCTGAGAACACATTGTAAAAGGAAATGAGTACTGCTTGTTCAGTCTTCCTCAGTTTTGGACCTTTCCCACCTCCTTCTAGGACAGTGAAGTTCCAAAGACGTGGGTGGAGATCAACATCCTCTGTAAGGCATACCTACAAAATTTGCCGTTGGACCCCTTGAGTTTGGGGCACAAATTTGCAGACTTGAAAGGCTTTGTCATCCCCCTTTGCCTCACCTATACCAAAGATTATTGAGTTCCATTTTCTCAGTCATTGATTTAAGCCTTACCAGTTTTTCTGAATGATAACTAAAACTGTTGAAGAATTTATTTAGTCTATTCATAGATGTTGATGTATGATAACAACGTATTATATTTGTTTATGTATACCTGTCCTTTCTATCACAAAGGGTTCGGTTGGCTTTTAACAAAATATATGATAAATTTATAAGTGGAAAACCCAGCCTAAAGAAAAAGGAGAATGCAAATGTGGTTGCTGTGACTGACGTGCACACTTGACTCTAAATCTGCTGGCTGCCAGGGCCATAATGCTCATTAGGGAGGGAGAAGTACACCAGCTTACAGAAAAGAGATAAAACTGTTTTTAACACTAACTTCTAAATAGAGTGATACATGGGACTTTCAATAAGAGATATGGAGTTATTTATGGGCCAAATTCTTAATGTATTTACAGTGAATTAAGTGGGGTTCAGATGGCTATTTTTTATGGTAATTTTCAATAAAATGTTCATGGCATAAGATTAAAGAACACCTTAGAGGATGAATATGTGATATTGTAAAGGATTGAGACCAATTCTGAAAGTATTTGGAAATGCAGTTGATCCAGAGGAAGAATATAGAAGGCTTAGAAAAGGAACAAACTGTCTCTTAGATAACCTACCCAGAACTCTACTTTTCATAACTCAGCTGCTAAAAGAAGGTATAAGAGATCATACTCTCACCTTAAGCTATGTAACATTGTGTGTCAATTTACTCAAAAGAAATTTTAAAAGAGAGATTATACTCTCAGAATAAGGCCTGTAGAAGGCTTCTACACCAGGAGTAAATCCTTAGGCTTGGAAAACCAGGTAAACAAGTACCAAGGTGTTAGGTGCCTAACTCATGTTCCAGCCTGAATTAAAGATCACCGTACCTCTACATGATTTGATTGCATATCTATATGGGAGCATTAGATTAAGAATCCTAACAATAATCTGACTTTACTTAGCCAAACTAGAATATGCTCTTTTAATATAGAGGTATAAAGTCTCTCTATCAATCTGGGTTTTCCATGTACCTTCCCATTTGGATAAAGAAGATGTGGTTCATATATACGATGGAATATTACTCAGCCATCAGAAAGGATGAATACCTACCATTAACATCGACATGGTTAGAACTGGAGGGTATTATGCCGAGCGAAATAAGTCAATCAGAGAAAGACAATTATCATATGGTTTCACTCATATGTGGACTATAAGAAGTAGCGCAGAGAATCATAGGGGAAGGGAGGGAAAACTGAATGGGAAGAAATCAGAGAGGAAGACAAACCGTGAGAGACTCTTGACTCCAGGAAACAAACTGAGGGACTGAGGGCTGTGGAAAGGGAGGTGGGTAGGGGGATGGGGTAACTGAGTGACGGGCGTTAAGGAGGGGACGTGATATGATAAGCACTGGGTGTTACATGGAACTAATGAATCATTGAACACTATACCTCAAAAACTAATGATGTACTATATGTTGGCCAGTTGAATTTAAATAAAATAAAATAAATAAAACCCATGTGTCATTTCAACAGGGGGCTCTTCTGATCCCTTGTACTAAGGTGGACCTCCCCAGTATGTGTCCCCTGCTTACTACTCATTATACTTTAGTTATAATTAGTCATTTAATGTCTCTCCTCCCTTTCAGGAAGGAAAAGCATAGGAAATAAATTTGTCTTTTTCACTACTGATACTCTCCATGTCTAGAATATAGTATCTGACTTATTATCAATCTTCAAACCCCATTTGTTAAATTATTGAATGCATGTTGCTATTTTCAACGTTGCTTTATAACTTTATTTGTTTCATAACTTTTTGGTAACTGATCGTTCCACTCATCAGGAGTGAACTCATGTAGTGCGTATGTTGGAGGTAATAGGTATGACATCATTTATTCCTTAAAACCACCCTCTGAGAAAAATATGATTCTTATCTTCACTTTACTAATGTGAAAACTGAGGCACCAAGAAGGAAAGCACTTCCCAGGAGCATACCCTTAGGAAGTGGTAGAGCTACGATTCACTCTCAGACAGTCTGGCTTCAAATTCCACAGTCTTTACCACATAATACAGGACCTATGAGCAAATTACCTTTAGGGTTTTAATAATTTCATCCTCTCATAGAGTGCCCATCTCACTGCATTCTTACTGACTTTTATTAATAGCAACTATTGTTTTAATCACTTTTCTTAAAAAATTTGAGATTGAATATTGTTTCATTGTTTTTTAGCTCCTTGTATTTCTTTAGGAAATTAGTACATGTATGTTTTAAATGATGGAGATAAAGGAGAAAGAAGGACCAAGAAATAGGCTATTGTTTGGGTACACCAACAGGCCTAAATAACTAACTAAATTAACTAAAGTGTTGCTTTTGGGGACTGGGAGGCATGGGAGAAGTACCAACAAATGTCTCTATTTTTAGGGTGGTCATTAACTTATCCTGGAAGCCAGTGCTCTTCAGAGAGGAAGAAGGCACTGTACTAATAACACCAAGACTATAGGCATAAACCAAGACTACCCCGGCAAACTGGGATATAAAGTCACCTTACCTGTTTTTTGCCTTAGCATCAGGCTGGTTCTAATTCTGAGCTGTGGTGGCTGCTACCAGTTACCCCAAATAGTTTTATTCAGTATATCACATGGGCCATATTCATTTTTCTAACATTCCTGGCGTTGCATAACTATTTGTATTGTCCTCTTCAATGTTCTTTTGGGATACTACAACCTATTCCAATGATGCTACAATTGTTCAAAATATTTTTTGTAATTCTGTCTGGCATCACCTTCTAATCTATTTAATGGCTTCTTTTAAAAATCAATCTAAACACATTTTATTAATCTTCTTATCCCACTTAGTTAGCTCCTTGCATGTGGAGACACTTAATAAATATTTGCAGAATTCAGTGAAATGGAGTTAGATTCCAAAGCTCAAAATTACCCTTAGAGAATTAAAATTCATTACCACTGAGTCTTTTCAATAGGTCACCCCTCAGAAAAAAAGACTTCAAAGAAATACGTGTTAACCATGCTTATCTTTAGGTTTTAGAATTATAAGTAAAAATTCAGAAAACAATAAAAAACAGAACAAAATCAAGCTTTCAATATGAATATCTATTACTTTTAAATTAAGAAAACTTTCATTTTATTTTGTTCTTACATACAATGCCTCAGGTAATTCCAAAGAAGAATTTCTCAAATATGTTACATAATATTGCCATTTAGGGAATATGTGTACAACTTGCCGAAGTGATTACTTTGAAAGGAACAGCACACATTTAGATGAGTACATTCTGTAATGTTTGTTTAAAAAAAATAATCCACTACTTTGTAATCATGCTTCTATTTTAGATATTTTCATGAATATAAGTCATGACATGGATCCTATGAGGTACAGGATTTTAAAAATAAGAAAAATAAACATTCAAGAAATAAGTAGAAGACACTTTGGGCCAGGGCAGGTAGCCAGCTGGCTGGGGAGTAGTCTTCACAGCTACACTCTTCTCTAGTAGTGAAATAGAGAAGCAACAGTGGTTCATCTAGAAGTTTTGCCTAGTGATAAACAATATAGATATTTGCCCAACCAGATATTTAGAGACTGAGAACAAGCTTTATCACTCCAGTTTTATGGAATGAAACCAAAGTATAGAAGTTCCAACAAATTTGCCTGCACTGGTAGTGTAATGAGGGACTGTTGAGCTTTCAGACCAGAGCCCTGAGAGGGCATACACTGATGACCCACATCAATACACATACATTTTTGTCAACTGTATAACCAACTAAAACAGCCATGCCCTCAACACAAACTACCCCATCAACACTAATTAAACACAAACAGGGTTGTTATCACTCACCAGTGTCTGGAGTGGTGTATGGTAAGGGTGTTCTGACCAAGAGTGTCCATGTCAATAATGAGGCTTTCTATAAAGAACTTTCTGAAACTTGTTGATGGGAGAATGGGAAAGAGAAGAGGGGGTGGGCACTGACTGTGGCTGGTGGCTGAGGACTCAAGGCCACCAAAGACAACTGTAACATATGTTGAAGGAGACCATTTTACCAGCTCCTTTGAGCCAGGGCCATGTTCAGAGCAGATGTTCCTATGTGACTGCTGCTTTTTCTGTGGATGAATATTGGGCTGGGTTGTGGAGGAGGTGGGGACAGTGGGAAGCAAAAACTGGTTCCCCTCTCCCTGTGGAAAGGAGAAACGTGCTACCCGTTATAAAAAGAAAACATTATAAAGTGCCTGTTTATATGCTAAAGTAATTTCTAATTACTGGAGGCTGGGAACGTGGTCTGGTGTGGTTGAAAGAGGGCGCTCAGCACCAGGACAGTGACCATTCTGTTCTCTTCTCTGCCGTTAGCCTCCTCATGTGACTGGCTCCAAGTCACCTACCTCCTTTCCCCTCAGAACTCCCAGCTAGATGATTTGGGTAAAACTTCTCATTCATTTAGCACTTGGCATCTGGCATTCTCAAGCCCTTTAAAAATGTAGACTAATTGAGGGGGGAAAGATGGCGGAGGAGTAGGGGACCCTATTTCAACTGGTCCCCGGAATTGAGCTAGATATCTACCAGACCACTCTGAGCACCCAAGAAAGCAGCCTGAGATGTAACAAGATCTGGATCTCTACAAACAGAATATCGCAGGCAGTTGGTTTTGAGGTACGAAGTGGAGAGCCGTGATCCTGCGGGCAGATATCGGAGGATAAACGGCAGCAGGAGGGTGCCTGGCCATGGGGATCCTACACCGCCAGTGAGCGACAGCCTCGCGCGCTGCAGTCGGGGCACAGACTCGCAGACGGGGGGTGTCGGGAAAGGACTTCAGGGCAGTCCCCCAGGTGGAAAACCAGACCGGCGGAGTCCCGCGCATATGAACCGCAGCCCTCCCTGGACAGAAACCCGGAGTGACGGTCACGCGCACGCGAACTGCAGCCTCCGAGACGGAAACCCGGTGCGCAGTGTCCCGCCGGTGAACTGCAGTCCCCGGGGGCGGAATCCCCGAGCTGCAGAGTCCCGTGCGCATGAACTGGGAGCGGCTGGTGGTTTTAGAAGCACAAAGGGCAGAGACGTGCCTGGACCTGGAGGCAGGACTGGGAGTGCTGCGGAGGGGCGCACAACCCAGGACGCTGCAGTTTATAGCAGTATGGACAGAAACGGAGACAGTGTGGCCTGGAGAGCTCACTGAAGAACAGACTGAGGTCTCTCTGCTCTGAGGAAGAGGGTCGGAAATGATCTCTTCTGCTCTGACACATGGAACAGACGCGGAAAGCCGCCAGGGAAAGGCGCCAGAGAACAAAAACCCCAAAGACTGATTCCCACTGAGCCCATCCCCTGCCACAGGGGTGCAGGGCAATACTGCCCAAACAGGGTTGCCTGAGTAACAGCGCGGCAGGCCCCTCCCGCAGAAGACAGGCTGGGAAAACAAGAGGCCAGCAACCCTAAGGTCCCAAGAAAATAGGTGCATCTTGCTTGGGTTCTGGTCAATAATTTGGACTCTATACATTCCCTCAAACACCCATCAACAGAATGACTAGGAGGAGGAGCCCCCAAAACGGAAAAGACTCAGAGATTATGACTTATGCAGCAGATTTACAAATGGATGCAGATATAACCAAGATGTCGGAGATGGAATTCAGGCTAGCAATTGTGAACAATGGCTAGAATGGAGAAATCAATTAATGGCAACATAGAGTCTCTAAGGGCAGAAATAAAAGGTGAATTGGCAGAACTTAAAAATGCTATCAATGAGATCCAATCCAATCTAGATAATCTAACAACTAGGGTAACTGAGACAGAAGAGAGAATAAGCGATCTGGAAGACAGTATAATAGATAAAAAGGGAAAAGAGGAGGCCAGGGAAAAACCACTCAGAATCCATGAAAATAGAATCAGAGAAATAAGTGACACCATGAGGCGTTCCAATGTCAGAATAATTGGAATCCCAGAGGGAGTGGAGAGAGAGAGAGGGCTAGAAGATGTATTTGAGCAAATTGTAGCTGAGAACTTCCCTAATCTGGGGAATGAAACAAACATTCAAGTCCTAGAGGCAGAGAGGACCCCTCCTAAGATCAAGGAAAACAGGCCAACACCCGGCATGTAATAGTAAAACTTGCAAATCTTAGAACCAAGGAAACCATCTTAAGGGCAGTTAGGGGGAAGAGATTCCTTAAGTACAGAGGGAGGAACATCAGAATAACGTCAGATCTATCCACAGAGACCTGGCAAGCCAGAAAGGCCTGGCAAGACATATTCAGGATAGTAAATGAGAAGAACATGCAGCCAAGAATACTTTATCTGGCAAGGCTTTCATTTAGAATGGATGGAGAGATGCAGAGCTTCCATGACCGGCAGAAGTTGAAAGAATATGTGACCACTAAGCCGGCCCTGCAAAAATATTAAGGGGCGTTCTATAAAAGGAGAAAGACCCCAAGAGTGATCTACAACAGAAATTTACAGGGACAATCTATAAAAACAACGTCTTCACAGGCAACATGATGACAATTCATTCATATCTTTCAATAATCACTCTCAACGTGAATGGCCTAAATGTTCCCATAAAACAGCACAGGGTTGCAGATTGGATAAAAAGACAGGACCCATCCATATGCTTTCTACAAGAGACTCATTTTGAACCTAAAGATACATCCAGACTGAAAGTGAAGGGATGGAGATCTATCTTCCATGCCAGCGGACCTCAAAAGAAAGCTGGGGTAGCAATTCTTATATCAGACAAATTAGATTTTAAACTAAAGTCTGTAATAAGAGACACAGAAGGACACTATATCATTCTTAAAGGATCTATCCAACAAGAAGATCTAACAATTGTAAATATCTATGCCCCCAACATGGGAGCAGCCATATACATAGCCAACTGTTAACCAAAATAAAGAGTCATATTGATAACAATACGTTAATTGTAGGAGACCTCAATACTCCACTCCCAGCAATGGACAGATCATCTAAGCAGAAAATCAACAAGGAAACAAGAGCTTTGAATGATACATTGGACCAGATGGACCTCATAGATATTTACAGAACATTCCACCCTAAAACAACAGAATACTCATTCTTCTCAAGCGCACATGGAACTTTCTCCAGAATAGACCACATGCTGATTTGTGAATCAGGTCTCAACCGATACCAAAAGATTGAGATTATTCCCTGCTTATTCTCAGACCACAATGCTCTAAAACTGGAACTCAATCACAAGAAAACATTTGGCAGAAATTCAAACACTTAGAAGCTAAAGACCACTCTGCTCAAGAATGTTTAGGTCAACCAAGAAATCAAAGAAGAACTTAAACAATTCGAGGAAATCAATGAGAATGAAAACACATCGGTCCAAAACCTATGGGATACTGCAGAGGCGGTCCTAAGGGGGAAATACATAGCCATCCAAGCCTCACTCAAAAAAATAGAAAAATCCTGAATTCACCAACTAACTCTACACCTTAAAGAACTAGAGAAAAAGCAACAAACGACGCCTAAGCCATGCATTAGAAGAGAAATAATTAAAATTAGAGCAGAAATCAATGAATTAGAAACCAGAAACACAGTAGATCAGATCAACGAAACTAGAAGCTGGTTCTTTGAAATATTTAATAAGATTGATAAACCACTGGCCAGACTTATCCAAAAGAAGAGAGAAAGGATCCAGATTAATAAAATTATGAATGAAAGGGGAGAGATCACGACTAACACCAAGGAAATAGAAACAATTATTAGAAATTATTATCAACAACTATATGCCCATAAACTGAGCAATCTGGATGAAATGGAGGCCTTCCTGGAAACCTATAAGCTGCCAAGACTGAAACAGGAAGAAATTGACAACCTGAATAGGCCAATAACCAGTAACGAGATTGAAGCAGTGATCAAAAACCTCCCAAAAAACAAGAGTTCAGGGCCTGATGGATTCCCTGGGGAATTCTACCAAACATTCAAAGAAGAAATAATACCTATTCTACTGAAGCTGTTTCAAAAAATAGAAACAGAAGGAAAACTTCCAAACTCATTCTATGAGGCCAGCATTACCTTAATCCCCAAACCAGGCAAAGACCCCATCAAAAAGGAGAATTTTAGACCGATATCCCTGATGAATATGGATTCCAAAATCCTCAACAAAATCCTAGCTAATAGGATCCAAT
Source organism: Mirounga angustirostris (assembly GCF_029215605.1). Lineage (NCBI taxonomy): Eukaryota > Metazoa > Chordata > Mammalia > Carnivora > Phocidae > Mirounga > Mirounga angustirostris. The sequence goes on from NW_026991715.1 coordinate 128,517,040, forward strand.
AATACATTAAAAGGATCATCCACCACGACCAAGTGGGATTTATCCCCAGGATGCAAGGGTGGTTCAACATTCGCAAATCAATCAATGTGATAGAACACATTAATAAGAGGAGGGAGAAGAACCATATGGTCCTCTCAATTGATACAGAAAAAGCATTTGACAAAATACAACATCCTTTGCTGATTAAAACTCTCCAGAGTATAGGAATAGAGGGAACATTCCTCAAGCTCATAACATCCATCTATGAAAAACCCACAGCGAATATCATCCTGATTGGGGAAAAGCTGAGAGCCTTTCCCTTAAATCAGGAACATGTCAAGGGTGCCCATTCTCACCACTATTGTTCAACATAGTACTAGAAGTCCTAGCAACAGCAATCAAACAACAAAAAGAAATAAAAGGTATTCAAATTGGCAAAGAAGAAGTCAAACTCTCTCTTTTCGCAGACAACATGATACTTTATGTGGAAAACCCAAAAGACTCCACCCCCAAATTATTAGAACTCATCCAGCAATTCAGTAATGTGGCAGGATACAAAATCAATGCACAGAAATCAGTTGCTTTCTTATACACTAACAACGCAACTGTAGGAAGAGAAATTAAAGAAACGATTCCATTTACAATAGCACCAAAAACCATAAGATACCTCGGAATAAACCTAACCAAAGAGGTAAAGGATCTATACTCTAGGAACTACAAAACACTCATGAAAGAAATTGAAGACACAAAAAGATGGAAAAATATTCCATGCTCATGGATCAGAAGAATAAACATTGTTAAACTGTCTATGCTACCCAGAGCAATCTATACGTTCAATGCCATCCCGATCAAAATTCCAATGACATTTTTCAAAGTGCTGGAACAAACAATCCTAAAATTTGTATGGAATCAGAAAAGACCCCAAATCGCCAAGGAGATGTTGAAAAAGAAAAACAAAGCTGGGGGCATCACGTTGCCTGATTTCAAGCTGTATTACAAAGCAGTGATCACCAAGACAGCATGGTATTGGCACAAAAACAGACATATAGACCAATGGAACAGAATAGAGAACCCAGACATGGACCCTCAACTCTATGGTCAAATAATCTTTGACAAAGCAGGAAAAAACATGCAATGGAAAAAAAACAGTCTCTTCAATAAATGGTGCTGGGAAAATTGGACAGCCACATGCAGAAGAATGAAACTCGACCATTCTCTAACACCATTCACAAAGATAAACTCAAAGTGGATGAAAGACCTCAATGTGAGACAGGAATCCATCAACATCCTAGAGGAGAACATGGGCAGTAACCTCTTTGACATCGGCCACAGCAACTTCTTTCAAGATACATCTCCAAAGGCTAATGAAACAAAAGCAAAAATGAACTTTTGGGACTTCATCAAGATAAAAAGCTTCTGCACAGCCAAGGAAACAGTCAACAAAACAAAGAGGCAACCCACAGAATGGGAGAAGATATTTGCAAATGACACTACAGATAAAGGGCTGGTATCCAAGATCTATAAAGAACTTCTCAAACTCAACACCCAAAAAACAAATAATCAAGTCAAAAAGTGGGCAGAAGATATGAAAAGACATTTCTCTGAAGAAGATATACAAATGGCTAACAGAGACATGAAAAAATGTTCATCATCATTAGCCATCAGGGAAATCCAAATCAAAACCACATTGAGATACCACCTTACACCAGTTAGAATGGCAAAAATGGACAGGGAAAGAAACAACAAATGTTGGAGAGGTTGTAGAGAAAGGGGAACCCTCTTACACTGTTGGTGGGAATGCAAGTTGGTACAGCCACTTTGGAAAACAGTGTGGAGGTGCCTCAAAAATTTAAAAATAGAGCTACCCTATGACCCAGCAATTGCACTACTGGTGATTTACCCCAAAGACACAGATGTAGTGAAAAGAAGGGCCATATGCAACCCAATGTTCATAGCAGCAATGTCCGCAATAGCCAAACTGTGGAAAGAGCCGAGATGCCCTTCAACAGATGAATGGATAAAGAAGATGTGGCCCATATATACAATGGAATATTACTCGGCCATCAGAAAAGATGAATACCCAACTTTTATATCAACATGGATGGGACTGGAGGAGATTATGCTAAGGAAATAAGTCAAGCAGAGAAAGTCAATTATCATATAGTTTCACTTATTTGTGGAACATAAGGAATAGCATGGAGGACATTAGGAGAAGGAAGGGAAAAATGGGCGGGGGGAAATGGAGGGAGAGATGAACCATGAGAGACTATGGACCTGAGAAACAAACAGGGTTTTAGAGGGGAGCAGGGAGGGGGGATTGGTTAGCCGGGTGATGGGTATTAAGGAGGGCATGTACTGCATGGAGCACTGGGTGTTATATGGAAACAATGGATCGTGGATCACTACATCAAAAACTAATGATGTATTGTATGGTGACTAACATAACATAATAAAATTAAAAACTACAAAAAAAAGTAGACTAATTAATAGTATCCCTTTAAGACTGGAAATTACTATTATGAAGATGATGACACTTTTAGTTGACAGTGATTGGAGATACACAGTTTAAATGTTTTCCCTGAAGGGGTTAGAATCCCTAAATGTGGATAAGAGCTAATCTTGGCTATCACCACTCAACCCCACACCCTGGCAGACCACACCAGGGAATTCACAGGGTGCTTTGAGGATAAATGAGTTATTTATTCAACCTTTAAGGCAACTCAGATTAGGTGTTAAAGAAATACAAAGCAATTCTAATACAGATGGGGGCTTTATTTTCACGAAGCCACACTAGTATTGCTGAACCCTTAGCTCACTGGGCAGAGCTCCTTCCTGGTCATCTCCTCTCCACTGGAGACTGTCACAAGGACAAACTGTTAAAACTAGACTGAATTATTACTCCTTCATTTTAGTTGTAAACTTTTCAAAAAATTACAACATACTCCTTGAAAAATAAAGTTTAAGTAATCAAAAATTACACAAAGTAAAGAGAACAATACTTCCTCAATCCTTGTCCTGTACCCATCCCCCAACAACCCCAGTCAAATTTCCTAGTGCTAAACACTGTCCACTTTCTTCTCTGTCCTTCCAAGCAATCACAGCATTAGTAATAATATTTAGGAGGCTGTGTAGTCTAACTGCCAACTCCATGATTTCCTTGCTATATAATATTGGTCAAGTTTACTCAACCTCTCTTGACCTTCGGTTTGCTCATCTGCAAAATGGAAATAATTATAATGCCTATCTCACAGGGATATTTTAAAGATTAAATAAGATTCCTACTCTGGGGCGCCTGGGTGGCTCAGTTGGTTAAGCGACTGCCTTCGGCTCAGGTCATGATCCTGGAGTCCCGGGATCGAGTCCCACATCGGGCTCCCTGCTCGGCAGGGAGTCTGCTTCTCCCTCTGACCCTCCTCCCTCTCATGCTCTCTGTCTCTCATTCTCTCTCTCAAATAAATAAATAAAATCTTTAAAAAAAAAAAAGATTCCTACTCTGTACAGTTAAATAAATGTATTCTATAGTTTTTTGGAATGTATGCAGTACTTTATCTTACAGAGTGGGATCATTTCAGGGTGCCTGGCTGACCCAGTTGGTGGAGTATGTGACTCTTGATCTTGGGGTTGTGAGTTTGGGCCCCATATTAGGTATAGAGATTACTTAAAAAAAATAAAATCTTAAAAAAAATAGGGTCATTTCAAGTGATCTTATTTTGAGTTTTGCAAAGTGACTTTTTCACCCAACCTTCTGCCATCACCAAAGGATTTCTCCCACATTAGTTTGTAAAGATGGGGTAATATTCAGAATATTAACAGTCTGACCCAAACATTGAGCAATCAGGAAGAATACACTAAACAATCAGAGGAGATGCCAGGCAAAACCAGCAGGTGGATACCAGCTAAATATCAGCAATGTCTAGGGAACAACCTTATTCTCTTCTGTTTAAATCATCCCTTTAGTTTCTATAGAATGTTTCATCATTTTTAACAGTACTTCAAAAAACATGCATGTATATTTTTTAGTGATTTCTTGCTTAATTGCTGTGGGTTTCTATATGAAATCTCTACTTTGAAATGATTAAGGATTACTTCAGGCACATTACATGATTAACTTTTTTTGTTGTGTGTGTGTTTTTTTAATGTTCCATGTGTGTTTTGAAACGTTGCATATTCTGCAGTTGTGGATGCATGTTTTTTATATAGCCATAAAGCAAGTTTTAAAAAATGTGTTGTTCAAATGTCTATTACTCCACCGAGTTTTGTTGCTGCTTCTATCAATCATGGAGAGCAGTATATTAGAGATTTTCCACTATGGTTGTGGATTCTTCTATTTCTCTTTGCTTGTTTTGTCAGTTTAAGTGGAGGCTAGACTAAATGGTAATTTACAATTACCTGTACAGGTAATTCAAAGTCTACTACTACCTTCTCATAAATTAACTGGTTTAGTTTTACCTACATTGTAGTCCATAAACAAATTGACAGTACCAATGGTTATTTTAGATGCCACATGGTTGAACTTTAAAAAAAAAATTCTAATAAACAGTTCACTATTTAATGTGTATGAGAAAAAAATTAGAAACCAGCACATCAAACCCAACATTTCATGGATTTATTGCTTAAAATGAAATCAACTTAATTAAGTTTTTAAAGAGTCAACTTAAAGAAAAATATTTAGTATGTAAGATTACTAATTACACTGCAATATGACAAATATCTTGAAGATAGTTTACAAAAAACTAAGGTTTGAAAGACCTTGAACTAGGTAATAAATTAAAGAAAAACCTATGAAACCTATAAAAGCACGTCTTTAAATTGCCGGACTGCCCTGCACATTGTGGGCACACAGTAAATACAGTGATGCCTCCTTATAATGTCATAGTAGGGTCTGGGACTAATGCCAGCATTGTAGACTAATAATGGTTTTAAAAGTTTTGACTTATTTATACCAAACTTTTTTGCAGAAACTATTTCAAGTGTTGTCTAGGTATACTTAATTGTGCTTTTTCAAGAGATAATATTTACCTTGAATATATTTACACGTTAAAATGTCTTGCTTTACTTATTTAATCAATTGTTCGGCTGAAGCCATCAGTTCAGATTATCGATTTTAGGTTGATTTTGCCCTTTGCTTCTGGCTGTTAGGCTATTCCACTAGTTTCGGTGGGTAAAAAAAGTGAAGGGGTTGGTCAAAGTTTTGGTTTTGGATCATTTGTGGATGTTAATTTGTTCTTCTTAAGGCCACTAATACAAGTAATAGAGTATTGTCAATAGTCTGATAATTTTAACTGAAAAAGTTTTTGGCTACAATTCTCTAATAATAACATATCTTATATCTTTATAGTCTTTAAAGGTTGCAAAACACTTTCACAGACACTGATTAAAATAATCTTTACACAACCTTGTGAAGTAGGTAGAGTGTTGTTATACAAAGTGTGAGGGTGCCCTGGGATGATTGAAACTAGAGAACTGGCTTCTTTTGAGGCTAGAGAACTGTCTTTTAGGACATTTAAAGCAGCCGGTGCATTTCAAGAGAAAATGGATTTTATCTTTCGGGAAAGTCTTCCTTTTGTTCTGGGACAGATTGTTGTTGTTGAGCAGAAAAAAAAATACATACACACACACACACACACACACACATACAATTCTTTGGAAAGTCTGCTAGATTGAAAAGTTAAGAATTTGGTTTCATAATGTAAAGTGAGTCTATTAACAAGACCATGACACCAAAGATTTGGACAATTTTTTAATTTTGTTTTCAGTTCCCTTTTGCTGAAAAATATTATTTGTTCTTGGAAAATGTGTCTATATCCTTGCCTAAACACTGACTGGCTCATAGCAAAGGAGCAATTGGCTGATGGTCAAGAACAAGCAATCTTAACCTCTTTCACATCACCTAAATAACAGATTGAGAAATGCATCAGACATGAATGTGAAATATGCTAGCTAAATCAGTGATTTCTCAAACCCAATGTCATTTAGGGCTTTAATACCCCAGGCTTCAGTCTTCAGTACATGTACTGTGAACTACTGTGATTGCCATGTCCATGACAAGTGGGCCAGGCCACATCTTGGATGTAGGGCTTAGCATTTCCTTGAAGGAAATGGATCTTCCTATCATGATGCATCCTGGGAAAGAAAACAGAGCCTGTGGTGATGCTTCTCCAATATGCCCACTGGTAAGGGTTGAACTGGCTTCACATCTCATGGAAGCTTGACAGGAATTATGCAAGTAATCAATGTGGGTGTGGGGACTTCTGGAGCAATCATAAGCAAAGGTGAATTCACCATGAAACTAAAGAAGCTAATTATCAGGGTTTTTCATTTTGCAGGGCCTCTTCAGAGAGAAACCCTAGCAATGTGTACACATGGTCATATGTTTTTAAACTTGCAAAGTAAAATATTTCTGTATTATTTTTCTTACAGAAAACCCCAAAATTATATCAGTTTTAGTCCCCCCCCCCACAGAATCTGAGTCTGTCCTGATTCTTAGATAATCTGTTGAACTTTTGTTATCTCCAAGCCTTCAGTAAAGTTCTGTTAAATATTTCAGACTTGTTTTGGCTATTCTTTGGAGGAATTAAAGGGTACTGGGTCTATACTTGGGATGAAATTGTGCAGGGTTGTGGCAATATCCTGGAGAAGCCGGTTATGAGGTGCGTTGTTGACCAGCAGACAGTAGAACAGTGGTCTGGGGAATGACTGTGGGCCAGTGAAGTAGTGTGCCTAGACCAAACATGCTTACCACCACTCCCACATATATTAGAGGGAAAGAAGCCTTGAAAGAAATCTTAATCCCACTATTTATGTACATAGGAGCTATTGGAGTTATATTCATTTTAGAGAGGAAGAAGCTAAAGAGAATAGAAATGAAGCAAATAACTTAAAACTGAAGCTAATTTGTAGAATTAATAGTAATGGAGCCCAAGTCTTCTGATTTCATGGTCGGTCACCATCCTGAAAGTAGTACCTTGAGGTCAGAGGTTCCCATCTAGGAAAACTGAGGAAAAGGGGGGGGGGGAAAGGACGTTAAGCTAATTTTAGTTGCTATTGTAGTGAGTTCCTTACTTGTCTGTATGAACAGCTTGATAACATCCAGGATTCTTGTTTGAGCAAATTTCAAAGTTCTGTTACTGTGTATCCACTGTCTGATTGCATTTTTAAGAAATCCAGAAGCAGGCAAAACTAATCTGTGGTGTTAGCAATCGGAAAGCGGTTCAGGAGAGGGCCAGCGGCATTGATGGGAAAGAGGGCAGAAGGGAACTTTCTTGTTCTATCTATATCTTATTACACTCATCAAGACTCATAAAACTGAATACCTAATAACTGTGTATGTCATTGTATATTAATTAAACCTCAATAAATATATAAAATAAGTAAGACTAACCAAAACACCCATAAAAATAAAAATTAATGAAATTCAAACTCTGTTATTCTGCAGAGACATGAATAAAGATTTCCAAGACTCAAGGAGGTAAGATTCTCTATTCTTCCTGTTGCAAGGGAAAATGTTTCCCCACATTACTACATGTCACATTACTGTCTCCTTTTTATCTCTCACTGTCACTAGAGAACAATGCCATTGGCAGACACAGTATGACTATCAGGCAAACAATAATATTATTACTGGAAAAATTGGCAAGATGTTTTCCGCAAAATCCCTTCCCAATCATAGAGTCCCGTTTCCTTTCCTCCTATTCTCTGATACTCCAATCTCTCTGCTGCAGGGTTTTTTTTTTTTTTTAAATAAACTCTAGTGTGGTCCTCAATTTTAAGTGCTGTGTATTTCTATTCTTCAGTGCTCTAGCTCAATAGGATTAATTCCAAGTAAAGAAGTACAGATTTGTGTTTTTTTTTACTCTATTTTTTGAAAAGTTTTACACTGACTACTCTATGTGTCTATTTTTTTTAATAAATGCATATATTTTTCTGATTATAAAGGAAATATATCCATTGGGTGTAAATAAATTTAATCTGAGATAACCACTATTCACATTTAAATGTGCTTTTCTTTTGTGTTCTGTAGTCGACATGCTGCATACTCAAGTTTTCTTCACCCTTTTTAACATAACATTATAGTATAAGAATTTTCTGACACTATTAGAACCACTTTCTAATGCAGGCTATGCTTGATATTTACTGCTCCTCCTTTATTTTCAAATTGGTCAAATAATTCTACCCACTTCCAGTTGATAATTATTTTCCTCTTACATCAGTTAATAAATCAGTGTCTGTCAACAGCTTTTTTTCAAGTTCCATGTTAATCGAAGTTGGATAACATTTGTTCAAAATAATAGGCAGATTCTGAGTAACTTGAGGGGAAGGATAATATTTCCTCCATCTTTGAATTCTCCACAGTGCCAACATATAATAGGAATTAAATAAGCACTCGTAGATTGAATGAATGAATTATGACCATTAAATAATATTTCCAGGATGGAGTGCCTGGGTGGCTTAGTTGGTTAAGCATGGAACTCTTGAATTCAGCTCAGGTCATGATCTCAGGGTTGTAAAATCAAGCCCCCAGTCAGGCTCTACATTGGGAGTGGAGCCTGCTTAAAATTCTCTCTCTCTCTGTCTCCCTTTGCCCCTCCCCCGGCTCTCTCTCTCTAAAAAAAAAAATATATATATATATATAATATATATATATATGTTATATATATAATATACCCCACTATATATAAATGTGTGTGTGTGTGTGTGTGTGTGTGTGTGTGTATATATATATATATATATATATATATATATATATTAGTATTTCCAGGAATATATACATAGTATTTCCAGGAATCAAGACTTGAGAAGTAGGTGGATAGACCTTAGTACCTAGTACTTGCCTTCTGGAAGTAGCATGGACTGTACTGAGGACTCTCAAGCAAAAGTAGAATAAATTTTAGACTAGTTCTCTCCTGTTCTGGATTCATAACCTACCTTTTAACACCAGCATGAACTATACACTGACACTGCTCAACAAACTTTGCTTAAAGATTTTACGAGTTCTAGCCATAAATTTTCTAGTTTTTTTAACTCGTTATCCCAGAATATAATTTGGAATGCATGATTTGTGAGGTCCCATTGTATTATACCAGTTGGTTATTAATTCAATATCATAGAAGCCTTTTAGAACAGGAATTCAAGATATTTTAGAGATTCTTTATTCATGCAATTACTAAATCTTAAAACATTTGGAGCCAGAGAAGGCCTGAGTGATCATCTATTTCAAGGTCTCTTTTTAGAAAAGAGGAAGGTAACCAATTGATTTACCAAGGTGTTTTAGCTAACTAAAACTGATGTAGAAGCATTTTGACTTCCATTTTTAACAATATACTGCCTCATGTGGTTCTATTTTATGGTTCATTAAGAGTAACACATGTTGAGGAAATATATTTCCATTTTTGACAAAATTACTAAAAAGATCAGGAAAATGTGTATATATGTAATGTATCTAGACTTAAGCAAAACATTTGACAAAGTATTTTATCTTTGTGCTTATATAAAAACAATATGAACTGGATGTGGGACAATTATCATTTTTTAGTGATTCATTTTATTTCTTGACCTTATGAGAAATAATACAGACACATAAATATATGTAAAGCATAAAGGTACAGCTTAATGGGTTATTATAAAATAGAGACATGTGTAACTACCAACCAGATCAAGGAATAAAACATTATCAATTTTAAATTAGGGCTATTATGAATAATGGCTGGATTTTTTCATGCATCCTGGTGTAAATATGTATCTATTTCTGTTGAAGACACACATACATTATGACCCAGCAATTCTGCTCGTAGGATCATAATGTATGTACATCTTCACCTTTAGTAGATAATGCTTAGTTTTCCAAATTGTTTGTATCATTTTGCACTCTCACTAGTTATATATGAGATTTTCCATGAGCAGTTTTTCCATATATGGTTAGTATTTTTGCATCCCATTTAAGAAATCTCTTCCTACTCTGTGCAATGAAAATATTTGCTGTTATTAATTTCTAAAATCTTTATTGCTTTGCTTATCACCTGATTTGGTTTTTGTATATGGTGTGGTACAGGATCAAATTTCCTTCTTTTCCATATAAACATTCAGTTGCTTCAGCACCAGTAGTGAAGGCTGTGCTTTCCTCAGTGCTCTGCAATGCCAACTTTTGCATAAGTTAAATCTCCCTATATGGGTCTCTTCTGTAGCTCTTCTTTTCAAATGATCTATTTATTTTTCTGATTATAGACAATATAATTGTCTGACAATATAATTGTCTGACAATATACACTGACAATAACACACGGAAAGGTTCTAGGGCTTTATAATACAACTTTATATATGGTAAAACAAGTCTTTCCTTCCTGATTTTCTTCTCCAAAAGTTCATTGGTTTTCTGGTCATGATGGAGTAACAGGGGAAAGAGAAGGAGAGGGAGAGAGGCAAGGAAGGAAGGAAGGAAGGAAAGAAGGGAAGAAGGAAGGAAGGAAAGGGGGGCGGAGAGGGATGCAGGAAGAGAGGAAGAAGGGAGGGACAAAAGGAAGGAAGGGAGGGAGGCAAGATGGTAGGACGGGAGGGAATTTCCATAATCGGGAATGCTCTACACAGGTTTATGATATGAAGGTGGACATTGTAGGTTTATGTAGTACTATTTCTGAAATACTGAGTTTTAACACTTCTCAATTTTAGAATCTAAAAAATTCAGCTCAAACAATAATATATGTTGAACATCTACTATGTACCCAGCCTTGTAGTAGGTGTTGCGAAGGATTCAGAAGAGAGAGTCTAAATCAAAATGAAAATATTCAGAGCTCATTTACTCATTATTTTTATTTTTAAGCTTTGAACTATAAGGATTAAAAAGAGCACTGAATTTCAGATTTTACTATAATTTCTCCAGAAAAGAAACAAATAAATTCTTTCTAAATACAGTAAGCCTAACAGAAGTTAACCCTTAATACAATCCAAAATTTAAAAATAAAACTGAACAAAAATAAAAACAAGAAAACATGTCCCAACAAACCACTTAAAATATTTAGGGAATACAGGAGTCATGTATGGTGTCTGGTGCTGAAAATGGATCACCACTGGGTGTCAAAGCTGAAGCATTAGACCAATCACATAACTTTTGGTGGATATCTCAGTCATTCTTAGGATTGACTCTAACAGGCATAATGGTCTATATCTAGTCTTTTAAAATTTTTAGAAAATTTTTCTTCAAAATATATATATATATCTCAGGATATCAATGTAGAAAGCAGATAGAAGTAAAGCTCCTCTAATTCATGGGTAAGATCTCCCCTCCAAACTGCCCCACCCTCTCTCTACCACAACCTATACCCTCTGAGTTATCTCCAGGGCACCCTTGGGATCCATGGACGCCTAAAATGAGTTACTAAAAATGAATATTCTGCACCAGTAATGATTATCTAAACTAAAATAAAAACTAATCTTGATTTAGAAAACTGAGTTGGTTTCTTCTTTTTTGCTTCCAAACTGGTGCTGAGAACAGTGCATGGCTCCTACTTCTATAGTAGAACTAGAAACTAGAGGGAAGTCTCTAAGGAAGTCAAGAAGGTCCACTTGGGAAGGTTTTTGTCTCTCTGCCTATTTCTTACTCTAAGGAACATTTGTAGTCAATTACCCTGCATCCCTGGTTAGAGTAGTCCATAGAACCATATCACATAGAATAGAACACAGTATCATTACATAACTCACATGTCACAAGGCAGACAGGAACTGAACTTTAGATTGTCTTTCTTTCTCCACAGAATAAGAAAATGTCTGACGCTATCCTTCTGATTTCAGAGCTAATGATTTGGTAGAGCTTAACTAAACCTCAGGTAGCATGAAAATCTTCACAAGGACACATTTCCTCTATATTCAGGAGAACACATAAACCTGCATCCAGGCAAGAAGCCTGTTGGATGAGTTCTCCAAAGGAAAAGTAATCTTATTCTGATTTCCCTCATCTCCCAATTTAAGATAGGGTCCTTACCATTCCCTGGACCTTTTCCTAAATCAGTGTGGTGGTGAAACTGAGAAAGCATCAACAAATATGTGTCGGAATGGTGCAAAGAAGTGAAGAAAAATAGAAAACGATATTGCAACAAGAAAATGAAAAGGGCAAAGAATCAAGCAAGATAGCTTGCTCACCCTTGGACATGCAGTGACTTCTCTTTTCTATGTGGTGCCTCATTCTCCCTGCATCCAGGTGGTGGCACTGGTGCTCTTTCTGCTTTACCCTGTAGGGCAGCATTCAGCTAGTCTCCCTAAAATAAGAGGAACTCTAGGAGGTAAAGGAAGAGATGAGGGACACTTGGCTGCCTATTATTGGGTCTATTGAAACAAAGCTTCCTGAATGACCATTCCTTTGTAATGCATTGCCTTAACAAGGATGTAACAATCTGTGAGCAAGAGAAGAAAAAAGGAAAGGAATTGGAACTATACGTGGAATGTACCTATAGATGGAGCATTCAAGGATTAAGCTGGGAGAGCTACTCTAGTTTTTTAAAGTAGTCTTAAATATGGTTGGATTAGGTAGTTTATATCCTAAATTATGAAGACTGTAGTCACAAACGCATAGATTAGTTTCTGTCATTCTCAAAAACTATATTAACTTCTCCATTCTGTTACTCTACGTGGTGTCCAATTTTATATATGCGAAGAAATGAAGCATAAAGATATCTTCTGACTTAGGCAAGATCACATAGCAAGTTGGTGATAAAGTTCTCTGGAGTGCTGTACTGGGTGAGCAAAGACATTAGATGATAAAGACACAGCTGCATGACTATGCTAGATTCTCACGTGGAAGTTTTTCGGGTTAAGATAAGAAATTCTCTATATCACAGATGTTTTTGGACACATCCCTTGCAAATAAGCATTTTTATTTTTCTATGTGTTTCTAAAACATAAGACTCAAACATAGAATAGATCTAAGTTACAAAGAGACCATCTCAGGTTTTCAAAGTGGTCCTGGAAGAATGATCACTAGTCTTGTTTATCAAGTAAAATGTATTACATCATGGCCTACAAATAAAATAAATAGTATTTTTACATATATCTATTTGGGGATTCCTCAGTAAAGCTACAGAGAAAGGATTTCAAATGAGCACTATAGTAAAGCATACAGAAACATTGGTCATGGAGACACATTGATTTTTACTTCTTCCCTGGTCTCTATGAGACTATGTGATCTTGTGTAAGCCACTTAATCTTTCTGCACCTCAATTTCCTTCTCTGTAAAACAAATGACTTCAATCAGATTAATCTAATCATCATGCATCTGAAGCTCTCTTTGTGAGTAAATATTCCTCCATCTGAAATTGCTTCTAGCCAGAGTTGCTTCCTCAATTTATCCTAAAACTAAAATCCATATGGAAAAACACCCCAGGTAGGTTAGATGTACCTGCCCACCTTTGACTTTCTCTGTGACTTTTCTCCACAGTATTTCAAGGCCACTGTAACACACTGCTGCAGTATGTAAACCTAATCTTTGACAAGCAGTGTCCATGGAGCTAGTATATTTCACAGTGTACTTCTTTGAATTACTCACCATTTCCATGGCTTCCTAGAATTCTATTATCAACTCTCATTTTTTGCAGACCAAGAGAAAACAGGGTTTGAATAGTCTAGGAATGAATGTCCATCCCAGCAATATATGTCATGCAAGATCCTACCACCCAACTCAGGTAAGAATGACCAGAACTCATAGGGAAAGTGAAGGTACATGTTTCATTGATAGCAAAAGTTTGTTTTGGGTTGTTTGTTTGTTTGTTTGTTTGCCACATATTCATTAGTCTTGGGTAGTACAATGCTAAGTCAACACAAGCTGTAATTTGTATGTGGTTGTGTTCTCTTTATAGGAGAAAAATTTTGTGTCTGTAAAGGATTTGAATCAATCACTAAACAGTATTCATTCTAACTAAGGGAGCATACATATCTCAGAGTTCTATCCTGGGTAATAGACACCATTCTGTTCATAGTGACATAATAGATTTCCCTCCTGCTACATGGCTTTGTGCTCTCAGGAACTATGAGGGCACTGGTTAGTGTTGGTTAATGTTCATCCTGCCTATTTTTTTTTTATTAAATGGGAAGATAGGCAGGCAAAAGATACTCTGTTCTGACTTCCAGAAGTCCACATTTAGCCAAAGGATTTGATCCAAATATGGTTGGATACTGATATATCTGAAAAGTAGACCAATCACATGAGCACAAGTGACTCAAGATTTGTTAATGACTACCTGTTAAGAGTTTTGTGGCATCTTCTCTCTTGCAGACCCTATAGTAAAAAAGATATTTAACAGAATCTAAAAATGCACTGATAAAATAAAACTAAAGGAATATGTAAGTGTAAACTGTGATTGCTTGGATAATGGGTTCATTCCAGGTTTCTCAGAATTCATACACTAACATTGTCCACAATCAACTTCCCTTTTGGCCCCTTTTTCCTATTTTGTAAAACAAGCTATTTTCCTTTAACATGAAAAGTTCTGTCTAAAAGGATGTTGCTACAATCAATGTCAGAGAAATTACCGCCTGGGATCTCTTCTAAAATTTTTATGGTTTCAGGCTCACATGTAGGTCCTTAATCCATTTTGAATTTATTTTGTGTATGGTGTAAGAAAGTGGTCCAGTTTCATTCTTTTGCATGTAGCTGTCTACTTTTCCCATTTCCCAACACCATTTGTTGAAGAGACTGTCATTTTCTCATTGCATATTCTTGCCTCCTTTGTTCAAGATTAATTGACCACATAATCATGGGTTTATTTCTGGCCTTTCTACTCTGTTCCATTGATCTATGTGTCTACTTTTGGCTAAAATAAAAAACCCAAGAAACAACAGGTGTTGGTGAGGATGTGGAGAAAAAGGAACCCTCTATGGAGGTTCCTCAAAAAATTAAAAATAGAGTTACCATATGATCCAGTAATTCCTACTATTGGGTATTTACCCAAAGAATACAAAAACACAAATTCAAAAGGATATATGTACCCTTATATTTATTGCAGCATTATTTACAGTAGCCAAACTATGGAAGCAACCCAAGTGTCCATCGATTGATGAATGGAGAAAGATGTGGTATGCATATACACAATGGAATATTATTCAACCATAAAAAAGGAATGAAATCTTGCCATTTGCAACAATATGAATGGACCTAGAGAATATAATGCTAAGCAAAATGAACCAATCAGAGAAAGACAAATACTATATGATTCCCCTCATATGTGGAATTCAAGAAACAAAACAAATGAGCAAAGGGGAAAAAAGAGAGAGACAAACTAAGGAACAGACTCTTAACTATAAAGAACAGATGGTTACCAGAGGGGAGGTAGGTGGGAAGATGGGTGAAATGTTGAAGGAGATTAGGAGTACACATGTTTTGATGAGCACTGAGTAATGTATGGAATTATTGGATCACTATATTGTATACCTGAAACTAATACAGCACTGTATGTTAACTACAGTGGAATTAAAATTAAATTAAATTAGATTCTCTATCCATACAAAAGTATGAATTTTGATACCATTAATAATACTGAATGATTAATGTCTTAACAGTGATTAAATGTTCAGAGCATTTAAAAATGACATAGGATCCTGGGGTGCCTGGGTGGCTCAGCTGGTTAAGCATCTGCCTTCAGCTCAGGTATGATCTCAGGGTCCTGGGATCAAGTCCCACATGGGGCTTCCTGCTCAGCAGGGAATCTGCTTCTCCCTCTCCTTCTGCCCCTCCCCCTGCTCATGCATGCTCTCTCTCTCTCTCTCTTTCTCTCAAATAAATAAATAAAACATTTTTTAAAAAATGACATAGAATCCCATTTTTACATCATAATTTGAATGTATTATCATGCCTTCTATTTTGTCCATAAAACTTTTATAGGATACAGTGTATCAACATGTTGGAATCACTTGGGGAGGTCAAAAAGCTACTGATGCCAGGGCTGCCCCCTAGACCAGTTAAGCCAGAACCTCTGGGAGGTGGGACCCAGGCATCAGCAGGTATCAAAGGCCCCCAGGTGATTCAAAGACTGCTGAGATTGTAAGCCACTGAGCTACAGAGTTCTCTTATAACCTAAGTTTAAATGATGATCAGTTTCCATGTTCTTTCCTTTACCAGAAATTTGCAATAAAAAGAATTAAATTTCCAAATAAAAAAGTTTAATTTAAAAGATCAGTTAACTATAAAAAATAAAATAAAATGGAAAATTATGGAAGGAGTGTTTACAGACCTTCAATAATTTACATTCCCTGCAACCCTAATAGAAGTCTTAATGGCTTATGGCAGAAAAGCAAGTTAACCTTAAAATTCACCTAGGCTCTTCCAACCCTAAATTGTGGTCAGGACTTGTTGGGTTTGTGAGGTTTTAGACAGGTAAACAAGGTGCAGTTTAACTCTTTTCTGCTATTACCCTTCCTAAAACCTTGCTCTTTTTAGGTTCTGCTTTGGTTAAATGGTAAGTCATGTGAATGGCCCCCACCTTGCATTGCAACATCAGAATGCTGTTATCTCCCCCAGCACCTGATTTCTCATTCAAGCTGGTGCAGCCACTCTGGAAAACTGTATGGAGGTTCCTCAAAAAGTTGAAAATAGAGCTACCATATGATCCAGCAATTGCACTACTGGGTATTTACCCCAAAGATACAAAAGTAGGGATCCGAAGGGCTACGTGCACCCCGATGTTTATAGCAGCAATGTCCACAATAGCCAAACTGTGGAAAGAGCCAAGATGTCCATCGACAGATGACTGGATAAAGAAGATGTGGTATATATATACAATGGAATATTATGCAGCCATCAAAAGGAATGAGATCTTGCCATTTGCAACGACGTGGATGGAACTGGAGGGTATTATGTTGAGTGAAATAAGTCAAACAGAGAAAGACATGTATCATATGATCTCACTGATATGAGGAATTCTTAATCGCAGGAAACAAACTGAGTGTTGTTGGAGTGGGGGGTGGGGTGGGAGGGATGGGGTGACTGGGTGATGGACACTGGGGAGGGTGTGTGCTCTGGTAAGCACTGTGAATTTTGCAAGACTGTTGAATCTCAGATCTGTACCTCTGAAACAAATAATGCAATATATGTTAAGAAAAAAAAAAAAAGAAGAAGAAGAAGAAGGTAGCGGGAGGGGAAGAATGAAGTGGGGGAAATCGGAGGGGTAGACGAACCATGAGAGACGATGGACTCTGAAAAACAAACTGAGGGTTCTAGAGGGGAGGGGGGTGGGAGGATGGGTTAGCCTGGTGGTGGGTATTGAGGAGGGCACATTCTGCATGGAGCACTGGGTGTTGTGCACAAACAATGAATCATGGAACACTTCATCTAAAACTAATGATGTAATGTATGGGGATTAACATAAGAATTAAAAAAAAAGAATAAAAAAAAAAACTCTATCTTTCAGTGCTCTGACAAGGTATGTACTTTACAAGTTGCAGTTCTCTTTGCTCAGACATAATCTTCCATGGGCACCAAATAGGTAAAGCAGATAAAATGTCTTGTTGAAATGCAGGTAGAGGGCTCAGAGCCCCACTTGCTTGACCTATCTTCACTTTCTCCCATCACCTCACAGCTGCCTATAAAAGGGACTCATGGAACTCCCAGGGTGGGCAGAACTCAGGTTCTACTATCCTACTCAAAAGTATTTCCTTCCTTCCTCTGCACTCCTATTTTATTCACTATTTCTAACATTCATTCATTCATTCATTCAGCAAATATTGAGTACTAGCTGTGAATATCTGGCACTTAATTATGTATGGCCTGATTATTACACTTATCTAATTATGTTGGAATTCTCAGTTTAAATGTCTACTTCCCCACAGACTGTGGGTTCTTCCTTGGGTACTCTGATCCTACACAGGAGTTAGAACATAATACATACTTGATTTTCCCGTAAATCCACAGGTCTTTGCTCAAATACCACATTATTAAAAAGGCCCTTGCTGATCATCTAACCTCAAATCATACCTATTTCACCCTGTCTCCCTCTGTACCCCTAAGCTACTTTATATTTTTCCCATAGCATTTGTTACCACCTGATAAAATGTTATATATATATATATAATGTGTATATAAAATGTCTATAATATGTGTATATGTGCATATACATATATATGTATATGGATATATATATACATATATATATATATACCTCCGTAATATAGGCCCCTTTTTTATTCACTGTTATATCCTTAGCATCTAGAACAGTGCTGGACACTTAAATTGGTACTCATTAAATATTTGTTGAAGTGGTGGATGAATAAATGAAGTGAGCAAATATGGCTATATATTGTTAGCATTAAAAAGATATTCCTGTTGGGGCGCCTGGGTGGCTCAGTCGTTAAGCGTCTGCCTTAGGCTCAGGTCATGGTCCCAGGGTCCTGGGATCAAGCCCCGCATCGGGCTCCCTGCTCCTCAGGAATCCTGCTTCTCCCTCTCCCACCCCCTCTGCTCATGTTCCCTCTCTCACTGTGTCTCTCTCTGTCAAATAAATAAATAAAATCCTTTAAAAAAAATGAATATCTGGCACTTAATTATGTATGGCCTGATTATAACACTTATCTAATTACGTTGGAATTCTCAGTTTAAATGTCTACTTCCCCACAGACTGTTAAATGTATGTATGACTTACGTCCCTCACTGAAATGACGTCTTTTTTGTTTGTTCTTTAGCTTGACTATGTTATTTAATTATTTAGCATGCTTTAAATTTGCCCAGTCTACCTCCATGCTTCCCTATGATGGCAGTGTGTCTGAAGAACTATAATTTCAGGGCTGGGGGAAGAGCTTAGGGATTCTATATTTTTATTTTCTCCATAAATTGCAAATGATCTGTATCCTGGCTTCTCTCTCTCTCTCTCTGCAAATATATCTTTTTTTGTTTTCTATTTTTTTAATTTTATTTTTTTCTTTTAATTCCAGTATAGTTAACATACAGTGTTATATTAGTTCCAGGTGTACAATATAGTGATTCAACAATTCTATACATAACTCAGTGCTCATCATGATAAGTGTACTCTTAATCCGCCTCACCTATTTCACCCTTCCTTCCACCCACCTCCCCCTCTGGTAACCATCTGTTTGTTCTCTATAGTTAAGAGTCTGTTCCTTAATTTGTTTCTCTCTCTCTCTCTCTTTTTTTCTTTTCTTGTTTGTTTTGTTTCTTAAATTCCACATATGAGTAAAATCATGTGGTATTTGTCTTTCTCTGACTGATTTATTTCATTTAACTCTCTAGCTCTATCCATGTTGTTGCAAATGACAAGATTTCAGTATTTTTTGTGGCCGAATAACTCATATATATATATATATATATATATATATATATATATATATATATATATATATCCCACATCTTCTTTATCCATTCATCAATCCATGGACACTTGGACTGCTTCCATAGTTTGGTTACTGTAAATAATGCTGCCATAAACGTAAGGGTTCATATCCTTTTGAATTTGTGTTTTTGTATTCTTTGGGTAAATACTCAATAGTAGGAATTACTGAATCATATAGTAATTCTATTTTTAATTTTTTGAGGAACCTCCATACTGTCTTCCCCAGTGGCTGCAGTTTACATTCTCACCAACAGTGCACGAGGGTTCCTTTTTCTCCACATCCTCACTAACACTTCTTGTTTCTTGTGTTTTTGATTTTTGCCATTATGACAGATGTGAGGTGATATGTCATTGTGGTTTTGATTTGCATTTCCCTGATGATGAGTGATGAGCATCTTTTCATGTGTCTGCTGGGCATCTGGATGTCTCCTTTGGAGAAATGTCTGTTTATTTCTTCTGCCTATTTTTAAATTGGATTATTTGGGGCTTTGTGTGTTGAGTTGTATAAGTTCTTTATATATTTTGGATACTAATCCTTTATCAGATATGTCATTTGTAAATTTCTTCTCTCATTCAGTAGGTTCCCTTTTAGTTTTGTTGATTGTTTCCTTTGCTGTACATAACCTTTTTATTCTGATGTAGTCCCAATAGTTTATTTTTTGTTTTGTTTCCCTTGCCTCAGGAGACATACCTAAAAAATATTGCTATAGTTGATGTCAGAGAAATTACTGCCTGTGCTCTCTTCTAGGATTTTTATGGTGTCTGGTCTCATATTTAGGTCTGCAGTCCATTATGAGCTTACTATTGTGTATGATGTGAAAAACTGGTCCAGCTTCATTCTTTTATGTGTAGCTGTCCAGTTTTCCCAGCACCATTTGTTGAAGAGATGATCTTTTTCCCATTGCATATTCTTGTCTCCTTTGTCAAAGATTAATTGACCATATAACCATGGGTTTATTTGGGGGCTTTCTATTCTGTTTCGTTGGCTATGTGTCTATTTTTGTGCCAGTACCATGCTGTTTTGAATACTTCAGCTTTGTAGTATATCTTTTTTTTTAAGATTTTACTTATTTTTTGACAGAGAGAGACACAGCAAGAGAAGGAACACAAGCAGGGAAAGTGGGAGAGGGAGAAGCAGCCTTCCCGCTGAGCGGGGAGCCTGATGCAGGGCTTGATCCCAAGACTCTGGGATCATGACCTGAGCTGAAGGCAGATGCCTAACGACTGAGCCACTCAGGTGCCCCTGTAGTATATTTTAAAATCTGGAATTGTGATACCTCCAGTTTTGTTCTTTTTGAGATTTCTTTGTCTAGTTAGGGTTTTTTGTGGTTCCATTCAAATTTTAGGATTATTTGCTCTAATTCTGTGAAAAATGCTGTTGGTATTTTGATAAGGATTGCATTAAATCTGTAGATTTCTTGGGAGGTATGAACATTTTAATGATATTTATTCTTCCAGTCCATGAGCATGGAATATCTTTCCATTTGTTTGTGTCATCTTCAATTTCTTTCAATGTTTTCTATTTTTTGGCCAAGCTTAGGTTCATTCCTAGGTATTTTATTATTTTTGGTGCAGTTGTAAATGGGATTGTTTTCTTAATTTCTCTTTGTGCTGCTTCATTACTAATGTATAGAAATGCAATGGATTTCTGTATTTCATTTTGTGTCTGCAACCTTACTGAATTCATTTATCAGTTCTAGCAGTTTTTTGATGGAGTCTTTAGGGTTTTCTACATAGTGTATCATGTCATCTGCACATAGTGACAGTTTTACTTCTTCTTTACCAATTTGGATGTCCTTTATTTCTTTTTCTTGTCTGGTTGCTGTAGCTGGGACTTCCAATAATATATGAATACCAGTGGTGAGAGTGGACATCCTTGTCTTGTTCCTGATCTTAGAGGGAAAACTCTGCTTTTCACCATTGAGTGTGATGTTAGTTATGGGTTTTTCATATATGGTCTTTACTATGTTGAGGTATGTTTCCTCTAAACCTACCTTGTTGAAGGTTTTTATCATGAATGGATGTGGTACTTTGTCAAATGTTTTTCTGCATCTATTGAATGATTGTATGATTTTTATCCTTTCTTTTATTGATGTGATGTATCATGTTGATTGATTTGCAATTATTAAACCACTCTTACATCCCAGGAATAAATCCCACTTAATTGTGGTGAATGATTTTTTTGATGTATTTTTGGATTCTGTTTTCTAATATTTTGTTGAGGATTTTTGCATCTATGTTCATCAGGGATATTGGCCTGTAGTTCTCTTTTTTGTGGTATTCTTATCTGGTTTTGGTATCAGGGTAATGCTGGCCTCATAGAATGAATTTGGAAGCTTTTCTTTCTCTTCTTTTTTTTTGGAATAGTTTGAGAATAGGTATTAACTCTTCTTTAAATATTTGCTAGATTTCACTTGTGAAACCATCTGGCCCTGGACTTTTGTTTGTTTGGAGTTTTTTTTATTCAATTTCATTGCTGGCAATCGGTCCATTCAAATTTTTTATTTCTTCCTGATTTAGTTTTGTGAGGTTATATATTTCTAGGAATTTATCAATTTCTTCTAGTTGTCCAATTTGTTGGCATATAATTTTTTCATATCATTCTCTTATAGTTCTTTGTATTTCTGTGGTATTGGTTGTTATTTCTCTTCCTTCACTTCTAAGTGTGTTTGAATCTTTTTTTTTCTTTTTGATGAGTCTGGCTAAAGTTTATTAGTTTTGTTGATCTTTAAAAGAAACAATTCCTGATTTCTTTGATCTATTCTCTCGTTTTTAAGTTTTAATTCCTTTATTTCTGTTCTAATGTTTATTAGTTCCGTCCTTCTACAGGTTTTGGATTTTGTTTTTTCTTTTTTTTTTTTAGCTCCTTTAGGTGTAAGGTTAGGTTGTTTATTTGAGATTTTTCTTGCTTCTTGAGGTAGGCCTGTATCACTATAAACTTCCCTCTTAGAACAGCTTTTGCTACATCCCAAAGATTTTGGACCATTGTGTTTTCATTTTCATTTGTCTCCATGTGTTTGATTTCCTCTTTGATCTTAGTTGACCCATTCATTGTTTAGTAGCATGTTATTTAACCTTCATGTATTTGTGGTCGTTCCCAATTTTTTCTTATAGTTAATTTCTAGTTTCAGTGTTGTAGTTGGAAAAGACTTTCCATCTTATAACTTCAATCTTTTTGAATTTGTTGAAACTTGTTTTGTGACCTAACATGTGATCTATTCTGGAGAATGTTCCATGTGCACTTGAAAAGAATGTGTATTCTGTTGTTTTAAGATGGAATGTTCTAAATATATCTGCTAGGTCCATCTGGTCCATTGAATCATTCAAAGCCACTGTTTCATTGTTGATTCTCCTTTTGGATGATCTGTCCATTGAAGTAAGTGGAGTGTTAAGTTCCCCTACATTATTGTATTACTATCAAATACTTCCTTTATGTTTGCTAATTTGGCTACCCATGTTGGGTGCATAAATATTTACAATTGTTATATCTTCTTATTGGATTGCCCCCTTTATTATTATATAGTGTCCTTCTCTGTCTCTTGTTACAGTCTTAGTTTTGAAGTCTATTTTTTTTTTTTTCAGTTTAAGTATTGCTACTCTGGCTTTCCTTTGATGTCCATTTGCATGAAAAATGTTTCTCCAACCCCTCACTTTCAATCTGCATGTGTCTGTAGGTCTGAAGTGAGTCTCCTGTAGGCAGCACATATATGGGTCTTGTTTTTCTATCTACTCTGTCATCCTGTGTGTTTTGGTTGGAGTGTTTAGTCCATTTACATTCAAAGTAATTTTTTCTTTTTTTTAAGAAAAGGACCTTCCCTCCCAGTTCCCTGGGGTTTTGTTTTGTTTTGTTTAATTAATTTCTACACCCAAAGTGGGGCTTAAAGGCATGACTCTGAGATCAAGAGTCACATGCTCTACTGACTGAGCCAGCCAGGTACCCCAAAAGTAATTATTAATAAGTGTGTATTTATTGCCATTTTGTTACTTGTTTTATGGTTGTTTTGTAGTTTTTCTCCATTCCTTTCTTCTCTTGGTCTCTTCTCTCATGGTTTGTTGACTTTCTTTAGTGATATACTTGGATTCCTTTCTCTTTATTTTTTGCATCTTTTACTGGTTTTGATTTGTGATTACCATTTGGTTTATATATAACATCTTCTGTATATAGCAGTTTATATTAAGTTGATGGTCACTTAAGCTTGAACCCATCCTTTACTCCTATCCTCCCCACATTTTAGGTATATGGCATCTTACATCACACCCTTTTGTATTGTGAGCCCCTTGATTAATTTTTACAGATATATTTATTTTTACTGCTTTTGTGCTTCCTACTTTCCTTACTATTGAGTATGGTCTTTCCTTTTTACTCAAAGAGTTCCCTTTAACATTTCTCGTAGAGTTTAGTGGTTATGAATTCCTTTAACTTTTGTTTGGGAATTGTTTATTTCTCCTTCTATTCTGAATGATAGCCTTGATGGATAGAGTATTCTTGGCTGCAGATTTTTTTTATTATTATTATGTTCAATTAGCCAACATATAGTACATCATTAGTTTTTGATGTAGTGTTCAACAATTCATTTGTTGCAAATAACACCCAGTATTCATTACAACATGTGCTTTCCTTAATACCCATTACCCAGTTAACCCATCCCCCACCCCCCTCCCTTCTGTAACCTCAGTTTGTTTCCCAGAGTCCAGAGTCTCTCATGGTTTGTCTCCCTCTCTGATTTCTTCCCATTCAGTTTTCCCTCGCTTCCCCTATGATCCTCTTCACTATACTTTATATTCCACATATGAATGAAACCATACGATAATTGTCTTTCTCTGCTTGACTTGTTTTACTTAGCATAATCCCCTCCAGTTCCATCCATGTTGATGCAAATGGTAGGTATTCATCCTTTCTGATGGCTGAGTAATATTCTACTGTATATATGAACCACATTTTCTTTATCCATTCATCTGTTGAAGAACATCTCAACTCCTTCCACAATTTGGCTATTGTGGACATTGTTGCTATGAACATTGGGGTGCATGTGCCCCTTCTTTTCACTACATCTGTATCTTTGGGGTAAATACCTAGTAGTGTAATTGCTGGGTCAATACATTAAAAATAGGGTAGCTCTATTTTTAATGTCTTGAGGAACATTCACAGAAAATAGAAATGGAAGGAAAACTTCCAAACTCATTCTATGATACCAGGATTACCCTGATCCCAAAACCGACAAAGACCCCACCAAAAAGGAGAATTACAAACCAATATCCCTGATGAACATGGATGCCAAAATACTCAATAAGATCCTAGCCAATAGTATGCAACAGTACATTAAAAGGATTCTTCACCACAACTAAGTGGGATTTATTCCTGGGATGCAAGGTGGTTCAACATTCACAAATCAATCAACACGATAGATCACATTAACAAAAGAAGAGAAAAGAACCATATGATCATCTCAATTGATGCAGAAAAAGCATTTGACAAAATACAGCATCTTTCTTGATTAAAACTATAGGGATAGAGGAAACATACCTCAATATCATAAAAGCAATCTATGAAAAACCTACAGCAAATATCATTCTCAATGGGGAAAAACTGAGAGCTTTTCCCTTAAGGTCAGGAACACGACAGGGATGCCCACTCTCACCACTATTAGTCAACATAGTATTAGAAGTCCTAGCTTCAGCAATCAGACAACAAAAAGAAATAAAAGGCATTCAAATTGGCAAAGAAGAAGTCAAATTCTCTCTCTTTGCAGATGACATGATACTTTATGTGGAAAACCTGAAAGACTCCACCCCCAAATTACTAGAATTCATACAGCAATTCAGCAATGTGGCAGGATACAAAATCAATGCATAGAAATTAGTTGCATTTCTATACACTAACAATGTGACTGAAGAAAGAGAAATTAAGGAATTGATTCCATTTACAATAGCACAAAAAACCATAAGATACCTAGGAATAAACCTAACGAAAGAGGTAAAGGTAGAAATTACAGAACACTTATGAAAGAAATTGAAGAAGACACAAAAAGATGCTGTTGTTTTTTTGTTTTTTTTTTTTTCTTTTAGCACTTGAATATATCATTCCACTCCCTTCTGTCTGGCAAAGTTTCTGCAGAAAAATCATCTGATAGCCTTAATGGGTTCCCTTATATGTAACTGCTTTTTTTCTCTTGCTGCTTTTAAAATTCTCTCTTTATCACTATTTTTTTTGCCATCTTAATTACTATGTGTTGTGGTGTGGACCTCCTTGGGTTGATTTTGTTGGGGGATCTCTGTGCCTCCTGGATCTGGATTTCTGTTTCCATCCCTAGATTCAGGAATTTTTTAGCTATTATTTCTTCAAATAAATTGTCTGCTCCTGGGACCCCTGGGTGGATCAGTCAGTTAAGCATTTGCCTTCAGCTCAGGTCTTGATCTCAGAATCCTGGGATCGAGCCCCACGTCCTGCTCCATGCTCAGTGAGGAGCCTGCTTCTCCCTCTCCCTCTGCTGCTCCCCCTGCTTGTGCTCTCCCCCTCTCTCTTCTCCTCTCTCTCTCTGTCAAATAAATACATTTTTTTAAAAAATCTTTTAAAATTTTTTTCTGCTCCCTTTTCTTTCTCTTCTCCTTCTGGGATCCCTGTAATATGAATGTTATTACACTTGATGGTGTCACTGAGTTCCTAAATCTATTCTCATTTTGCATATTTTTTTCTCTCACCTGCTCAGCTTGATTACTTTCCATTACTGTTCTCCAGGTCACTGATTCATTCTTCTACTTTGTCTAGCTTACTACTTATTACATCTAGTGTATTTTTAATTTCATTTATTATGTTCTTCCTCTCTGATTGGTTCTTTTTTTTTATCTCATTGCTAAGGGTCTCACTGATGTCATCCACTCTTTTCTTAAGTCCAGTGAGTATCTTTATGACCATTACTTTAAATTCTCTATCAGGCATACTACTTATCCCATTTCACTTAGTCTCTTGCTGTGATTTTGTCCTGTTCTTTCATTTGTGACATATTCCTCTGTCTCCTCATATTGTCTGACTCTCTGTTTCTGTTTCTCTGTGTTAGGAAAGACAGTTACATCTCCTACATTTAAAATTAATGGCCTTATAAAGAAGAGGTTATATAGTACCTTGCCATGTAGCCCCTGTTCACCAGAACCTGGCACTTTGGGGGTATCTCCTATGTGTGATGCCTACACCCTGCTGTTGTAATTGGCTGCCTTTTCCTTCAGTCCATTCATGTGCAAATGGCCCTCTTTGCCTGTTGTGGACACTATTTGGTCCTTGTGGTATGATTGAGCAAGACTGGGGACAACTTGGGCTTGAGTTGAGTCAGACCAGGCATTTGCCAGAGATGTAGTAACACCAAACTGCAGGGCAATTTCACTGTGTTGTCCCCTGAGAAGCTTTCAGTGGTAGACAGGGCCTGCAGTCAGACCAGTTGTCTGCCTCCAGCCTCCTGCTGGGGCCTCTGTCTGACTTCTGTATGTGTTTATCTTTCCCTCTCTCCAGGGCAGGAGTCACTTTGGAATGGTGCTGGCCACTGTAGGGGCTGCTTGCACACTGCCAGGCTGTGGCACTGCCCTGTATGGGCTTTGGCCAAGAGAGTATTGGAGAGGGCAGATCCACCCAAGCATGGGGATAGGAGAGGTGCAGCAATGCTAGCAAGCTTTGCCAGTCTCCATTCCTCTGTGGGAGGGGCCCTGCATTACCTGGACTGAGGCAGGCTGTCTGGAGGGGTGGATTGGCAGAAGCACAACACAGGGGTGTGAGGCAGCAGTGCTAGCTACTTAGGTAGAAAGTCCTGCAGGTGTCTGTGTGTTTATGCTGGGCAGCAAGGCAGGGAAAGGCATCTGTCAGATCCTTCGTTCCCAGAGGAGTTCTCTAGGGATTTCTGTCCCTCTGGGACATGCTCTGAGATTAGTAAATAACTCTCCTTCCCATATGCCCCAGGCACTTTTCAGACTGCTGCTTCTATGGCTTTATCTCCACAGGCTGTTTGTGGCGTTGTCTCTTTAGGGACAGGGACTCAGTTTCCTCTAGCCTACTGGCTTTCCCAGAGCTGAGGCACTAATTTTTCAGAATTCCAGGTTTTAAGTCCCATTGGTTGTAAGAACTCATGAGATTCAGCTCCTCTGGTTTTCAAAGCCAAAAGATTCATCTTCCCCATGTGGGATCTCCAGTGTGGGGGTTTGTTTCTCTTCCCTCTCTGTTCCCACAGTGTCCCTCCCTCCTGAGGACAGTCCCTCGAGTCCATTTAGTTTCTGACCATATCTCTGCCCTTCCTACCCTCTTTAATGTGGCCTCTTCACTACATGTAGTTGTGGAGTTTATTCTGCCAGACTTCAGGTTGTTTTCTGGGTTGATGTGAGTGTTATCTAGTTGTATCCATGGGACAAGGTGAGCTTAGGGTTTTCCTACTCTGCCATCTTCCCCAGAAGTCCCCTTGGAATGGCACCTTCTTGAGAGCAAATCTATGTCTTATATTTCTTTTTATCTTGTATGTTTCTCTATTTCCCTCTGTGCCCAGTACAGTATCTTGTTTATGGCAGATGTTCCATACATTTATTTAGTTGACTGACTAAGGTGAGGAAGGAAGAGAAAATGGTGGCATATTAGTTTGCTAGGGCTGCCATAACAAAGCACCATAGACTGAGAGGCTTAAACAGCAGAAATTTATTTTCTCACTGTTCCAGTGGCTAGAAGTCCAATATCAAGGTAGCTTTTCTTCTGAGGCCTCTCTCCTTGGCTTGTAGATGTCTTTTTTCTGTATCTTCACATTCTCTCCCTCTATAACTATGTTCCAATTTCCTTTTCTTATAAAGACAACAGTTGTATTAAGGCCCACCCTAATAACCTCATTTTAACTTAATCATTTCTTGAAAGAACCAGTCTCCAAATATAACCCCACTTTGAGGCAATAGGGTTTAAGGCTTCAGCATATGAATTTTTAGAGGACACAGTTCAGCTTATCTCAGATGGTATCTGCAGTAGAGTGCCTGTACGGTCCTGCAATCCACTTTTTCAGCACATAGCTAATCATGTTCTGCTTGTGTTCCCAAAAGAATCATGTGCTAAACTTAAGTTTGTGTAGTGGAGAGGAAGGGATCAATCAAATTGATCCCTGTATATCAATTATAGATTTATCTCTCTCACTTCCTTTTCCTTTCTCCCTCTCTGTCTGTATATATTTATTTACACACATGCCTAAAATTATTTTTTGAACCATTTGAGAGTAAACTGCCTACATCAAGCCCCTTTACCTCTGTATATTTCAGTGTATATTTTTAAGAATATGAACATTCTCTTATATAACCACAGTTGCTATAACTTTAAACTTCCTAATTTCTCTTAGCATTGTTGCACCATTAAGATGACCACTTCCTACTTGACTAATATCTTTGGTGTTGTTCTCATATTCTGACTCATAAGCATTTTTCAGTGTGGTTTACAGTTTTGAAAACTCTTCAGTATTACACCAAGTTTTTCCTACATGTTCTTGGCT
Organism: Mirounga angustirostris; assembly: GCF_029215605.1. Lineage (NCBI taxonomy): Eukaryota > Metazoa > Chordata > Mammalia > Carnivora > Phocidae > Mirounga > Mirounga angustirostris. The sequence goes on from NW_026991715.1 coordinate 128,545,829, forward strand.
CTGATGTGTTCACCTTGTCCCTTCTACCAGATCACCTCTAATAATTGGTCTGTGATAATACAGAGCATGGGGTGGTCACTAAAAGTTTTTACTTCATGGGCCCAGTTAAACTGTTTGGTCTGATATCCATCCCATTATCATTAGAGGAAAGTCAGATAATATGTTTGAGGAAAAAAATCAAGTCATTTTTATTATGGGCTGTGTCAGGCTTTTGGCTATGGTTTTAGATTACTGTCTCTTAAGAGACAGAAATAAAAGACAGAACAAAGAATGGAAGAAGTTATACTCTGAAATATGCAGGGAACTACATATTTATTGATTTCATAAGTTAAAAGGCTAAAGTTTAGCTTTTCAAATTATTAAAATAACATTTCTCACATTATGCATTGTTTTTAAAAATACAATTGAGCTGAGCCATAATATGCTCTTCCAAAAGAGAAAATGTCTTAATATTCAGAAAAACCGAACTGTGCCTATGACTAGTATGGCAGCTCCTTATAAAAATTGGTCTGAAGGGAACTTCATGAAGTCTCTTAATTCCTACTGTCATTTTATATGCCCCTGGCATCAGTAAACATAAGTTTCATGTGTGTATCCCTGTGATTCACAAAACAATTTCTACAAAAAAGTCCTATAAATATATTAGAACTACATTCTGATTGTATTCTCATGCATGTATGGAGACCTAGAACCAGGGAATAATTTGTTAAAACACCAGATTAGCATGTAGTGCCTAAATTTACATAAAAGTTAATGGATTCTCAATATATAGGGCTCTTCCTATCACCATTCCCCATTAGGCTGCCTATAAAATGACTTTTACTAAATTAAATTAAGCTTATAAAGCTATGATTAAGTTATTAATAAGTGTTTTATCAAGACTTAATCTTAAACTTGTTTTATTTTCTATCTCTGCTTGCTTCCTGGGTGATTGTATCTAGTCTCATAACTAAATACAGTCTGTATCTCGTGTCTCTCAAATTTATGTCACTAGTCTTTCTTCTCTCTCTTGAACTCCTGAGCCATATATACAACTGTCCATTTGACTCTTACATGTCTACTAGCTATCTCTCAAATCTCCAACTCTTGCAGTCTTCCCATCTCAATAAATGGAAACTTTTTCTTCCAGTTCCAGAAGCTAAAATCCTTTGTGCCATCATGGACCCCATTATTTTTCTCACACTCTTCATCCATCAGAAAATCCTGCCATCTTTACCTTCAAAATATATTCCAAATTTGACCACTTCTCACCACATCATTGCTAACACGCTGGACAAGCCACTATCAAATCTCACCTGGATTGCTGCAAAAATTACCTTACTTATCTCACTGATTCTTTCCTGGCACCAGCAACCCCAGTCTTTTCTCCAGAAAGAAGCCAAAACAATCTCTTTAATACCTAAATCAGGACTTCCTGTTCAGGCCATGATAAAATAGCTGGAATTGAACCTATCCTGCTGCTATAAGCAACCATAAAACTGGATAAAAATATATATATAATAAGAAGTTGGACAGAAATCAACACAATGCTACCAACTTTGAGGGAAGGGACTCACATGAGGTGATTTCTACCTTTTCCCTGACACTTTTCAAAGAGTAGCAGTTTGGTGGGCAGAAGAAACCAAGATGAGAGTTCAGGAATACTAAAGTGGCTGAGATTTGGGGGACAGCATGGTCAGGGTACCAGAAATAAAGGAATAGCAGAGAAGGAACCCCCAAGAGCTTCATGGAAATTCTCTATGGTACTTTAGCTGAGTGTTGAGCTATATATGTGCAAGGAAAGATTCCAGGAGGCCTATCAGAGAACAGCTTCTAGGAGGCTGAAAGTTGGACAAAGATTTCAAAAAGTCACAGTGCTTGGAAGAAGGTAGATATCTGGCTCAGCCAGATAGGAGAGGTTTTGGTGAATACTCTATGTTGAGATCACAGAAAGATCATGAGCTAAAAGAAATACATTTTAAATTTTCTAGAATAATCACTAGAAGTACAATACTGAAAAATATGGACAACTTGATTCTAAAAATTATGAGGACAGAGAGAGAAAAGATGGCAGAGGAGTAGGGGACCTTATTCCAACTGGTCCCCATAATTGAGCTGGATATCTACCAGACCATTCTGAGCACCCACGAAATCAGCCTGAGGTGTAAGAAAATAGATCTGGATCTCTACAAACAGAATATCCTGGGTGATTGGTTTCAAGGTACGGAGCCATGATTCTGCAGGCAGATATTGGAGGAAATGGCAGCAGGAGGGAGCCTGGCCCTGGGGATCCTACACCACTGGTGAGCAATAGCCTTGTGTGCTGGAGACAGGGCACAGACTCGCAGACCTGTAGCGATGGGGAAAGGACTTTAGGGCAGCCCCTGGGACAGAAACCCAGAGCGGCGGGGTCACACATGCAAACTTGGAGTGGCTGGTGGTTTTAGAAGCACAAAGGGCAGAGACATGCCCGACCTGGAGCAGGACTGGGAGCGCTGTGGAGGGGCGCACAACCCAGGACACTGCAGTTTATAGCAGCACAGACAGAAACAGAGATAGAGTGACCTGGAGACCTCACTGAAGAACAGGCTGTGATCTCTCTGCTCTGAGGCAGAGAGTTGGAAATGGTCTCTTCTGCTCTGAAGAGACACAGAAAGCCACGAGGGAAAGCCACCAGAAAACAAAAGCCCCAAAAAACTGGTTCCCACTGAGCCCATCCCCCACCACAGGGGGGCAGGGCAACTTTGCCCAAACAGGGTTGCCTGAGTAACAGCGTGACAGGCCCTTCCCCCAGAAGACAGGCTGGGAGAACAAGAGGCCAGCAACCCTAAGGTCCTAGAAAACAGGTGCATCTTGCTTGGGTTCTGGTCAATAATTTGGACTCTATACATTCCCTCAAACACCCATCAACAGAATGACTAGGAGGAGGAACCCCTAAAATAGAAAGACCCAGAGATTATGACTTATGCAGCAGATTTACAAATGGATGCAGATATAACCAAGATGTCAGAGATGGAATTCAGGCTAGCAATTGTGAAGACAATAGCTAGAATGGAGAAATCAATTAATGGCAACAAAGAGTCTCTAAAGGCAGAAATGAAAGCTGAATTGGCAGAACTTAAAAATGCTATCAGTGAGATCCAATCTAATCTAGATAATCTAACAGCTAGGGTTAGTGAGACATGAATTAAGTGACCTGGAAGACAATTTAATAGATAAAAAGGGAAAAGAGGAGCCCAGGAAAAAACAATTCAGAATCCATGAAAATAGAATCAGAGAAATAAGTGACACCATGAAGTGTTCCAATGTCAGAATTATTGGAATGCTGGAGAGAGTGGAGAGAGAGAGAGGACTAGAAGATGTATTTGAGGAAATTGTAGCTGAGAACTTCCCTAATCTGGGGAATGAAACAAACATTCGTGTCCTAGAGGCAGAGAGGACCCCTCCCAAGATCAAGGAAAACAGGCCAATGCCCCAGCCTGTACTAATAAAACTCACAAATCTTAGAACCAAAGAAACCATCTTAAGGGCAGTTAGGGGGAAGAGATTCCTTACATACAGAGGGAGGAATATCAGACTAACATCAGACCTATCCACAGAGACCTGGCAAGCCAGAAAGGCCTGGCAAGACATATTCAGGGTACTAAATGAGAAGAACATGAAGCCAAGAATACTTTATCAGTCAAGGCTGTCATTTAGAATGGATGGAGAGATGCAGAGATTCCAAGACTGGCAGAAACTGAAAGAATTTCTGACCGCTAAGCCGGCCCTGCAAGAAATATTAAGGGGGGTTCTATAGAAGGAGAAAGACCCCAAGAGTGATAGACAACAGAAATTTACAGGGACAATCTATAAAAACAACGTCTTCACAGGCAACATGATGACAATTCATTCATATCTCTCAATAATCACTCTCAACGTGAATGGCCTAATTGCTCCCACAAAACAGCACAGGGTTGCAGATTGGATAAAAAGACAGGACCCATCCATATGCTATCTACAAGAGACTCATTTTGAACCTAAAGGTATATCCAGATCGAAAGTGAAGGGATGGAGAGCCATCCTCCAAACCAGCGACCTCAAAAGAAAGCTGGGGTAGCAATTCTTATATCAGACAAATTAGATTTTAAACTAAAGTCTGTAATAAGAGACACAGAAGGACACTATATCATTCTTAAAGGGTCTATCCAACAAGAAGATCTAACAGTTGTAAATATTTACACCCCCAACATGGGAGCAGCCATCTACATAAGGCAACTGTTAACCAAAATAAAGAGTCATATTGATAACAATACGTTAATTGTAGGAGACCTCAATACTCCACTCTCAGCAGTGGACAGATCATCTAAGCAGAAAATCAACAAGGAAACAAGAGCTTTGAATGATACACTGGACCAGATGGACCTCATAGACATTTACAGAACATTCCACCCTAAAACAATGGAATACTCATTCTTCTTGAGTGCACATGGAACTTTCTCCAGAATAGACCACATGCTGGGTCACAAATCAGGTCTCAACCGATACCCAAAGAATGAGATTATTCCCTGCTTATTCTCAGACCAGAATGCTTTAAAACTGGAACTCAATCACAAGAAAAAATTTGGCAGAAATTCACACTTGGAAGCTAAAGACTGCTCTACTCAAGAGTGTTTGGGTCAACCAAGAAATCAAAGAAGAACTTAAACAATTCGAGGAAATCAATGAGAATGAAAACACATCGGTCCAAAACCTATGGGATACTGCAGAGGCGGTCCTAAGGGGGAAATACATAGCCATCCAAGCCTCACTCAAAAAAATAGAAAAATCCTGAATTCACCAACTAACTCTACACCTTAAAGAACTAGAGAAAAAGCAACAAACGACGCCTAAGCCATGCATTAGAAGAGAAATAATTAAAATTAGAGCAGAAATCAATGAATTAGAAACCAGAAACACAGTAGATCAGATCAACGAAACTAGAAGCTGGTTCTTTGAAATATTTAATAAGATTGATAAACCACTGGCCAGACTTATCCAAAAGAAGAGAGAAAGGATCCAGATTAATAAAATTATGAATGAAAGGGAGAGATCACGACTAACACCAAGGAAATAGAAACAATTATTAGAAATTATTATCAACAACTATATGCCCATAAACTGAGCAATCTGGATGAAATGGAGGCCTTCCTGGAAACCTATAAGCTGCCAAGACTGAAACAGGAAGAAATTGACAACCTGAATAGGCCAATAACCAGTAACAAGATTGAAGCAGTGATCAAAAACCTCCCAAAAAACAAGAGTTCAGGGCCTGATGGATTCCCTGGGGAATTCTACCAAACATTCAAAGAAGAAATAATACCTATTCTACTGAAGCTGTTTCAAAAAATAGAAACAAGGAAAACTTCCAAACTCATTCTATGAGGCCAGCATTACCTTAATCCCCAAACCAGGCAAAGACCCCATCAAAAAGCAGAATTTCAGACCAATATCCCTGATGAATATGGACTCCAAAATCTTCAACAAAATCCTAGCTAATAGGATCCAACAATACATTAAAAGGATCATCCACCATGACCAAGTGGGATTTATCCCCGGGATGCAAGGGTGATTCAACATTCGCAAATCAATCATTGTAATAGAACACATTAATAAGAGGAAGGAGAAGAACCATAGGTCTTCTCAATTGATACAGAAAAAGCATTTGACAAAATACAACATCCTTTTCTGATTAAAACTCTTCAGAGTATAGGGACAGAGGGACCATTCCTCAAGTTCATAAAATCCATCTATGATAAACCCACAGCGAATATCATCCTCAATGGGGAAAAGCTGAGAGCCTTTCCCTTAAGATCAGGAACACGTCAAGGATGCCCACTCTCACCACTATTGTTCAACATAGTACTAGAAGTCCTAGCAATCAGACAACAAAAAGAAGTAAAAGGTATTCAAATTGACAAAGAAGAAGTCAAACTCTCTCTTTTTGTAGATGACATGATACTTTACATGGAAAACCCAAAAGACTCCACCCCCAAATTACTAGAAGTCATACAGCAATTCAGCAATGTGGCAGGATACAAAATCAATGCACAGAAATCAGTAGCTTCCTTATACACTAACAACGTAACTGTAGAAAGAGAAATTAGAGAAACGATTTCATTTACAATAGCACCAAAAACCATAAGATACCTCGGAATAAACCTAACCAAAGAGGTAAAGGATCTATACTCTAGGAACTACAAAACACTCATGAAAGAAATTGAAGAAGACACAAAAAGATGGAAAAATATTCCATGCTCATGGATCAGAAGAATAAACATTGTTAAAATGTCTATGCTACCCAGAGCAATCTATATGTTCAATGCCATCCCGATCAAAATTCCAATGACATTTTTCAAAGTGCTGGAACAAACAATCCTAAAATTTGTATGGAATCAGAAAAGACCCCGAATTGCCAAGGAAATGTTGAAAAAGAAAAACAAAGCTGGGGGCATACGTTGCCCGATTTCAAGCTATATTACAAAGCTGTGATCACCAAGACAGCATAGTACTGTCACAAAAACAGACATACAGACCAATGGAACAGAATAGAGAACCCAGATATGGACCCTCAACTCTATGGTCAAATAATCTTTGACAAAGCAGGAAAAAACATGCAATGGAAAAAAGACAGTCTCTTCAATAAATGGTGCTGGAAAATTGGACAACCACATGCAGAAGAATGAAACTCGAACATTCTCTTACACTATACACAAAGATAAACTCAAAATGGATGAAAGACCTCAATGTGAGACAGGAATCCATCAAAATCCTAGAGGAGAACACAGGCAGTAACTTCTTTGACATCGGCCACAGCAACTTCTTTCAAGATACATCTCCAAAAGCTAATGAAACAAAAGCAAAAATGAACTTTTGGGACTTCATCAGGATAAAAAGCTTCTGCACAGCCAAGGAAACAGTCAACAAAACAGACAACCCACAGAATGGGAGAAGATATTTGCAAATGACCCAACAGATAAAGGGCTGGTATCCAAGATCTATAAAGAACTTCTCAAACTCAACACCCAAAAAACAAATAATCAAGTCAAAAAGTGGGCAGAAGATATGAAAAGACACTTCTCTGAAGAAGACATACAAATGGCTAACAGACACATGAAAAAATGTTCATCATCACTAGCCATCAGGGAAATCCAAATCAAAACCACATTGAGATATCACCTTACACCAGTTAGAATGGCAAAACTTGACAAGACAAGAAACAACAAATGTTGGAAAGGTTGTGGAGAAAGGGGAACCCTCTTACACTATTGGTGGGAATGCAAGTTGGTACAGCCACTTTGGAAAACAGTGTGGAGGTGCCTCAAAAATTTAAAAATAGAGCTACCCTATGACCCAGCAATTGCACTACTGGTGATTTACCCCAAAGACACAGATGTAGTGAAAAGAAGGGCCATATGCACCCCAATGTTCATAGTGGCAATGTTCGCAATAGCCAAACTGTGGAAAGAGCCAAGATGCCCTTCAACAGATGAATGAATGGATAAAGAAAATGTGGTCCATATATACAATGGAATATTACTCAGCCATCAGAAAGGATGAATACCCAACTTTTGCATCAACATGGATGGGACTGGAGGAGATTATGCTAAGTGAAATAAGTCAAGCAGAGAAAGTAAATTACCATATAGTTACACTTATTTGTGGAACATAAGGAATAACATGGAGGACATTAGGAGAAAGGAGGGAAAAATGAAGGTGGGGGGAAATCGGAGGGAGAGATGAACCATGAGAGGCTATGGACTCTGAGAAACAAACTGAGGGTTTTAGAGGGGAGGGGGGAGGGGGAATTGGTTAGCCCAGTGTTGGGTATTAAGGATGGCACGTACTGCATGGAGCACTGGGTGTTATACGAAAACAATGGATCGTGGATCACCACATCAAAAACTAATGATGACTAACGTAACATAATAAAATTTAATAAATAAATAAATAAATAAAAATAAAAATTATAAGGACATGCAAAGAACCAAGAATAAGACAATTTTAAAGAAAAATAAAGTTGGAGAACTTACATTTTCACATTTCAAGATTCCTTTTAAATCTACAAAGATTAAGAGAATGTGGCACTAGTGAAAGATTAGATAAATAGAGCAATGTAACAGAATAGACTCTGGAAATAAATTCATATACATTGCCACTTAATGTACAGCAAAGGCATCATTGCAATTCAGTGTGGGAAGAATAACATGTTTAATGAATAGTGTTGGAACAGTAAGATATCAAAAGGGGGACAATATGTATATTCCCAATCTCAAATCATATATAGAAATTAATTCATGATGTATCATAAATTTAACCTTAAAAGCTAAATCAATCAAGTTTCTAGAAGAAAACATAGGCCTTTGCTTCTGGGCTAGGCAAAGATTTCCTTAATGGGACACATAAAACAGTAACTATTTTTAAAAATGATAAATTGGACTTCATTAAAATAAAGAACTCTGTTCATTAAAATGAATCATTAAGGAGGTAAATAGACAGCTCCAAACTATAAAACTATTATTTGTGACACATGGAGCTAAAATATGTTTTGGATCTAGAATATATCAAGAGCTACAAATCAGTAAAAAAAAAAAAAAAAATTAAAACAGACAAAACTTGAACAGCTACTTCATTTCTAGATGACCAAAAAGCATGTTTGAAAGTGCTCAGTATTATTACCTATCAGGAAAATGCAAGCTAAAACCACTTTGTGGTACCATTACACACCTACCAAAATGTCTTTTTTTTTATATCTTTTATTTATTTATTTGAGAGAGAGAATGAGATAGAGAGAGATAGAGCATGAGAGGGGAAGGGTCAGAGGGAGAAGCAGACTCCCCGCTGAGCAGGGATCCCCATGTGGGACTCGATCCCAGGACTTCAAAATGTCTTTTTAAAAAACTGACAATATCAAGAGTTGGTGAGGTTGTCTAGCAACCGGAACTCTCATATATTCCTGATTGAATGTAAGTTTGTTCAACCACTTAGCAAAAATTTTTGGCATATGTACTAATGCCAAACGTATGCCCACCCTATGACTCAGCATGTCTTCTCCTAGGTATACCCAAGATGAACTAGTGCACATATCCACCAAAAAATATATACAAGAATGTTCATGACATCTTCATTCATAATAGCCAAAGCCCCAAAGGAACCCAAATGCCCATCAGTAGGAGAATGGATAAATGACAGTATATTCATTCATACAATGGAACATTACACCACAATGAAAGAAAGAGAACTACTGATATGTGCAATAACATGAATGAATCTCAAAATATAAAGTTGAGCACAAAAAGCCTGATAAAAAGTACATATTGTATGGTTTCCCTTAAATGTGGTTCAAAGACAAACAAAACTAATCAGTGGTATTGGAAGACAGAAGAGTGATTACCTCATTGAGGAGATAGGATATGGATGGAGGGGAGCAAGGAATCTTTTCAGTTGATGGCAATATTCTATATCTTAATCCAGGTGTTGGTTACATGGGTGGATACATATGCATATGTAAAATTTTATTCAGCTGCACACTAAGATTTGTGCACTTGTGTTTACGTCTACCTATGTGTAAGTTAAATCTCAGTTTTTTTACTTCTTTAGGGAAAAAAAAAGTCCAATCATGTCACTGCTCTGTTTAAACCTTTCAATGGCTGGCTTCCCATCTCACTCTTCATAAAAGCCCAAGTCCTTTCTATCTAACATGGCCTACACAATCTGCCTCCCAACCAGTTCCAATAACACTCCACCTTGCTATTTCTGAAATATATCAGGCATTCTTCTGGTCTCAGGGTCATTGCTCTTCCCTTGATGGCTTTTTATATGTTCATTGCTATTTAACACACCATGTATTTTATGGATTATTTATTGTCAGTCTCATACACTTGATTGTAAGCTTTATGAGGGCAGAGATTTGTGTCAGTTTTGTTCACCATCATATCCCTAACATCTAGAAGAATCTGACATATAATAGATAGGTGCTCAATAAATATTTTGCAATGAATGAATAAACCATCATCATAATATTTTCATTAAATATTGGGCACTTCTATGCATGCTTCATATTCTCTTACCCAGTCTCTTTCTCCAACCATCTTATAGCCTCCAATTCCATACAGACTTTGTCCAGATTGTCCTGTCTTTAATGTGGTGGTGACTCATCTTGGACCATGTGATGGATCTTTCACTTCTTGCATTCAGGCTTTCTCTAATGCCAAAGTGTGTGAGTCTACTTACTACATGAGAGCAACCCAGAACGGTGGGAAAGTTAATTCCATTGAAAAGACCCTTGACCACTGGGGAGGAAAGCTAATGGATAAATGCTTTCTCCTTTCATCTTCTAAGGCAAAGGTAGGCAAACGTTTTGTGTTTTTTTTGTAAATGGCCAGATAGAAAATAATTTAGGCTTAGCAAACCATACAGTCTCTCTCACAACTATTGACTCTGCCATCATAACCTGAATACACCATAGGAAATAAATTTAGGCTAGCAAACCATACAGTCTCTCTCACAACTACTTGACTCTGCCATCATAACCTGAATACACCATAGGAAATATATAAAATAATGATGTAGCTCTGTTCCAATAAAACTTTATTTACAAAAATACCTGGCCAGGCAGATTTGCCCCAGAGGCCATCATTAGCCTACTCCTACTTTAGGCAGCAGTATGAGAGACATTTCAAAAAGGCTCATCAGAATTTCCCAGCAGGAGGGGGAGATGAACCATGAGAGACTGTGGACTCTGAGAAACAAACTGAGGGTTCCAGAGGGGAGGGGGGGAGGGGGATGTGTTGGCCTGGGGATGGGTATTAGGGAGGGCAGGTATTAAATGGAGCCCTGGGTGTTATATGCAAACAATGAATCATGGAACACTACATCAAAAACTAATGATGTAATGTATGATGACTAACATAACATAATAAAATCAAATAAATAAATAAAATCTTTAAAAAAAGAAAGAAAAAAAAAGAAGTTCCCAGCAGGATCAAATACCTATGGTGCTTTTCCTACAGTGGTTTTCAAATCAATAATGCATTCTTGTTTTGGCTTTCCCTCCTTTCCTGTTTCACATTCCCTGTCTTTCTTTAGAACCACTTCCCAAATAAACTACATGCATGCAAGCTTTAGTCTCAGGCTCTGCTTTCAGAGGAACCCAGGCTATACCATGATTCTTAAAAGCATGATTGCATTCTTACACTAGGTCAAATACTGTTTGGCTCCTGATAGTAAATACAAACAGTACTTAATCTCATAATAGGCTATTTTACTGGAAAACCTACCATAATTCAAAAATATATGAACCAAACTGATTTTTCTAAGAAACAATGTAATACTAGCTCTTTAGTTTCAAGGACCAGATGCCATTTTTTTCTATAGAAAGTATTTTAAGCAAACGTTATAGCCCTGGCCAAAACAGTAAACAAAATATAAAACATTTAATATAACAACTGAGATTATCAAACTGTACAAAATTCTTATTTGTGTGACTCCTCCCTCAATTTTATTCAACATATTAGAAGAATATCTAATGTGAGGAAATTCTGACAGACATTCATGAGGAAATACCAAACCATTTTTAATGGCAGTTGAAATTTGATCCAGGAATGTTAGGATTCCTGCTGTTGTGCTTTTATTTTTTTTCAAGTTTTCATGTGGCAACAGTTGTTGAGAATCAGTTGAGAATCAATCTCAAGCTTGAGAATCGGTTGTTAAATGTTTCCTCCAGTGTTTTAAATTTTTTCCTCAAAATTGCCTGTCTACCTGTCATAACTCTTGACAAGTTGTAACATGCTTATATCTGCTGACGAGCTGAGAATATGAAATTCACTAACTCAGATCACTGTAATAAATTGAGAACTGTGACATGAAGTCCCAATGTGGCAGCCTGCTGTTGCAAGCAAACGTTAAAAACCTCAGTACTTGCAATCTATACATTTGTAACCATAGACAGCCATCTCACAAGATTTGATGTTGTCCACAAAGAGATTTTACAGAGGATTATTGATAGTATTACTGTTAGAAAAACAGACAAAAAATAAGATCTTCTGGTGGTGCATTTTCCAACTTGCATAGGTTCATTTCCACTTACATAGGGAATTGAGTCCTTTCCTCAAGTTAAGATGCCCGGGTTCAATTTCTGCCTCCTCTATTTCCTAGCTTACTTCACTTCTCTAAACCTTAGGGTTTTTTTAATCTGATTTTAAATATATAGTACCAATCTCAAAGAGTGTTGTGAGAATTAAATAATTTATGAACAGGATTCAACACAGTCCCTAACACACAACAAATACTTATTAGTAAATATTGACTCCCACCGCTGTCATCATCATCGTTACCATTTCTTTCAACAGACTATTTGAGCTTTATCTTTTCTGGACCATTTAACTCCTTTTTTTTCTTCCATAAGGTTTGCATCCCAAAATTGAAGCAATATTTCTCAACCGCTTTTAACTCCATTTGTATAAGCACAAAACTGTATTCAGTACACTCCACATTTTGATAGGTGCCCTAAATCACTGGAAATCGTCTTAGCTAATGCACTCTTTATTTTTAACTATTATTTGGCTTTAGTTTATGCAGCTGATATTATGAAATTATTTACAGTTTTATTCCTCCAGGCCTCTATGTTCCTATTACCCCATTCCACACTGTATTCCCCCATAGCCCTTGCATCCTCTCAAGTCTTCTGGTTTCCTGTACTCAAGGAGTCCAGTGTGGGTGACAAAAAAACAAACCAGGAACCTCAACATAACTTTTAGAATTTTTCTAGTGCATGTAGTAGAAGAATAAAGGAGAATGCAATAAGCTCAATATGGAATGGAGAGCAGATGCCCTTCTCTTCTGCCCTCTAATCATCCTCAACTCCTTATTAAGATATTTTCACTGGTGCATCCTCCCACTCACTTGAAAATTTTCTTTATTTTAATTTTATTTTATTATGTTATGTTAATCACCATACATTACATCATTAGTTTTTGATGTAGAGTTCCATGATTCATTGTTTGCATGTAACACCCAGTGCTCCATTCAATACCTGACCTCTTTAATACCCACCACCAGGCTAACCCATCCCTCCATCCCCCTCCCCTCTAGAACCTTCAGTTTGTTTCTCAGAGTCCATAGTCTCTCATGGTTCATCTCCCCTTCCGATTTCCCCTTTATTTTTCCCTTCCTACTATCTTCTCTTTTTTTTAACATATAATGTATTATTTGTTTCAGAGATACAGGTCTGTGATTCATCAGTCTTACACAATTCACAGAGCTCACCATAGCACATACCCTCCCCAATGTCTATCACCCAGCCACCCCATCCCTCCCACCCCCTACCACTCCAGCAACCCTCAGTCTGTTTCCTGAGATTATGAATTCCTCATATCAGTGAGATCATATGACACGTCTTTCTCTGATTGACTTACTTCGCTTAGCATAATACCCTCTAGTTCCATCCACATCATTGCAAATGGCAAGATTTCGGGTTTTTTGATGGCTGCATACTATTCCATTGTATATATGTTACCACATCTTCTTTATCCATTCATCTCTTGATGGACATCTTGGCTCTTTCCACAGTTTGCCTATTGTGGACATTGCTGCTATAAACATTGGGGTGCACGTACCCTTCGGATCACTACATTTGTATCTTTGGGGTAAATACCCAGTAGTGCAATTGCTGGGTCATACAGTAGCTCTATTTTCAACTTTTTGAGGAATCTCCATACTGTTTTCCAGAGTGGCTGCACCAGCTTGCATTCCCACCAACAGTGTAGGAGGGTTCCCCTTTCTCTGCATCCTTGCCAATATCTGTCATATCCTGACTTGTTAATTTTAGCTGTTCTGACTGGTGTGAGGTGGTGGTATCTCATTGAGGTTTTGATTTGGATTTCCCTGAGGCCGAGCAATGTTGAGCACTTTTTCATGTGTCTGTTGGCCATTTGGATGTCTTCTTTGGTAAAATGTCTATTCATGTCTTCTGCCCATTTCTTGATTGGATTATTTGTTCTTTGGGTGTTGAGTTTGATAAGTTCTTTATAGATTTTGGGTACTAGCCCTTTATCTGATAGGTCATTTGCAAATATCTTCTCCCATTCTGTCGGTTTTCTTTTGGTTTTGTTGACTGTTTCTTTTGCTGTGCAGAAGGTTTTTATCTTGATGAAGTCCCAAAAGTTCATTTTTGCCCTTGCTTTCCTTGCCTTTGGCGATGTTTCTAGGAAGAAGTTGCTGTGGCTGAGGTCGAGGAGGTTGCTGCCTGTGTTCTCCTCTAGGATTTTGATGGACTTCTGTCTCACATTGAGGTCTTTCATCCATTTTGAGTCTATTTTTGTGTGTGGTGTAAGGAAATGGTCCAGTTTCATTCTTCTGCATGTGGCTGTCCAATTTTCCCAACATCATGTGTTGAAGAGACTGTCTTTTTTCCATTGGACATTCTTTCCTACTTTGTCAAAGATTAATTGACCATAGAGTTGAGGGTCCATTTCTGGGCTCTCTATTCTGTTCCATTGATCTATGTGTCTGTTTTTATGCCAGTACCATACTGTCTTGATGATTACAGCTTTGTAATAGAGCTTGAAGTCCGGAATTGTGATGCCCCCAGCTTTGCTTTTCTATTTCAACCTTCCTCTGGCTATTCGGGGTCTTTTCTGGTTCCATACAAATTTTAGGATTATTTGTTCCATTTCTTTGAAAAAAGTTGATGGCATTTTGTTAGGGATTGCATTAAATGTGTAGATTGCTCTAGGTAGCTTTGACATCTTCACAATATTTGTTCTTCCAATCCATGAGCATGGAACATTTTTCCATTTCTTTGTGTCTCCCTCAATTTCTTTCATGAGCATTTTATAGTTTTCTGAGTACAGATTCTTTGCCTCTTTGGTTAGATTTATTCCTAGGTATCTTATGGTTTTGGGTGCAATTGTAAATGGGATCGACTCCTTAATTTCTCTTTCTTCTGTCTTGTTGGTGTATAGGAATGCCACTGATTTCTGATTTCTGTGCATTGATTTTATATCCTGCCACTTTACTGAATTCCTGTATGAGTTCTAGCAGTTTTGGGGTGGAGTCTTTTGGGTTTTCCACATAAAGTATCATATCATCTCCAAAGAGTGAGAGTTTGACTCACTTGAAAATTTTTTTTTGCTTATCATCACTTCCCCCTGCCCATATCCTCCACCATTACACCCTCCCCATTAAAATTCCCATTAGCTCAAAATAAGATGTCAATGAACTATCTTAAGAGTGGAGATCAAACTAGTTCACACTAAAAAGAATAAATGATTGCTGCCTCAGTGCACTAGCTCATTCTCTTTTCTGCTCTCTATCTTGAAATTCCTCCCCCCTTAGTTTGGAAATAAAAGTATAAAGAGAGAATATCAAGAAATGCCAGTGTCCTCCTCCTCCTAGGGGATCTACATGGAAATCTTGAACTAGTTATCCCCTAAGGGCTACATTCCCAAAGGTGGAATTTCAGTGTGACTGGCCCATGTGTATGTGTGTTTAGAGTGGTGGGGGAAGTGGGGAGGTTTGCCTGGATGTGAACAATTGCCCCTTACATAGCTCTTTGGAAAGTATGAATTTTTTGCATATTAAGTGGTCTTAGAGTAGGCCCTATCTATGAAGAGAAAATTTCAAATGATACATGTATTGCTGAGGCATATAAATGGTTCTTTGCAAATGTATAAATATCCTTTTTACAGTAGGTAGCTTATGTAAGGGAGAGACATAATTTAAAATGAAATGTAGGAATATGGAATGATTATTAAGTTTCAAGGTAGATTCTCATGCTGTTGGCATCTTTGAGAAATAAAGCTTAATCCAAGATGATTTGAGAAGATGAATCAGAGGGTAAAGAACACTACACAAATACTTCTGCTGTCTAAAGCTAAATTGCTTTTGGGCATTCCTCCATCTGTAAAGAGGCAGGAGACAAGATTAATGTTTGTTTGACATTCTAGCCATTAGGTACAAAGTTTAGTCTTCAGTGAGGAAAGGGAATCACTTGTAGTTTCAAAAAAATGGGAGACAAAAAGCCGTCAGCTAAGGAAGGAAAAGTTTAGACTAGATATTAGGAAAAAGAATGTTCCTATGAACAAGAGCCACAGAGTATTAGAGTAGGTTCCCAAAAGAGGTCAAAAGAGCTCCTGTGCAATAAAGAATGGTTTTATTAAGATGTTATTGGAATATAAGAAATGGCTTAAAAAATGTCAGTGGCAGCATTTTGATTCTTTAGCTGGACCACTCAATAGCAAGCTATGTTCAAAGCCATAGGGAAAAACAATAAAGAAGAATGACACTCTACTAATAAAAACAATAGAGACTCAAGCCTCTTCCTTCATACCGACATCCAAAAAGTCTTATAGAAATCCACTCAGATAAGCATGTCAGGTCAGAGAGAGAAGAGTCAAAGGTGAGCACTAAGCTCAGAACTTCAGAGACTTTCAAACAGATGAACACATACATTTTTAATTCCCTAAAATCTGGGAGCAGAACAATATTTTATAAACACTTCATAGGAAGGCCAAAAGTCAGGCATTTTTTTTAATTATGTTATGTTAACACCATACATCATTAGTTTTTGATGTAGTGTTCCATGATTCATTGTTTGCACATAACACCCAGTGCTCCATGCAGAACATGCCCACCACCAGGCCAACCCATTCCCCCACCCCCCTCCCCTCTAGAACCCTCAGTTTGTTTTTCAGAGTCCATAGTCTTTCATGGTTCTTCTTCCCCTTCGATTTCCCCCACTTCAGGCATTTTTGTACATACATAATAGGTCAGCTTTTCCAGTGATAGGAAAAGCTTCAAGAAAGACACCTGAAATTTACCATCCAAAAGTGACACACTGTGTTCCTGTTACCAAATCCCATAGTCATATGTCTCTCTGAAGTCAACAGAACTCGTTACGAACTGCACTTCTAAAAACCTAAACATAATATGAAGGGCGCCTGGGTGGCTCAGTCGGTTAAACATCTGCCTTCGGCTCAGATCATGATCCTAGGGTCCTGGGATGGAGTCCCCCATTGGGCTCCCTTTTCACCGGAGATTCTGCTTCTCCCTCTCCCTCTGTCCCTCCCCCGTGCTCATGCTCTCTCTCTCTCAAATAAATAGATAAAATCTCTTTAAAAATAAAATAAAATAGGGGCACCTGGGTGGCTCAGTTGGTTAAATGACTGCCTTTGGCACAGGTCATGATCCCAGGGTCCTGGGATCGAGCCCCACATCTGGCTCCTTGCTCTCCCTTTCCCTCTACCTACTACTCCACCTGCTTGTACTCTCTCTCTGTCATATAGATAAATAAAATTTCTTTTAAAAAATTAAAATTAAAATTAAAATTAAATAAAATATGAAACTGGGATCTCCCCACCCCAAACCAGAAAACCTAGCTTAAGGGTTTGAGCTTTAAAATTTGAGCACAAGAACTTCCTATATGTTGGCCAATTGTCAACCACTTGTGTTGACACAACTCCTAACATTTAATTTGATATATTCTTTACTGAGTCAACTTATTATTTTTGATAAAGCTTTATGATTTTTCAGGGCCACAAAATGTGAGGATATGCGATATCTGTCTGAAATACCTGTCACTGTTAGTGGGCAGAGTTGCTTCGGCTCATCTGACTGGCTAAACTCATGATACTTCCATCCCTCACCTCTGTATTTCTACTCCATTCTCATTCAAAGAAGGCAAACATCCTTGAGAGGAAAAAAGTCCTGGAAATTTTACTAAATTTCAATGTTCCAGTTAGTATGACTATATAAGAAGTCCTCCAAAAGTTTAGTGGCTTAGCACAATAATAATAATTTATTCTCACAGTTTTTATAGATCAGAAATTCAGAATCTGCTGTTAAGTGCTTCTGGCTCAGGGTCTCTCATGAAGTTGCAGTCATCTGAAGTCTTGACTAGGGTTGGTAGATACATTCAAGGTAGTTAACTAATTTTGTTGGCAAGTTGATACTGGCCTTTGCCAGGGGCCTCAGTTCCTCTCCATGTGGATATCTCTACAGGGCTGCTTGAGTGTCTTCAGTGGCATTGGAAGCTGGCTCTCTCCAGAGCAGGTGATCCAAGAGAGCAAAGCTGAAGTTGCAATGCCTTTTATGACCTAGCTCACACACCTTTACTTTAGCTGTATTACACTGGTCCATTCAGGCCAGCCCCAATTCACTGTGTAAGGGACCACATAAATACATGAGTAAGAGGAGACTGAGAATATTAGGGCCTATCTCAGTAGCTGGCTACAACACTCAAGTGAAGGCAATATACTGACAAAACATTTGT
This sequence comes from Mirounga angustirostris, assembly GCF_029215605.1. Lineage (NCBI taxonomy): Eukaryota > Metazoa > Chordata > Mammalia > Carnivora > Phocidae > Mirounga > Mirounga angustirostris. The sequence continues at coordinate 128,564,097 of NW_026991715.1, forward strand.
GGATACATTAATTATTCATTGAATCCACAGTTTGCTTCAGCTATCTGGAATAATTAATGTTTTATCATTGTTTTTGCTGTTTTACACAAGCTGGGTTAGCTCTTTCTTCTCCTTGGTCTTGTGGATACCATGTCTTCTGTTCCTCATTTCCAGGTATGACTTAGGTTCATGTTGAAAATACCTATTTTTACAAACACTAGAGCACCATTGGTGATTCTAGCCTCCAAAGGATTCTGTTTGACCCCTTTTGAATTCATTCATTTAAAAACATTTGTTAAAATCCTACTATGTACAAGGGATACATTGTTGAACAAGACAAACAAGGTCCCTCTCTTGGAACATATTCTAGTGAGGGAAAACAAACAGTAAAATGAAACAAATAAATATGAAAATATCAGATAATGAAAAATGCTAGGACAAAAATAAGATAAACTAGCTCATCTATTTAGATAGGCATGGATAAGGAATGGCTAGGGAGGGTTGCTTATTTAGGTTGTGAGATCAAGAAAGTCTTCTCTGAGGAGATAATAGCAGAGTTCTGGATGACATTAGTGTAAATATTTCAGGGAAGAGCATTCTAGACAGAAGTAACAGTCAATGTAAGTTCCCTCAGGTAAGGAAAAGTTGATATATGGAAGGAACAAAAGATCTGAAGGCTGGAGCAATGGGCATGGGTACGGGTGTGAGAAGAATGAGATGAGGTCAAATAAGTGAGCAGGGGCCAGATTTTGTACAGGCCTATAGATGAGGATAAGGCATTTGGATATTATCCCTAGGATGATCGTATGACACTCACTTTCCAAGGTCCATTCTCTTATAATAAATGTTTATTTTCTTTCCTTCTTTTTGTTCTTATCCCCTTCCTTCCTACAGTGGAGTTTATTTATATCAATTTCTCCTCTCCTTTTAGAAACACAGAATTACATTTCCCTACTCCCTCATTGGTAGGTGAGGCCACATGACTAGTAAAGACCAACAAATTGTGAATAGAAATGGCATGTGTCATTTCTAGGTTAAGGCCTTTATTTGTCAGTAAAAGTAAACAATTCTCTCTTCCCCTGTTGTAACAACCTAGAAGTTGACATGTTGCAGCTGGTATCCAGAAGGTAAAATGGTAGGGTCTCTATCAGACTGGGTCCCTGAGTGATTGTGTAATTCAGAGCCACCACTGACCTACATGGACATACAATGGGAACAAAAAACAAAACTTTTGTATCTTAAACCACAAAGCTTTGGGAGTTCTTAATTAACATAACATAACCTAGATTCATTTGATTAATATGCCTCCAAAGTGTTCATTGAAAAATAAGTTCTAAACTGGGTTGTTGCCAGTCAATTCAAATCATTTTTTTGTAGCCACCGCTGGTTGTGCAATCAATATAAATTAAATCATCACTATTTTTGATCTTCATTTTCTCTAAACAGTTCCATTTTTTCTCCATTTTTGCTCCTACTTTATTCATTAAGAGGCACAAGGTATTGTTACCACTTGTTAATAAATCATGAAATTAACATTTATAAGGCCCACATTTTCTTGTTTAGAGAAAGGAATGGAGTTCATTACTTAAGTTTGGTGAAGAGAATCTTGTTCACAAGCTGTTGCCCTCCACATGTTGGGAAGAATTTCAGAAGGGAAAATAAGGCATTAGGACACCAACTCCATTTCTATATTTAAGACAGTCCATAGCACCCTAGGGGAAAACAGAGTTGCTTATCTTTTGTATTTTCACTCTGAAAACCTTCCATAAGGACACCCACTTAATTTTTGCTAACTCCTTCAAGGCTCCTTATATTCACTGTATTTGTTTAGAAAGTCTCTATCAGAAAAGAAAATTTTCTCCATCTATGTTACATAGCAGCTTGATGCTTCTGCCAAGGTATATTGTAAATGGGAATTCCAAGCAACACAAAGAAGCTTAGAAAGACCTAGTTTCTTTCAAATGTCCTTCTTGGCTCACACCACTTCATCCAGGCACAGCATTCTTTAAGCAATTTCCCAATTCCTCTGATCAAACAAACTGGACTAATATTACCTCGGGATTTTGATTCCATCCAAGAGATCTGCTTTTGCAAACCATCTGTTAAAGCTCCTGGATTCCTTTCATTTAGTGAGGCTCACATGTCATATGGTATGTATTTTCACCCTCTGAACCATGTTCTGAACATCTTATTGGAGGAACTTGCCTCAATCATCTTTTCAATGACATTTTCTTATTTTAAAATCTCAAAATCTCATATTATGGCAGAACTATTAAAAAAGTTCTACATCCATGAAATAGACGTAAAACAAGGGTGTCTTCTTTTCTTGGTCTGCAAGTTTGAGCTTCATAAAGTAGAGGGTACCAGTTTTTAAATGTTTCAGGTAAAGCTATCATACAAGAATCACTCACAAGTGTGAAGTGCATGGGGGCTTTTGTGTATCAAATTAGCCATGTGCTTATAGAAAAGTGTCTTAGACTCCTAGAGGGTTTCCCTGTTAATTAGACCAAACCATCTATTACCTCACTTTGTGAGGGCAGGATTAGTGGAGTTCTGATCTCTTTTGGAGCTGGTTAACTTTTCTTGGTTCCATGGCCAAAAACAGGAACACTGACCCCTCATTAATCATGTAAAAGACAGTATTTGTTCAGCACATATTTAATGTACATCATAGGCATTTCGCACATTTGCTGTGGGCCCTAAAGTTGGACCTCAGACAATGAATAGGTAAAATAAATATATAATAACTGAGTAAACCTTTCAATACCACTCCTTTCATATTGAGGGTATCCTATATACCAGGCAATTTCCTAAAAGATTGCCCACATTTGATTTTCACAACTACAAAAAGCAATTTTGGGTTTTCCCATTTACCAGATGAGAAAAACTAAAGTTTAGAATCATTAAATTAACTTCTTAGCTGGGATGTAGTTCAGAGTTAAAACCTGAACCCAGATTCTGAGCTTCTTCCCTTCATATTTGCTGCTTCTCAAAGCCTGGAAGGGAGGGGAAGACACAGTTAATATCTAAAGAGTATCATTGAATATTAAAGTCAACAAATGCAGTGTAAAGACTGCTTCCCCAGTCATTTACCTTGTGACTTCTTAGAGTAAATACTACTTAATCCAGTTAAGTTTTGATTGTCTACTCATATCAATAATAATAAACATAACATTTCTAAATAATGTATTGGTTATATTTTTGGAATATATAAATGTATTATAAAAATGTAAGCTATTGGGGAGCCTGGGTGGTTCAGTCTGTTAAGCATCTGCCTTCGGCTCAGGTCACGATCTCAGGGTCCTGGGATCAAGCCACATTGGGCTCCCTGCTCAGTGGGTAGTCTGCTTCTCCCTCTCCCTCTGCCCCTTCCCCAGCTGCTTGTGCTCACACACTCTCTCTCTCAAATAAATAAATAAAATCTTTTTAAAAACGTTAGCTATTAATATATACAATAGAATTCTCATCCAATGTGATCAGTTAGGGTAGTTGATTGGTTAATTGAAAAACAATTTAGAACAGATCCTCAATTAACATATACTCATTTAACATTATATTTACTTACCTTAAACATTTATTTTAACTAAAATATAATGAATGTTTATTTACAAATCTTTTCATGTATGTCCAAAACCTTTTTAAAGTAGGAGTTCCTATACACTAGTAATGAACAATTCAAAGAGGAAATTAACAGTAAAGCTGGAAAAATAAAAACAAAAAGGAAACTAAGAAAAAATCCAGTTACAATAGCATCAAAAATAATAAAATATTTAGGAATAAACTTAACTAGGGAGATGAAAGATTTGCACACTGAAAACTATAAAGCATCACTGAAAGAAATTTAAAACTTACAATAAATAGAAAAACACTTCATGTTCATGGATTGGAAGACTTAATATTGTTAAGATGGCAATACTCCCCAAAGCAATTTATAGATTCAACACAGCCCCATAAAAATCCCAGTGGCTTTTTTTTCTCAGAAATGGAAAAGCTAATCCTAAAATTCATATGGAATTGCCAAGGACTCTCAGTAGCCAAAAACATCTTGAAAAAGATCAACAAAGTTGGAGGATTCCCACTTCCCAATTTCAAAACTAACTACAAAGCTACAGAAAATAGGTACTAGCATATAGCTAGCTAGATCTGTAAAATTATTGGAATATAATGTTGAGTCTAGAAAAAAACCTAAACATCTATAGTCATTTGATTTTCAAAGGAGTGCCAAGACTGCTCAATGGGAGAAAGAATATTCTCTTCAACAAATGGTGCTGGAGCAACTGGATATCTGCATGCCAAAAGAATGAAGCTGAGCCCATACCTCAAACCTTATGCAAACATTGTTAAGGACTGAATGTTTGTGTCCCCACAAAATCCACATGTTGATGATTTAACCCCAATGTGATGGTATTTGGCAATTGAGTCTTTGGGAGGTAAGTAGGTTTGGATGAGGTCCTAAGAGGGGGCCTTCATGATGGCATTAGTGCCTTTATAAGAAAAGACACCCAAGTGCTCCCTCTTACTATCTCTGCCATATGAGGTCTGGTTAAGCTTAGGATATGATGAGAATGCAACTATCTGCAAGTCAAGAAAAGAACTCTCACCAGAAAACAATTATGGCAACACCTTGATCTTGGACTTCCTAGCCTCCAGAACTGTGAGAAATTTCTGAAGTCACTTAGTCTATAGTACTTTCTATGGAAGAACTAATAGGATTAGGTTTGGAGATTTAGAGAAAATTTCACTTAAGTAAAGGAGGTACATTCTATGGCTCAGACATAGAAAGAAATATTTTGTAGCTGGAGAGAAGCAGCAGGGATTGATTTGGTGAGTCAAGTTACCCAGGCTCAGTAGAGAACACTTGGTACTTAATAGACTTCAGGGGTTGTTTTCTGAGTTATTTGGAAAGAAGGGTTTTCTGTAATTCATGAATAGAAGATCTAAAATGTTCTTTAGTGGCCTCAGCGGTTTCAACTTTAGAGATGCTGCATCCAGGGGCCACAGTCCTCCTAGGATTTAACCTGGCCAAAAATATTGAGATTTCCCACATCTACCTTCCCTCAGATGGGAATTAGCAAGACTCTCCCTTATTGGGAAAGAGAAAGAAATACTCTCTGTATTCTTAAAGCTATATGGTAGAAGGGGAGTTGGAATAGGATTACCACTTGGCACTCAAAGCTTTTCACTTAAGAATTTGTAGCTATGTGCATTTTACATCTATCAGGCCCAAATATCTGCTGGTATAATATACTTAATATTTTATTGTAAATATTTATCTTCTCCCCCTTCTAGGAACATGAAGCAAAGCAAAACTTTACATTCCCCCCCACCTCCAGTCATCTACTGGAGAGATATCAAGGCTGAACTTTGAAATATATGCAATCTAGATTCATGCAAGTTTTAATTGTCATGGCTTTAGAGATCATCCTTTCTCCTTTTATGAATGAAAAAAACTGAAAACTAAATTGTTGAGGATCACACAACAAAAAAGTTCTAACAGAACTTGAACTGCAACCTAATTTCCTTGCCTTTCCACTACCGTAGTTTTTTCTTTTCTCCAAATTTTTATGTTATTTTAAAATTGAGAAAAAACATCACCAAATTTCAAATGCAAGATCCATAGAGGAGCTTTAGGGGTCCATGAACTTCCAGAAATTATCAGGAAAATGTATATGTGCATTTTTCTAAAAAAAAAAATCTCAAAAGTACTATAAGCAATCTACTTATGTTGTAGGAGGAAATGATCTTATATCAACAAATGATCATTTTTCTTTTCTCCTCCTACCACTTCTTTCAATGTAAATTTTTACTTAAGTTATTTTTCTTCACAGGAGTGTCCAAGAACCAAGATAAATTGGACTATATATTTGGCCCCATTTAGCATCCAAAATTCAGACAAATTTTAATGGTTTGGGGAAAATATTTCTATGCTCATATAAAACACAGGGAGAGTATCATAGATCTCAGGGGAAAATAGGGAATAATATTACTCTCTTGATCCCATCATATAAGGCTTTTGTATTAACAGTGATTCTAATCTATGAGAAGCAAATGCTATTTAACTTCTTCATTAGTGTCCATGCTGCAAGTGGCCAATAAACAACAAGAAGTTTGTCACTTTATACTCAGGAGGAGAAATTTTTTAGCCATCTTCTTACGCAAGAGAGACCCCCTAAATGATACTCAAGAAGCAATGTGGTCTTATGCAAAAACCACTAGGATTGGGTTTGAAAACCTGGTCCAAACTTAGCTCTGCCACTTACTGTGGCTATATAACTTAGACTTGTTACTTAACATTTCTGAGTTTCCATTTTCTCACCTGTAAATAAGTATAAAAGTACTTTTTGGGTTGCTGATACATGGTGTTGTTCTGATGAGCAAAATGCCTGTTATAATCTGGATTGTGTCCCCCCCAAAATTTATATGTTGAAACATTACTCCTACTATTTCAAAATGAGACTATCTTTGAAAAGAATCTTTAAAAAGGTTATTAAGTTAAAATAGGGTGATTAGGGTGAGCCCTGATTCGATCTGAATGGTGTCCGTAAGAAGAGGAAATTTGAACATGCAAAAAATACACACCAGGAAAACACTCACACAGAGGAAAGACTATGTGGGGACACAGTGAGAAGGCAGCCATCTATATAAGCCAAGGAGAGAGACCTCAGGAGAAACCAAACCTGCCAATACCTTGATCTTGGACTCCCAGCCTCCAGAACTGCGAGAAAATTAATTTCTCAATACAATGTCAAAGCCCTCTATCAAAACTATTAGTTATTAGAGATGTATAAAAAATCACTTTTGAGAGTAGGGTATATTTTGTCTACATTTGGAAAATGGCTTCAAGTTATTGAGATCACTCTCTTTTTTCCTCCTGATTGAATCTTCCCAATTTCCAGAAAGTAATTTGTTTCTAATCTTCTAAAACCTGAAACCCAGGTAAATATCAGAATTTAAAGGTATTTTTTAATCATTCTACTCTAAGTCCTTATTTTACAGAAGGGAAATAAGTCTCAAATTCACACAATTAGCCATTTCTGTAAAGAGAGAACTAGAGGATAACCGAATACCTTTGTCATAGAGATATTGTGAAGAAAAACTTGGGTAATGCCAGTAGAGCACTTAGCTCTACAATGCCTAGTAGCAAGTGCTCAGTATAATATAGCTCCTAATCATTGAGAAAAGCCAAATACCTTGGTCTGGTCTGGGTCACATTGCTAATTGTTGATAATCCCAGATTTCCAGGGCTTTGGGTACTGAAACTCTTAGATTTCCCCCAAATCCAAGCCCAGTAAATTTTTCTGATAGTGATAAACTTGCTCTGACTTACAGTAAATTTGTTAGGAGCCTGATGAATTCTTCAATGGGAATTCATCAATAAAAAAATCACAAAAAACTTGGGGAGCTGAAGGGTGCAGATCTGCTCATAAACCTTTCACTTGGTCCTTGGACTCAGTCAAAGCCACACTAAACTACTGAGCCTACAAGTTAACAGTCCACCCCAGGGGCCTTTTCCCCTGAAATAAAAGGCAGTCCAGTGAAGGCTAGCTGGTCCACGAGCTCATTTGATGGGAACATCACCAAGGGTAACAATTGGTAGACTGAGTTTGATGTGAACCAGTCCTCACAGGCCACCATCCTCCAACCTGATTCACCCCTAATTCTTAAAAAAAAAAAAAAAAAAAAGTACTGGGTTTACCTTTGGCCATTGTCCTTGGCTATCTACATAGATTCTCTATAGCTGTGTTGAATCATTCCTTTCTACTTTATCTTTGCTTTCCCAGCATTTCCTTTGCTAAGTAACAGGCAGATGACCAGACTCAAAACATTTCCCAATTTTCAGTTTGGATTTCAGTGGAATACTCTTTTATATTAAGCTTTGAAGGCTATAGAAATATTGTATTAGGGACACTTACCTGCCAGCTATTAACCATTGCTTCTGGTCTGACCTGAATTCACAGAGGGCATGGTCACCTGACAACTTAATCAATGAGCCTCTTTGGCTTTAGAGTGGCAGGGGCCAAGAGCTCCATCAAAGAAGCCTATGTGCTTTCAGGAACTCAGAAGATTCCAGTTGTTTTCAGCAGGCCTGAGAGGTTAAAATAAACAAATATGAAAATGCCAGATTGCCTTCTCATTTCTTCTCATACTTGGAGCCAGCCAGGGCCAGTGCGGTGGTGACTTTGAAGCCAAGCCATGTGACCAGAGCTGTCACTGCACTAAGTGCCTGCCTTTCCCTCCTCACCCCCCTCTCCATTTCTAAAAATGCTTGAAATACCCATTTCTGTATAATTACCAAGTGAATAAAAGGTCCTCCAACCCTTCTCTCCTGGCACAGATTTCACCCAGTTGAAGGCTGCAGTTGGCAGCCTTTGACTATGTGGACACTTTCAGCAGTGTTTGAACACAAAGCTCTGTGCAAAAAAGCTCAGCAATTGTGTTTGCAACTATCATTGGTTAAGATTTTCCTGTCCCATAGCAGTGTAGCCTAGGACATGAGTGTGAAATCTCCATGATGGTATTACAGAGCAAGTACACATCCTCTCTGTATGCCCTCAGCCTTTACGCCTTCACAGTTCTTTTTTAAAAGCTCATAAACATGTTTGGCTGCCAGACAGTTCACAAAAAAAGAGGCCACTCACTGAGTGATTGTTCAAGCTGAGGGTACTATATTTAAGGCAGCTTCTTCCTAGCAGTTTATGTCCCTCTTTCAGATGTACAGGCCTTCTGAATTGGAACGGAATTGAAAGAATTTTTAACCGTTTATTGGTTAAAGTGTTAAATGCTATCATTCAGTCTTTTAACTCAATTCAAGAGCACTGTGTGTCCCTCTTGCATAAGGTAAGAAGAAAAATTGTATAAAACATTTTGAAGTGTCTGTCTACCTTGTGCATTGATACTGAATTTGTTATGTGTATGAATTGGGTTTCTTATGTGAATGCGCATGTACATACCCATGAAAGTAGGAGGTAGTTAAAGCAGGATATCCCCATAATTTAAGGAAAATACTGCAATTCAGTCTCTGCTGATAATCCTCTCAAAAATCATCAGTGATTTCCCTATTGCCAAATCCAATGGCCACTTCTCAATCCTCATTCTCCTTGATGTTCTGGTAGCATTTGATACCATTGATCACTGCTCCTCTTTCTTGAAACTCTTTTTTGCAAAGGCATACAATACCCTGGCCCATCATGATTCTTTCTGATATCTGACTACTCTTTCCCTGGTCCTCATTCTCTTTTGCTCACAAAATAGCAGAATTCCCCACTCAGTATAGTCATGTCCTCATCTGTCTTTTCTTTTTCTAGTCTCTCTTGAGGAACTCTATGCCCTCCCAAGACTATAAATGTTGTCATTATGTGAATGATTCCCAAGTATACATCTCTGGCCCTGCCTCTGCTCTCAAATCTTAACTACTTTCTCAGCTCAACCTAGATATTGTACTGGTATCTTAAACTCAGCAGCTGCACAATAGAATTTGACATGTCCACCCAACTATCCTAATCCTAGCTTACTGCTCCTGCTCTTGCATTCCCTATTTGATTTGGATCACCAGCATCTGTGTAACCACCCAAGCTTAAAACCCCAGAATCATCTTTGATTCTCTTTCCCATTGCTCCTTCATAAGGAATAGTTAATTAATCTATCTGGTGCCCTAAATTTCCTGTGTAGTTTTTCCTTCTCCATCCTCTCTGCCACTACACTGATCAAGTTTGTATTATTTACACCGAGAGTATTACTAGAGTCTCATAATTTCATGGCTCTCTTCCCCCTATCTTCCATTTCATCCTGTGTATTACACTGAGATTAACTATCTCACAACACAATTTTTATTATATACTCCTTACCCCCAAAATCAATGACCTCACTGCCAATACAATTAAGTCCAAACCTCCTTAACCTAAAATTAAGATCACTCCAGGATCTGACCATTGGCCATGCTGTATTCAGCCAAATGGAATTTCCAATATTTCCTATAAATATTTTCCATTAACATTTGTTTTTTTGTTCACACTGTTCTGTCTGCAATACATCACCCATCTCTTTGTGTTCAAATTTACAGACTTTGAGATTTGGCATAAAAACCACACTCTCCTTGAATATTCTTCAGATATCTACTTCCCCTGGCCCAGCATAGCACAGAGGTTACTTACCTGGATTCTTAATTGTTTAATGGTAGCTTTCTATGGCATTTCTACCAAAGATTCAAACACATACACACAAAAATATAATCTCATCTTCCTATCTAGACTAAAGATTCCTTAAGAGCAGGGTTCATATCTTATTCATTATAGACTGAATGTGTCCCCTCCTCAAATTCATATGTTGAAGCCCCAATCTCCAAAGTGATGGTATTTGGTGATGGTGCTTTGGGGATGTAATTAGAGTTAGATGAGATCATGAGGATGGGGCCCTTATAAAGGGATTAGTACCCTTATTAGAAGAGATCCAAGAAAGTGAGCGAGCTTACTAGCTCACTCTATCATCTATCTCTCTTCTCCCCCAACCTTGTGCATGTGCACAAAGTAGAGATCATATGAGCACACAGCAGGAAGGCAGCCATCTGCAAGCCAGAAATAGAGTCCTCACCAAAACCCACCCATGTAATCCTGATCTCAGACTTCCAGCCTCCAGAGCAGTGAAAAAATAAATGTATTATTTAAGCTATCCAGTCTATGTATTTTGTTTTGGGAGCCCAACCTAAGACAGTTATTGTGCATCCCCATCACTTTGCACTGCCTGACACATCATAGAAATTCCTAAATATTTGTCAAGTGAATGAGTGAATATGTCTCCAAAATTGTCTTTGATCAAATAAAGCTAGTGGGCTCTCTTATATACAGCCAGGCCTGCCACTCAAGCTCTTCTATATTCTGACTCCTTTCCACTGCTCCTGCCACACTCCTGCCCTACCTTCACCTCAGCACAACCAGTGCAAGCTCATCCCTCCTTCTAAGCCAGAGATGGTAAACTGACATCCCAGAGGCCAGATATTGCTCACAATTACTTTTTGTCCCAACATCAAAGTGTTTTTCCAATTTTGACTTAGTTGCCAGTATTTAAAAATTGGGAGATTTCATATGAAACTATGGGTTTGAGACAATGGTAAACCTTCAATGACATTTGGCTGCCATTTCTAGATAGGGCTTGTACACTCCAGGTACAACCACAGCTAGTTTATGTCACTTGCAGAAGCTTTTTATCTTGATGAAGTCCCAAAAGTTCATTTTTACTTTTATTTCATTAGCCTTTGGAGATGTATCGTGAAAGAAGTTGCTGTGGCCAATGTCAAAGAGGTTACTGCCTATGTTCTCTTCTAGGATTTTGAGGGATTCCTGTCTCACATTGAGGTCTTTCATCCATTTAGAGTTTATCTTTGTGTATGGTGTTAGAGAATGGTCAAGTTTCATTCTTCTGTATACAGCTGTCCAATTTTCCCAGCACCATTTATTGAAGAGACTGTCTTTTTTCCATTGCATGTTTTTTCCTGCTTTGTTGAAGATTATTTGACCATAGAGTTGAGGGTCCATATCTGGGCTCTCTATTCTGTTCCATTGGTCTAAGTGTCTGTTTTTTTGCCAGTACTATGCTGTCTTGGTGATTACTGCTTTGTAATATAGCATGAAATCAAGCAACATGATGCCCCCAGCTTTGTTTTTCTTTTTCAACATTTCCTTGGCAATTTGGGGTCTTTTCTGATTCCATACAAATTTTAGGATGGTTTGTTCCAGCACTTTGAAAAATGTCATTGGAATTTTGATCGGAATGGCATTGAATGTATAGATTGCTCTGGATAGCATAGACATTTTCACAATGTTTATTCTTGAGCATGGAATGTTTTTCCATCTTTTTGTGTCTTCTTCAATTTCTTTCATGAGTGTTCTGTAGTTCCTAGAGTATAGATCCTTTACCTCTTTGGTTAGGTTTATTCCAAGGTATCTTATGGTTTTTGGTGCTATTGTAAACGGAATCGTTTCTCTAATTTCTCTTTCTACAGTTGCATTGTTAGTGTATAAGAAAGTGACTGATTTCTGTGCATTGATTTTGTATCCTGCCACATTACTGAATTGCTGGATGAGTTCTAGTAATTTGGGGGTGGAGTCTTTTGGATTTTCCACATAAAGTATCATGTCATCTGCGAAGAGAGAGAGTTTGAGGGTTTTAGAGGGACGGGGAGTGGGGGGATGGGTTAGCCCGGTCATGGGTATTAAGGAGGACACGTACTGCATGAAGCACTGGGTGTTATTCAAAAACAATGAATCATGGATCACTACATCAAAAACTAATGACGTGTTGTATGGTGACTAACATAACATAATAAAATTAAATTAAATTTAAAAAAAGTTTATGTCACTTGCTTGGCTGTTATATAACAATTTGAGTTTGATAACTATGTTCTATGTCTTTTCCCACTCTCCCTCATTTCTGTAACTAAAATATTTATTTTCTATATCTCTTAATTTTGCCCTGCATACACCAGGAAGAATTTGCCAATGACCATGGCCTGAAATAGTCCATCCCTCCCTTCTTTGTATTTCTGTAGCGTAAGAAATTACAGTTTATCAATAATGTACTCTCTCACTTTTCTCATTTCTCATTTCTTCACATAAGGAGGGTTAAGAGTAAGGCTCCAGAAAAGTGATCAATGTCTTAATTCTTTTTTTTTATTATGTTCAACTGTCCAACATATAGTACATCATTAGTTTTTGATGTAGTGTTCAATGATTCATTAGTTGTATATAACACCCAGGACTCCAATGGTATTAATTCTTATAAATGGTAATTGACAGAACTGGTATTCAAACCCAAGTCTCATGATACCAGGTTTTGTTCTTTTTCTTCGATGAGTTCTTTCTTTACCAGTTTGTGCTGTCTTCTGTAATTCATTCCAACTTAATTCAGCAAATATTTATTGAGTACTGGATATAGTAAAGGAATCCACTGCTCTCTAACATGGTGTCAGTAAACATTCTCTTTCTAATTATTGAGAGTTCTCATTCTTTGACTGGATACACTGCCCATAGACAGAGGACTACTGTGGATAAATTCTCTCCTTCACTTAATATATAAATGAATATCTACTTTAAGCACCATGTTAAGCCCTAGGCATACAGTGATAAATAAACCCAATATTTCCTTGTCCTCATAGGGCTTAAAATATTTGTCCTTAAATGTATATTCTGTTTTTCCATCAAATTACAAAGTCCTATAGGCAGGAGCTGAGTATGATAATTCAAAGGGAGTTATTATTCAGTAGATGCTTAATTTTTGATAATTATGATGAATGTTTCCAATGACTCCCAGGTAGAGTGGTAGTTGTCCCCACCTTCTCCACTTCCCTTCAAAACCTCTCTCTTATTCCTAGCAGCTGGGTCTTAAAGAACCAGAGTTCCTAATCCTCAGGACAAGAATAGGTAAGGCCAACTTCATAGGTGTCACACATGCAGTCACACAAGGACCTGTGCTTAGAAGGGCCCTGTGCTTGGTTTAAAGCTATGCTGTTATCATCTTGAAATTCTTAATAGTTTTAACAAGGAACTCCACCAATTATGTAATCTGTCCTGACAACAGAGTTGGGGATAGTAGCCAATATAACTTTGATGTCAACACCATCAGTTTGCCAAAGGGCTCCTCTTCAGTATGTCTTTACTCCTGCTCAAATGCAGAAAAATAGCAGGGACATGGTTTGAAAGATATCTTTATATTTGAAGTTATTTTACTCTGTTGTGCCTAACAGTGCTATGTCTTAAGATCCAATAGAAATAACAATGGCTCTAAGATAATAAGGCTATGTCTGTTCACCTAGGCTACTGGTATCTTTAGGTTCAGTATGCCAATTGTTCCTAAAGGGTGAGACCCCACAGCAGCATGAGATTCACCTGGTAAATTGTTGGAAATGCAAATGCTTGTACTCCACGAATCAGACATCTTCAAGGCAGGACCCAGTTATCTGTGTTTTAACAAGCCCTTTAGATGATTTTGGTGTAGGCTGAAAATTGGCAACGGCACAGTTGTGGCATTGTCAGCCTTAAGAGCACAGTCTATGTCTCCTACTGTTTCTCAGTCAGGTGGGGATTATTTAATATAGACCGGCTGAAGGACAACTGGGAGATATTTGGGTAGAAAACTTTGCTTTAGGGGCATCTGGGTGACTCAGTCGGTTGGGTGTCTGACTGTTGGTTTCAGCTCAGGTCATGATCTCATGGATCTTGGGATCCAGTGAGTCAGGCTCTGCACTCAGTGGGGAGTCTGCTTGAAGTTCTCTCTTTCTGCCCCTCCCCTCATTCATGCACACTCTCTTTCTCTCTCAAAATAAATAAAACAATCTTTAAAAAAAAAACTTTCAGGGTGCCTGAGTGGCTCAGTTGTTTAAGCATCTGCCTTCAGCTCAGGTCATGATCTCAGGGTCCTGGGATCAAGTCCCGCATTGGGGGAGTCTGCTTCTCCCTCTCCCCCTGCTCGTGCTTGCTCTCTCTCTCTCTCTCAAATGAGTAAATAAAATCTTTAAAAAATAAAAAAAAAACTTTGCTCTATGAGTTTTTATGAATAGAGGAAAAACAACAGAACTAGTTTTTCTTTTGGCAACAGATTTGTTTATCCTGTTCCTTTGAAGTTAGAACCAATAATATAGAAGGGTTTGGTGGATACAACCTGACATCTGAGTGAAATAGAGAAGCCTTCTTTTAATTGCTCTCTTGAACAGACACATTTTGGAGACAACACCATAGAGTCCTATTGCTGAAGATTGATCTTAGATCATAAGACCCCACTGTCACATTTTACAAATGAGAACTCAGGGCCCAGAGATCAGTCAGTTTTCACTCAGGCATTCACTAAAAGAAAAAGGTTTACTTAGGTAAAAGTCAGAATCCCCTTGCTGATCATTTGGTACCCTTCATGGCTGGGCATTTAGAGAAGCAGCCACCTTATCCAGAATCTCTATTAATTGCATCACCATTGAGCATTCATTTCCTTCCTGTTACTTTTAGATAGTTTGATTTCAGAACACATACATATTTTTTAAGAGACAACCTTCATGTTCTCTACTTTTGAATGCTCAGTTTTTTCTTTGCAGTTGAACATCTCAGCTAAGGAAGACAAGGCAGTAGCCAGGCTATGTAGTTCACTGACACTCTCCCTTTGGAAGGAAGGTGAGCCCTGCTTGTAGGTATCCGTGATTAGCTCCAAGCTGCTTTTCTCCACACCTGGTTCTCGTTTGTAACACTGAAAGCATTTCATGCTTATTAAGCATCATCTGGTCCCAATTTTTAAACCACAAGTTTGGCTTGGTTTGTTTTTTATAAGCAGTTACAACAGAGTCCACCTTTTCAGTGTAATGATGTCTCTTAAACTCAGCTATTGGCATCTTGGGGATTTAGATTAATGTAGCTGTTATAGGAAGTTAAAAACATGAAAGACACAAATCCTGAAATTTGACTTTATTGTGCCTAGATATGATACAGATTTATTTTCAACACATATATTTGAAGGAAAGGATGATCAAGTTTAAAAGGAATTGTGTAATGGTATTTATTTCTGCCTGGTAGTCCACATCTCCATTTTTCTTCCCCAATTGTGAGTTTAAAGAATTCCTAGATTTTATGAAAAAGTAGTTTGGGGGATAAATAGAATTCTTCATCATTGCTCAATTTCTAAGTATTTTGCAGTCAGTATCACTTAGTTTTTTGACAGCCTGTGCTTCTTTATGTGGTACTTTGTCATTGCACTTGACCAACATAAGAGAGCAGAGTTATGACATTCATCTTCTTTTTAAGAAGAGTTAGGAGTCTGTTAGTTCCAAGTAAAATATATTTGTAAAGTCACAAGATTTTAAAAGGATATAAAACTGATAGTTAAACTTTAACAGGATTTTCCAGCTTTCTTTATAATGTATTTTAAAATGCCCATTGCCTGGTATTAAACATTCATAACCATTCATGTACTGATCAGGGATATTTTAAATCTAATGTGTGAAATTCCTTAATGTTGAGTTAGTGTCACAGGTTTAGACCAGTGTGGTGCAAGTTTGAAGCTATCTCAATTCTATTCCTTTAAATCAGACGTCTACCTGGATTGATGGGAATGTTTACTTCTTCTTCTAAAATAAGTGTAATTGATATTTTCAATTTATACCTTCAGGAGAAACAGTCCTCATATGAATGACCAATAACCAATCTAAATCATCTTCCTCTGTGATTTCAGATGTGTAGTTCTCTCCACAACTCTTTCCAAAAAGCTCTAAAATGTACTTATATGTTTCACAGATCTATCCAATCATAGCCTTTACCCCACTCTATTTCGATTTAATGTCCAGTATCATCAGCTCTAAGCTACAACAGATGAAGTTCTTTTCTGTCTCTTCACTACTATATCCTCAATGCCTAGAACAGTGTCTGGCATATGATGGATACTAGATTAATCTCTTCAGTAATCTTTTGAATGAGTGACTAAATGAATGATTGAAGGCATTGGACATATACTGTTTCATCCTCAAAATTCAAAATTTAGCTTTTATATGAAAATGAGAGAAAAGGAGGGAAAGCACATGAATAGTAATCTAAATTTCCATATTATCCTTAGGGACTGTCTCTAAATTAATATTACCTTTCAGTAATGATATATTAATTGAATTTATTAATTGGATTATAGGGCCTAATTATCATTGTTTTACAATTCCACATATAAGTGAGACCATATAGTACTTGTCTTTCTCTGTCTGACTTAGTTCATTTAGAATAATGCCTTTAAGGTCTATCCATTTTGTTGCAAATGGTAGGATTTCCTCATTTTTTTATGGCTGAATAATAGTCCATTGTATTTTTATACCAGAATATCTTGATCCATTCATCCATCAATGGACATTTAAGTTGTTTCCATATCTTGACAATTGTAAATGATGCTGCTATGAACACAGAGGTGCAGATATCTTTTCAAGTTACTGTTTTTGTTTCTTTTGGATATATTCCCAGAAGTGGAATTGCTGGATCATATGATAGTTCTATTTTTTAGTTTTTGAGGATCCTCCATATTGTTTTCTATTGTGGCTGTACCATTTGACAGTTCCACCAGTAGTGCAAAATGGTTCCCTTTTCTCCACATCCACATCAGCATTTATTATCTCTTGTCTTTTTTATTATGGCTGTTCTAACAGGTGTGAGGTGATCTCGTTGTGGTTTTAATTTGCATTTCCCTCATGGCTTGTGAGGTTGAGCATCTTTTCATATACCTTTTGTATATCATCTTTGAAGAAATGTCCATTCAGGTCCTTTGCCCATTTTTTAACTAGGTTATTTGGGGTCTTTTGCTATTGAGTTATATGAGTTCTTTATATATTTTGGATTTTGACCCCTTATAAGATATATAGTTTGCAGATATTCTTTCCCATTCAACAGGTTGTCTTCACTTTGTTGATAGTTTCTTTTGCTGTGCAGAAGCTTCTTAGTTTGATGTAGTCCCACCTGTTTATTTTTTATTTTGTTGCTTGTGCTTTGGGTTTCATATATTACCAAGACCCCTTTCAAGGAGCTTTGTTCTTATGTTTTCTTCTAGGAGTTTCATGATTTCAGGTCTTACAGTTGAGTCTTCAATCCATTTTGAGTTAACTTTTATAAGTGGTGTAAGATATGGTCCAGTTTTATTCTTTTACAAGTAAATATCCAACTATCCCCAAACCATTTTTTGAATAGACTGTTATTTCTCCATTGAGTATTCTTAGCTCCCTTGTCAAATATTAGTTGACCATAGATGCATGGGTTTATTTTGGGCTCTCAGTTCTGTTCCATTTGTCTATTTGTCTGCTTTTAGGCCAGTACCACACAGTTTGATGACCATAGCTTTATAATATAGCTTGAAATCAAGAAGTGTGATGCCTCTTGCTTTGTTCTTCTTTCTCAGGATTTCTTTGTCTATTCAGGGTTTCTGTGTTCCACACAAATTTTAAGAGTGTTTTTTATACTTCTGTAAAAATGCCATTGGAATCTTGATAAGGATTACATTGAATCTATAGATGCCTTTAGGTAGTATTAACATTTTAACAATATTACTTCTTCTTTTCCAATTCTGATACATTTTATTTATCTTTCTTGCCTCATTTCTCTAGCTCGGACTTTCAATACTATGTTGAATAAGAGTGGGGAGAATGAGCATTCTTGTCTTCTTCTTGATCTTAGAGGAAAAGCTTTCAACCTTTCACCCTGAGTATGATGTTAGCTGTGGGCTTGTCATATATGGCATTTACTATGTTGAGATATGTTCATTCTACATATAATTTGTTAAGATTTTTTATCATGAATGGGTGTTGAATTTTGTCAGATGTTTTTTCTTCATCTACTTAGATGATCACATGATTTTTTCTTTCATTCTATCAATGCAATCTATCACATTGATTGATTTCTGTATATTGAACCATCCTTACATTCCAGAATAAATCTCACTTGCTCATGGTGAATGATCCTTTTAATGTGCTGCTAAATTCAGTTTGCTAGTATCCTATTGAGTATTTTTCATCTATATTCATCAGATATATTGGCTTATAGATTTTTCTAGTACTGTCCGTTCTGGTTTTAGCATCAGAACAATGCTGGCCTTGTAAAATGAGTTTGGGAATGCTCCCTCCTCTTTGATTTTTTTGCAAGAGTTCGAAAAAGATTGGTGTTAATTCTTTTTAAATGTTTGGTAAAATTCACTACTTAAGGCATCTGGTCCTCGCTTTTTTTCATCGGGAGATTTTTGATTACTAATTCACTCTCTTTACTAGTAATTGGTCTCTTCAGATTTTGTTTCTTCCTGGTTCAGTATTGGTAACTTGTATACTTCCAAGAATTTTTCCATTTCTTCTAGATTGTCCAGTTTGTTGGCTTACAGTTTTATATAGTAGCCTCTCGTGATCCTTTAAATTTCTGTGATATCAGTTGTAATGTCTCTTTTTTCCTATACAATTTTGTTGATTTGGATCCTATCTTTCTTTTCCTTGGTTAGCCTAGCTAGGGGTTTGTCAATTTTGTTTATCTTTTCAGAGAACCAACTCTTACTTTGTTAATCTTTTCTATTGTTTTTCTGTTCTCTATTTCATTTATTTATGCTTTGATCATTATTATTTCCTTTCTTCTGCTAACTTTGGGTTAAGTGTGTTCTTCTCTTTCTAATTTCTTAAAGTATAGAGTTAGGTTGTTTATTTGGGATCTTTCTTGCTTTTTTAAAAATTTAATTTAATTTTATTATGTTATGTTAGTCACCATACAATACATCATTAGTTTTTGATGTGGTGATCCACGATTCACTGTTTTCGTATAACACCCAGTGCTCCATGCAGTGCATACCCTCCTTAATACCCATGACTGGGTTAACCCCCCTCCCCTCTAAAACCCTCAGTTTGTTTCTCAGAGTCCATAGTCTCTCATGGTTCATCTCTCCTTCCAATTACCCCCCTTCACTTTTCCCTTCCTTCTCCTAATATCCTTCATGCTATTCCTTATGTTCCACAAATAAGTGAAACCATATAGTAATTAACTTTCTCTGCTTGACTTATTTCACTTAGCAAAATCTCCTCCAGTCCCATCCATGTTGATGCAAAAGTTGGGTATTCATCCTTTCTGATGGCTGAGTAATATACCATTGTATATATGGACCACACTTCTTTATCCATTCATCTGTTAAAGGGCATCTCGGCTCTTTCCACAGTTTGGCTATTGCGAACATTGCTGCTATGAACATTGGGGTGCATATAGCCCTCTTTTCACTACAACTGTGTCTTTGGGGTAAATCCCCAGTAGTGCAATTGCTGGGTCTATATTTAATTTTTTGAGGCACCTCCACACTGTTTTCCAAAGGGGCTGTACCAACTTCCATTCCCACCAACAGTGTAAGAGGGTTCCCTTTCTCCACAACCTCTCCAACATTTGTTGTTTCTTTCCTTGTCAACTTTTGCCATTCTAACTGGTGTAAGGTGGTATCTCAATGTGGTTTTGATTTGGATTTCCCTGATGGCTAGTGATGATGAACATTTTTTCATGTGTCTGTTAGCCATTTGTATGTCTTCTTCAGAGAAGTGTCTTTTCATATCTTCTGCCCATTTTTTGACTTGATTATTTGTTTTTTGGGTGTTGAGTTTGAGAAGTTCTTAATAGATCTTGGATACCAGCCCTTTATCTGTAGGGTCATTTGAAAATATCTTCTCCCATTCTGTGGGTTGCCTCTTTGTTTTGTTGACGGTTTCCTTGGCTGTGCAGAAGCTTTTTATCTTGATGAAGTCCTAAAAGTTCATTTTTGCTTTTGTTTCACTAGCCTTTGGAGATGTATCTTGAAAGAAGTTGCTGTGGCCAATGTCAAAGAGGTTACTGCCTATGTTCTCCTCTAGGATTTTGATGGATTCCTGTCTCACATTGAGGTCTTTCATCCATTTAGAGTTTATCTTTGTGTATGGTGTAAGAGAATGGTCGAGTTTCATTCTTCTGTATATAGCGGTTCAATTTTCCCAGCACCATTTATTGAAGAGACTGTCTTTTTTCCATTGCATGTTTTTTCCTGCTTTGTCAAAGATTATTTGACCATAGAGTTGAGGGTCCATGTCTGGGCTCTCTATTCTGTTCCATTGGTCTATATGTCTGTTTTTGTGACAGTACCATGCTGTCTTGGTGATCACTGTTTTCTAATATAGCTTGAAATTGGGCAATGTAATGCCCCAGCTTTGTTTTTCTTTTTCAATATTTCCTTGGCGATTTGGGGTCTTTTCTGATTCCATACAAATTTTAGGATGGTTTGTTCCAGCATTTTGAAAAATGTCTTTGGAATTTTGATCGGAATGGCATTGAATGTATAGATTGCTCTGGGTAGCATAGACATTTTCACAATGTTTATTCTTCCGATCCATGAGCATGGAATGTTTTTCCATCTTTTTGTGTCTTCTTCAATTTCTTTCATGAGTGTTCTGTAGTTCCTAGGGTATAGGTCCTTTACCTCTTTGGTTAGGTTTATTCCAAAGTATCTTATGGTTTTTGGTGCTGTTGTAATTGGAATTGTTACTCTAATTTCTCTTTCTACAGCTGCATTGTTAGTGTATAAGGAAGCAACTGATTTCTGTGCATTGATTTTGTATCCTGCCACATTACTGAATTGCTGGATGAGTTCTAGTAATTTGGGGGTGGAGTCTTTTGGATTTTCCACATAACGTATCATGTCGTCTGCGAAAAGAGAGAGTTTGACTTCTTCTTTGCCAATTTGAATACCTTTTATTTCTTTTTGTTGTCTGATTGCTGTTGCTAGGACTTCTAGTACTATGTTGAACAATAGTGGTGAGAGTGGGCATCCTTGACGTGTTCCTGATCTTAAGGGAAAGGCTCTCAGCTTTTCCCCATTAAGGATGATATTCGCTGTGGGTTTTTCATAGATGGATTTTATGACCTTGAGGAATGTTCCCTCTATCCCTATACTCTGAAGAGTTTTAACCGGAAAGGATGCTGTGTTTTGTCAAATGCTTTTTCTGCATCAATTGAGAGGACCATATGGTTCTTCTCCCTCCTCTTATTAATGTGTTCTATCACATTGATTGATTTGCGAATGTTTAATCACCCTTGCATCCCGGGGATAAATCCCACTTGGTCATGGTGGATGATCCTTTTAATGTACTGTTGGATACTATCAGCTAGGATTTTGTTGAGAATTTTGGAATCCATATTCATCAGGGATATCAGTCTGAAATTTTGCTTTTTGATGGGGTCTTTGCCTGGTTTGGGGATTAAAGTAATGCTGGCCTCATAGAATGAGTTTGGAAGTTTTCCTTCTGTTTCTATTTTTTGAAACAGCTTCAGGAGAATAGGTATTATTTCTTCTTTGAATGTTTGGTAGAACTCCTCAGGGAATCCATCAGGCCCTGGACTCTTGTTTTTTGGGAGGTTTTTGATCACTGCTTCAGTCTCGTTACTGGTTATTGGCCCATTCAGGTTGTCAGTTTCTCCCTGTTTCAGTCTTGGGAGTTTTAGGTTTCCAGGAAGGCATCCATTTCTTCTGGGGTATATTGGCATATGGTTGTTGATAATAATTTCTAATAATTGTTTCTATTTCCTTGGTGTTAGTCATGATCTCGCCCCTTTCATTCATAATTTTATTAATTTGGGTCCTTTCTCTTTTCTTTTGGATAAGTGTGGCCAGTGGTTTATCGATCTTATTAATTCTTTCAAAGAACCAGCTTCTAGTTTCATTGATCTGATCTACTGTGTTTCTGGTTTCTAATTCATTGATCTCTGCTCTAATCTTAATTATTTCTCTTCTAATGTGTGGCTTAGGCATCTTTTGTTGCTTTTTCTTTAGTTCTTTAAGGTGTAAAGTTAGTTGGTGAATTCGGGATTTTTCTATTTTTTTGAATGAGGCTTGGATGGCTATGTATTTCCCCCTTAGGACTGCCTTTGCAGTATCCCATAGGTTTTGGACCGATGTGTTTTCATTCTCATTGGTTTCCATGAATTGTTTAGGTTCTTCTTTGATTTCTTGGTTGACCTAAACATTCTTGAGTAGAGTGGTCTTTAGCTTCCAAGTGTTTGAAATTATTCCAATTTTTTCTTGTGATTGAGTTCCAGTTTTAAAGCATTGTGTTCTGAGAATATGCAGGGAATAATCTCAATCTTTTGGTATCAGTTGAGACCCGATTTGTGACCCAGGATGTGGTCTGTTCTGGAGAAAGTTCCATGTGTGCTCGAGAAGAATGAGTATTCTGTTGTTTTAGGGTGGAATGTTCTGTAAATATCTATGAGGTCCATCTGGTCCAGTGTATCATTCAAAATTCTTGTTTCTTTGTTGATTTTCTGCTTAGATGATCTATTTCTGAGAATGGAGTATTAAGGTCTACAAATAACGTATTGTTATCAATATGACTCTTTATTTTATTTTAGTAAACACTTTACTCTTTATTTTAACATTTGGCTTATGTAGATGGCTGCTCCCATGTTGGGGATGTAGATATTTACAATTGTTAGATCTTCTTGTTGGATAGACCTTTTAAGAATGATATAGTGTCCTTCTGTGACTCTAACTACAGTCTTTAGCTTAAAATCTAATTTGTCTGGTATAAGAATGGCTACCCCAGCTTTCTTTTGAGGTCCGCTGGCATGGAAGATAGATCTCCATCCCTTCACTTTCAGTCTGGATGTATCTTTAGGTTCAAAATGAGTCTCTTGTAGATAACATATGGATGGGCCCTGTCTTTTTATCCAATCTGCAACCCTGTGCCATTTTATGGGAGCATTTAGGCCGTTCACGTTGAGAGTGATTATTGAAAGATATGAGTTTATTGTCATCATGTTACCTGTGAAGACCTTTTTTCTATAGATTGTCCCTGTAAACTTCTGTTGTCGATCACTCTTGGGGTCTTTCTCCTTTTATAGAACCCCCCTTAATATTTCTTGCAGGGCCGGCTTAGCGGTCACATATTCTTTCAACTTCTGCCGGTCGTGGAAGCTCTGCATCTCTCCATCCATTCTAAATGAAAGCCTTGCCGGATAAAGTATTCTTGGCTGCATGTTCTTCTCAGTTAGTACCCTGAATATGTCTTGCCAGGCCTTTCTGGCTTGCCAGGTCTCTGGGGGTAGGTCTGACGTTATTCTGATATTCCTTCCTCTGTACGTAAGGAATCTCTTCCCCCTAACTGCCCTTAAGATGGTTTCCTTGGTTCTAAGGCTTGCGAGTTTTACTATTACATGCCGGGGCATTGGCCTGTTTTCCTTGATCTTGAGAGGGGTCCTCTCTGCCTCTAGGACACAAATGTTTATTTAATTCCCCTGATTAGTGAAGTTCTCAGCTATGATCTGCTCAAATATATCTTCTAGTCCTCTCTCTCTCTCCACCCCTTCAGGGATCCCAATAATTCTGACATTGGAACATTTCATGGTGTCACTTATTTCTCTGATTCTATTTTTATGGTTTTTGAGTTGTTTTTCGCTGGCCTCCCCTTTTCCTTCTTGTCTATTATTTGGTCTTCTAGATCACTAATTCATTCTTCTGCCTCGCTTACCCTAGCTGTTAGATCATCTAGATTAGATTGGATCTCACTGATAGCATTTTTAAGTTCTGCCAATTCAGCTTTCATTTCTGCCCTTAGAGACTCTATGTTGTCATAGAGTCATAATTGTCATAATTGATTCCTCCATTCTAGCCATTGTCTTCACAATTGCTACCCTGAATTCCAACTGCGACATCTTGGTTATATCTGTATCCATTTGTAGATCTATGGCAGAAGTCACAGTCTCTGAGTCTTTCCTATTTTGGGGTTCCTCCTCCTAGTCATTCTGTTGATGGGTGGTTGAGGGAATGTACAGAGTCCAAATTATTGACCACAACCCAAGCAAGATGCACCTGTTTTATAGGGACTTTAGGGTTGCTAGCCTCTTGTTCTCTCAACCTGTCTTCTGTGCTGTTTACTCAGGCAACCCTGTTTGGGCAGAGTTGCCCTGCCCCCTGTGGTGGGGGATGGGCTTACTGAAAACTGGTTTTGGGGGGCTTTTGTTCTCTGGCAGCTTTCCCTGGCAGCTTTCTGCATCTCTTCAGAGAATCAGAGCAGAAGGGATCATTTCCAACCCTCTGCCTCAGAGCAGAGAGATCACAGTCTGTTCTTCTGTGAGCTCTCCAGGCCACACTATCTCCATTTCTGTCTGTGCTGCTATAAACTGCAGTGTCCTAGGCTGTGCACCCCTCAGCAGCACTCCCAGTCCTTGTCTCCAGGTTGGGGCACATCTCTGCCCTTTGTGCTTCTAAAACCACCAGCTACCCCAGTTCATACGCGTGGCCCCACCATTCTGGGTTTCAGTCCAGGGGGCTGCCCTAAAGTCCTGTCCCCGTTGCTGCCGGTCTACAAGTCTGTGCTCTGTCCCCAGTGCAGGAGGCCATCGCTCACCGTCGGTGTAGAATCCCCACAGCTCCCTCCCCCTTCCCTTTATCCTCCAATATCTGCCCTCAGAATCTATGGATTTCCCTCTTAGAATTGTTTTTGCTGCTTCCCACAAGTTCCAGTATGTTGTGTTTCCATTTTCATTTGTCTCAAGAAACTTTATTTTCCAGGTGCCTGGTTGGCTCAGTCTGTTAAACATCTGCCTTCAGCTCAGGTCATGATACTAGGGTCCTGGGATTGAGCCCCACCTCGGGCTTCCTGCTCAGTAGGAAATCTGCTTCTCCTTCTTTCTCTGTGCTTTCTCATTCTCTCTCTCTCTCTCTCTTTCTCAAATAAATAAATAAAAACTTTTTAGAAAAGAAACTTTATTTCTCTTTTAGTTTTTTGGGGGGGTGTTTTTTGATCCATTGGTTGTTCAGGAGAGTGTTGTTTAATTGCCATAAGTTCATACATTTTTCAATTTTGTTCTTGTTCTTTTCTAGATTCATGCCATTGTGATCAGAGAAATGCTTGGTGTGATTTCAATCCTCTTTAATTTGCTAAGACTTGTTTTATAGCCCAACATATGGACTATCCTAGAAAATTTTCTATGTGTTCTTGAGAAGAATGTATATTCTGCTATTGTGGGGTAGAATGTTCTATATGTATTCTGCTATTGCTGGATAAAATGTTCTATATATGTCTGTTAGGTCCGTTTGATCTATAGTATTGCTCAAATTAGCTATTTCCATATTGATGATCTTTTCATTTTTGAGAGTGGGGTATTAAAGTCCTCAACAATCATTATATTACTGTTTATTTCTCCTTTTAGCTCTGTTAATTTTGCTTTACATATTTAGGCGCTCTGATGTTAGGTGCATTAATATTTATAATTGTTATTTCTTCTTTATGTCTTGACCACTTTATCATTTTATAATGACCTTCTTTGTCCCTTTTTGTCATTTTTAATTTAAAGTCTATTTTGTCTGATGTAAGTAGAACTACCCCTGCTTTCTTGTGGTTACCATTTGCTTGAAATTTTTTTTTTTTTTTAATCCCTTTACCTTCAGTCTGTGTATGCTTTCTGGCTAAAGTGAGTCTCTTGTAAACAGCATATGGTCAGATCATCATTTTTTAATCCATTTGGACATTCTGTGTCTTTTAATTGGAGAATTTAATCTGTTTGTATTTAAGGTATTATTGATAGGTAAGGGCTTACTATTGCCATTTTGTTAATCATTTTATTGTCTTTTTGTTGATTCACTGTTTCTTGTTTCTTATTCTGCTATCTTTTTTGTGTGTTTTGATGTCTCTTGATATCAGCATACTTTAACTTCTTTATCATATTCTTTCATCTAATCACTACAGGATATTCCCTTGGGGTTACTGTTAGGCTTACATAAAATATCTTAAACTTATTACACCCTATTTTAAATTTATAACAATTTAATTTTTAATAGAACTTAGGGGCGCCTGGGTGGCTCAGTCAATTAAACGTCTGCCTTCAACTCAGGTCATGATCTCAGGGTCCTGGGATTGAGCCCCATGTTGGGTTTCCCTGCTTAGCAGGGAGACTGCTTTTCCCTCTGCCCCTCCCCTGCTTGTGCTCTCTCTCTCTCTTTCAAATAAGTAAATAAAATCTTTTAAAAAAATAAAATTTGTAAATTTTACATTCTTACTTCTCCTCTCCCTCACCTTTTAAGTTATTGCTGTTTTAATGTACATGTTTTTTACATTGTCTTAACTTATAACAGATTATTGTAGTTATGGTTATTTTTATTACATTTATTTTAACTTTTAAACTAGAGTTGGAAGTGAATATGTATTCTGCAATTGCTGAATAGCAGTCCTATATTGCAGAATCTAACTATGATTACATATTTAGCATTACTAGTGAGATTTATGCTACCTTTTTATGTTTCTTTGATGTTAATTAGCATTATTTTACTTCTACTCCAAGAGCGCTCTTTGGCACTTCATTAAAGGTAGGTCTGGTGGTAATGAATTCTCTCAGTATTTGTTTGTTGAGGAAAGTCTTTATCCCTCCTTTGTTTCTGAAGGACAACCTCACCGGGTATAGAATTCTTGGTTGACAGTAGTTTTTTTCAATATTTTGAATATGTCCTCTCATTCTCTTCTAGCCTAAAAGTTTTCTGTTAAGAAATCCACCAATAGTATTATGGGGGATTTCTTGTATGTAACTTTTCTCTTTTCTCTTGCTGCTCTTAAAGTTCTTTTTTTGGTCTTTGACTTTTGACAATTGAATTATAATGTGTCTTGGTGTAGCTCTATTCAAGTTCAACCTATTTGGGGTCCTTTAAGCTGCATGGATCTGGATTTCCATTTTTCTCCCCAGGTTCAGGAAATCTGCAGCTGTTATTACTTTACACATAATTTCTGTCACTTTCTTTTTCTCTTCTTTTTCTGAAATTCCCTTAATGCAAATATTGTTTCTTTTCATTATTTCCTACAATTGCCATTGGAAATTACCCAGTCAGAGGAGAAAAAAAAATGAAAAAGAGTGAATTTCCTCCTCTGACTGGGTAATTTCCAATGACCTATCATCCAGGTTGCTAGTGATTCTTTTTTGCATTGTCAACTCTACTTTTGAAACTCTCTATTGAATTCTCCAGTTAAGTTATTATATTTTTCAACTCTAGGTTTTCGAGCTTTTTTGTTTGCCTGATGATTGCTATTTCCTTGTCAAACTTCTCATTTTGTTCATGCATTGTTTTCCTAAGTTCATTTTGTTGTCTGGCTGTGCTATCTTGTTTGCTAAATTTCCTTAAGAGGATTATTCTGAATTCTTTATCTGATAGTTCATAGATCTTCATTTCTTTAGGATAGGTTATTGCAGCTTTACTAGATTCCTTTGATAGTGTCATATTTACCTGATTTTTCATGATCCTTGATTCCTTACACTGGTATCTGCACATTTGAGTAATTGGACTCCTCTTCCAGAAGTTATAGGTTTGCTTTGGCAGAGACTGTTCTTCAGTCAGCTCAGTTTGGGTTTCTGGGTATGTCTGCTGGTAATGTCCTTGGGCAGGTGGAACCTACTATTATGGTCTATTTTTGGATGAGGCAACTGTTTGAGCTCAGAGGACAGGAATGGGGGGTGTGCCTCTGGCTCAGAACAGTTGGATAGGACTGCTGACTTCATTCCCTATGCAAGTGAGGCTGTGAAATAGGCTCCGTGGTTGTCTGGATTCTCTCGTCAGGCTTAGTAGATGATTGAGACTAAGTACTATATTCAGTAATAGATAGGGCTATGAATTAGCTTTACTGACCCGGCAGGGCAACAAGATGGGATCCAGGGCCTATACAGCTTGTTGTTTGGAGACCTGAATCAGGCCAGAGTGTGCACTGAATTTCCTGAGTCAGGTGAGGCCACTGGTTTTGCTATGTAGACAGGGTGGGCCACATGCTGTATCCTTTGTTCAAGTGCCATTGTATGAAGGGCTGTTGAATGGACTATGCAGTTTTATATATGCTCTAGTTAGTTTTTCTGGTCAAACAGGTTGAAGGCTATATTCAGCAATGAGAGGGGCTATGAATTAGGTTCCCTGCCTGGGTACAGAAAGAGAAGCAGCTTTAAAGCCAGTAAACCTCTTTGTTGTCTTAACTCAAACCAGCCCATACCCCAAGTTCCATGGCTGAACAGAGCCACTAGCTTTGCTTTACAAACTATTGGCTCTGCCTGCCCTTCTTTAGGAACACCTCTGGGCTACACCATTTGCAGAAGTTGTGGCCAACCCTACTTTATGGACAAATTGGGCCAGAAGACACTCCCCACAGTGAGTGGGGCTGTGTCTCAACCCCCTTGCCTAGATGGGAGGTGAAGGGGCTGATCCAGGCTACTTTCAACTTTCCAAATAGTATCTCCAGTTGGGAGGGACCAAGAGCTTCCTTCAGCATTGACTATGAATTTATTCCCCTGCCTCTACATAGCATGGGTATGCTCCACACTCAGTACTGGCTTTGCTCTGGGGGCAATCAGTTCTCCTCTCCTGCCACTCAGCTGGAGAGTCACTGGGCTGCATAGCTTCCAGGACTTGTTGCCAGCCCTCCCAGTCAGATGGGACAAGAAGACAGTCTCCACAGTGAATGAGGCTGTGTCAGCTCTTTTGCCTAAGCAGGAAGGGTCAGGGTTGCTCCAGACTACTGTTAGTTTCCCAAACCATCTTTCTCTTTGGGGTGGGGATAGGAGCTACCCTCAACCTTAGCTATGAACTAATCCACCTACCTGTGTGTAGCATAAGAACCCTCCACACCCCATACTCATTTTGTTTTAGGGACAATCAGCTCTGCCCCTCTACTCAGCTGCAGCACCACTGGGCTATACAGCTGCCAGGAGTTGTTGCCAGCACTTCTGGTCAGATGTGGCTAGAAGACATTCTCCACAGTGGGTGGGACTGTGTTGCTACTCCTTGCCTGGGTGTGGGCAAACTGGGCTCTGGGGCCGGGAAAGATCTGAATCAGGCCGAGTTCCCTGCCAAGTTCCCTGGTCATAGTTCACCCCCAACTGCTTCTGCAGATGAGCAAAACTGCTGGTTAGGATTACTACTTGGGCACTGCAGGTATGAATTTGGTCTGCCAAGATTTGTATGCCGGTTGCAAGTCCTTTCCCTTTCTCCATCACAGTCTGATTACCAGTGGTTGAGCCCCACAGATTCTCCTGCGATCTTCATGGTGTGAGATAGAGTGGGGACTCCCACAAAATGGCCCAAATGTTGGGAGAGCGGAAGTGATTGTCTCCCCTACCCCAGGTTCTCTTTTCCCACTGGAGGAACCAGAGGCTCAGGGGAAACATCTCCTCTTACCCTTCTAATGCAATCTGTCTTGGTCTCTATTGTGCTTCCGTCTCACCTCTGTATTCTAGGATTCTCTGAGTGGTGTCTTGTTCTTGAATAGTTGTTAATCTGTTCTTGTCAGGAACAGCCTATTTCACCATCTTGGTGACATCACTCCATGTCTGTCCTTTTTATAAGCACACAGTGATTTTCCATATATTGTCTCATTTGACCATATAAGTTCTGTAAATGATAAAGACAACATACAATAATGGTTAGGGGCATAGGCTTTACAATAAAGCTGAAATATTACCTCTGACTAGCTGTGTGAACTTGAGCAAATTTTTTAACGTTTCTGGGCTCAGTTTACTCATTGTAAACAAATAAGAATACTATTGCTTACCCCATATAATATTAAGAGAGTTAGACAAGGGGAAATGCTTGGTAATAGGGACTACATCTGCTGATGCTGAGATTTAGTTATATCTATACATGTAAATTTGGTCAATATATACACTGGCTTCAAGCAGTGTGGCTTTTTCACTCACACATATATTTTGGGATTCTAGGCATGTTGGTACAAAGAGATTGGCCTTTTAAACAACCATATAATATTTCTTAGTATAAATGTTCCACACTGGTTTTTGTGTGTCTGTGTTTATGTTTTTGCTTTTGCCTTTATTTTTAACTGATTCCCTAAGCATACATGGCCATTTAGGTTGCTGAAACAAATTTGCTATTCTGACAATAATGCAATGAACTTATTTTTTGCCAGAAAAAACATAATAGTTTTATTAATTTATTGTCTGTGTCTAATTTTTTCTGTGTATTCTTTTATATTATAATAATTTTGTACTATTTTTTATTATGTTATGTCAGTCACCATACAGTACATCATTAGTTTTCGATGTAGTGTTCAACGATTCATTAGTTGTGTATAACAGCCAGTGCTCATCACACCATATGCCCTCCTTAATACCCGTCACCAGGCTAAACCATCCTCCCACCCCTTCCCCTCTGAAACCCTCAGATTGTTTCTCAGAGTCCATAGTCTCTCATGGTTCATCCCTCCCTCTGATTCCCATCCCCGTCAGTTTTCCTTTCCTTCCCCTAATGTCCTCTGTGCTATTACTTATGTTCCAAATATGAGTGAAACCACATAATTGTCTTTCTCTGCTTGACTTCTTTCACTTAGCATAATCCCCTCCAGTTCCATCTATGTCGATGCAAATTGTGGGTATTCATCCTTTCTGATGGCTGAGTAGTATTCCATTGTATATATGAACCCCATCTTCTTTATCCATTCTTCTGTTGAAGGGCATCTTGGCTTCTTCCACAGTTTGGCTATTGTGGACATTGCTGCTATGAACATTGGGGTGCATGTGCCCCTTCTTTTCACTACATCTGTATCTTTGGGGTAAATACTTAGTGCAATTACTGGGTCATAGGGTAGCTCTATTTTTAATATTTTGAGGCACCTCAGTACTGTTTTCCAAAGTGACTATACCCACTTGCATTCCCACCAACACTGTAAGAGGGTTCCCCTTTCTCCACGACCTCTCCAACATTTGTTGTTTCTTGCCTTGTCAAGTTTGGCCATTCTAATTGGTGTAAGGTGATATCTCAATGTGGTTTTGATTTGAATTTCCCTGATGGCTAATGATGTTGAACAATTTTTCATATGTCTGTTAGCCATTTGTATGTCTTCTTTGGAGAAGTGTCTGTTCATGTCTTCTGCCCATTTTTTGACTTGATTATTTGTTTTTTGGATGTTGAGTTTGAGAAGTTCTTTATAGATCTTGGATACCAGCCCTTTATCTGTAGGGTCATTTGCAAATATCTTCTCCCATTCTGTGGGTTGCCTCTTAGTTTTGTTGATTGTTTCCTTGGCTGTGCAGAAGCTTTTTATCTTGATGAAGTCCCAAAAGTTCATTTTTGCTTTTGTTTCACTAGCCTTTGGAGATGTATCTTGAAAGAAGTTGCTGTGGCCGATGTTGAAGAGGTTACTGCCTATGTTCTCTTCTAGGATTTTGAGGGATTCCTGTCTCACATTGAGCTCTTTCATTCATTTAGAGTTAATCTTTGTGTATGGTGTAAGAGAATGGTCGAGTTTCATTCTTCTGTATATAGCTATCCAATTTTCCCAGCACCATTCATTGAAGAGACTGTCTTTTTCCATTGGATATTTTTTCCTGATTTGTCAAAGATTAGTTGACCATAGAGTTGAGGGTCCATGTCTGGGCTCTCTATTCTGTTCCATTGATTTATGTGTCTGTTTTTGTGCCAATACCATGATGTTTTGGTAATCACAGCTTTGTAATATAGCATGAAATCAGGCAACATGATGCCCCCAGCTTTGTTTTCTTTTTCAACATTTCCTTGGCAATTCAGGGTCTTTTCTGGTTCCATACAAATTTTAAGATTGTGTTCCAGCTCTTTGAAAAATGCCAATGGTATTTTGATAGGATGGCATTGAAAGTAATTAATTTCTCATACATATTCCTTACACATTTGTGCTAGCATTTACTAGGTAGATGCCAACAAGTAAATTTCTGGGATGTAAGGTATCCACATTTTTAGTTTCAATAGATAATACCAAATTGCTTTCCAGAAAGACTCTCCAAAAATTCATTTCACCTCATCTTTGACAATATGTCAAATATCATAAAATTATCAAAAGTTCTTACACTGAACATTCAACAAACCAGGAATAGAAGGAAGGTACCTCAACATAATAATAGCCATTTATGGAAAGCCCACAGCTAATATCATACTCAACAGTGAAAGACTAAAATTTTTCCTCTAAGAAAACAAGACAAGGATATTTCCATTCAACACAGTGTTGGAAACCCTAATCAGAGCTATTAAGCAAGAGAAAGAAATAAAAGGCATCCAAATTGGAAAGGAAGAAGTAAAATTATCTCTGTTCACAGATGATATGATCTTATGTAGAAAATCCTAAATAATCCTCAAAAAACCCTGAAGATTCCACACACAAAAAATAATAAACTAATAAGCAAATTCAGCAAAGTTTCAGGATACAAAGTAAATACACAAAAAATTAGTTTCATTTCTATATAATAACAATGAATAATCTGAAAAGGAAGCTAAGAAAATAATTCCACTTATGATAGCATCAAAAAGAATAAAATACTTAGGAAAAAACTTAAGGAAGTGAAAGACTTTTATACACCAAAAAGTACAAAACATTGTTGAAAGAAATTAAAGAAGATACAAATAAATGGAAAGGCATCCTGTGTTCACAGATTGGAAAATTTAGTATTCTTAAAATGTTCATACTACCCAAAATGATTCACAGAGTCAATGCAATCTCTATCAAAATCCCAATGACACTTTTTACAGAAATGGAAAAATTCACCCTAAAATTCATATGGGGTCTCAAGGGACCCAGAATAGTCAAAAAATTTTTTTGAAAAAGAAAAGCAAAGTTAAAAGACTTAAATTTCTAATTTCAAAACACATTACAAAGCTACAGTAATCAAAGCAGTATGGCACTGGCATAAAAACAGACCAATCGAATAGAATAGAAAGCCCAGAAATAAACCTTCTCATATGGTTAAATAATCTTTGACCAAAGTGCCAAGAGCACTCAATGAGGAAAAGACAATCTCTTCAATAAATGGTATGAGGAAAATTGAATATCCACATGCAAAAGGATGAAGTTGGACCCTTATCTCTTTTTTTAATTAGTTTCAGGGGTAGAATCTAGTGATTCATCAGTTGCATATAACATCCAGTGCTCACTATATCAAGTGTCCTCCTTAATGCCCATCACCCAATTATCCCTTCCCCCCACACCTCCTCTCCAGCAACCCTCAGTTTGTTTCCTAGAGTTCAACATCTCTTATGGTTTGCCTCCTACTCAATTTTCATCTTATTTTATTTTTCCTTCTCTTTCTCTATGCTCATCTATTTCGTTTCTTAAATTCCAAATATGAGTGAAATCATATGGTATTTGTCTTTCTCTGACTGACTTATTTTGTTTAGCATAATACCTCTAGTTCCATCCACATTGTGCAAATGGCAAGATTTCATTCTTTTTGATGGCAGAAAAAAGTCTCCTCAACAAATGGACCTTATCTTAAACCATACATAAAAATTAACTCAAAACAGTAAAGACCTAAACAAAAGACCTAAAGTTATAAAATTCCTAGAAGAAAATTTAAAGG
This sequence comes from Mirounga angustirostris, assembly GCF_029215605.1. Classification (NCBI taxonomy): domain Eukaryota; kingdom Metazoa; phylum Chordata; class Mammalia; order Carnivora; family Phocidae; genus Mirounga; species Mirounga angustirostris. The sequence continues at coordinate 128,597,909 of NW_026991715.1, forward strand.
GAAATCCTCATGGCATTGGACTTGGCAATGATTTCTTGGATATGACAACAAAAGCACATGCAACAAAAGCAAAAATAGACAAACGGGACTACATCAACTTAAAAACTTTGTGCATCAAAGGATACAATCAACAGAGTGAAAAAGCAACTTACAAAAAGGAAGAAAATAATTGCAAATCATACACCATATAAGGAGTTAATATCCAGAATACATAACTAACTCCTACAACTCAACAAAAGATCAAATCACCCAATTTGAAAATGACAATATGATTCCATTTATATGAAGCACTTAGAGTAGTCAAAATCCTAGAGACAAAAAAATAGAATGGTGGTTGCCAAGGAGTATGGGAGGGAAGAATGGGGCATTATTGTTTAATGGGTATAGAATTTAAGATTTTCAAAATGAAAGGAGTTTTGAAGATGGAAGGTGGCAATGGTACCACACAATATGAATGTACTTTATACCATTGAACTATATGCTTTAAAATGGTAAATTTTGTTATGTGTATTTCAACAAAATAAAAAGGGGTTGAGCAAAGGACTTGAATAGACACTTATAGTTATACAGATGACTGATAAGCATGTGAAAAGATTGAAAAGATGCTCAATATTACTAATCATCAGAGAAGTGCAAATCAAAGCCACAATGAGATATCGACTCACACCCATAGGATAGTTACTATTTAAAAAAAAAACAAGCAAAAAAACAGAAAATAACAAGGTTTGATTAGGATGTGGAGAAATTGGAACCCTGTGCACTATTGGTCAGAATGTAAAATGGTGTAGCTGCTATGGAAACAGCATGGAATTTCCTCAAAAATTTAAAAATAGAACTACCATATGATCTGGCCATCTCACTTCTGGGTATATAACCAAAAGAATCAAAAGCAGGGTCTCAAAGAGATAGTTGCACACTCATTCATAGCAGCACTATTTACAGTAGCCAAGAGGTGGAAGCAACCCAAGTGTCCATCAATAGATAAATAGAGAAACAAAATGTGGATACAATGGAATATTATCCAGCCTTAAAAAGGAGGGAAATCCTGTCACATGCTAGAACATGAATGAACCTCGAGGACATTGTACTAAGTAAAATAAGCCAGTTACCAAAAAACAAACACTGTATCATTTAACTTATATGAAGCATCTAAAGTAAAAAAAAAAAAAAAAATTTAGTGATAATGAAAAATACTTTTTAGATTGTTACCAATCTGATAAATGGAAAGTTTTTTTGTTGCTTCACTAGTGAGGCTAAGTATCTTTTTATATGTTTATTGACCATTGGTAGCACTTCTCTGTATTTCCTGTCCACAGTCTTTGCCCATTTTTCTTCTGGTTGTTTTTTTTTTTTGTTTTTGTTTTTCTTATTGACCTATAAATGTTTTCAATATGTTCTGGAAGCTAATTCTTTATCTCTTAAATGTATGGCAGATTTTTTCTTCCAATTTTTCTCTTGCCTTTTGACTTTGCCTATAATGAATTTCCTTTTTTTTTTTTATTGTGGTAAAAAAAAACAGATAACATAAAATTTACCATTTTAATCACTTTTATGTGTATGGTTCAGTGGTAGTAAATGTATTCATTTTGTTGAGCAACTATCACCACCATCCATCCCCATGACTCTTTTCATCTTCTAAAACTAAAACTGTATGCCTATTTAACAATCAGTCCCATTTTCCCCTCCTCCTAGCTCCTAGTAATCATCATTATACATTTGGTCTTTATGGTTTTGACTACACTAAGTACCTCATATAAGTGGAATAACAAAATAATAGACTTTCACTTTTTTGACTGGTTTATTTCCTTTAGCATAATATCCTTGAGGTTCATCCATGTTGCAACGTGTCAAAATTTTATTGTTTTTTAAGGCTGAATTATATTCCATTGTATGTATGTGCCACATTTTGCTTATCCATTCATCCACAGATGGGCACTTGGATTGCTTCCATATTTTAGCTGTTGTGAAAAATACTATTTTGAACATGGGTATACAGATATCTCTTTGAGACCCTACTTTTAGTACACCCAGAAGTGGAATTACTGGATCATATATAATTCTGTTTTTAATTTTTTGAGGAACCATCATACTATTTTTCATAGTAGCTGTGCCATTTTACATTTCCAACAACAGTGCACAAGGTAAAGTTCAAATTTATTCACTTTCTCATCACCCTCATTGTTTTGTTTTTTAGATAATAGTCATCCTAATGGATGTGATGTGGTATCTAATTGTAGTTTTGATTTGCATTTCTCTGATGATTAGTGATGTTGAATCTCTTTTCATGTGCTTATTTGCCATTCATTTATCTTTTTTGGAGAAACATTATGACCCAGGCCAGCTACTCACTGAATTCACAGGGCTTCCCCCACTCTGTCATGGCTGGCAATGTTACGCCCCAGGGACAGAATCTAAAGCCACATTGAGCCCACACACATTCAGCAGACACAGGTGGATTTTTATCTTGGTAAATCTGAAATGTCAATTTGTAGACTAAGGCTGAAAATCTCTAAAATTCTTAAAGCCACACACTGCTAGTAAGGTGGTTAAGGTGACAATACAAGCTCTTGGTATTGTCTTTTCCCCATGAAGTTAGTAAGACTCGTATGTTAAGTGATGTCTTCTTAGGGATGCAGGAGTGGAGTGTTTTGTGGGGTTTTGGGTTTTGGTTTTTTTGTTGTTTTTTTGGTTTTGTGTTTGTTTTTTATTGGATGTTTTGTTTTGTTTTGTTTTGTTTTTTTGAGAAATGTTTATTCAAGTCCCATTGCCCATTTTTTAATTGAGTTCTTTGATTTTTTGTTGTTGAGTTTTAGGAGTTCTCTATATATTCTGGATATTTTCTCCCAATCTTTCTTTGGCCTTTTGACTTTGCCAATAATAGTTTTTGATATATGAAAATTTTCATTTTTATTTAGTCAAGTGGATTATTTTCCTTGTACTTAGTTTATTTTGTGTCTTGTTTCAGAAAATCATTTCTACACCTAGAAAAAATATATTCTCTTGTATTTTCTGCTTATGGTTTTAGGTGGGTTTTTTTTCATATTTATATCTTTAATGGATCTGGGATTTATTTTTGTGAATGATATAGTTGGGGATCAAATTTCTTTTTTCCAAATGGATAGCCTGGTCTCCAAAACTCAGCTAATAACTAGCTTTTCCTTTCTTTACCACTTTGAAATGCCATGTTGATTATATTATAAATTCTTACAGATTTTTAAAAATTAAAGTATAGGGGTGACTGGGTGGCTCCGTTAGTTAAGTGTCTGCCTTTGGCTCAGGTCATGATCACAGGGTCCTGGGATCTAGCCCCCGGAGGGATCACTGCTCAGTGAGGAGTCTGCTTCTCCTTCTCACTCTCCCTTTGTGTGCTCTCTCTTTGTCTCTATCTCTGTCTCTCTCAAATAAATAAAAATCTTAAAAACTTGTTTAAAAATTTAAAAATTAAAGTATAGTTTATATACAATGTTATATTAGTTCTAGGTGTACAACATAGTAATTTGACTATTCTATACATTGCCATGCTCACCACAATAAGTGTAGTCACCATCTGTCATCATACATTATTACAGTATTATTAACTATATTCCCTATGCTGTACTTTTCATCTAACTGGAAGTTTATACCTCTTAATCCCTTTTACCTACTTTGCCCATGCACCCCCCTCAGCTACCTCCCCTCTGGCAACCACCAGTTTGTTCTCTGTATTTATGAGTCTGTTTCTATTTTTGTTTGTTTGTTCATTTGTTTTGTTTTTTAGATTCCACATAAAAGCAAAATCATGTGGTATTTGTCTTTCTCTGTCTTATTTCACTTAACATAACATCCTCTAGGTCCATCCATGTTGTCATAAATGGCAAGATCTCATTCTTTTTATGGCTGAGTAGTATTCCATTGTATATGTATATAAATGTGTATGTGTGAATGAATATGAATGTATACATATATATACACACACACACACCATATCTTCTTTATCCATTCATCTATTGATGGACACTTAGGTTGCTTCCATATCTTGGCTATTGTAAATAATGTTGCAATAAACATAGGGGTGCATATCTTTTCAAATTAATGTTTTCACTTTCTTTGGGTAAATACCCAATAGTGGAATTATGAGATCAAAGTGGTTGCACCAATTTACATTTCCAGCAACAGTACACAAGGGTTCCCTTTTCTCCACATCCTGCAGATGTTTTTTAATTATTTCTGAATTTCCTAAATATTCCACTGATATATGTGTCCCTTTTTGTACCAATATCACACAGTTTTATTAAGTCTTTATAATATATTTTCATAAGCAGTAGAGAAAAGTTTCGTAATTTTTAGAATCAGTTTTTCAAGTGGCATAAAAATTTTTGAGGGGATTTTGATTGGGATCCCATTGATTTTATTGATTAATCTGAGAAAAATTGAAACCTTTAAGGATTAAATTATTCCATACACAAACATGATGTATTAGCTTTTTATTTCAGTTCTCCTTTCATGTTCTTCAATAAAGTTTCCATAAAGTCTTGCACACTTATTTTTAGACTTACTCCTTAGCAGTTTAGAGTTGTTGCTCTAACAAATGAGATTTTTCTATTATTTTCTAGTTGATTGTTGATGGTACATATTGTTTTTTTATATGTTTAACTTGCTTTCTGGCTAACTCACTATATTCCCATATTAGTTCTGTCTGGTCATTAATTATCTTGGGTTTTCCTAGATGGAGGTTACTATCAAAGGTCTCCCAAGACTGTAACCAAGGTATCAGTCAGCCAGGATGCATTCTCATCTGGAGGCTTACCTGGAGAAGTATCTGCTTCTAATCTCACTCAGGTTGGCAGAATTCATTTCCTTATGGCTATAGAACTGGGGGCTTAGCTTCTTGTTGGGTGTCAGGTAAAGGGCCCTCCATTCATAGAGGCTGCTTCTGGTTCCTATAGGCAATCCACAAGTCCTTGCCAAGTGGGCTTTTCCAACATGGTCACTCATTTCATTAGGTCAGCAGCAAGAAGGTCTAGAGAGAGTCTGCTAGTAAGACAGAGTCATATAGAATGTAATATAATTATGGGAATGACATCCATTCATTTTTGTCATACTCTGTTAGAAATAAATCACAGGAGTCTGCTTCTCCCTCTGCCCCTCCTCCCACTCATTTTCTCAATCTGTCTCTCTCTCAAATAAATAAATAAAATTAAAAAAAAAAGAAAATATATCTCCTTGCACCTACTTTTTCCAGTAGCTAATACATTGACTGGCACTTAGTTGACATTTAATTCCATATTTGTTGAATGAGTGGCAAAAATGTTTGTTTTTATGAGTTGGAAACAAGCATAGAGAGAGGAGAAATGAAAGGGTTAGGAAAAGTGTAACACATGAAATACTTTTCGAGAATTCCCCCAAATAGTTGCCCTTAATTGGGAGTTTTCTATGAGTAGGCATCATTCCAGGTGCTGTATACAAATATTTTATATAATCCCTTTGACAACTTATGAAAGAAGTATTATTATCCCCATTTCACAGATGATAAAAAGATGTCTGGAGTTAAGTAATGTGCCCTCTGTCATGCAGGCTGGGGTTCAAATCTGATGAATGCCTATGTTGCTTATCCATATTCCTACACTGGGAAGTAGCAAACCGCAATATTTATGAGCCTATGTATTTTTTTTGAAAATTGAGTGAAACATGTCCATTTAAATTAAGAGGGAGGGCTGAGGACTGTAGCAAACTCAAGAGCCCAAACTCCATCTAAAGAGGATAACTTTATGACATGAGGAAATGCAGTCTATTGAGGCTAGAACTTTCAAATTTTATCATGAAAGGCTAAGAATCTGGGATTTTGTTTCTTGACTCAAATGTTGGGAACTATTTCTAAATAAAAATTTAAAAGACTCTTGAGATAAAACATCTATAAACAAACTATTAGTTTGCAAATTTTATTTTTTTTTAATTTAAAAAAAATTTTTTAAGATTTTATTTATTTGCGAGAGAGAGAATGAGAAACAGAGAGCATGAGAGGGAGGAGGGTCAGAGGGAGAAGCAGACTCCCTGCTGAGCAGGGAACCTGATGTGGGACTCGATCCTGGGACTCCAGGATCATGACCTGAGCCGAAGGCAGTCGCTTAACCAACTGAGCCACCCAGGCGCCCTATTTTTTTTAATTTTATTTTATTTTATTATGTTATGTTAGTCCCCATACATTACAGCATTAGTTTTTGATGTAATGTTCCATGATTCATTGTTTTCATATAACATCCAGTTCTCCATGCAGTACACGCCCTCCTTAATACCCATCACTGGGCTAAGCCATCCCACCACTGCAAATTTTAATATATACTGCATCTCCCCAAATAAGTTTTGAACAGCCAGGGGGCAGCATGAGGGTATAAAATGTTATTGAGTATGAAATGGATGAACTGCAATGCAAGTCTAGTGCACTTCACAGCTTTGCCCAGAGTGCAGACACAGAGGGCAGGGAGAGCCAGCTATCATGTTGCAGAAAAAGAGCCCACAGAGACTGGAGGAGGATGAGGTAAGGCCCCACTGTTGGTGTACATTCTGTATTCTCCAGGCATCCCCAGGGAGGGCACATTCCTCAAGGGCAAGCAGCAGAGCTGTTGATTTAAAAGATTCTTAGAATATTCTGATTCAATACCCCAGTGGAGTTTTCTTTGCCTGGAAACAATACATCTAGGCCATGCCTTGAACTGTGGGACATCCATAAGGAAGACTGTCATGATTCTAGGCCCCTAAGCAGTTTCCTGAGGCTTGGAAAGTCCCTTCAGGTCTCTCATCCTTTGACTTCTTTTTTCCCTTCCCAGGGAAGAGTGCTGATCACACCACCAAGTCTCAAGCCGATTCTCCATTCTTGACTTCTGGAGAAAATTGGAAGATTGACTATTGTCATACAGTGAGTCTGCAGTTTTTCAGTGAAGTTTTAAAACAGTTGCAAAGTTACTTACAATTACTTCTAGGGGTGCCTGGGTGGCTTGTTCGGTTAAGCGTCCAACTCTTGGTTTCAGCTCAGGTCATGATCTCGGGGTCCTGAAATCAAGCCCCATGTCAGCCTCCCTGCTCAGTGCGGAGTCTGCTTAAGATTCTTTCCCTCTCCCTCTTCCTCCCCCTCTGCCCCTCACCCTGCTCGCGTGCGTGTGCTCTCTCCCTCTCTCTCTCAAATAAGTAAATAAATAAAATCTTACAATTACTTCTAGAAAATCTAAGTAGCTAACCAATAAGCCCATCCTTCCTGGAATGCAACATGGCTCTCTGAGATTATTAGGGAATTTAGACAAGATGAGATGAAGAGGACTACAAAGAAGTTTGCACAGGTCCAGGTATAAGAAAAGAGCCATGTGATAGAGAAATTTGACTGCGAGCTGTGAGTTGGGTCTGGATGTGATCCTCTTTTTCTCTCAAGGGGGCACCAGGTACTGAAGGCCACCCGGACAGGTTGCTGGCATGTGCATTTTGAAAAAGCTTCTCTGTTATTTTTGATATCCTCTCCCCTCACCACCCCCACCAAAGCCCAGCTGAAAATCCCTGTGATAAAAGAAAAGAGAAATGAAAAAGGCATCCTGGGAAAGCAAGGCTGTGGATTGGCCAAGATGGACACAAAGCAAAGAGTGAAGTCATTCCTTCCTAGGGAAGACGTGAAAAGGTCCTTACTGTTTACTGCAACCTCACTGTGACTTGCTTGCCTTCTAACATTCCCCTGGGGAGATAATAAATAGATACAGTGCTTTACAGAGCAATGCTCCTATTGTTCCCCTGCCACACAAAGCTACTCAGAAATGGTGCCCTGGGGCTGTAACCCTAATTTCTTTTTAACATTCACGAGCAAACCAATCGTGGTTGCAGATAAAGACTCCAGAGATATTGTGCTACTTTCTCAATGAAAAAGAAGAATTGAGGCTATGCTGAACTCCACTGCAGAACAGAGCACAGTATAATACATTCCATTATGCATTTATTCCCTCCACTGTCGGCATACAGAATAGTCCCAACATGCACACTCTGCTCTTCCCTTAGTGCTCCTACCAGGCCCTCTCCCATCCCACCTTCATGCTCCAGTGCATTTCAGACCATAACCAGCCAGTGCTCTGCCCCTATTAACTATGTACACACTCCCACCCTGCTGGCCTACAGCAGTGCTCTTACTGATGACTCTCATTTTTGGATTCCTCTACTCTCAGTTTTAGCTACATTCCCTCCTTTAAGCCTCACACCAATGTTTTGAAGTGAAGACTTTCCTCATTTTACAGATGAGGAAGGAAATTAAGGCAGAGATGTTAAGGGAGTAATTTGTCCAGAATTACAGTTTGTCCCGAATGCAAGTCCTAGTCAAGGTGGACTCCAAAACATCACTCTTTCCATCAACTTGCATTGGATTATCCACACACTCAGCCTCTGCCTTTCTTTTACACACCTCCAGCCCACTCATCAAGTATGCTCTCTTTTGAACATTCAGTCACACTTTCTCTAACCCCTTTTTCTTTGCTTCTTCTTGCTTAGTTTCCTGATAAAAATTCCTGCCTTATTTTTTTCATTCATTCCTATGTGACTTGTTCTATATGTGAAAAAGTAGTACTAGGCAAGTACCTATTAAAGAAAAGTAAATTTGTGGGGCGCCTGGGTGGCTCAGTCGTTAAGCGTCTGCCTTCAGCTCAGGTCATGATCCCAGGGTCCTGGGATCGAGCCCCACATCAGGCTCCCTGCTCCGCGGGGAAGCCTGCTTCTCCCTCTCCCACTCCCCCTGCTTGTGTTCCCTCTCTCACCGTCTCGCTCTCTGTCAAATAAGTAAATAAAATCTTAAAAAAAAAAAAAAAGGAAATTTGTGACTTTACAAGTAAAAATAAACATAGTAAACAGCAGCCCTATTCAAAGATAGGGAGATACCCAAAATTCCTCCAGAATTTCTACAAGAATGCGCATCCACTTTCTCCTCCTTCTCGGATGAAATATTTTTAACTTAACCATCAGCAGTAAATTATATCATTTTCAGTTTGGTGTAGTTTTTACCCCAAAATTGCAATATTTCAAGTCAGAGACCTTTGCAGGCTGACCTGGGAACCCAACCACCAAACATGCTATGGTAACTTAGAAAAAGGAATTTTTAAAACCCCATTTTAGTTGGTAATAGTTTGTTTAGTTTGTAGAAATGTATACTATGGAAAAGTATATGTATAATGTCTCCAGTCAAAGTCTGTGCAAGCTCCTGTTTAAGTCAGGACAGGAGCTTCCCTTTTCCCATAATCTTATACACCAAAGGGTTGTTGCTTATTTTTTTTCCACAAGTAATTATCTAAATGTGTTTATTCTCTTATCCCTTTCAGCTGCCTGCCTGCTTGATCAATCAACGCAGAGTCCGTGTTCCTTCCTCTAGTTTCCTGCTCTTCCTCATTATTTCAGCCCCAGTGCGTCACTGATGAGCTTGCCTGCACAGCATGAAGGTGGGTGTACACAATGTTGTAGATAATTGAGAGATGAGATAAGATCCAGGATTTCATTTATGACACCTGCCTCTTATTCCATAGTTTGGTGTCAGGAAGATATGCTTTGGTGTCCCTATATTTTGTCATAAATATATTTTTATAAAACATTTTCTTATAAGTTCAACATCTTTCAAAAATGATCCTTGTTCAAAAGTGGAATCCTGGTCTAAGATTTATGAGAACTCTATCCAGTTCTGTTTCAGGACCATTTATGTGACCTTGGGCAATAAAATAATCCTATAATCTTCTCTGTGAATACAACACAGTTGCTTTCCTCAAAGGGAACTTGGCACCATGGACTTATATTTGCTTCAGCCTCTGCCCTCATAAAGCAGCTTATACTTTTGTGCGGAGACTGGATACACATATGTAAAACAGAGAAAAAGTCAATGCAAACTATAATCAAACTCTAAAATTTGTCATTTACTTCAAAATGCTATCAAAAGTCAGTAAATAGATGTCCCTACGGACTAATATATTTGGCAATGACGTAATGGAGGAGGAGAGCTTTAAGGTGAGTCTAAACATGTGGATAGGTGTTAGTCGGCTAGTACTGCCATAACAAAACGCCAACTACTGGGTGGCTTAAATAATAAGAGTTTATTTCTCACAGATCTGAAAGCTGGAAGTCTAAGATCAAGGTGCTGACCAGTTTAGTTCCTGATGAGAACTCTCTTCCTGACTTACCCAAGGCTGCCTTCTCAGTGTGTGCTCACATGCCTTTCCTCAGTGCATGAGCAAGAATAGAGAAAGAGAGCGAGTTCTCTGTTGTCTTAAAAAGGACTAATCCTGTGGGATCAGGGTCCCACCTTTAGGACCTCATTTAACTATTAATTACCAGTGGGGCACCTGGATGTCTCAGTCGGTTAAGTGTCAGGCTCTTGATTTCTTTTTAGGTCATGATCTGAGGGTTGTGAGATCTCCCCACCCAATGTGGAGCCCGCTTGGGATTCTCTCTCTCTTCCTCTACCTCTGCCTTTCCCCAACTTTCTCTAAAAAAAAAAAAAAAAAAAAAGTAATTACTAGTAATTACCTTAATTAATTCCTTCAAGGCCCCATCTCCAAATATAGCCACATTACATGTTAGGGCTTCAGCATATGAATCTGGCAGGAGAACACAAGCATTCAGTCCATAATAGTAGGACATATGACCAAAATGTATGTGGGAAAGTGTTTTGGACCAAGGACAGTGTGAGAGAAGATGAGATCATAGGAAAAGTTTATATGGGGTCTATGTGGTGTGTGTGTGTGTGCACGCACGCACACGTGCATGCACAAACACCCGCATGTACTTGAGAGAGCATTAATTATTTCTAAACACTTATTGAGTGCCTGCTCTGGACCAAGCATTGTTCCTGGCACATGGGCTGCCCTCATAGAGTTATTTCTAGCAAGCGAGGGGGAGATACACATAAACATAATAAGTCAATTGTTTTAGTAAATGTTATCAAATGTGTAAAAGTGATGAGTACTATTGAAACAAGAAAGTAGAGCAGGAGATGGGGGTCAGGGGTGCAAATGGTGAGGGGGAGAGGTTGAGAAGTTTCATGAGGGTAGTCCATATAGGCCTCACTGAGAAGAGAAATAAAGATTTGAGGGAGTTAGTGAAATGGATAAGTTAGGGAAAGCATTCCAGATAGAGGAAGATAAAGCAAAGGCCTAAAGGCAGAAAATTCTTGACATTCAAGAAGAAATGAAGATGCCAGTGTGGCCAGAGGGGAGTGAGTGAGAGCAGGAGCTGTAGGAAAGGTCAAAGCAGGCTTTGAAAGCCATTGTAAGGACTTCAGCAGTTAACTCTATATGAATTGGGAGCCAGTGCAGGGTTTGAATAAAAGAATGACAAGACCTGACTTTTTAAAAGCTCACTCTAGCTGATGTGTGTAGGGTTAGGAGCTGGGAGGCCGAGAAGTGTTTATTGCAATAAACAGAACAAGATACGATGGCGGTTCAGACCAGGGTGGTACCAAGGGAGGTGAGAGCTGTGGTCTGATTCTGGACATATGTTGGCAGCAGAGCCAAGAAAATTTACTGACAGACTGAAGGAATTAGAGGAGTCAAGAATGATTTTGAGTTTTATGTTTATATATTACACCAAATCATTTCACTATAGTTAGAGCATTTCTACTTTCTCTGCCCCACTCCATCTGTTACTTTGCAGGCAAAAAATGTGGGACTTGGAGAATCTCACTGAGTTATCCAGTCTTTACGTTAAAGGATTTAGAACCAAAATTTTGTGTTGGTAATACATGATATAACTTCATTTTATGTTGGTTTAGAGCAACCTGTGTTGTTAAATATGAACATTCCTTGATCACTCTGGAATCTGCGCTTTTTTTTCAGCGTGTCAGATACTCATAATCTGCACAGTTTTCTTCCTTGATCACTCTGAAAAATTGCAGTTCAACTCCCCCTATTTCCCTTTCTTAGTTGATTTTTCTCCCAATCCAACATCTCGCATACTATATATTTATATATACTTACATATCTTGTTTATTGTCTGTCTCCCCCACGAGAATATAAACAGCAGTTTTTCTCAGTTTGTTCATTTTCTATATCTCTGCTCCCTAGAAGAGTGACTGGTACACAGCAGGTTTCAGTAAATATGTATGAAGTGAATACATGCACGAATGTGTGGAAGAAAGGAGAGCAGGAAGAAAGATAGAGGAGGTGAAAGAGATGGAGAGAGAGGGAAGGAGATTAAATGATGAAACTGAAACTGCTTTGCAAGCACACATTCTGCAATGCCCTTTGCTAAGGGACACAGGAAATTCAAATTCTCTGGCCTTTTAGGTCTAATAGCCATACACATATGCACAAACAAAATAATAAAATGGAATTTTAAAGTAATAAAATATAAATCAAATGAAAGAATTGTTAGTTTTTAAAAACTAAATTCAACTATTGTAAATTCATTTCCCACAAATGATATTGAGTCTGAACACATTTTCTTTACTCTAGAAGATTTGAAATCCTGCCATTTTCCACTGGATGGAAGATAAAAGCTATGGCAGGAGTTAGAGAAACTATGATATAGATTTTTTTTAATGACTATTGAGCAAATAAATCAAGTGACACCATTCTCCCAAATAATGCTGAACTGTAGCATTTAGTTGCTCATAATTCTGAATGGCTCACAGAAGAAAACATGCTACATGCTTATGTATGAACTGAAGAAGAACTAAAATTTCAGGGCACAAGGTCATGATTCAGAAAGTTGGCCTTTCCAAACTCCAGTCCCCATGAATCAAAATGCAGTATAGCCAGCAGGCATGGGAGTCATTTCCTGCTACTGAATCAGTAGCACTGTCTGCTACAACTCTTCCTAGATTTGGGTTGTATGAAGACCTACTCTTGGAAACCTTAAGTGAATATTTTCAGTTAGACCATATGTAATATGGGTATTTCAGTTTGCAGTTAACAAAACATGGTTATGTATCTTACCCATCCTGTGGACTAGGTGGAGCTCCCTTTCCCAAAGAAGATGCAAATCAGTTAAACTCTTGGCTGTGTGGTCCCTGTGCTGGTTATCTTCTTTTTTCACTCCAGACCCATTCTCTTCCCTTCTCCACACTCTCCCCCTTCTCTGTCTTCTGTGCCTGGAAAGCCACTGGCCTGCAGCAAGGACCCCCTGGGCTTCTGGCTTCTCACTGTGTTTGGCCAAGGAGAGACACTGGTGGGAGAGGAGAGGGCAATGGAGAATAAGCCCTGAGCCTTTATTTCCCCAACTCCCTTCTTAGCAGGCCTCAGTGAATAAGCCATATCCCTCTAGGCAAACCACAGTTCCCTTCCAGTGGGTGGCCTCTCTGGGTTCTAGACTCAGCCCCCTTCTCCCTATCCCTTCAGGCTTAGAGATAGTAACATGTTAATGGCTGCCAATACTGCACTGTTGGTTGTTTTCCTTGAACTTAGCCTTTGCTTTGTAAGTAGTTCCTTTATTAAATTCTTCTCAAATCACCTGCTTTGAGTGTGCCCCCATTTTGGTGTTAGAACCCAACAATGCGCAGGCTTAATAAGTAAGGAGAAGAAAAAGATTTGTACCCAGGTATGTTAACTTCAAATCCAGGCCCCTATTTAATTGTCAAGGCTATCAGTATGATGAAGCTATATGCCTTCTAGAGGAAACCTGATTGACCACTTCATTTTTTTTAACAATACCAAATGCCTCTCTCACTTTGAATTTCATTTATTCAAACTGCCCACCAGCATTTGTTGAAAGCGCACTCTGTGCCAGACACCTTGCCGTGTGCTAGAAATCCAAAGATGAATAACACATCTCTGTCCTCAACTTTCTCAGATCAAATGAAGGTAGGTGTCACACATTGAGATCACTGGAAGCTGATTTTGAGGTGAAGAACAACATGCAGAAAATTGATGAGGGAGTTCTTGGAATCAGCACCCATGGAAAGGCAAAAAGGAAACGGATTAGGAACAAGAAGTTGAGCTGTGATGCAGTATCAATGGAAGCCACAGCTGACCCTGCAGAGATTTCGGAAGTTCTCGTGAGCTTCAGACTTGAACCTCCCTAGGTGTAAGGGCCGAGCCTTTAACCTCCATGTTGGTTAGTCACTGGATGCTAAGCACCCCAGAAAAGGGACCTAACTTGGCTTAGATGGCTCTTTTCAACAAAGGCAATCCCCACAGGAAGCTGACATTTGAGGACTGTCTCCACTGGCATTTCCAGCATCTGAGAGAATATGTTCTTCATTCCAGAGAGGGATCAGTACCTCTCATGCTAGGGAAAGGAGAAGAGACAAATAATTAGACAAAAATGTCATTAGGTCAGCCATAGAGATATGCACAGAGTATTATGGAAGCCCAAAAAAGGAACTTAATCCAGTCTTGTGAGTCTTGAAGAAACTTCTTGAACAAGATGATTCTTAACTTGAATCCTAAAGGCTAAAGAAGAAATTAGCCAGACAAAGGAGATGCAGCATGCAAGGGCAGAGCCTGAATGTGGCATGGCACATATAGAAGAAGGGTTGTCAGTTCATAAAGTTTGAGACTAGAAAGGCAAGAAATTAAGCTGGGAAAGTAAGCAAGACCATATTAGAAAGATTTTGAAGGCTGTGTCAAGGGACTGGGGCTTTAGACTAGAGACCAAGGGGAAATCCCTGTGAAGGGAGAGAAAACCCTCCTCGCCCCCAGAACTTTTCCTTCTTTCAGAGGTTTACAGTGGCCAAGAAGGCCCTGGTTAAGGTGGGTTTCAAGTTCTCGTCAGCCTGGTCCATGTTTATGCTATGTTCACATGCAACCCTTCCCCTCTGCTTAGCTCCTTCTTCTCTACCATGAAGGATGTCCTCATTGAGAAGGTATCTGCTCAACAGGGGGCTGTTCACTAAATATCCCATCACCAGAAGCAGATCTAATTTCAACCCTAGGGAGTGGATTCAGGATAAGGCACAAATACAGGCTAGTGGAAGCTCAGAAGAATTGATTGATCTAAAGAAACCACTATTCCATTCTGTTCAGTGTCAGGGTTGTCAATCAGTCCCACCTAAGATGCCCAGAAGGAAAGGATTCCTGATTCTCATGCTTTTGCTCTTCCACCACACTAGCCACGCCCAACAAGTTATACTCTTCTCTCTATGATGCAAAACTGGAGAAAGATAATTTAAGCTTTCTCTGAAGAAGCAGGATGTTAGGCTCCTAGAGTAGCAACTGTCAAACACAAAAAGATCTCTGGGTAAACCAGGTATGCAAGCACAGTCCTGCGTTATGACAAATTCAATCACAGCAATGAAGGAGACAGCTGACCATGTTCATGCCTGACATGAATTTCATTCCTTGATAAACGTTCCTGTCATGTCAGGTTGGCCTGTGGAAGAACATTACTCTGGACAACCATGTCATCTCATGAGTCTATTTAGACAACAGTTTAGAAATACTAAGGACAGTTGCCAGTTTGATTCTGGCTAACAGGCTTGATTTCAGTTGAACTGTATGGAATTTGTCAAAACATGATTTTTCTTTTTATAAGAGACTTTTCTTTTTTTAAGATTTTATTTATTTATTTGACAGACAGTGAAAGAGGGAACACAAGCAGGGGGAGTGGGAGAGAGAGAAGCAGGGATCCTGGGATCATGACCTGAGCCAAAGGCAGATGCTTAACAACTGAGCCACCCAGGCGCCCCTTAAAACATGATTTTTTTCCCAAGTTAGAAAAAGGCTCCAAATTCAGTGTGTTCAACTTAGACTATTAAAGTGTTAAATATATCACGCTGTAAAGAGGAGACCGCACACCTGGGTCCTTCCATTTTCCTGAGACATGTCCTTGGGCTCTCCTCACTGGCCAGAGAAATTTAAAGATAAAATTCCATGCAGAACATTTTGCTCTCTTCTAAGAAGTAAATTGAGAACACCAGGGGGAAAGGAAAGCAGCTTTCATCAGGGAGGAACCCTGTGAGGGTCAGAGTTGAGAACAACCTCAATTTGTCTGAGCTGTTACTATAGATTTAAAATATATAGCCATGCAGTGTTTTTGGCTGATTTCCCAGAGGCATATATGCTCCAAATTCCTAGCTCATCTATCAAGAGCTGTTAAGTGTTTAATGTTGCTTAAGACACTGTGGGTGTTGCCAATACAGTCTTCCCTTCACGGAGCATGTTTTCCCTTGATAGTTTTCATCTTGGCTTATTTGAGGCAAAGGCCTTAAAAACGCATCAAGTGTTTTGCTCTGGGTATTACCACACCCTGACTGCTCCTACCTATTCTATACCTCATAGCATATAGAAATGAGTCTTTTCATTCATTCTTTAATTCGTTAAGCCTTTAAGCATTGTATTTGTTCCAGATACTCAGCTTGGAAGACTTAGGCAAGTGGAAGAGATCAAGAAGTCAACACAAAACCATAATCCAAGCTGATTATTGATAAGAGATTTAGAACAAAGTGCTTTTGGAATATTTTTCAACAGTCTTGTCCTCAACTAAATTATGGGCTCATCTCAGTGATTTTGCCTTCTTAGACTCTTCAGTATGTCCCAAATATAAATATCTCTCATTTAACTTGGTTTTTCTGGAAGAGCCTTATTCTCTGTTTTTTCTAATAGATGGGCTTAGAAAGTCTAAGTGTGCTTTACACAAAGCCATTAATTCTTTATTCTGTTATAGCTCTAGTATAGTCCCTAAAACATAAAGGTCACTGGGAGATTTTTGACCCTCTTCTCCAAGGTACCATGCCATTCCAAATAATAGCTAAGAAGCATATGGGCTTTTGTGCCATGAAATTCATTCAAGAGAAAGAGAGGCCTTCTTTTTGAAGGATTTTATGCAAAATATTGAAGATATGAGTTCAGTCACTGGCCTCCCAAGCAGAGGGTTCTTTCAAAACAGGAAGGAGCAGCAGCTAAATGTTCTTTCAGTTAATCGTCTGAAAGCATAAACACAGGAATTCCACTTCCTTATCAATTTATCTCCAATGCCTCTGATGGATAAAAGAGGTGATCTCACATTGTGGATTCGGATGGGTAACTATTTTACTTGAGCTCTCCTGCAACAAGGCATTATTTGGAATACGTTAGAGGAAAGAAAAAGTAATGCCAGCTCTTTAGAACAATTATGGAGAAACTGCCAGTGGAGCTGGCATTTCTTTAGAAACAGTTGGCTTCAAATGGTCCAGAGATTAATGGACTGGAAGCAGGAATGACCTCATCAGCTTTCACCTTGACGTCACAACACTACTATTGCTTGCTCTTCCCTCCTTCAAACAAAGGTACTCAAAGCTTTTGGTGAGTCCATATCCCTATTCCCATCACCAAAAGCCATCATGCATTTAAATGTCAATGCCTCTCTAAAGGGACCTCAGCCCTGCTGAACCAGGAAAAGGGAGAGCAAACAGATTCTTATCTGCAGGACCAGAGGAACAAACTGCTCCCTGGTCTGAACCTGAGTCTGCAGCTGAGCCAGGCACCGGGAGGATACTGTCTGGCAGGAGGCCATGGCACGGCCCTCTGTGGACGCCCAGCGCCCTGAAAGAGTTCATTCACTCCACATGGGTGAGCAATTTCCTCCCAAGTGGCTACTCACCAATGGCAGACCCAATTACAGACAAGATTGATGAGTCTGCCTGGAGTGCTGAATCTACCTTAGTTCTTTTTTCTTACTTTGAAAAAATAATCTTCACACACAAGAACTAAAGCTCTGGGACAAATCTCATCTCAAATAATGGGATGATTTCTTTAAATGGAGGGTAAAAGGAAACAAAAGGAAAGTCACAAGAAATATTACAGAAAGTAACCCAGGAAGCACTGCCTTCCACACCTCCCTCCTACACACACACACACACACACACACACACACACACACACAGCCCAGAAAGGCAATAATTCTCAGGGCCAAGAGTTGAAGACGCTTTCTTACTAGTGTGGGAAAAGCCGTAAGCTCTGCCCACGGGAATGACAAGGGCTGTCTGCATTCTCTCCCCTCCTGGCTTCATTCCTGCAGCCTGGGTCTGAGGCTAAGGGGAAGAGTTTGCCTTTGTCCCATTTTATCCAGAATAACTCTTGCTAGGGCTATACTTCAACCCCAAGCCCTCTAAAATTTCACCTACTAGCATTTTTCTCCCAGAGCCAGCCACATAACTTATGCGGCGCTGTGCAAAATGCAAATGTAAGATCCTTGTCCACAAAAGCAAGAAAAAAAGTTTTTCCTTTCTTTTGTGGTCTTTCTTTCAGCCAGTCAAGGTAAGGGTTTTTTTTATTTGCTATTTAGTGTTGCACTCCTTTGAGTACAACAGGAAACTTCCAGGTGAACTCACAGGTGTCTGGGTCCTTGCCCCACAGTTTAGGGTGCATATGCTTGACCCCAACCCTCTTTCCACCCACGCCCATGCCCCCACCGGGGGTAGAAGACAGCAGCAATAACTGAGCACTTTTAGGGAGTGGGAGGCAGAGAACCCATCCAACAGAGGTAGAGGGGGAGAGGAGCACAGGTAAATCAAGGCCTGTGCCTGCTTCATTGTCCCTTCAGAGTTCACTTACAAAAACACAATTTAAAGATAAAATTATCTAGAATTTCAAAATGACAGCCACAGAACGCTAAACCCCAAGCATGAAATGCTTTCTGAGCTATGGGACCCTATGCAACCGTACTGCTTGCCCACTCGGGAAGCCAGCCCTGTTTTCTCCTAATACAGGAAATACGGATATGAAGGTAAAAATTGTAAGAGTTTCCTCAAACATACAGATTTAGATAAACAGAGGATACATAAACACACACATGCATTTACATGTGTGTCACCAGCTTTTCCCTGCACCGTTTTCTTAAGCTAGTTGCTCAGATGCAGGATTACTGAGACAAAAGTGTAGACATTGTTGTGGCTGTGGATGGACACTGACAGATTACTTTGCTGAGGGTGTGTTAACTTCCAGTGCCACCAGCAAACCCCAGCAGAAAAAGGTGAATATATCCGTTTAGGCACTGGGGGGTACAGTGTGTTGGTAAACAGTTTTGTTCATTTAATATAAAAAAGTTAGCCTAATCTTATTTTCATTTACATTGAAATATTATTTTATGTACCTTATGTCTGAAATATCTTGAAATTTTTGAAAACCATCAACATTTTTCAAAATTAAACCATGCTATTTAGGGATCTCATACAACAGACAGTATTGTTAAATGTCACCTTTCATGTTGATCTTAATGGGCAAGTTTGTGTCCAGCAGAAAAGGAGAGGAGAAGAGAAAAAGAAAAGGAATGGGAAAATCAAACCTCAGTGGGAAAATGTCTTATGTTAAAGTCATGTCAAATGTGGCAGTTGGATCTATCCCTTGTCCATTGCAATAGGTCCCATAGAAGACATTATCAGTATTCATAAGTCCTTTATCACTTGCTGCTTTTACTGTGGTTACTTTTACCTATGTTTTATTCCCCATTCTTCTATCCTCAAGCAAATCATAAGCCCCTCAGGTTTTTGTTTGTTTTTTTTTTAAAGATTTTATTTATTTATTTGAGAGAGAAAGAGCATGAGAGGGGGGAGGGTCAGAGGGAGAAGCAGACTCCCTGCCGAGCAGGGAGCCCGATGCGGGACTCGATCCTGGGACTCCAGGATCATGACCTGAGCCGAAGGCAGTCGCTTAACCAACTGAGCCACCCAGGCACCCAGCCCCTCAGGTTTGATGCAGCTTTGCATGATCCCACAATGCTTAGCACACTGATAAGTACATAGTCCTCACAAGACTTTCTAAAAGCATCAGGAAAATACACTCAGCTTATGTATGTTGAGGTCTCTCATCCCTCATGTGTAGCTATTACTAGATTTATGAGTTTTAGGTAGAATCATATGGTAACCATGAATTAAAAGATAAAGAGTCAAATCTAAAGACAATTATCATATATATATAGATATATACATGCATATATGTAAAGTATAGGTATGCAGACACATGCATATAAGACTATGACATTTGGTAAAGCTGTAATACCTGCCCTCTTCAGAACATACAGTGTTGCATTTTTCCCTAAATTGTTTCCTAATTAATATCCAAATTCAGGATATTTAGGATAGAAATATAATAGAAAAATATTTAGGATGTAATAGAAATGTAATAGAAAAATATTTAGGGTGTAATAGAAAAATAGAAAACTGACAATAAAACTATATATATATATATATAAATTTTATAATACATTATACATTAAAAGTTTATAAGTACTATAATGAAGCTAACAAAAAAATAAGGTTAAACATATCTGCAAATATTTTTAAACTAAATATTAACCTTTTTCTTAAACCAGAGTTGAAACCAATAATAATAAATATAGACAACTTAATACAAAACGCACTACAAATGGAAACAAATATTTTTAAAGGAGATCCACCAGACAATGCAGTTACTAAATATAAGCATCCTGGCCAGTAAGAAACTTTACATATAGATATAGATGTAGATATAGACACAGACAGACAAACAGATATATATATATATATATATATATATATATATATATATATATATATATATATATATAATGGATAATTCAAAGTATTATCATCACTGTGTTCTCAGGGAAAAGGAGACACTATATAGAATACTAACATAAAAACAAAGTTTATTGAGCATTTATCATGTGAAAGGTATTCTGGGTTATTTCATTTAATTCTCACAAAAACCCTAAGGAAATAGAGACTATTGTTTACCTGCCGTTTTGCAGAGGAGGGAATCGAGACACAGGAAGGTGAAATAAGCTAGTAAGCTGTGGAATCAGAATATGAACTCAAGCAATGAACAATCCATCTTTAGCTTCTACGTTTGTCTGCCTCTCGTGATGTTTTAGTAGATTCACTGCCCTTAAAGTTTGGACCAGGCCATCAACTGCTCCTTGCCAAGGAAGCCAATTTGTAGAGTTGCCAGATTTAGCAAATTAAAAATATAGGATGCCCAGTTAAAATTGAACTTTAGATAAATATTACATTTTTTTAGTATAAGTATGTCCCAATATTGCATGGGATATACTTATATTTAAAAATGTTTCATTATGGTGCACCTGGGTCACTTAGTCAGTTAAGCATCTGCCTTCGGGTCAGATCATGATGCCAGAATCCTGGGATGGAGTCCCACACATTGGGCTCCCTGTTCATCGGGGAGTCTGCTTCTCCCTCTGCTGCTCTATCTGTCAAATAAATAAATAAGATCGTTTTAAAAATTAAAAAATTAAAAATGTTTCATTGTTTATCTGTAATTCAAATTTAACTAAATGTCCTATATTTTATCTTGCAACCCTACTGGCTTGCCATCTCCCGGTACCTCTGAGTGACCATCACAGTTTCTTAAATGACAGCAATGTGGCTTTTTGAAAAAGATAGAATAATTCTAGGTTGAAGTTGGCATTGGAGACAAGGGCAAACCCTGTTTCCATAGATAAGATCTCCACTTTATAGCAACCAAAATGAAAATCCCTCTTAAGCTTGCAGATTGGGCCAAATAGCCCTATAGAACCCCTCCTCTTGTAGGCCATGTAAACCTTAATCAATATTTACAGAATAAGGGCCCTCTGACCTTTATGCTTCTCACCTTGTAAATAATGATAACATTTCACTGGGTTGTTTTGAAGGTCAAATGAGGTTATATATGTAAACATTTACTGTAAATGCTGCTTGGGGACTTGTGTTTTTGGACATATAAAATTAAGAAGTTATGTCATTTTTTTCCAAGAACCAAGAATAAATGTTGTTAATCCAAGCCACTTTCAGTGCACATATAAACCAGGGAGCCTAATATTTAAACAGATTAAGATAAAAACTAACATACTTGAAAGTGTATTTTTTTAAAAAAAGATTTAAATTTTGAAATCAGCTGTAAAAATCAGTGTCTGTTCAAGCAGCCATATACAAGTAAAACTAATCTTTTTCATTACTTATTTCCATTATTATTCAGTGTCAACTATTTTTTTATTATGTTCAGTTAGCCAACATACAGTAGTATATCATTAGTTTTTGATGTAGTGTTCAATGATTCATTAGTTGCGTATAACACCTAGTGCTCATCACAAGACATGCCCTCCTTAATACCCATCACCAAACTACCCCTCCCCCACCCCCTCCTCTGAAACCCTCAATGTGTTTCCTGGAGTCCAGAGTTTCTCATGGTTTGTCTCCCTCTCTGATTTCTTCCCTTTCAGTCTTCCCTCCCTTCCCCTGTGGTCAGTGTCAACTATTTTTAAACGATATGATATCAAAAGCAAGTAATAACATTAAAGATTATCCTTTTTTCTCTTTTTAGCTGAAAAGTTACCAAGACACAGTTACATAAAACAAAGATTTAATAAAAAAAAAAACTGCTAGTAGCCAAAAGTGATATGGGAAGAAGAAAAATAAACGTTATACACATACAGGATGATAATGAAACAATGATTTTTTTAGTGAAGTTTTAATTTACCAACATTTTTCAGATATCTGCTCAAGTACTTGTTTTTTTAGAAAAGCCTTGGTTTTCTTTTAAAAAATCTCCCCAAATGGGAATTTCAACTCTTTTTCTTTAAAAATAGAAAACACCTCTGAAGAAAAATTAATTGAATAGAAGTCTCAAATATTCAAGTTGGATTGATTAACTGAAGCAATTTATTCCCCAAAATTCTTTGTGAACTGGCAAGCGTCAGTCTGACCAGCGTCAGAATACTTGAAATGTAACTCTACTCCCAGAAACTCCTGATAGAGTTTGAAGAAACTTTAGGGAGTTTGAGGAGAAATGATGGAGATACAGAGCAGAGAACAAGAGTTGAAGCTGATGAAACTGAGTGTAAACTTGTGGCTTCAGACAGCAGGTAGCTGAGGAGATGGGGTTGTAATGAAAAGAATATAGAGCTTGCAAGGTAGGAAGATCTAAATTCTTGTCCTGTATCCACTACTAACTTGCTGTGACACTGGGCAAATCACTCAATCCCTCTGAGCTTCCATTTTCCCATTTTCAAAACGGAGATGGTAATATATCACAGGGATATTGTGAGGAGAAAATGAGGTAATGTCACCCCAAAATGTACTTTTTTAAGTTAATAAGTGGTTGTTATAAATAATATTCTTGCAGTATTTGTAAGGGAATAGAACCTAAAGGCTAGATGCTCAGGAAAGAGGGGATTCAATGAAGGGAGAATTCATAGGCAGAATTTAAGGACTTTATACAATGGAGTTCATTTGGGTACAGGAAGAAGAAACTGGGGTTGGAAAGGTAGATACGGAATCCAGAAAATGAATTATAGTTCCAGAAAATTCTGATGTTAAGTGGTACATAGACCTGGAAATTATTGTAAAAATTTCTATTGTCTGTACACTCATAACTAAAGTCATTATACATGTAAGTGGTCCTACAAAATCTCTTCACATAATAACAATCTCATTTGTTCTGTGCCTGAGTCTACTGAGTGGAGACAACCCGGGATAGGAGCAGTGACTCAGGAGAGTGTGAAAGAAAGATTGTGGCTTTGGAGGAGAAATCTGTGATTGGATGTGATAGAGGAAAGTTTCTCAAGTGTCAACCAAACCAGATAGCTGCATTCTACTTGGATGATTTCATGTTTTGCAATGATTCCAAATTAGAAACAGTTGGCAGGCAGTCAAATCAAATCACATTATGAGTTCAGTCTCATCTCTTCCCTCTGCTGCCCTACAAGTGGGAATGAGGGATGAATGAGCTACCAGGTACCATATCCCGCAAATTCCAGGGTTACATAAAAGCTCTTCTGAGTGATTTTCTTGAAGTCTCTTCCCCCATTTGACTTACAGTGAAAGGGAAGTATTCTCTGACCCCACCTCAGGATGGGGGCTATACCCACCATGCCAAAAATGTTCTCCAGAAATGTGCTCCTATTGGCCTTATCAATCTCTTCATTAATTCATAGCCTTCTCAAAAATATAGCTTCTTATATAAACTAATAATGGCAGACCTGAATCAGTCACTTTGCAAATCCTACATAAATAGTCTGATAACCTCACTCTAGAATGTAGGTGTTGACACCTATTGTTTTATCCTCAATTTTATGGGCCTCTAGTAAAATAGACACTAAGAAAATTCTCAATTACATCCCATTTCATTAGTATATTGATAGAAATATCTAAAGGAATATGCACAAAACTACATACAGTGATTTTCAAAGTGGAAATGATCACAAGGGACTTTAACTTTCTACATGACACAGTCCTACTAAGATTAAATTTTTTTGTGATAAGGAAAAAAAATCATTAATATGAATGTCCACAAGATCCTAAGCTAAGGTATTCACAAGGAATGTTGAATTGATTATGAATCTCTCCTTGGGAAGAAAGCAGATTCCAGTTTTAAGGCATGAAGTTTCAAAAGATGACATCAGCTCTTTGCCCTCTCTTCATACAAAACTTGGCTTTGTCTTCCTCTGAGTTGGCTTCATTCCCAGGCAGACTATCTCCATGTGGAAGCAAATGTGCCTTCCAAAAGTTCCAAGTTCACCTGGTTTCTTTGTCCTCACAAAGTCAGAAATAGGGAGTCTCTCCTTCATAGAGTTTATAGTGATCTCTCCTATTCCAGAGATTCTCAGTGGCCCTGCTAGGACTGTTGGACCAATCACTGTGTCCGGGGTGGAGCTCTTTGATTGGTGAGCCTGGGTTAAGTGGCTTGGCCACTTAGTGGCTCACCAAGTGGCAGGTGAGATAAGATCCACTTGATTGTAGGCCCCATCTAAAATAAATATAAAAGAGAAGAGAATGTTTCCTAAAGTGATATAGAGCCAGACCAAAAAAGAAAAAGAAAAAAAATAGAAGGAAAGAAGGCAGGGAGGAAGGGAAGGAAGGATGGAGGAAGAGAGGGAAGGAGTGAGGAAGGGAGGAGAATAAAAAATGACTTACTACCTCAGAGATGCTGCATCTATAGAGAACATTTATTGACTGCCATCTGCATGCATGATAGATCCTTAGAAATCTAGGATTTAACATTGAAAGTTTTAGCTATAAGGGATTTCAAAGATCCAAGATAAGATGGCATATAATAAATTCTATGGTGATAATGTTTCCTACATTGGTGGAACCCAAAATTTACTGTGCATCAGAAGCACTTAGAAGACTTAACTAAAACACTGATTGCTGCCCCAGTAAGTCTGGAGGGGGCCCAAGAATGTATATTTTTAGGAAGTTCCCAAGTGATGCTGATGTTGTGAGGCTTGTACTTTGAGAACCAATGCCCTACATCAAAGGATTTCATGAAGACAAAGTAGATAATATAAGGTGGTTTCTGCTAATTTGAATCTCTGGTTCAGCAAGAGTACTAACCTTATTTGATGAACAAGTCAATTCAACTTCTGTACCCAATTAGTGGCATCCTTGAGTTTAAGAAAACCATAAAATCAATGTGTGCTTCAGAATTATCAAAATTTGGTGTTCAAAGTTTAACCAAGGGTCCACCCTAGAGAACAATAAAATTCAATGTCAGATGCTAATTCTCTAACTGAAGCTAAAGCCTGAAGGAAATATCCCATCATTACCTTTCCCCACTGTTGCCTTATCCCATGAAAAATAATGCAAGGCATGGTCAAGTCAAGGACACCATCAGAAAGAAGCCAGCAAAACAGGCAGAAAAGACACCAAGAGCTTTAAACTCAAGATACTTTCAACTCCAAAACAGCATGTTCTTTCTCTTTGGTTCATCCAGTGTTTCTGGCGGAAGTGAAATTCTTCTCTGGCATCCAAGAAAGATTTATGACCGAAAAAGAGCAGATTTTACCTGGCAGCTGGTGCGTGCAAGCTTTGTTCTCTTTCATAGCAGGCCCAATTCCTCTTTATTTTACAGATGCTAATATTAGACTCAGCTAATCATTGCACATTCCTTTTATTAGGTGAGGAGCTACATTCTTGAAACCACTCTCAAGAAAACGATCCTTCACTTCCAGACCACCCTGAGTTGTAGACTTGGGGTTTCGGCAGTGGTAGCACTGCTGGCTCACGTGGCAGATGTCTGGGCAGCCCAGAGACATCTGTTCTTCAGCCTCAACCCTTTGCAAGTGGTTCAGGAACTTCCTCTCTTCTTGCTCACTTGGCCCAATGTTGTTCCTTCTACAAACATCCAGAAGGTGTTAGTGCCACCAGAGTATCAGACTTTTATTGCCGCTTTCCCGATGGGAAAATTGGCCTGTAATGAAGGCAAGCCTGCTGGAATAGGATGTATTCAATCTATTTTATTTGAAGCCCTAATTCAGACAAGTTAGATCCATCTGCATTTTGTACAAAATCTGAAATAGTTAGACCATATTAGCTCTGTTAGTTCTCAGCGAATAGGTCTTGTTCTAATAGTCATTTCTAAGTTGATAATTGGCAAATTCGTAGCCAATTTGCCATAGAACCATTGTGGTTAGATTCTGAGCCAATCCCCAGATGCTTCCTTAACTCATTTTTCCCCTGAAGTATAGTACTACACTAATAGTAGCATGAGATCTCATCACCACTTTCAACTATCTACTTCTGAAATTAAAACATCCCAAGTTCCAGCTGAGGACTTTAGGGAGTGATGCTGGGACTCTCCTTCATTCCCTTCTGTTCCACCCACAGTAACGTGCAGAACTCCCAACAGTGAAATGCGGGTCCCAGAAAGCAGAAAGGGGATCCTGGGGGGAGACTTGAAGTGATGGCAGCAGCAGAAGTCTAGGCCTTCGGTGAACATCAGCAAGCAGTAGCAGATATCCACAGTTTACATGGCAGTCCCAGTCTTTGCCGAGTGACAATGATGGTAGAAATGGGGAGTAGGGAAACAAGAGGAGGAAAAGGTGGCCCCTCACAGAAGCAGTGATGCCTGCAGGGAGATAAGCTTCTGGCTTGGCCTCCAGTTCACAAGAAGAAAATACTTCAGAGTCTTGAATTAAGAAGTAGTCCATTTGAGGGCGCCTGGGTGGCTCAGTCGTTGAGCGTCTGTCTGCCTTCGGCTCAGGTCATGATCCCAGAGTCCTGGGATCAAGCCCCGCATCGGGGTCCCTGCTCAGCGGGGAGCCTGCTTCTCCCTCTCCCACACCCCCTGCTTGTGTTCCCTCTCTCACTGTGTCTCTGTCAAATAAATAAAATCTTTAATTAAAAAAAAAAAAGAAGTGGTCCATTTGATGACCACAGTGGAACACACACACACACACACACACACACACACAACACACGTTGCCACAAAATCCTTTGGGGAATTGCTTCACCAAGGAAAATAAAATGATGTATAATTGGCACATCAATTTGAAACATAAATCCTTCCAATATGCTTGAAAATCATTTATTCCTTTAAATCTTTTAGCACCTACTTCTCTGCCTACCCCCAGATTCCATTATCAGACCTCACCCATCAACTATTTGTTGAGTACCTACTCTGTGCCAAGACCAACCTCATGTATCTACTGTTAGTTTGCACAACCTACAAGCATTTGCTGTGCGTCAGAAATACTCACTTGCCCAGTTCCTTCCCACGTACTGCCTCTGGGCCCCCTCTTTCTCTTCTTTTTTGCTCCTTCTCTTCTCTAAAATTCACTAAACCTGACTGGCCCTCCTAGAAGGCCTTGTGGGTGCTGCTTATTCTAGAATCCCACTCCCGGTCATATCCCAAGCCCAGATAGATGAGATTCCCCCCTTCTCCCAGGATAAGGAAACAGACACCAGTCCTGGCTGCCGTGAGACTGTGAAACAGGATAAATGAAGACTGCCTCTATTTCTGCCTACATTCTATTTTCTAGGCTCTAAGAGGACTTGCTTCTTTTTCCTTCTTTCTTTCTTTTCCCTCATTCCATTTTTCCTTTTATATCCCTTTGTTTTTCTTCTCTTTCATCCTTCTTTTCAACCTTTATCTGTGAAACTCCTGCATTCTGCTAAGTGGTATGGAGAATCAGGGGAGATATCAAGTATACACATGCCCAGCTCACACAGAGGAGAAATGCATATATTAGGCTGCAAATGATGAAAACAAGGAATCAAGAAGTTCATCCCAAAGAACTCTCCTTGGGAAAAACTCCTTACAGGTATTCATAGAAGGCTTAAGCCTATTAGACTTCATTTACATTTCATAGCTTTTACTGAATTTTCTTCAACTGTCTCTCCAAACATACTTCTCTGGTCCATAAACCATTTCCAGGGAAATTTAGATCATATTAGGTATAATTCCTGTAACTTTGCAAGAATATGAGACGGACCATTCATTTCTAAGCAAAGCTCTATATTTAAAAGATCATGTTTAGTAAAAGGCGAATCCTCAGTCAGCATTGTCCATAACACCATCCTCCCACATTCTGATAATCATGGTGGTCTGTATCTCCTTAAAATACTGCTTACTGGGACCTGCATGCCACTTTTAATTTCATTGCTTCTTTATAAACATTTATTTATTAAACTATGAACAAGTCTATTCAAATTGCATGGGGCTAAATGTGAGAGAAATACTAATAACATTGGATATGCCCAGGCTTCCCCAACCTATAATTGCTTTTAAGTAAAAAATATTTCATGCTAAAATTAGATAACAAATAAGGCTTGGAGGTGACTTCTTTCAGCATATTGTGTTTTCCTTAGGGATAATGTAATATGGAATTCCAGGGAGGCAGCATCCAGGCTATTTTGTGAAGCTTGTGAAATATTATCGCATTAGGGTAACCACTTACTCCTGTGTGTCTGGGGGCTCCGAGAAGTCAGAGGAATTGTTCACTGGCCCACTGCTTCCTGGAGTTTCACTTTTAAAATGACCACGATGTAATTAGGAGGCAGCCTGATCCATAAAGACCACCTAAGGCAAGGAAACTTACCTGTAGGAGAGGCATTAGCTCTGCCTTCCCTTTTCCTGGAACATGATGAACACACAAAGGCAAGCTCCTCTTTAAGCCACCTGGAAGAAACAGAATCTCTCTCCTGGGAGTCTAGCCAAGGAAAAGAACTTTTGTTAATCACTACTCATTATCAATTTGGCCAAAGGATTGGAGGTTTATTTTTTTGCATCTGGGTGGCACAGACTCTGGGCAAACTTTATCACATAAACAAGTAGTTTACAACTCTGGGTGGTTTCCCTGGGGCAGAAACTCTCACACTTGTCCTTCTGAATGTCTACTAGGATCAATTTCACCTTAAAAGACTTGGCATTTTCAGTCATCCTCTTGACTTGCTAAGATGGAATCCTCCATGCATCTCTTCAGAGCTCAGGAGGCTTTTCTGGAGGAAAAAAATAATTGTACAGACTATCATTTTCATGTACAGTTATCTTAAAATGGAATAATCATTAAAAACACTTCTGTGCCTTCTTCTGCCCCATCATCTGGTGCTGTAGACTCAAGGATACAGCTGGTCTTTGGGAACAGGGGAATGCTTTTCAATACTAGTAATGGATCTAGCTTTTCTTCCTCGGGATTAGTTCTTCAAACAGTGACCTTATTTGATTTAAACAAGCCATGTTGGTTCTTCTGCCTTCAACAAATAGAAAAGTCCAATAGGAAATCCACATTAACTCTTATGAATACCAGATATGCATTATTAATTACTCTAATTCTGAAAGGCACTTAGAAACACTTAGTTTTCATCTCTTATAATGCTCCCTGGGGAGATCTCAGGCAAAAAATCATTTGCTTAGGTAGGCAGGAGATTGTGAGGTCTTTCATTTTGTTTCTTTTCCTGAGAGGACTTGGAAAAACTGAGAGACTTCCATTCCTCTGATATGAGACATAAAAAAGTAAATTATTCTGTTTAGAACCCACCACCAAGCAAGACGGACTAGCCAAGATTGTTCCTAGTCTAAGAAAAAGCCAACTCATTTAGGCAAAATCAAATTGTACTTTTCTAGAGAGTAAATTTGAGAGAGCATTTTTCAAACATTTGTCTTTACTATACCTCACAGCAAAAAATGTAATTTACATCATTTACACACACATATATATATTTACCTGAAATAACATTTTGGGATTTTTGGGGGGGTTTTTAATAACATTTTGTGAAACATCACTTATTCATACCACATGCTATGAACTCTGATATTTTCATCTCTTCTATTTCATCCTATTCAATTCTATTTCATTCTTTTTAAAATACTAGCTGTGACTCACAAAATTGGCTTCCCAATCTATGACCCACAGTGTGAAAAAAAACTCTTGGGGGTAGGAGAGAAAGAAAATAATTTTATCATAAATCCTCTAAATCCTCCCACTTCTATTGAAGATGCTTAAATTTCCCATTGAAGATGGCATTGCTTTAGCTAAAAATGTTCTCTATTATTAAAATGTAAATGAACCCTGAATGGGTATGAGATTAAACTTGGTCTATCATTTACATCTTTATGAGACTGAAAATATTACATGACGTCACAACACATCACACCACAACAGAAAAGAGGTCAGCTTGAATAAGGGAGGAGATGAGAGTGACAATAAGAATGCTCTGAGGAAGGACTGGGTGAAGGGCTTCTAAGGAGATTAGGGCACCTTGGTGATCCTAGACCTTTGCCCTCTCCCCATGTGAAGGTAGAGAGAATGTAGGGGGTGTTTTTTAATAACTTTTTTTTAACATTTATTGGTGTCACTTATGGTAGAAAAAAGTATCTAGAGATGTGCATGACCCAGTTGTTAAATAGAACATTTCCAAGGTGAACACATGCCCTAGCTTTTTTACCCACTCTCTAAGATAGCCAATTCCTCCTTTCTCCCCATCCCAAGGCCTCCTCAGCACACCTCGAGTTCCCTGACGGCCCCCCTCCAGTCCAGCACATATCATAGGGCAAGAATGGGAAATGCAGTGCAGAAATGGAAGGAACATAACCCAGCACCATAGGGCCTGCAGTGAGGCTTCCATTAAGCAAGGGAACAACCCAGGAGCAGGAGGCCCCACCTGGCCCCACCTCTTCCCCTTCTCTACACTCTTTCTCCCTCTGGGAATGTCCTTCCCATTTTTCTCCACCTTGCTCACCTTTTCCAATAAGAAGTTTCCAACTCTGCCAGCCTTGCTCTGAACCCCAGGAGCACTTTCTACTAATACCACTCCTCTGTCCTTTCAAAGCAATTTGTGCATACGTCCATCAGAGCACTGCATGCAGAGCATCATCACTGTTTGATTGGCTGCCTCAGTTATTAGACTGTCAGTTCCTTGAGGGACCTAGTCATCTCTAGTACCCAGGACAGTGACCATGCCCCTTACTCATTCATACCTTTCATTCATTTAACAAATACTAATATAGTGCCAGGACACTGGGCCAGGTGTAAGTAGTGTGGTGATGAGCTGCTGTTATAGAATGTTTGTCTATTTGTCAGTGTTGTCTGTTTGTCAATTAATAAATATTTGCTGAATGAATGAAGGGACAGAGGAGTGAATAAATGAACCCCATACTGCCATATACTGTTACCACACCACTTCATCATATGCACCTATCCATTCCAGGACAGCTTTGATTGTGAGGAAGCCCTTATACTGAATCAGTCTTTTGCCCTGAAGCTTCTATGTATTAGTCCATAAAGAATTAGGAGCAGCTGACAACAGCTGCTATGTCTCTGGGCTTTCTCCTCTCCAACCTAAACATCCTCGGTGCTTTCAGGGGTTCCCAGGATAGCTGCATCAGCAATAACATGGAACAGTTTGAGTTGCCTCACCCATCTACTTGCTCTCCTAGAAACATCTTCCATGTGGTCTGTAATCTCCTGTAAGCATGACGCCATGACAAAACCCCAGCCTCCAGGAGTGCTAACTGCTGCATCTGAAACTCCACATCTACAGACCCAACCTCTTGCTATATCAGCTTCTCTGAAAAACACATTCTCTCACTGACTTACTATTAGTGTTGGCCACACACTTATACTTGAACTATATAGGGTTGTTTATCTAGAAACTCCCTTTACTTCTTGAAATTTTGGAATGGCCCTCCTCTTTCCCCCTGCCCATAGCACATTTAAATGACCATTTTGAAAGCTTCCCTTTTTTACATGATTGTGTTTCCCTGGCTACAGGAGAGCCCTTACCAAATGTCCTATCAGAATTCTTTCACAGAATTTTCTGGGTCTCTTTCAAGTCTAGTAGTAAAAGTCAGAAGAGGTAAGACTCACAAGCATTTAAAGGTCATAATGCTGCCTAGCGTGAAAAAATGGTCTGTAGTGAGAGAAGAAAACCCAAAGGAGAGAATGCCACCCAAAGAGAAGCCAAGACTAGAATGGAGGGCCCCAGGGCTTTTGTGTCCCTTGCCCAATTTATCCCTGAAGCCCAGCAGCAATATTCCTTCCCTCAGTCTGGTTGTTCTTGGATTCTGAGAGCCAATAAATTCCCTTTTTTGCCCTTTTGCCTAATTCCAGTTGGGTTTCTGTAAGTTGCAACCAAAAAAATTCCTGACTAATACAACCCCTAATTTTTTCTTCCTGAGTGTTGCCATGCTGTTCCTAAACCAAATAATCTCATCCTGTACTTACATGTTTTTCAACTCAAAGGTAGGATCTTACATTTACTGCTGTGGAACATCATCTTGTTTTATTTGATTCATAATTCTAGTGTAGCTGTTCACAAATTTGTACACACTACTGTCAGTTGTCCTAAGAAAAAGTGGCTTTTGTAAACTTTTGGTAGCAGAGCTAGTCACCCTCATAAGACCCTGCCGCGTGGCAAGAAAAAAATAAATTTTCTGGTAACAGTGTCTCAAAAAAGTCTTTTAAGCTGAAAGAAACTGACTTGATTCTTTTGAGTAAATTTTTAGTCCTTTAGAACACTCCAGCCCCTCTTCTCCAAGATGTTGACTGGCTAAAGGAAGGAATCATGAGATTTCATGAAGATGGAAATGGGGCCCCAAATCCAGGTGACTTCCTCTGGTCCTCCCTGGTCTGTACAGTGGAACAATTTGTCTGGTCTCATCCCAGAGGTGTTGATGACTTCACCTAAGCATTGGGTCATCATACTGGCATCCACAGCTGGATCAGTGGCCCTGACCAGTCGACTCTGGTTACAAACTTACTTTATGCTGTTATCAAATAAAAACAAATCCAGACTTACCAAGGAAAGACATTATTCAAAAGGATTGTTCCAAAAGAGGGAAGAGAAGTAGGAGTAGGGACTATTGTTATAGGGAGGACGTCTCGAGCATAAGGTCTGCAAGCATCTCAAGAGTTCAGCAAAAATAGTTTTTCTTTTATACAGAGGAGTTAACAAGACTAAAAAGAATTGGATGTGGGGAAATGGGATGAAAGGGTGGTATGATGGAATAGTAGACCAGAGAATACTTTACCCTGAGGCCAGCCTATTCACAGAGGACTTCTATGCTGGTTCAGGCTGAGGGTGGGCCAAAGTTCAGAGACCTGGGGTAAGGAGAGAGTCCTAACTAACTAAAGTTCAATTAGAGGGCACCTGGGTAGCTCAGTAGGTCCAGCATCTGACTCTTGATCTCAGCTCAGGTCTTGATCTCAGGGTCATGAGTTCAAGGCTCTGCAATGGGCATGGAGCCTACTTAAAAAAAAAAAAAACGTAAAAAAATAAATAAAGTTCAATTAAAAAGTATTTTTTTCTGTTTAGTCAATAGACACAAGCAGTTCATCTAATCATTTATGAGGCAAAATGGGAATTTGGAGGATGTGTGTATGGCCTTGTTGTAGATAAGGCAGGCAGCATGGGGAGAATCTTATCTAGGTCATATGGCGGAGGGTGGTTCTTTGCAGTGAACCCTCTCCTAGAACACAAAAGGATGGGGGATTTCTAACCCCTCTCTTATTTTCCAGGATCACAGAGCTCAGGTAAGGTCCAACATTGTCACTGTGAACATTGGTTTTCAGTCCAAGCCCTCTTAGGATCTCCATATGCCCTCTCCAGGGCACGTGAGAATTTCTGGGCTCCGAGAATGACACAGATGGATCACAGGAAGCTGGAAGTGGTGCCTTGGATCCATCTATCAAGCCACCTCTCTGTCAGTGATACACCATCCTGGAAGCTATTGATGCCCAGGCCATTGTGAGACTAATTCTAGAAGTTTGCAGGTTACCACAGACTCTGCCTACAGAAATTGACCAATCATCACAATATGACTGGATTCCCCTTCCATAAACCTATCTGGATACTTCTGCACCCTTGAATTTTGGGGCCCTTGAATAAGGTCCCCAAGGGCCCTACCATCAGACCTTCATACCCTACTCAGTCTCCTTTCTCCTTCCCACAGCCCTCTGAGATTACAAAGGGTGAGTTTTCCTTCCTTCCTTAATGGCTTCTGTGACATAATACCTAAGTCCCTTTGCCCTCAATGATCAAAACCATTAGTAGGAACTAAAGTTTAGAAAATCTATTCTCCCCCACCAAAGCTTGTCTTCCAAAATATAATCAGTCTGTGAACTCAAAACTTCCATTTTGGAATTTAAAGTTCAGCATTGTCTTTGTTCTTGCATTCCTGCTGCAAAAATTCTAATTTTCTGCAAGGCAAATGGTGCCTCTGGCTGTCTAGGAGGTCACATATAAGGAAATTCAAATATGAAGATCATTTTACATAAATCAAAAATATTATCCCCATTACATTAGCATGGAAATAAAAATGGAACTTATTTGTGTCATCCAAATTATTTAACACTGATCTCATTCACCCATAAATTTGAAAAACTCATCTTCATTGGTAAAAATAATAAAATTATTGAACAAGGTAGAGGATCTTGGAGACGCACCTCTAAAAATATGTTTGCAAATTGACTCTGATCCACAGAGAAAATACTGCTTGCCTCAAATTTATTCTGATGTTAGCCCAAGTAAATCATTTTGGGGGGGCTGTAGTCTACAGACCCTAAAGTGACCCTCAAAGATCATCATCTTCTGGTATTCATGCCTTTCTGTAATCTCATTGCCTTGAGTCTGGGCATTACTCGTGAGTTGCTTCTAACCAATAGAATATGGCAATGGTGATAAAATGTCTCTCCTTGATTATATTAAGTTGTATAAGACACAATTTTGTTAGAGGCTTTCTCCCTTGCTGGCTTTGAAGAAATAAATGGACATGTTAGAAGGCCCACATGTCAAGAGGGTGAGGGTAGCCTCCAGGAGCTGGTGTAATAGATAGTAGATATATATTGTTTTAAGACACTGTGTTTGTGGCAATTTGTTACATAGCATAGAAAACTAATACAGAATCATATAGTGAGGGAACAAACTGTTCAGATATGTGCCTTGGTTCTGATCCCTGCTTCAGATTATATTGCCTTTTTAGGCAGGTGGCTGAATCAGTACTCAGAAGAGCTAGGATCCAAGACAAATCCCATTAAATGGTGACAAACAATTCCCTTCCCTTCTCTGTGCCTCACTTTTCTCATCTGTAAAATAAGGACATCATAATGGGTGAACTCTAAGGGACCTTTCAACTCAAAAGTTTAATGTCCTATCATCCAAAAAGAGGAAGATACCCTTGAAATGCATTTGAAGTGAGGTGAAACAAAAAGGAATGAAATTTGGAAATAATGGAACAGAAATGAGCAAGTATTGAAAACTGAAAGGAAATTCAGCCCTAAATAAAAAGTTGTAAAAATCCCATATACTGATAGCCCCATGGAGTCAATGAAATGAAACAACCCAGACCAGTCACAAATGTGATGCGGGCACATCTAACAAGTGGGCAATGGGGCTGTTAGTACTTCTCAGATTGGTTTTATGGACTTCATTCTGGAGACATATATTGTTAAAAAAAGAAAAGAAAAGAAAAATTCTAGTTCAGATCTTTTCCAGTGAAAGAAAAAAGAACTTACCTTCAGCCCAACTCTGAGAAACTTAATATGGAAATCCTCTTCGTGTTCTCTACCCCTAATAACAGACATTGCTCAGTTATTAGACCACTGTCATGACTTCTGGTTAGTTGGAAGAGCAGAGCCAATGTTCTTAGAAGTAAACCAGAGCAACAAACTCATGTGAAATAGTTTTGTGGGTCTCCATTTTTTAATGCTACATAAAGAAAGGCTTTGAATAGTGCTGGATTCTGGGAAGACCACGGTGAGTATTTTCTAAGATTTCAAAGTCAATGGGGGATATAACTGAAAACATAAATTCTAAAACCATCATAAGCCGAATGTTGGAAAAGAGAAGCAAGTGTTCTTTTCAGTGTGAAGAAAAAAAAAACCCTGCTCATTAGAGCCTTAGAATGAATCTACTCTTATAAGTCTAATCCATGAATAAACTAAGAAATAGAACTTTGCTGAAAAATTCCTCATGGATTTACAAGTTGCTATAAGTCCCCAGGGAGTGGGGTTTGAGCTATAAAGTTGCCTAAGGTACACAGCTCTGTACAGTGTAGTGAGAATTTGGAAACTGACATCTCTCCACAACAAAGACACTACTGATACCAAAAACCAGACCTATCTGGCTTTCTGTCCCCTGTGTTAAATAGTACTTAGTGTGGGTTTAAGAGTAACTTAATGGTTGCTGGCTTTAAAAAGAGGGAATTTTTGAGGGACTATTGGATATGGGAAAGCAGAAGTGCCTATCTAGATTTCTTTAAAACCTGGGACATGGAAGTCATTTAATTAATTTTTATCTTAAATTGATAATTATGAATGGTGTAATAATACTCAAAATTCTTAATTACTTAAGAACATATAAATAAGACCTGAAAACAAATGTACGTATACTTTTATTTTTCTTGTCAAATGAAATCACAATGTTAAAGAGCCCAGCAAATAGAAGGTATCAATAAATTTAGGTTTCATTTAATCTTCCATTCTGTGTTTTATCCAATTTCCCTATAATAATGGACCGATTATTTGCCAACTCTTAGATTTTGTAATGAACTCAGCTGAATGTTAAGTGTGTTGTTTTGGGTGGACACCAGGTATAAACAGTCATAAAACTATACTATAGTAAGACTAAGCTGATGATATTGACTGTCTTGCAGCTTATACCAAGCTCTGGTAATGGATTACTCAATCCATTTTTGAAGTCTGCTTTGACCAAATGTAACATTTCTTTCTTCCTCAAATGAGGAAGGATCCAATTTGGTAGTACTGCAGAAAATAGGAAAATGATCAACTTTGGGGGCATAAGAGTGCTGGTCAGAGTAAGGATTATTTTATCTTCTGTATGATTTGATCATTAGATTGAAGCAGAAAACTGGAAGTCAGTGATTCATAATGATCTTACCACCTTAAACAGACAGCTGGTTCCTCACTAGGTAGAGGGCTTCAGATAAATGTTCCATGACCCTTAGATCTCTCCAGGATGAGATTTTTATTTACCTTTATGTTCAGTCAGACTTTCTAGTCCACATTCAAGAATTCAATTTAAAAAATTAGCAATTTCACTCAGTATTTTTAATTACTTACCAAATACTCATTCACCAAAGAATGCATTGGTGTCCAGCTATATTCAAAACACCTTGTCAGTTAGGTAGAGCAGTTTGGGGAGAAAGATAAAGACATAAATAAGATGTAATTTCTGGCCTTTAAGAACAGCTTCTCTAGTAAAAGAAATGACACATAGTCACAGACAACCACACTACAAGGTAGGATATACCCTAACAGGAATACAGGTAATGTGCAATATGAGTTCAGAGGCAGGATTATTTGATATTGGCAAGATTCAAAAAAAGATTTGACAGTATTTATCATTGATGCCACAATGTGGAACAATTATAATTATCTTATAATCAAGGATCTCAGAAGTAGGAGAATTCTGAGAAATCATCAAGTCCAGTCCTCTGTCCCATGGGTTCTTTTTTTTTTTTTTTTAAGATTTTATTTATTTATTTGACAGAGACACAGCAAGAGAGGGAACACAAGCAGGGGAGTGGGAGAGGGAGAAGCAGGCTTCCTGCGGAGCAGGGAGCCTGATGCGGGGCTCGATCCCAGGACCCTGGGATCGTGACCTGAGCCGAAGGCAGACGCTTAATAACTGAGCCACCCAGGTGCCCCTGTCCCATGGGTTCTTAAGTAGAAATTCATAGACTAACTTTAAGATATTCAGACCCTCTACATTGCATATCCTTCTCTGCCTCCTTTGGAGACTCATCCTCTTCTATCCCGGCATTAAGTATTGAAGTGCCTCAAAGATTCATCCCAAGCCCATCCATCCATATCCAGGACTTCAATAGCTGTATATATCAATGACTCCTAAATTCATCTCTCCAAACAGGATCTCATTTCTAAGTTCCATATATTTCAGTGCCTACTTGGCATTTTCACTAGGAAAACTTAAAGGCAGATTACATTCAACATGTCTGAGATGAATCTTCCCCCTCAAACCTGGTCTTCTTTTATACTTACCCCAGGCATTCAACCTTAAACCCCTACAATACCACCTTCAACACTGAAACTAGACCATCTTTTTGCAATTCATATCTGACCATGTTACATTTTTGCTAAAACCTTTTAGCAGCTTCCCATTTTTCATTACTTAAAACCCTACACATGGCTTCAGGTTTTAGATACTTTGGATTGCAAATAACAGAGATCCCCCACTCAACAATCTTAAGTAATAATTATGTCACTTAACAGGAAGTCTTTAAAATAGTGGCTCTGGATGGATCATCAACATCATCAAGGACCCAGTTTCTTTCCAGTCTTTCTTCTCTGGCATTGAATTTTTTTTTTTAAGATTTCCGGTTTATGCTCACCATAGTCTTGAACATGAAAATAAATTTCCTTTCCATACCAATCCCTCACACATTTATTGTGTACTTTAATTATGATTAGGGTACTTCTGCAAGGTGTTTTCAAGTGTGAGTAGATAGGGTTCCTGAGATCTGTTGCCTCAACAGGGTACCCAGTTTGAGAACCATCACCTTGGTCACATGACCAAAAAACATCATAGTCCCATACCGATTTATTTGTAAAGCACCAATAACCAATGAGTTTCAAGGTCAGAAGCATTCAGTTGTATTGGACTGAAATGTCTAATGGTGTTTGGTCAAGCATAGGTTGGCACACTGTGTTGCCCTCAGTCTACCTCCCAATGAGATGAAATATTCATCAATTGTGAGTCATAAATTCTCTCCTTGCCATGTACTTTGCTGTGCTGAATGCATGCAGGGATTTAACTCAAGAGATGATAAGGAAATAAAAGGTAATATAAGAGGTATGATTTATTATTTTAAAGCCATGCATTGAAGGAGAGGCACACCAGGCAGAAAGGTACCATAAGATACCCTCCTTGGGAATGGCATGATGGTCTTAGGAATGCAGGCTACCAAGGTGAGTATATGAGGTTTTGACCCAATATCAACTGCAAATAAAATTTGATAAACAAGAAAGTCATTTACAGTGAAAATATGTTACTTGTGGTCATTACTTAGAGGTAGCCAAGCTGACCTTTTTGACCTCCAAAAGAAGCCAACCACCCCAGTCTGAAGAGAGACCAATACTTAGAATCAGGAGGGATTGGAGTTCTAGCCTAGTCCAAACATATAAAAGACATGGCACAATGACCTTAGCATGAGCTCCCAGAAGAAAAGCAGAAGCCAAGATGAAGTGGTCTTTCCATCATTAGGAAAACACACAGAAGTCTTGTAAGGAGAGCACTATGAAGTTTATGTAATGAAACCAGGTGGAATTTGGTGGTGAACATTAATTGAGTGATAATTTTGGATGGAAAACAAACATGAATGTTCTGGATGTTTTCCACTCTTGATCAGAAAACTCTTAATTTGTCACAGTTTCTTTGAACTTTGAAGATCATTTGAATACTCATCAGCCATCGAAAGTTGAACTGAGCAACCCCAGGTTGGTTGATCAGATAGTTTCAAAACATCCATAATTCCAGCAAGCGTGTGAAGAAGTATAAGAAAGACATTGCCACCTCATACCCATTAGGATGGCTACTATCAAAAAAACAGAAAATAATAAGTATTAGCAAGGATGTAGAGAAGTTGGACCTCTGTGCACCGTTTGCAGGAATGTAAAATGCAGCTGCTATGGAAAACAGTATGGAAGTTCCTCAAAAAAATAAAAATAGGACTACCACATGATCCAGCAATCCCACTTCTGTGTATATACCCGAATTTAAATCAGGGTCTCAAAGAGATATTTGCATACCCATGTTTATAGCAGCATTATTAACAATAGCCAAGATGTGGAAGTAACCCAAATGTCCATTGACAGATTTATGTAAAAACAAAATGTGTATACATACAGTAGAATATTATTTGGCCTTAAAAAGGAAAGAAGTCTTGCCACATGCTACAACATGGACATGAACCTTGAGGACAATATGCTAAGTGAAATAAGCCAGTCACAAAAAGACAAATATCGTATAATACCACTTATATGAGGTATCTAGTAGTCAAATTCACAGAAATAGAAGAATCATGGTTACCAGGGAAAAGGGGGGTTGTTGTTTTAGATTTGCAAGATAAAAAAAGTTCTGAAGATCTGTTTCTCAACATTGTGAATATACTTAACATTATTGGACTTAAAAATGGCTAAGATGGTAAATTTTATGTTATGTACCTTTTACCACAATAAAAGACTACAAATTCTCTCATTGACAATGAACTTCAGTAGAGATCTGGTGAGAAACTTCTTCACAGACAACAGGAAGATAGATGGGAAAAAGAATACAGAGTTTTCAGGGGTCTGGACTTGTCTGTCCTTCCTAGTAACTTAGGAAGTATTGAATGTAAATGAAGATAGAGCTGAGATAATAACCTCAGAATACAAAAGGGATTGAAGAGGTTAATGCAAGACCTCCTTTCTGCTAACTGCAGGTCTCCCCAATTCTGAATGTCTTGACAGATCTGCATCTTTTGATACCACAGACCTACCCACTCTCTCCTCCTTAGAACCTGTACTACCTGAACTGTCAAGGCAAAGTCTTCATATGATTTGCCCCTATCCATACTGGGAAGAAGGCTAAAAGAACGTACTTATATCCTGGGAGCTAAAACACAAGAATGGATTGGGCTTGGGGGGAAACCTGGGAATCAGGTGAGCGAGCTAAGGGGGATACGCATACATAGTTCTTTAGTTTGGAGCAAGGCATTGATTCAAAACATTCAGGCAGTGAGAAACCAGAGGGTAACAAAGAACTAAAAACAAGCCCAGCCAGTGGGACAGAGCCTGAGGAGCAGAGCCCAG
Source organism: Mirounga angustirostris (assembly GCF_029215605.1). Lineage (NCBI taxonomy): Eukaryota > Metazoa > Chordata > Mammalia > Carnivora > Phocidae > Mirounga > Mirounga angustirostris. The sequence goes on from NW_026991715.1 coordinate 128,638,820, forward strand.
TAGTCCAGACCATAGGCATGAATAGGAACTTCAATTTCCCAGGTGGTAAGTATAACGGAGGTTTCAGAACTCAGTCAGGTGGTCCAGGCAGCACACCCAGGAATCCTGCAGCAAATGTAACTGATGCCCTGTCAGAAAGCTCTTCTTAGTGGAAATATAGACCATTCCATACAGAAATTCATCTTACCTCAAAGACCCAGATTGAAGACTTCACTAATTCTTGACCCTTCCAACTAAGAGTAAGAAAAGGCATCCACTGTTTCTAGCTTGATCCCTTTCCATTCATTACCTTTAATTAGATTACAAAGCCTTTATTTCTGGAAGTACGGAGGATATGATTACCTGGAAACTGCCCACTACAGAACAGCTAGAAATACTGGAAAGAGTGAAAAAGAGAGAGAGAATCAAACATTCCTGTAAATTTACAGCTGAGCTCACAAAAAATAAAAAATAAAAAAAAATCAAGGGCCCCAAAATGCAGAAGGAACTGAATGAACTCCAGAGCAGTAAGAGCATGAGCCAAATGGCCACTGCCCTTGACATGAAGGGGAGGTGGGGAGTTTGCCATTTTACAGAAGCCAGGACTTGGGTCTTAACAGCCAGGCCAGAAAGGAGAATGAATGTTTTGGAGAAATTTTGCCTTGACTAGGTGCTTCTCTTGGGTGACTTTGGTGGACTTCTAGCCTCCTTGTCAGAACCAGTCCCCAAATCTTTCTTCCCATTGGTTGGTCCTAAAGATGAACATAATGAACTTTCTTCAGTGCTTCTTCTGGATATGTTTATCTCAGAAAGCAGAGGACATTGAAGCTTCTTATGTACAATAACAAACCCTGGAGACCCTCAGAGTCTTCTAGCCTGTGCAAAATTTAGTCATCCATGAGCCTTTAGCATCTCATCTTCTCATCCAGGTTCACAAAGTTTAGGAATACATCTTCTCACCTGCCTCGTTAAAGGCTCCTAGATTCTGTAATCTATAGCCCAGAGGATCTTGAGGCCAGAACCTACCTTGCCGTAAAATGAACAGTTAAACCTAGAATGTTCTTTCAGAAAAATTCAATAATTATTCCTTTTAGAAGAAGGAAGCTTACAAGTTCTTTGTTTGTTTTGTTAGATTTCCTTTTTTTTTTTTTTTTTGGAATCATTATGTCCGCAACATCTAGCAACAAGCACTTAAAGCATTTAATGAAAAGGGGCGCCTGGGTGGCTCAGTCTGTTAATCGTCTGACTCTTGATTTTGGCTCAGGTCATGATCTCAGGGTCAGGATCAAGCCCCATGTTGGGCCCCGCACTGAGCTCGGAACCTGCTTAGGATTCTCTCTCCCTCTCCGTCTGCCCCTCCCCCACCCCTGCCCCCTTCTCTCCACCCCCATCCCTCCATGCTCACAAGCACTCATGAACTCTCTATTAAAAAAAAAGAAAATTATTGAATGACCAGTGAATGCTTGCAGCCCTTTTTACCACATCATGTAATCAGTCTTTCAGCACAGAAGGGCGGCTTTTCTGGATTGTGATCTCAGTTGCTACTTAGAACATTAACAGGCTGGGTGATGTTTTCCTCTGTGCTGCAAAGGGAATCCCATGCTCCGGGGATGGCTTTTTCCTGCTCTAAAGACCAGTCTCCCAGTCTTTTCTTCATAGCCTTTCTCGCTTTCTTTTTTCTCCTCTTTCTGGCTTCCTCCTGCTCTGCAACCTTCAAGTCAAAGATGAATTTTGTATGAGCTTAGTTTTTTTTCTTAATCTATTGTTGAAGTATAATTGACATACAATGTTATATTACTTTCAGGTGTACTGAAACTACTGCTTCAACATTCTATACATCACTCAACATACTGCTCAACAATTCTATACATTACTGATGATGCGACAATATTAGACATTACTCAATGCTCACCACAATCACTGTAGTCACCATCTGTCACCATACAATGTTATCGCAATATTATTGACTATATTCCCTATACCGTACTTTTTAATCTCCGTGACTTAGTTACTTTGTAACTGGAAGTTTCTACCTCTTGATCTTCTTCATCTGTTCTGCCCACCCCTCTAACCACCATCTCCCTTCTGGCAACCACCTCACCTGCCTACCTGTTTTTAAAGCCAAATAGGATGTCTTTCCTTTAACAAGTCTCCATAGTGACAGCTTTGGTCTTGGCCACCTCAGGCCTGGAACCAGTACCTAGCTGAAGAATTAGAGGTCTCAGGAAATGGTACCAAACTGTCAGGAAACCGGTAGACATCTAGAAAGAAAAAAAGGAGCACATAGTTACAGTAAAAACAGAGCTCCTTATCAGTGATGGTCATTCTCCTCAGACAAGGAATTTTGTATTTTCCTGAGAAGGTAAAAATGAGAAGATCATTAGCCCTGAGATAACTCACTGAAATGCACCCAGAGCGGCTATATGTTCATTGGGAGACCCCCGTTGGCATTGCTGGCTGTAAGTTATGGTCATTCCTAAGAGGTAACAAGAGAGGTTCTGTCAGCTGTGCAATTACTTTGTTTTGGCAGGACACTTTGGAGTCAAGAAAACATTGGCTGGAGTTCAAGGCCAAGATTTTGGATCAGCTGCCACCATAATTTTTCAGAAATGTGATGACCGTACCTCAAGAAATAGTTTCCTAAGTAGGCTGCAGGAATGTCTCCTCTACATGTTTGAAAGGGATTTAAGGAATGAAGCTCTTGGGGACCTTACCAGTATAGCTGAGTTACCATGGGCTTCTCAAGCAAAGGGCGAGAAGTCCGAATTGCATCAGGAATCGTCTTCACCAAATGCAGTGAAGTAATTAGAGGGTGGCTTTAATTGAGATAGGGCACGCCTGGACTCTGTATCTTCTACATGATATATGAACACGGCAATATAAAATCTATCAAGGTTACCCAGATCTCTCTTCGTCATTGAAAGTTTTGTGTTAAACTAAACAGGATAAGCTTCCTACACTTCTCAGTATCCTGTTTGGATGTAACAATAGTGAAGAGGAGAACCATGTGAACATCTAAATGATCCCCAAACTTCCAGAGGGCCAATAGATATACTCAGTGTCCATTTCTTGCTTATTCACAGTCCTTTATTTATATATCAGAAAGCATCACTCATTATTAAAAATTTCAGGGGATCATTGTAATTTGCATACCTAGGTCTATGGCTTGACATGGAGAATATTCCCTGCCCATTTGTATTTAGCATAACATTGCATCTAGACAAATACTCTATTACTAACAGTATATATTGTGGTTGTCAAGGGAAATATTTACAATGTACCTGAGTTCCTACGATAGAAAATAAGATAAAATTTGAGTGGTGGGAGGTTGGGTGTGAAATTGAAAATCAAGTATTGAGTCAGAAATACCATCACAGGGGCATCTGGGTGGCTCAGTTGGTTAAGCGTCTGCCTTCAGCTCAGGTCATGATCTCAGGGTCCGGGGATCAAGCCCCAAGTCAGACTCCATGTTCAGTGGGGAGTCTGCTTGAGAGTCTCTCTCTCTCCCTTTGCCCCTCCCACTCATGCACTCTCTCTCTCTAAACAAATTAATACAATCTTAAAAAAAAAGATATATCATCACAGAAGTATAGATATGATACCTACAGAGGAACTGAACATGCTTGGCTGAAGGTAGAGGGTAGAAAAAGAAAACCCTAGTCCTTAGAGGGCAGTAGCTGGGCCATGTAAAACATCATGAAACGATGAGGCAAGCCATTAATTTATTATCAATTATTACATTAATTTTATTAATTTTATGGAATAAAACTAAGTATATTAAAAACACTGTTCTATAAGTGATTTAAAAAATAATGGTGGGTCTCTGAGAGTTTATATAGGAGGCTGGATTCCTCATTCTGTTTAGGAAATTATATTACTCATTACTCTTGAGGAAGCCTGTAAAATTTCTCTGCTGCACTATGAGTGTGCTTAGATTGGTTCTACATTATAAATGTAATATTTAAAATGCCACAAGATATAGTATAATGCAAATGCATGGACTGACGTCTTACTTGGAAGGCCTACTATTTTCTATATTTTTAATCACATTTCCAACTTTATTATGTGTGTCATGTATGGGTATGTGGTGTGTGGGGGTGGAAGCCGTAAATGAGGGAAGAGATGGGGTTCTTAAAGGTTCAACAAAAGCAAAGTTTCCAGTGATCAGATTCCTAAGGGTTGTCATCCTTCTGGCACCTTCCCTTCCCATCCTCCAACTTCCACTGCACATACAATACCGAGGGTTTCTTATAAAACAACTTGGGACTATTAGCTGTGGCCATAAAAGCATTTTTGTCTTTTAAGGAATCAGGAATCAAATCTTTGATCTCTTGAGAGACCCTCAGGGCAGCACTTTCTCCAGGGCCATTAGTAAGCAGGGAAGTTTATCCCAATATTCAAGGTTCTTTTTAGAGTCTGAAGTATCCTTCGTTCCCTAACGTAAAAAGAGCACTAGGTAGGCTTTTGAAGACCTGGGCTCTAGTGCTGGGTTTACTGTTTATCAACTGTGAGACTTTGAAAAGGTCATTGAACTTCTCAGAATATCAGTTTCTTTTTCTGTGGAAGAGAAGCATCATTGATGGGTTGCATTCTGGGTTCACCTAGTAGGAAGAGGAAAATGGTAAACAATGGTACGTTGGTAAACATTTAACAACCAGTTCTCTGGAGGGAATGTGGCATGACTTGTAGCATTTGTTGGTGTTTATGGTGTAAATACTCATAACATGGCCAATGTCAAGCTACCAACCTGATTCCATTGACTGTGGAGCTTAAAAGTGATGTACAGTAGTGCATGATTCCTTACAGATATCTTGCAGATGGAATAGATGTAAATAACCTCAAATGCATAGATAATAGTAAAATGTAATGAAATAATTTGAAAGTATGCTTTGTTTTTCACAGGGTGTCCTTTAAAATAACCACTTGGACTTAAGCCTGTGAAAAGTTAGAGACCTCTGCCCCTACTACCTGATAAATAATAGATGCTTGCTACCCTGCTGTTTCTCCTTTTTTTTTTTTTTTACGATTTTATTTATTTGAGAGATACAGAGAGTGAGAGCGGGGGAGAGGCAGAGGGAAAGGGAGAAGCAGACTCCCCACTGAGTGGGGAGCCCAATGTGGGTCTCAATTCCAGGACCCCGGGATCATGATGTAAGCTGAAGGCAGATGCGTAACCGCTTAACCGCTTAACTGAGCAACTCAGGCACCCCTCCTGCTGTCTGTCTCATGCTGACTCATGACCTGGGACAGAGGACTGCCTTCCCCCTTCCCCACTCCCCTCATTGCATTTCCTGTCCTCCACACACCTGTTCCTGGGATTTGTTAGTAATAAATCTTGTGACTTTACTTCCTTTGTGTGAGTATATTGAAACTGTGCCTTCAATCAAAAGAACCCCAAGGTTTTCACTTGCTCGAAGTGGGAGCTCCGATGCTAAGGGAGCTACCTGCCAACCCTGCGTGGGTACCTTGTGCCTCCTCATTCATGAGGTCATACTCTGCGTGTTGTTAATTCAGTACACTGGCTTGGGCTTCCCAACACATACCTCTCTCTCTCTCTCTCTCTGCACATGTATGTACCCAGGAAAGGACATGTGAGGGTAGAGCAGGAAGGTAGCCATCTATAAGCCAAGAAGAAAGCTCTCACCAGGAACCAAATTAGCAGGCATCTTGATCTTGGACTTCCAGCCTCCAGAACTGTGAGAAATAAATTTCTGCTGGTGAAGACCCCCAGTCTGTGGTATTCTGGTCTGGCAGCCCCAGGGGACAGCCTGTGTTTCCTGGAGATTTCCTGGCCCCACCCTTCATTGCTGGTAGCCCCTCCCACACACACCCAACCCCCCACTCCCACCTGCAGCCCAGAATCACATCCTGCTCAGAATCTTCTCAAACCTGGGCACCCAGCGTGAATGGCATTTGTGGTGCTGTCCGGGGAGATCACCGGCAGCCATAGCCACAGCAGGGCCAGGGAAACATCACTCCAACCATAAGAATCGCTGTGTTTCTCCAGCTTAAAATAAATCATAAATAACTTTCCAGATAATGAAGCAGCTTTTTACAACCCTGAGGCAACTGGAGATGCTTGAGGCTAATCAGTTTGCTTAGTCTGCTAGAACCTGAGGAGCTCTTTAGAGTGACAAAACTGACTTAGGATCTCTTCCAACTGGGCAAGGGACATCATCCTATGAGTCGGTGAGGCCAACTGTGTAACCATGTAGAGATGCAAAGTAACGGTGTTTCTGAAGAGTTCTTTCCTTACCTGCCAGTTCAAGGTTTACCACTCATTATAATATATTGTTTTCTTATTTCTATAAACTTCCCTTTGCTGGGCAAAAATTCTGTGTTCTCTCATGGGTACCATTCAAGCAGTACAATTCGTCACAACCACTAATTGATCTTTACTTAAACTCACCCTAGGAAAACAGAAAGTCCTCAGAGAATATGGATATGTGCAGTGTATGTTGGTTGAATTATAAACAGGAAAAGGTTTCCGTGGGATGTATTTTTAATGAGGACACATTGTTATACTGCAAGCATGTGGCATTCTTGCTTAAGAGAAACATTTACAAGAACACATACACATTTCTAGCCAAACACCAAATGAAGTAGATACTTTAAATGACCAGTTTGCACCAGAAATAAAATATATTATACAAAACGGGGGTTATATCCACAGTCATTAATTTTCATTTTCTACACAAAACAATAAATTAAATCACATTATATGCAGATAGTTCTACTTACATTAGAATAATAAATTGTAGCTTGTGCAGCTTTTATTTTATTTTTCTACCATACTCATGGTAGATTTGTATTGTTTGGTAGTCCTATATTTAGAATAACAATGAGTAATATGGCCCAGAAGATAAGGGCTGCAGAAATATTCCTCCACGGTATCTATTCCATGTCCTCTTGGTTTCAACTATTCACCATGCATGAGGAACAAAGCTCAGATTCCCAGGACCCAGCAAAAAGAGTCTGCAAACTCACAGCATCTCCAGGCTGTTGAGGGCACCCCATTGCTGTCTTGCAAGTAAGATGCACCACTTTGAACTCTTTCAGATGTTGGCATTAAATAATAAATAGGGCATCCTGTATTGAAATCCAAATTTTCCTCTTTCTCGAACTTTCTGCCTAGTTATTGTGTGCCATCACAGCTTTGTTCCCCTAGCAAATAAAAAAATATGGTAGTCCATGTGACGATTTACACCCTTGGTGGAAGGGCCCTTTATTCCTGTGCATAAAATTTAGGTTTTTAAACATGTGAATCAAAGCAACACCATTTTTGCTAACTCTTGATTTTGCTTGTTCAAATGTCTCCCCTAAGAAACATTCCATGCCTCATACATCAAAGAGCTATTATAACACATGCATTTTTACTTCTGACACTCAGCTCCCATTGAAACCCTTTCACCATGTTTGATGTAGCTTAAAACAGGAACATTAACAGCATCAGCTGGTTTAGAATTGCTTTACCTTTGGTATGAATTAACATCAGTGGTTAATGAAAACTTTGAACAAACTCCAATCCAGCCCCTTTTGAAAGTCATTTTAATCCTAGAGTCTAGCTGTGGGGTATGCCTTCAAGAGACATTCGTGAGATCTACATGCTGAAAACCAAAGCGAGGCTTGTTGGAATATAGGCACATCACAGGCTTGTCCAGCCCCAGAGCGTGTGTGGGTTCTGATCCAAAGCCAGCTATGTTCTTATAGGCAGCACTATTTTGTATTCTTCCCCTCTGAGGAAGTACAGAGGTCCCACTCACAAGTTTCTACCTGCATGGGCAAAATGCCAACACATCTTTGGAGCTACGGTGGACGGTGCGGGGGCAGGAGGGGGTGTTGAGGGAGATGGATGATGGCGGGGGGAGTGAGTGAGAAAGGAGTGGTAAGGACAGGGGCTACTTGCAGTGCCACTCTCTTCTGTTTCTTTTGGAGGATCAAGCTCCCGATTCTTCTGGCTGGATGTGTCCCAAGCTTCTTGCGGAGTCTGGCTGTTGAAGATGGGCTAAATTATTGGGTATTCTGTAGTTCTAAAGATTAACTGAAAAAGAAACAAATCCCTCTGAACAGCACCTTCTCATCTTCTGTGCTTCCACACTGCCCCCAAAACATATTCTGTGTTTTCAGACAGTTTCAGTTTTTTCCACTAAAGAAGAAATTCAGCCCATTTTCATCTTCTCCATGAAGCACTAACCACCAGGGGCATAACTAAACAGAACCCATGAAATATAGATCAAGGGGCCTAATTTGAGATGGTGTTTGGTTTTATACTGTACCCACTCAGGATCTGGGTTCTTTGTGTCCCAAGAAACATAAGTATGCCTTCCTTTCAGTTTATAAACTTTCCCTTATACTGGTGGTATAATATTTTATTTGGCCTCCTAAAGAGACTTCCACAGATAGCCCTGTATACTCACTCACAAGAAGGTGGTGATGCCATGGGAAGCTAATTTCTGAATTGTCACTGTCTGTATGAGGTCTATACAGTAGCTTTAATTTCACCGCCAACAGCATACCTTACACTCCCAAAATCAGTAGCAACCAGAAGAAAAGTGGTAAATTAGGCACAAAGGGGGCACAGGTACCTTGAATAAGTTAAGAACCCTAGAACCTGTGAACAGGGAGAAGTGATGGGAAATTCTAAAGCAAAAGTCTGAATTTAAGGAAGAGGAGAAAAGGAGGCATTCTCTTTCCATACATTTTTCTTCTCCCTCCATTAAATATAGCTTCTGAAATGTAAAAAAAAAAAAAAATTATCTCAAAGCCTGTGAAACTATGTCTGTGGTTCAGGAAAGAACAAGCTGACAGTTCTGAGAAATGTAATGTTGTAGGGGCTTCCTCGTGGAAACTGTAGTCAGTCTGGGGGAAGATATGCACTCTATACAGAAAATTATTCCTGGATAGAAGTGATCATCTGGAGAAAGCTTTTATTTTTGAATCCAGAAAAAAAGACCTAAGGATGTGACAATGATGACCATAAAACCTACACTTATTTCCAACACCATGAGTATATACAAGAAATATGTACTCATTTTGACCTATATAAATATCAGCTTCTTTGGCCAGATGAGAAAATACTGATAAAGTTTCCCTTCTGAAATCTGAATGCCCTAGATTTCAGGGTAAAAATTTATAGAGTGATTTAAGAACTAAAGCCTATTTATTTTACTGTATGATATGTGGCTTCTGGTGGAGTATGAATGACTAGCTGTCAAAGATGCTGCTTAGCAGTAAGGAAATTAAGTCCCAAATTATAATCTCTAGAGGTCTTAACCCAGGGTACGCTTGCGCCAAACACCTACACTTGTAACAAAGTTTTCCAACTTAATGGAGTTTTGGTAACTCATATGATGACTTCAAGGAGGAAAGAAGTGAAAACAGACATGTAAATAAGCACTCAATCTTAGGAACTCCCAGAACGGTTAACTTTGGAACTGAATGGCATGTACCTATGAGAAACCTCTACTATTCCTCTACATGAAGTAGAAATAAAAGATATCTGCTTTAAAAATGTTACAGTTAATGTTACAGTTACAGCCCCTATATTACTTCCAGAAAGGTTAGAAACGTTTATGTCCAAAGACTGCAACCAGGCAGAGTGATTTCCCCCCTGTAATAAGCACATAGGTTTGAAATTTAAATTTTTTTCACAAACACAAGGTAGTATAAAATGAATATCTCTAAAAAATACATTGAAAACATCATGAAAAATAAAAATGAGAGAGAAATAAGCTTTCAATTCACAAGAAAAAGATGGATGTAAACCTTCCATTCTGTTTTCACTTTGAGGAGTCCTGAGTTGCTAAATGTTTTGCTTTCCTAGAATTTGGAAATTGGAATTTCTGGAGCTTGCCTTCTTGTCTTCTTTTGCCATCATTTTTTGAAGTCAGCACTTTTTCCTTTGCATCCACCATGGAGAACTACAACACAGTCATTTCAGTTGATCATAGCTCATTCAGTTAACATGCTCTCCAACTGCCTGAATCCCATTTTTTAAATGTAGAAGGGCAATATGCCTCACACAGAAATAATCCATTCACTGAAATAATCCATTGGCTGGTTGAAGTAGGAGGGACAGAAGCAGACTCCTCCAGGGAAACAAGTTCAGGCCAGCTGCCAAGATATGCAGCTTTTTTCCCTCTGCCGGCCTCCACTCCCGCCTGTGTGAGCTACGACCTCCATCACCACCAAGGAGTTGCTCGAACTCCCCTATTTTCCTCCCTATGCATGATCTTTTATAGTCACTAAGATAATTTTAAAAACTATTTTCCAGATGTTCAAATGTTACTGAAGAAAGCCCCTAGTGACATAATTACAACATGGTACGCTAATCTGCCAACTCCCTACTCTTCTCGCACTCTTTTCTCCATAAATTGTCAGCAAAAATGGCAACCTGAGTTTACACCTATGTGCAGAGTACTGGGTGCAAAATAGATATTCAGTAAATATTTATTTAACTTTGTTCAAATCTCTTATATCTACACCTCACCCGCTTTTACACGGGTTATTAGTGGATGACTATAAAGCTTTGTGGAGTCAACTAAAAAGGAATATAGTAGCTATCAGATTCCCTCTTTTAACCAAAATATCACTGAATCTTAGTAAAATGTCATGTATGCATTTTTAAATTTATCATTTCTGTGCTTACTGTCAAATTCTAATACTCTATATAAGTTGTTCTTAAGGAAAAAGGGCTGCCTTAAACCCTAGTTAATTCTAATTAGTTCCACTCTTTATCTTGAAACTCATCATTTGACCAGAACTGGAAGAGGTCTATTCTAAAATAACTTTGCATTTAAAGCAGGTAAATCGATGTCCTCCTGTAGCGTCTGTGATCTGAATACATTTCTAGATCTCTGTAATTAAAGTAGCAACTGGCATTTGGCTTTGGCCAAGGGGGAAAGGGAAAAAGGGAGAAAAAGAGAAGCATCTTTCATCATTGCTGGTTTGTTGTACACTTTACCCATGCTTTTAAAATATAAGTGGAATTTAATCTTCAAAATGAAAAAATAGACACATTTTCTAATAGCAAAATATAAGATTAAAATACCTAAAAATAAAATGTTAGTGTGAAATAGGGCTTTTTTTTTTTACATTAAAAAGTGAAACATTTTAGATTTGCTTTTCTTATATAAATCCTCTTATCTTATTAATAGTTACAACTTTCCAGAATAGCTTTTACGAGACACTGAAGGAGACAAGCAGGAAATCCTTTTTCGAGATACGAAGTCAGGTCCTGAATATATATACATTGGACAGAGCAGTCCTCAACTTCTAATCTGTCCACCAGCACTAGAAAAAGGAACACTGTATTTCCAAACTTGAGATTTTTCATTACATTTTCCTCTTTGGATGTTAAATTCTTTCCAAGAATATTCTACTCGTAAAAATGATCTTATTCTAGCTATAAAACATTGCATTTAAGAAAACCACATTTTTGTAGCCTTATATGAAATGCCCCCAAAAACCACCAAGATATGGAGACATCAGATTTTCAAACATAAATCTAATCATATGCCCTTGAAACAGTATGAACATTTAACAGAGTGATGTTGTATTCTCGTATTTGTTTGTAATCAGGTGAAAGGCCAGGAGGCATATGGTGATTAATAATAGTTCCTGAGCTTCTAAAGAAATTTTACAATGAAATGACTAACTGCTTAAAAGAATGAGTTCTTCAAGAGCGCCCCTTCTGTTCCATTGATGTCTTTCATCCCATCTATCTCCTTAAAGAATCTCAGGCCAAAAGAAAAGGCTTTCTTTTAAGCCACTGAAAAATGGGATCTGATGGAATCTTCCCGTAACTCTCGATGTTTTCCAACATTACTTTCTTCTTGCTGGCTTCGCCTTTCAATGGTTATTCTGTATTTCTTCCTGGGTAAAGGGAAAGTGAATGTAGTAATAAAATCTCACTTGGCTACAAAATACTATGGTTTCTCTTACAAAGAATGCCCTCAAGGGACATCTGGGTTTGGGCTGATAAATGAGAAGTGACAGAATATGAAACCCTGGTCAGAGATTAAAGCAGTGTGCCCCGAGGCGTTATGCCCTTATTCAAGGAGGAAAATTGGCATGCTTTCTGAAATGCCATAGAACAAGCCCTCCCCTTTTTCCCTGGGTGCCTTGTGGGTTAAGTCTTGTCTATTCTGCCACAGAAGCTCTCCCTAACTCCCAGGATATGCCCTAGATAAAGATCAGATTAAGTGTACTGTGACCAAAGGAACAGGAATACAATTGTTCCCACAAAAACTCACATACACCCGGGGTTACATTTCCATACAGAAATGAAGAAATCTTGGTCTAATGACTTGAGACTAAGCCACAAACTCAGTCACCAAAGATTACAGAGGAATGGACCGCTCTCATGATTTGCGACCATCAATACCTTGAACACACATAAATATTACAATTTTACAAGCTTGGGGGCTTAACCACAGTGGCAATTAAACGTGTGGATTCTCCAAGTACTGAGCACAGACCAGCTTGAGAGCGTGGACTGCTCAGAGCCACCTCCTCCTCTTCAGAAGGTGAACCCAGACACTTATTTCTGGATTGGAGGAAGCGTAAGAATAGGTAAGTTGTTTTTCCTTTGTCCAGATTCCCTCTCAACTTACACATTTGGTAGGAATTTGCATCAGAATATTTGTGATCAAAGGCGAGCAGGGCTCTGTGGCCCACAGGGGGATGCGGTAGAAAGCCCTGGCCCACTGCCCAGTGTGCTAACTCACTGACCACCAAACCAGCAGGGTCATGATGACCGTCAAAAAGAACCGCATCGTTCTTTTAACCGCCATGTTTTCGGTAAGAGCAAGATATGGACAAGTCACAAGGAGGACTATGCAAAGGTGAGTGACCAAGGCAATAGAGGAGAGTGAATTCTAAAACTTGATAAAACATCCTAACCTGAAAAAGTAGAAAGCCATTAACAAGCCAGCTCCTAGTAAGGCCCCCACAACAATTCCTGTCACTGCTGATTCTTCTAGACCACCTGCTTAAAAAAGAAACATAGATCATCAGAGTTCATTTGGAGAAACAGAAATGTCTCAAGTTTTAATCACTGGAAGGTATATCTCAATTTCCCACTTGTGGCAAATTTTCTTTTTTTTTTTTTAAGAAAGTTTTTCTAAGGGATCCTGCAGTTTTCTTTTTCTTTTTTTTTTTTTCTTTTTTTTTTTTTGCCAAGTACAAAGCTTAAGAAGCATTTAAGAAAGGGCCATAGGAGAACAATGGGAATAAAGCAGGTTCAAGAAAGATCTGAGGAACGCTGGAAACGGAGGTTTTCAGGTACATCCATCCTCTCTTGAGCTCCTAGTCAGAGAAGACAACTGGACGGACCATGGGACTGACCCAGCACATCTTATTTTCACAGACAGATGATGACACTGCAAAGTGCTAGGAGATTTGGTGAAAAATGCATTGGTCTAATGTTCTGTTTTTAGATGTTCTCTCACCAAAGCTGGAGTTTCATGTCAAAATGTCCCATATAGCTTTGTGAAAATGCGAATAACAATTTGAAACAATTGAGTTCAGTAGCGTCCCAGTTATTATATAAATATGATAAATAGCTAGTCTTTATATAAACAGTGTAGTGTCAGCCTTTAGTGCATTATCCCATTTAATCCTCAGCCCGAAGGATTGGGTACACATTTTTCATTTTACATATGGGGAAACTGAGGTTTAAAGAGATAAAGGAACATTCCTAGGATCACAAAACCACTAAGTGACAAGGGTGGGATTTCAAATCCACACCCACAACTCCAGAGACTTTTTTTAACATACGTCTGCTTTACTCCTTCCCATAATTATCGCATATACATAAATAACACCGTTTGAAGGCTGGTCCCAAAGTAAGGAGCATACATATATTAGCCTAAAGTGACTAACTGGCCTGAAAAATCGATATTCACTTGGTTCTCCCTCACTAGCTTATCTCTAAAGCAAGGATTTCCAACAATTTCCTATTTGTAGGCTCCTTATAAGAATGTCCACTTGTGGGCGCCTGGGTGGCTCAGTCGTTAAGCGGCTGCCTTCGGCTGAGGTCATGATCCCAGAGTCCTGGGATCGAGTCCCACATCGGGCTCCCTGCTCAGCGGGAAGCCTGCTTCTCCCTCTCCCACTCCCCCTGCTTGTGTTCCTGCTCTCGCTGTTTCTGTCAAATAAATAAATAAAATCTTAAAAAAAAAAAAAGAATGTCCACTTGCTTCTACATTTATGTTTGTTTGATATCCAAACAAAACACTCATAAATAGCATATTTTACACTGATTTGCCAATTTGTAAATCTGAGGGTGTTTAAGGGACATTATCTGTTTGGTTCTGAGGGATAGGAGGACACCTACAAACTCTGAAAATCAGAATGAGACTTCTACACATTTAATATGGGATCTTTTTCTTTTCCCTAAGTGGACATCTCAAATGTGAAGAGATTGTATTATGGTAAGAGGTGTAATAATAGGGAGAGGTCTTCTACCATTCTGAAAAAAAGAAGAAAGACCTAGAAACATCTGATGAAAGTGGGATGCCGGTTTGTGAACTGTTCCCATGGATTTTACCACATCAGAAAAAGGAAGGTGGACTTTCAGAATATGAGCTCCTGGATAGAATCTGTCTTTTAAACTTGCATCATGGTGATAGTGCAGACGGTGAAAAGCAGAGCAAATTAAGTCTCTAAACTTACATGATTTGCAAGGAGAGCTGTTTGCGTGTTCCACAATTCTGGTCTCATCTATTCTCAGTTTTAAAGGTCCCCAAGGATATTTGACATTTGGCCGCATTTCAAAACGACCTTCTTTTCCAAAGTAATCACCAATGACCTATGTAAAAGCAAAAAACAAATGTGCAAACTGAAAGCTCAAAGTTCTCTGTTTCCAAAGGAGGCATAGGGTGGGCACCCCATCACTCTGACTATAATGATGTCTTTTTGAGGACTTCGTAAATCAAGATTTGCAGTCACTAATGGTGCTTTTAAGGCAAGCATAATTTAGGGAGGACTGTGGCTCCTTATGGCAGGAAAGTGGTTATACAGAAAACAACAATCTCAGAATTTATGGCTTTTCCCTTGCTCATCAGAGGAGGTGCTGCTCCACACATCTGCCATCCGCCACCGCGCAGCCCATGCATTCAGCCATTTGTAAAGCCCAGATTGCTTTCAGGGATGTGGGAGAGAGTCGGGGCCCACCTCATAGCCAGATTAAACCATTACAGGTGCACGGCCTCATACTACTCAATCAGCTGGGCATATAAAGAGTCAAAAAGGGGGCACTGGGTGGCTCAGTAGGTTAAGCGTCTGCCTTCGGCTCAGGTCATGATCCCAGAGTCCTGGGATCAAGCCCTGCATCGGGCTCCCTGCTCAGCGGGGAGTCTGCTTCTCCCTTTCCCACTCCCCCTGCTTGTGTTCCCTCTCTCACTGTGTCTCTCTCTGTCAAATAAATAAATAAAAATCTTTAAAAAAAAAAAGAGAAAGTGTCTTTTAGGAACATCCTCTTTCACCCTTCTCTGGCTGGAAGATTAGTCCGTGACTTCAGGAGTTACATTCTCCTCTCTGGTGAATTTACCTATTTGCACCCCCATTTCCAGACTGAACCCTCTTTTTCAACTGACACAGTCTTCCTTGCTGACTCAGTTCAAGGTTTATCCACAGTTTCTGGTTCAAACCGATGTTTCACCAGCTACCTGAGCCCTGATCTGGAAGTACCTTCCCACCCAGGTTCTCGGGATCTGCTTCTCTTTCTGCTGGGCACCCACACATTGCTCCCTGAGCGGCCTGTGATGTCGCCCCTCTCTCTCCTGATGGAGGCCCAGCAAGCTTCCACAGTCTAGTTCTTGTCGTAGTAAAAAGACTTCTAGATAATCACCAAAATCTAATGATCACTGGCATGTGCTGAGCACTTACCAAGTACTTTACACACATCCACTCCTGAATGTTCACAGCCACCCTACAATGGATGATTACTATCCACCTTTCACAGAGGGAGAGACCAGAATGTCCACAAGACCCAGACCCACTCCAAGGGTTAAAGAGGCAGTAATGTAATGTAAATGTAGCAAGTGCCAGGTTCTGCTGGCTCTGCTCTTCCCACAAAGGACCGATACGTGTGCACTAGGAGAAAAGCAGCAAGTCCCTTATGCCAGGTCCCATCAAGTGCCATGGGAACATCAACTCTGGTGACAGCCATCAAAGAAGCACACTTGGCCACTGGAAACATAGCATTTGCCCACTGAGGGTAAACATGGAACCATTTCTTGAAATCATCCGGGATATCCTCAACCAGAAGTGAGCCCTCCCTACTCAGAAACACCAAGACTTTCAGCTCATTTTTATTTGGAGGCTGCGTTGGGGACAGCTATGTGGACATGGGGACAAATGCATTCCTTGGAATCTTAAGCAGGAGGAGCAGCCGAGGCAGGGTGTAATTTGCTCACCTCCTGGGTGCCCGCCTCGGGGTCTGTCATAGCGATCACGGAGAAATCCCCATACCGGTCTCCGTTGGCATCTATGGACACCTGCCCAGCAATACCTAGAGGATGAGATGTGAAGAACTCCAAGTTAGTGACTTACAAGACCTCCATCCGCCAACAAAAACAAGAAAGTGAATTGACAGGATTCTTTAAACAAACTCATGCCACAGGGAATCTCATCAGACTCTGAGCATTTTTGTTGGCATTTGGAAAGACATTGCAATTTCATCTGTGTCTGCATTCCTAAATTCTTAACATTTCTTCATTTAAAAATGAAAAGAAAAAGAAATAAATGACCTTCTTTGGGGAATATGTTAAAAAAAAAAAAAATTAAGGCTAATCCTGAAAGCAGCATGCTTATCCCAGAGTTTTGTATTAATTAAAAAAAAAAAAAAATCTGCAAGGAGAGAGAGGTTGGAGGTGCAGTGCGCTCCTAGACTTGTCATGAGTATGTGTTATCACTGGCCAAACATTAGAAAAGAAAACTCGTACTAAAATACATAAAATTAAAAAAAAGAAAAGAAAAGAAAAGAAAACTCATTCTAGGCCCAGGACTCAGCAAATTGCTTCGTTATGCGCTCCCGTGATGCCCAGGAAAGCTGAGGGCCTGCTTCACGGGTCATGGGGGCCAAGAGCTAAAGAGGAGCTAGTCTTTACCCCACTGTGTCCATTCCTGTTTGTTTTGTTTTGGGGTTTTCTCCCCAGCTTTACTGAGCTATAATTGACACACATCACTGTATGATTTCAAGTGTACGGCACAAAAGTCTGACCTACATATACTGTGAAACAGTGACCACGTCAAGCGTAGTTGATATCCACCATCTCACAGAGACACACTAAATCAGTCATTGTTTATCCAGATGAGTTCTGGGCCAGCACTAGGTGCTGAGTTTAATGCCACCGCCCAGGCAAAGATGAACTGGACACATTCCCCCCCTCAAGACAGGGGCAGCCCGGACTAAGGATTTCTGACTACGTGTATTTGAATCCTAGCTTTCACATTTATGAGCTCCGTGACCATGGGCAAGGACTTAGCCCTCTGGGCCTCGGTCTTCAGGACCGTAAAAGAGGGACACCAGCACCTCCCAGCCAAGAGGCTGTTGAGACGATTAACTGAGCCACGACAGGTCGAGCACTTGCACCACAGGTGTAAAAGACGTTAGCTGCCTTCTTCTGCTGTTGCTATGGCCACTGAGCCTGGAGTCTGGGAGTGGACCTCCGATCGTGCCCATGCCACTCAGAGAAGGAGTTGGCGTCTAGTTGGAGACTCAAGCAGACTCAGTAGAAGGGCAGGTCTTTTATAGGAATGTTAGTGAAGTCCATGACTGAGACAAGCAGCCATGAGGGAGTAGCACTATTCTCAGCAGAAAGGCCAGCCTTGTTAGTATTTAAAGGCATGGAAGCTGAAAGGAAGCAGAGGGACCAGGAGGTTCTGGGGGAGGTGGCCCCTGTGTGTGGAAGGAAGCAGTGAGATGTCAGACTGGAATCCGGTGGCCCTAAGCGCCCTCACGAAGGATTTGAATTTGCCTGGCTAGCAACAGTGGCTTAGACAGCTAATCAGTAAAAGCAAGTATGTATCATTAGTTGCTATTAAATATGTCTGCATTATAATTTTCATTAACTAAGTAAGAGAAGGCATATGTCAGCCACTTCCTAATTAACTAAGGCTATTTGTTTTCTTTCAGTTTAGACCGTAATAGAGTTCAGTGTAATTCTTAGTGTTTCTACTGATTTTGATTCTCTCCGGAAGTAAAATGAATGTCTGGGAAAAGCGATCCCAAGGGAAAGTTCCATCCTCTGGTGTGGTTTGGAGAGGGCAAGTATTTGGGTTTACTGTCCTTTGGGTTGTGGTTTGAAGGCCCACTGATTTCTCCAGACTTTGGTCTACTTTGCCACAAACAGAATGGAGCTACCATTCATCTTGATTTTTTTTTTTTTGTCTTTTTAATATAGACTGGTTACAAAGGATACACCTATCTCAAACTTGTTTATCCTTGACAGCCTATACATTTAAGTAAGAAATGTCATTTTTAAAAATCATATTTATCTCCAAACATATTGCCTATCCAAAACCATTTGTCATTCTGTTCAGAGGTGTTTATAAAGGTGTGTTCTGCTAAGGCTTTTGCAGAGTATTTTATAAAACATGATGGCCCTAGTAATTCAAGACCTCATTACACTTTAAGCTATTACAATTCTGCCAAGAAATGGGGTGAGAACCCTCTGGGTGGCCGATTAGCAAGTGAGACTTCACCTGAGAGTATTGTGTTTAAGGTGAGATTGTCAGGCTGACAACAGAATTTTCCTGTACATAAGTAATGAGATTCTACCCCCATTTCTATTGGCCTGTAGTGGACCTCAGGTTTGAGCCACAGTCTTATTTTCCTTGTCACTCTGACCTCTCACACAGAGAGGAAATTCAGCTTCTTCCCAGGCCATTTATTGAGAGCCTTGAGAGATGGTCATAGGTTTCACAGTAATAAAATCCAAATTTGTCAAATAACCTCCAGAGTACTTTTCCCTTGACAATTTAATGGTCACTTACAGAGTGACCATTTCTCAGAGTTCTTGGGGGGGCTACCCTCAGATTGATCACTATTTAGCAAATAAAATGGGCTTTCCAAACAATTCAAGCCCAATTGGCTTCAATTATCTTTACATTCTGACACATAAGATTCTAAGTTTAGCCTGAACTGTATAGTCAATTGTTCTAACTTATTCCATATTGCCAGTGTAGACCTAGCCCTAGAATGGAAGCATCAAGACAGGCTATGGGAAAATTTAGTCCATGCCCTCTATAAAAAACTGAATTCCAGCCCTTGTGGGCACCTGCCCTTCCCTTAACAACCTCCTTCAGAAGACCGAGAACAAATGAGCACACCATGTAGTGAGGAATAGCTAAGAACGGGATGTGGCCTGCCGAGCCTGTGTCCACACATGCCGGTTTCTCAGTGTATTGGGCACAACTTCTGGGAAATCTGACTCTGTCCTAACATGCCCGCTGAATTATTCTATTTGATTCCAGCTCCTCAACTAAAGCAGTCAGAAGTTGAGCAAGACAATCCGAGAGGCTTATTGGTTCATGTCCTCCAATCTGTCTAACGTTAAAGTAGATGGCACTCTAGTTTCGAGTAAGATGCAACATTCAATAAAGCCACCAAGGAGAAATTAAATCCAATTGTCACCAGACAGCTGGAACCTGACCCCTCAGCACTGTCCTACCATTTCTAATAAACAAGGGCAGGATGAGACCATGGAGTGCATTGAAGTCCCAAATGAAAAAACATATATATGGGCCCCAAATCCAGACTTGGAAGTACTTGTTTCCCATCACTGAAAAATCTCCTTCATTGAATTGCAAATAAATGTAGAAAGGGCTCAAGGGAAGAGTTGGCAGGGATGCAGGACTGAAAGGGCCCCCATCAGTCATCAGCTAGTCCGACCCCTTCGTACAGGTAATGAAAGAGAAGCCCAAAATACTGAGTCAGTGGCTCGGATGCAGGTCTCCTGAACCCTGGTCCAGTGATCTGTATTCCATATCAGGGGTTTTCAAATGATACCCATCAGCGTACTACACTTTATTTTCTACATAGTCCCCATAAGGACCCCTTTTAAAGACTCCAGAAAGATCACGTCCCTCCAAACCTTCTGGGGGCTTTCTCTCTCACTCAGGGTGGAACCCAAAGTCCTCCGTACACCTTCCATGTCCACATGATCCAGCCCCCACTACCTCTCTGACTGTGGCTCTGAACACTGCCCCTCGCGTGCTGTGCTCGAGCCACATGGGCCTCTTTGTTCTCAGCACTCAGCACTCTCTCAACAGGCACACTCAAGGTCTCCGTGTCTGCTTCTTTGTCTAGAATGTTCCCTCAACATCTACATAATTTCTTTCACTTCCCTCAGGTCTCTACTCACCTGCAACTTTATCAGAGACCTTCCCTGGCCACTTTCTTTAAATTAGCCATCTCCTACCACCCGCTCCTGCCACTTTCTGTCTCCCTACCCTGCTTCATTTTATAGACCCTGAAATAGTGTATTTATTTGTTTATCACCAGTGCCCCCCACAACCCTGAAACTCAGTTGATTGCAGGAAGGGTCTTTAGTTCACTGCTGAATCCTCATCACTTTGAACCATGCCTGGCACATAGTAGGTGCTCAAGACTATTTGATGAATGAACGACTGAATGAATATGAAATTGATAGCTGCAAGTCTCTCGCAACTGGGTCATTCTCATGTTCATTTTCTTTGAGTGTGTCAGTGAATTGAGAGGAAACCAGCACTTTATATGCTGTTAGCAAAAATTTAGACTAGTAGATCTTTATGGGAGATATGTGGCCATATTTAATTAACTTTAAAAAGCACTAACAGGGGCGCCTGGGTGGCTCAGTCGTTAAGCGTCTGCCTTCAGCTCAGGTCATGATCCCAGGGTCCTGGGATCGAGCCCCGCATCGGGCTCCCTGCTCCACAGGAAGCTTGCTTCTCCCTCTCCCACTCCCCCTGCTTGTGTTCCCTCTCTCGCTGTGTCTCTCTCTGTCAAATAAATAAAATCTTAAAAAAAAAAAAATTTAAAAAGCACTAACATACATTTCGACCCAGATATCCCATGACTAGAAATGTTCCCTGTTGGATGTACTCACAAATATTCATCAAGATGTATAAGATGCCTGTGAGGGCATTTTGCATGACAGCAGAAACTGTAAACAACTCAAGTATCCATCAATAGGAGACAGACTAAAGGAATCTTTATGCAGCCACATGGTCAAAAAAAATGGAACTACCATTTAAAAATGTGCTGAATCTATGAGTGCTCATATGGCAAATTTTTTTTTACTTGACATAGAAGTTTAAAAAGCTGAGATGAAGAGTGGCATTCATTATATGATTCCTTTTGTATACGTTTTTTGATAAGATATACAAAAGCATAAGGGGTGGCAGAAGGCACAAAATCTTTTTAGACCAACTCATAGGAAATTGTTAATAGTACTTACATTAGGGAGAGGGGACTAGGGTGGGAAGGAAAACTTTCACTTCTCATTTTGAACATTTTTGTACTGTTTAAATTTTCCAGCCAAGAGTAGTCTCATTCTTGTACAATTTTTCAGTGTCAACAGAGGTTGCTTGAGTGATGAGATTATGGGCCATTTTTTGCCGTGGTTCTTATACTTCCCTGTTCTTAAGAAAGCCACAGCTGATAGTCACCATCTTAAAAATAAAATAAAAGCACAGGACTTGTTTGGACTTGCTTATCATCCCAAACCATCCAGGACTGAACAGATGAATGTATGTATCTAGTACTATTTCTTTTAAAACTGATCACAGAACTTTTCACAAACTGATTATTTGTTGTGAATGAGGCTTGTGATAAATTTAATTTGAAGAAGCATAGAGTTGTTATCTAATAATCAGACGGAGACGAGGCACTTCCTCTATCAGTAGGACTCTATCAAAGCACTTTCACAAGCTTTATCTCATTTAATTTTCACAACAAGCCTGTGAGGTGGGTTGATCTTGACC
Source organism: Mirounga angustirostris (assembly GCF_029215605.1). Lineage (NCBI taxonomy): Eukaryota > Metazoa > Chordata > Mammalia > Carnivora > Phocidae > Mirounga > Mirounga angustirostris. The sequence continues at coordinate 128,660,771 of NW_026991715.1, forward strand.
TACTATCCTTACTTTACAGCTGAGAAAAACAAGAAACTGACAATGTCCCACAGGTGTGAGAGAGAAAAGCAGAACCAAGGAAGAAGCAGCTTGATCACCTACAGTGTCGTCGCCTTACAGACCGAATCCTCACCTTCAAATGTCCTGTTCCAAGTCTGCTGGATAATTTTCCCTCCATCCTTCTTGCTGTAACCAGCTCTGAGTACTTCATGTAAAGCCAGAACATAGAGGAGGATGGCATCGTGGAATCCTTCAACAAACATGTTAACCTGGAAAGGAAACTCCAGTTGGGTGAGCCCAAACACCAATGTCTCAACATTCATGAATAATGTAAGCAAATCAAAGCAGTTAACAAGTTAGACTCAAGGTCCACAAACAGTGGCCGAGATGGGCAGAAGGGTAGCTAACAAGAATCATGCCTTGGTTTTCCTGGCACTGGCTTAGTGAGGAAAACCCTCCCTCAGTTCAGGAATTTGGAGGGCAGACAAGATATTACAGAAGTCAAGGAAATTGCAGCAGTTGACGAGGTTAAGTATTCCAGGTGCATCTGCCTTTGTCCAAAGTTCCCTCTACATAGGAGCCCTCCTCCTTCTTCACGTCTACTCTCTACCTCAAGCCAGCCTAAGTCCAACCTCCCCCGTGAGGTCTTCACCATCTTTAATGGTCCCCATGATATTTCCATGCTCTGAATGTGACATCGACTGAAAGAACAGTACAGATCCATTCATTTATTTTCAGATACTATTGAAAGCCTACTCTAGGACTGGTGTTAAGGATTCAAAGAGGAGCGGGCACTGCCATTTCTACCTGCCTGGCATCTGTGTCCTCTCTTCCATCGGCAATGGCATCTCAGTTTCTCTTTCCAGTTTGTGTTCCTAGTGGTTCCTATTCATCTGACCACTCCCTACCCAACCTCTGGACCACCCCCCTCCCAAGCTCTCACAAACAGGAATGGAAATAGGACCACTGGTTTATCACAGCTGAGTCCTGGATCAAATAAGATAGTCCTTGTCCTCAAGAAACTTAAGCTTCATGTGAATTTGGGGAAGCCTCTTAATTTCTTTCAGCCTTGTTTCATTCCATAAGCACCATTGGAAAGTTCTGATACCATATTTAAACCCACTGAGCATTCATTGAACATGATATGAGCAAATACAATCTTGAAATTGAGTAGCTTACAAATTCTGCATAAAAGTACAAAAAACAAAAACAAAAATCAAAACAAGTTTTCTTATTTCAGGAGAAAGTGTCAAGAATGGAATGCCATGGAGCAGAATGAATTCGGCATCCCACGGATGACCACTGGGAGTCTTTGTGAGGAGGCATTCTATGCCTCATCCCTAGAAAAAGATCCCACAGGACGAGAGACACAACTGACCAGCATCACCTGGTTCAAATACACAAGCATTCACAGAAGACACAGCCCAGTGTCCAGTACTAGTTGGCCTCATCCCATCCTTAAGCACAGTGAGTCCTGTTCTCATCACAGAAGCAAATATTTTGGATTTGCCAAAGCCCAGTGCTGGAGGCAGTTTAGAATAACGGGCTCACTACATAGCTCTGCCACTTCTTAGATGTGTTTCTCCACAACTCCGGGCCTCAGTTTTCCCTATCCGGAAAATATTAGTACCAATGGGGTTGCTCTTAGGGTTAAATGAATTAATAGATGTGAAAGACTTCCAACAGTGCCTGACAGAGTCAGTACTCACTGTTAGGTTTTGGTGTTGTTATTGTCTACATATAGAGAATTATAAACCAAGGGATCTTGCTTAGCCTTTAATTCTTAATAGCAGTATTCAGAAAATAAGTGATCTACTTATGGTATAACATATCTTTTGGACCCATTTTACACTTAATGGAAACTAAGGCTTCTTGTTCATGCTTTAACATACCAAGCAGTTCTCTTACTTCCAGAGTGTCACACCCTTAATTCTGCGCAAGCATGAAGCATGCAGCCCACACTGGTCAATTCCACTGACCATCTAGAAGAGGAGGAGGCTGGGAAGCATGTTGGTTCACAGAAAATCTCAGTTAGCTGCTGGACCCAAAGTCTAATCCTAGCCCTGACACATTGCTTAATCTCTGTACTCTTCAATTTCCTCATTGGCTAAATGGGGGTTTAGTACCTACTGATCCCACAGAGCTCTTCTGGGGATTAAATGAATTAGTGCATATAAAACATCTTGAAACAGTTTCTGGGACCACGAGAACAAATGGTAGACATTGGCTTTTACTCTTAGTCGTCAAGCTTAAGTCTCAGAGTCATTATTTTCTTAGGCAAAGAAGAATGATACAGAAATAACATCTACTGGTCAAAGATAATTTTTCTGCTGATTTGGCTGTGCTAATTCAATTTTCCAAAGGAGTATGAAATTTTCACTTAAGCCATGAAGTCATCATGGCTTGAGAAAGTGTGCATGCTGATGAGTTAATGAGTTTTAATAAGTGAACTTAAGCTATGTAATTTCTCAGGCCACAATAAAAAATTTTTTCAAAAGATAACTCTATCTTCCCTTTGATAATTATATAAAACTCAGCCTGCTACAAAAGGAAATCATGGAAACTTGGGATATGGGAGATGTAAGATGCCTTAGAAAAGCTCTGGTCTAATCCTCTCCTTACTTTTAGAACCAAAAGAGCATCACTCCCATTCAGTCTTCCTGCACTCTCTAATGGAGGGTTGTTCCCTCTCTACTCATCGTTCCTGGAGAGCCTAGTATGCCCCCTGCTTAAACTGTAAAGCACCAGCTACTGGGTATCAGATGTCCACTTCTCTCTCTCTTCTTCCTGATTCCTTCTCAAAATCCTAACCTGGGGCCACCATGCTGCCATTGGTGATCCAAAGCACAGGACAGCCCCAACCCTCTTCTGGCCCCTCCTCTTCCTTCCTCCTTGATATGCTCTCTCGATTGCCCCCTTTACACTCTCAAATTATCCGGCTGAAAAACATGAGCTTGGATTATTCTTTTCCTATCAGGTTTGATGGTAGAAGAGAACAGATAGGTTCTGAACACATGTCCAGGTCTGAAAACTCATTCTACCTTGATTTGCAAATGGATCGCAAAATTTACCTTCTTTCCTCTCAAAGTGGCTGAGTGTTTCCCTCTCCTGCCCAAATTAGCAGGAGATTTGCTGACCTCCGCCGAGGTTCACTGGCACCCCAGCCTGCTGCGGGGGAGGTTTCATAACACCTACCTCATAGAACCTCAAGCCAGAAACAAAACCCTAGAGACCGTCTTTTCTCGAGGAGAACATTCTCACATCCACACGTGTTTTTTAAATGGGAGGAAAGCCCATTAGCACATTATAGACACTGAAAATTTCAAGTGCAAAAAAATTTTTTTTGATGAGGGAGAAAAAGATCCAAAGTACAAAGTTGCCTTTGAAATATTTTTCACTCGACCTCCAGGCTAAAAGGAACAAAGTCATCTGGTATGTCCCCCTGCCTCTGGTCATAACAAAATTTGAGCCGCAAAGTCCTGACTGACAGATCATGCTATTGTTACTAATCAAAGAAAATAGGATTCCCTCACCTGAGTATTCCAGTATTTAGCATCACTTCTAGTCAAAAGCTCTTCCTTACCGTCACTAGGCATAAGTCTTTTTTTTTTTTAAGATTTCTATTTATTTATTTGAGAGAGAGATAGCGAGAGAGCAGAGGAGGAGGGAATGAGGGAGGGGCAGAGAGAGAAGCAGGCTCCCTGTTAAGCAGGGAGCCCAACGCAGGATTCGATGCTAGGACCCTGGGATCATGACCTGAGCCGAAGGCAAACATTTAACCACCGAGCCACCAGGCACCCCATAAGTCCTAATTAAATTCCTAAACACAGCCATTCCCCTGCTAGATCCTGAGCAATATAGTTCATGAGCCCTGAGAGTTTACAATCTCAACCAAATAGGACCACAGCAACACAAATCACACAGATGGACTCTACACAAGAATGTTATGAAGTAGACCACGATGAGGGGCAAGTTTCAGGGTAATAATTACTCATGCTGTGTATCAAATAAAGCATCTATCATTTAAACAAAATGGAAGTCACGCATCATCTTCCACTCATTGTGGGAAGTTCGCCAGAACAAGGTAGCATGCTGGCACTAACACTCCCATCATTTCATCGCCATTCTCTTGATTTTGCCCTCTGTAGTTGACCAGCAGCAGGTATTCCAAATGAAAGAACGCCATTTTGCCACTGGCCTCCCTCTCTGAGAGCACTTGTCAGCCATGTCTATTAGTGTTCGTTTGTCTGTTTGTTTGTTTAATCCTCTATCATGGGGAAAGCTGAATAGAAATCTTGTTATATTTTAACTGATCATAAAGAATTACCATTCATGACATGGCTCCTATCTGTGACAGTGAGTGGAGTCTTTCTCATTTCTCTTTGGAGGGGCAAATTCATAGATGAATTCCTCAATGCCTAAGTTCCCAACAAGTAAGCAAAGTATGCTGCATGCCTCAGCTGTTCTGTAAAGTGAGAGTGAATAACACAGGAGTAATCTAGCTCCCCGGGTCGTCTGGATATCTGAGAAAGCCTTTAAAGCTCTCAGACAGAGGCTACGGGGAGAAAGTTAAATGCAAGGCTAGGCTGTCCTGGGATTTTACTTGTGGTATTCACATAACTCAAGCCTATCACACAGTGGTTCTATCTTCCTTACCACAAACCCTATGGTTCCCAGTGCAAATGAGGAAAGCTGAGGGTGTTGGGCAACATTTTTCAAGAGTCTTTCGAAAAAGACATGACCCTTAACCTCTCATTCAGTTGAAGGGAAGATGAGGGAAATGGAAATTTTTTAAAAGATTTATTTATTTTAGAGAGATAGAGCAAAAGCAAGAGGGGCAAAAGGAGAGGGAGAGAGAAACTCAAGCAGACGCCCCACTGAGCTCAGAGCCTGACAAAGGGCTCGATCTCACAACCCTGAGATCATGACCTGAGCCAAAACCAAGAGTTGGAAGCTCAACCAACTGCACCACTGATATCAGCCCCAGGAAATGGGAATTTTGATGGTGACAAGGTAAGAAAAGAGATGGGTCTAGGACATTCCCTTTCCCCATCATATCAGGAACAATGACAGCTTGTCTGATTAATAATAAGACCCTTAAATGAAACTTATCCTGACCTACCGGGCCCCTGTTGATCACGGACAGGGCAAAGAAATGACCTCAGCATGCCGCGGGGATAGGCCAAAGGTTAAAGAATATTATCCATTTGATGAACACTTTACAAGTTATCTCCATGCAATAAAAACAGAGATTTCCTTTTAATTCAGCTTTCTGTTGAATCATAAAATTAAAAATCTGTAATTTAGGGTCACTGCAAGAATGTCCATAAACCAAGTGACATCACAATCTCTTCAACACCAAAAGAGGGAGTTCTCATTCCTACTGGCAGACACTCCAATGCCTGCTCTTCTCCACTGGACCTGCCTTCATGGAATTCACACTTGGTCACTTGCTTAATTTAGCCTTGAGGAAAGTTAAGTTGAAAATCTAAATCCTTATCCTAGAACTCTGAGGAAATGCCGGGGCCAAGAGGCTTACTAACAACAGTTAGGCAGCACATCAGGGAGAGAGCCAGGGCCCAGCTGTGCGCTCGGCCAAAGCATTGCCATCATGTCTGGCAGATTTCTTCCTCCCCCTACTGAAGTTATGACTTACATGGGATGGGGGTTTGCCCTAAGTTTCCCAAATGACTGTCCTATCCTGGGCTCAGGTCCACCCATGTAGCAATTCCTACCCTAGGATTAACTCAGATCTTACAGCCTAGAGTTCGGCTGCCTACAGATAGAAGCAGATTTTTTTCTCTCTCTCTCTCTCATCACCTAAAACAGAATGGATCATTAAACAAAAGCAGTCCTGGGAAGATCATTAAGTCAAGTTATGATCCCTCTCATTCTACAGCAACTGGCTGCCCTTTTAAAGATTGCAGCAGCTGCGGAGGCTAAGCGCAGGCACCACAGTGCTGGTATATGGCATACACGAGCACACCTCAGCAAGGAAAGCCACATGGGGCCACCTGGTAGGGAGCAAGGAGGTAGAGGAAGACTCTATGGAATTGGATTCTTCGAAGAGGTGGCTGTGGAGCACAAGCAAATGAGAATGACTCAGAAACTTTCCCTTTGCTCGTGCAGAGAATTCAGTCATCTGTTATATTTGCCCTCTGAATGTGTCACACACACGTCATATCTGGATGCTTCTCATCACCCATTACCTTGAAGGCTTAGTTGAGAAATGCACATACATATTGACATAACTGTCCCTGGCTTTCAGATGATCAAGTGAGTGGTATCTGTCCTTGGCCTTGATATCCCGCCAGTGCCCAACCAGATAGTTGTGCCTCTAAAAGTCTTGATGACTCAACCCCCACAGACTGCTCTGGATGCTCATTGGCCTCTCTTCCCAGAGGTCTGTGGCCCTATCAGGCACAATGTTGAAGTGGATAAATGCATATTCCAAAATCCAGTGGGAGAAGGGCTGGGGCAGACAGCAGGACCCTGCATGGCCTGCAATGTTCCCTGCCAGGTGGTAAGGTAGACCCAAGAACAGAAGAGGAGTGACCAAGCCAGAGGGAGATGGAGACAGGGAAACACAGGAGGACAATTCCTGGCTTCATTATTTGTGAAAGGCCAAAATACGAAGGAACATGTAAATTCTAAGTTCTCCAACTTGATGACATCCTTTTAAATAGCCTGAGAACTTCAGACCATTTCCCCTAAGTCATTTGGAGATGTGATGGCAAGGAAGACATGAGCAAAAATCCAAGCTTTGGGGTTTCTTTCTTGGGGGGAAGGGGTGGACTTATTTTCATTTCTGTCATGTATCTTAAAATGAAACATCTCCCTTTTTCTTTAAGCAATTTCAAGGTATGGTAAGGACTGAGCTAAGATCCAGAACCCCAACTCCTAGTTCAAGAATTACTGATTTATTCAATCACTATGAATAGTCAAAAGCTTAATTTTGTTCAGTTCTTAATTCAGAGTTTCCCAAGATGTATTCCGTAGAGCAGCAGCATTCCTTAAAATGTTAAAGGATGACTAGAAATAGCAGTATTATGGTTAACAAGTTTACAAAATGTTAGATTAAACAAAGTCAAGCAGTTCTCTTTAATGCCAGGTAATTGTAACAGCTAACTTTCATTGAACATCTCCTACATGCTAGGAGCTATGTAAACACTTAAGTTCTATTGTATTGTCTTTACAAAACTTTCATAGATAGGCACTGTTATTATCCCCGAGAGAAACTCTAACTAACCCTCTAACAGAATGGAGATATCTTGGTCAATGGATGGGGTCAAGATTCCAGAAAATGTTGGATGGGCAAGTTCTTAGTAGGGGTCCAAACCAGGACTGCCTAGTTATGACATTTATCCTATTGACACATACATTCAGCCAACTAATACTGGAAAACAGCTTTGTGCTCTAGTTTGTGTTTTTAATTGGCTTGGTAGCTCTACAAGTTGAGTATGTAGACTGGAAAGAGCAATAAGAGTAATAAAGAGAAGACTAAGACTGACGATGTTCTTCAGTGATGGAGAAGCAAAATCCACAGCTGGAGAGGGAATGGGAAGGCAGAGGACAGAAGAAAAAAGGAGGAAAGGGGACATGAGGCAACAAGCTAATTGTCCCTCATCTCTTAATTCAATCTTTAAACCAGAGTTAATACATGACTCAGATCAAATGGATCAGGATTTCTGAAAAGTCATGGACTCAAATAAAGTTGACCTTGCAATGAATAAAAAGACCTTGTATGCCAAAGGAGCATCTAAACAAGCTGGATGTAAAGGATGAGGGTCCTACTTCAGAGACCAGTCTGTTCCAAGCACATCAGCAACCAAACCAGGTAATAAAAGATCTACTGATGTAATGTTTTTCTAACTAGCACTCAGTGTGAAATATGATGACTTTGATAAATAATAGTAATAAATGTAGCAAAGCTTCATCTACCCAGCTTCATCAAAGGAAAAAAGATGTTTCATATAAGCAAAGTCTCCAGGTTCTTAAATGTTTTTTCTCTAAGGATCAAAATTTTTAAATAATATAAACACTTCTGATGGAAGTATTCTTAGGGGAAGCCACATATATTCTAAATTAGCTACATACATTCCTGCCTTGATAGCACAAGTATGCTGTATGTGATAGTAACTTATTATGATTCTCCATATGTAAGGCTATGACAATAGGAAGTCCAGTAGCCTTCATTGCTATTAAAAAGTGCACTGGGCTCTTTATACAATTCTGACACCAGACTTGTATGTTCCTAGATATTCTCACTTCTTCCTTGTTGACTCTTCATTATTAGCCACACTCCCGAATGAACTCTATGCCCTACTCTTTACCAAATTTCTTGGATTCTCTGAGCATGCCATGAGGTACATTTACACACTAGCCCCTGGGCTTGGAATGCCCTCCCCATGGGCCTTGTCTCCTCCAAAGCAAACTGCTACTCAACTTTACTGGATATTCTCAGGTTACCCCCTCCAGATCCACTTTCCACCCTTCTTCAACTAGCTCTGTGCTCTGGGAGGCTGACATATATGGACAACTCAACTGGGTCCCCTTGTCCCCAGGCTTCTGGTTGGTTCAGCAGATGAGAGGGTAGAAGGAGATAAAGGTCAGGATGTCAGGGGCTGCACTCCTCCACCAGATGTCACAGGTGGTTTTCCCCAACTGCCACAAGCCTCATGGGTGCTAGTAACCTCCCCCTCCTCTTGGCTGAGGGGTTGTAACAGCTTCCCACATTTGCAGGCCTTGGGGTTCTTTGCCATCTTCTGTTGATCTTCCTTAACTCCACACATAACTTTGTAATCGTCCCTTCACTGAGGTCTCTTTCATTTCCTTTCAATGTGTCTTTTATTTCCTCCCAGGATCCTGATGGACACATCAACCTTCTGTGAGCCACTCAAACTTGTTCTTGCTATATCTTTCCCTGAACCATCCAATTCCTCCTTTCTTCCACAAGTGCACCTAATGCAAACTTGTATTATCTCACTGACCAGTCTATTTCACACTTTTACATGCCTCCATACTCTGACATTCCACAAGCTACTTGATGCACAAACCATACGGTAGGTATCTTACTTTCCCTGGGATCTAGCCCTGCATCTAACACAGAAACTGCACTCACTGGAGTTGACTCCACTGTCACCTGTCACTACCTGTTACTTTCACTGTGCCTCTCTTGATGCCATCTTTCACACACACACACACACACACACACACACACACACAAAACTAAGTATTACCTCCCTCACAAGAAACTTAATTCCCTACACGTTTTGAACACTGTTTATTGAAAAAATTAAGGAATTATTGGAAATTTTCAGGTGTGATAATAGCATTATAGTTCTGTTTTTAAAAAGAGAGTTCCAGTAGTGGTAGAGTAGTTTGTATCAGATTAACATTTCAAAAAACAATTATACTCTCTGAACAAAAATTTTTAAAAAGAACTAATTGAAGACACAGGGAAGTGACCAAAAAGAGGCAGAAAATATAGGAGATTTGATCCTTGGATAAAGGGACCATATTCCATGAGAACTAAATGTATATGAGTATCCTCTAAGGGTACTCCTTGTCCAGGAGACATGGGGTAGCTAGGATTCAAGCAGAAAGTCAGAGCCTTCTTGGCTTTAGAGGTCAGAGGATGTAGTTCAGAGATGATCCTGAGGACAAACAATGAGGTAGTAAATACTGGGAAGAAGAGAGCCACAGAGAAGGGAGCACTCAAATTAATTCATAAATTCTGCTGTCCTTGGTTGATTCCTAAACTGTACACACAGAGGAAAGACACCAAGAAATCCAGTAGAAAGCAAGATCTGGACAGCTGAAGATGCTAAGGAACATTTAAATTGCTGCCTTCTGCCCAGAAGAGTGTTAGGAGCTTGTAACCTGGCAAATATCTTAGGCTTTCTAGTAAAACCCTATATGGGCCACACCTTAGAAGTAAAGTCTATACCAAGAGACTACGGATTCATCCTAAAACTAAAAGCAAACCAAAGAAAGCAAAGTCACCTTAATAAAAAATAAAACCAAGCTTCCAAAAGTTCAAAGTAATTAGTAATTTAACTCCCTGCTGGAACAAAAATTACTCTTCAGAGTAACATAACTGAATACAGTCTTTATAACATATCATCCACAACATACATTACAAACTCAAAAAATAGTAGACATTCAGGAGCAGGAGAGATGATCTATAGTCAAGAAAATAGTGAATAAAAAGTGACCCTGAAATGATCCAAATGTTGAAATTAACAGATAAGAACCTTAAAGCAGCTATTATAAATATGTTCCAAGACTTAAAGAAAAAGATGACCACAAAGAATGATCAAATACAGAATCAGCAGAGAAATGGAAGCTTTAAAAAAGAACAAGTGGATATTCTAGAACTGAAAAGTGCAATATTGAAAAAAGAAATATTCATTGGTTAAGTTTAAAAGCAGATTGAGTCCATGATCAAAAAGATGTATCAACAATAAATATCTCAATTTAAAAAACAGAAACAATACAAAGTCAATATACAAAAAACAACTTCATTTCTATATTCTACCAACAAAAAAATTGAAAATTTTATTTGTATTCTGCTTACAACAGCTTCAGAAGACATAAAATTATTAGCAATAAATTTAATCAAAGATATGCAGAACCTCCACACAGAAAACTACAAACATTACTGAGAAAAATTAAAGACAACTCAAATAAATGGAGAGATAAACCATGTTCATGGATTGGAAGATTTAAGGTTTTTAACATGTCAGTTCTTCCCCAAATTAGTCTACAGATCAATCCAATCCAAATCAAAAAATCCCAGAGGTTTTTTTGTAGAAATTGACAAGTTGATTCTAAAATTTATATAGAAAAAGGAAAGAACTTAGAACATGCAAAACTTCCTTGAAAGAGAAAGGCAAATTAGAGGACTTTCAGATTTCAAGATTTACTGTAAAGCCACAGTATTCAATACAGTATAGAATTGGTATAAATACAGACAAATAGAGTAATGAAACAGAATAAAGAGTCCAAAATCCACACTTAACATCGTTATCTGAATTTTGACTAAATCATTTAAGCAATTCACAATGGGAAAAACAGAATCTTTTCAACACATGGTGATGAGACAAATTGATAAAAAAAATACAGGAAAAAACTAAAATTTGATTTCTATTTCTCAGCATATACAAAAATTCATTTGAGATGGATCACAGATCTCAACATAAAAGCTAAAACTATAAAGCTCTGAAAGAAAACAGAATATCTTTGTGTCTTTGGGATTAGCAAGTTTTTCTTAAAGAGAATACAAAAAAGCACTAACCATTAAAAAAAAAAAAGGCTTCATCGACATAAAAAACTCTGCCATCAAAAAGTGTCATTAAAGATATTAAAAAGTGAAAAATTGAGAGAAAATATTTATTATACATATATCTGACTTATATTCAGAATATTTAAAAAGAACTTTTCAAGTCAATAACAAGAGATAAATAACTCCATTTAAAATTGGGCAAAATACTTCAGCAAACAGATCACAAAAATGAAGTAAGCCAACAAGCACATGAAAAGAGGTTCAAAATCTCTAGTCACCAGGAGAATGCAATTTAAAACCACAATGAGGTACCATTCTACCTCCATCAGATTAACTAAAAGTAAAAAGCTGACAACACCAAATGTAGATGAGATTGTAGAGCAACTGTAACTATACATTGCTGGTGGGAATTTAAAATAATATTACTTGGGCAGTTTCTTAAAAAGTTAAATATACACCTATGTTATGACCCAGCAATTTCATTCCTAGATATTTATCCAATAAAAATGAAAGCCTATGTCCCCAAAGGGACTTATACACGAATGTTCATTGCAGCCTTAGTCATAATAGTCCCAACCTGGAAAAAAAAAAAAAAGTCCATCAACAGGAGAATAAATTATAAAATTATGGTACACAATAAAACATTACTCAAAAATTTTAAAAAGAGAATAATGAACTAATACATAAGACATCATGCAAAATCTCAAAAACAGCATATGAGTAAAAGAAGCCAGACACATAGTATATTCTTGAGAAAAGGAACAAAGCAAGAGGCATCACAGTTTCTGATTTCAAAACATATTACAAAGCTATAGTAATCAAAACAGTATGGTACTAGCATAAAAATAGACACATAAACCAACAGAATAGAGTCTAGAGCCCAAAAATAAACCCACACATATATGATTAATTAATCCTTGACAAGGAAAGCAAGAATACATAATAGAGAAGGGTAGTCTCTTTAATAAATGGTGTTGGGAAAACTGGATATCCACATGTAAAAGAATGAAATTGGACCTCTATCTTACAACACTCACAAAAATTAACTCAAAATGGATTAAAGTCTTAAACGAGAGGCTGAAACTAGAAAACTACCTGGATAAAACATAGGGAAAACCCTGGACATTGGTCTTGGCAATGATTTTTTTGGGTATGGGTGGAATGGTGATTGCCAGGGGTTGGGGGTGGGAGAAATGGGGAGATGTTAGTCAAAGAGTACAAACTTACAGTTATAAGATGAATAAGTTCTAGGGATCGAATGTGTAGCATGGTAACTGTAGTTAACAATACTGTATTGTATACTTGTAAAAATAATAAAGTCCTATCTTTTAGATACAAACTAAAATATTTACAGATGAAATGAGGATACCTTAGATTTGATTCAAAATTATCAGGTGTCAGGGGTAAAGGCAGGCAAGTTTATAGATGAAATTAGACTGAGTTGGTAGTTATTGAAGCTGAGTGATGGGGACATGGAGCTTCACTATACCGCGCTCTCTCTTTTTGTATATATTGGAAATTTCCCACAATAAAAAGTTTTCTTTATTAATCAATTCCCTAAACGAACAACTCAAGCCAGGAGAATAGTGGAAATTTTCCACAGTTGGTGCTATTAGAACATATGAAAATACATAACAATCAGGTCAGCATTCATGCTTTGTCCAGTCTAGTTCTGCCTTTTCTAACATCAATCAAATTTTTTAAAATTTTTTTTAAAGATTTTAATTTATTTACTTGAGAAAGAGAGAGCATGAGCGAGAGGGAGAACACGAGCAGGGGGAGGGGGAGAAGCAGACTCCCCTGCTAAGTAGGGAGCCCGACATGGGACTCGATCCCAGGATTCTGGGATCATGACCTGAGCCGAAGGCAGTCACTTAACCAACTGAGCCACCCAGTTGCCCCAAAATTCTTTTAATTTTTAAATCAATGATTTTTAAAAAGACATTTATAGATCTTAAATATCAACCTAAAAGAGTAGAGCAATGCACCAAATGATCAACACTCTCTCAATCCCATTTGGAATCCATCATAATGAACTTATCTAAATCATTCTGGAACACATTTTAAGACAGCCTTTGGAAACTATGCAAATAATGAGTTTCATATGCTTACTAACTACCAGGAAAAACAGTCATCCCTTGTAATTATCCTGAAAGTATGCCTTCAGGTCTATAGTTGGAGAATTCAGTTAAGACTTCAAATTTCAAGAAATGCCCCATAGTCTTCACAAGGTTGACTCATGCTACATCTTATACATTTTGAAGAGGTTGGTCTTTTTAAGTCTATCTCATTAAGAAAATTGTTTCATTCCCTTGGGCAATTAAAAGAATCTCTATTTCTTTTTAAAAACGTGTAGAGCGGGGCGCCTGGGTGGCTCAGTCGTTAAGCGTCTGCCTTCGGCTCAGGTCATGATCCCAGGGTCCTGGGATCGAGTCCCACATCGGGCTCCCTGCTCGGCGGGAAGCCTGCTTCTCCCTCTCCCACTCCCCCTGCTTGTGTTCCTGCTCTCGCTATCTCTCTCTCTGTCAAATAAATAAAATCTTTAAAAAAAATAAAATAAAAATAAAAATGTGTAGAGCTAACATACTCTGCTAATGTGAGGAGACTCGATACTCTCTTTAAGAAAGTTACCAAAGGGGCGCCTGGGTGGCTCAGTTGGTTAAGTGACTGCCTTCAGCTCAGGTCATGATCCTGGAGTCCCAGGATCGAGTCCCGCATCGGGGGGGGAGGGGGGGGTCCCTGCTCAGCGGGGAGTCTGCTTCTCCCTCTGACCCTCTTCCCTCTCAGCTCTCTGTCTCTCATTCTCTCTCTCTCTCTCAAATAAATAAATAAATTTTTTAAAAAAGTTACCAAAACAGTCAGAGTATTCTAGATGCAGATGTGTCATGATTCTGATTCATGGCAGTAGCCCCAATATTTTGAAAGGCAGAATAACACTGAGCTCAATAAATATATTGGCCACGATAGAAGGAACTCCTGGGTATAGCCCAAAAGAATCAGAGAATTACAAAATTCCACAAATCGAAGGGAATTTAGAGTTCATACAGTCCAACCAGCATACCGTTACAGGAGAAACTGAAGCCCATAACAGTTGCCTGAGTCACTCAAAGTCATGCAGATATCAGGACAGAACTACAACCAGAACTCAAGTCTCCTAACTCCAAACCAGCACCTTCATCATCAGTGTTAACTTGCTTATCAAGCAAGTCACCTCCCCAAGGGCCGAATTCTTATGCCAGGATAGAGGACCAAGGATATCAGCCTCTTCTTTCAAAGACTAATATAACTTCTCTAACATGAGATTTCTACATATCAGGAGGAAGAAAAAAAGAATGCGAAAGTTTATCCTAGCAAACACATTTTTAATTGTCAGGAAGATAGGATCAAAGGAAGAAAAAAAGGGTAATATTGGGTAACAGATCATTAAAGTCAGCTCTTGCTGCTATAAAAAAAAGAAGAAAAGAAAAATTGTAAATTGACATAAAGCAAAAAAAAAGAGCTTAGCCTTAAGTCCACTGCTCATAAAGCATCACTTAAGAACCTGCTATGTTATTTTAAGAGCTGAGACATGGAATTTAAAGGCGGGGGTTGGGGGGGAATCCTAATTAGAGACTCTATTCTCAAAGAACTGAGATGTCAAAAATCCTCTGTCAAATATCACTGTCATCTGAGGCAAGGACCCTCCCTCACTCCCAGGGCATAATGAATGCATTAAGGAGGTTGGCAGTCAGCTCACATTCTTCCTCTCCACCCACGTTATTGCATTCATACTGGGCCATTTCAATGTCCCCGTGCATTATTCATTCATTCAACACCATAGCCTCTTGGTTCCCTGACTGCCATTATTTGGCAAATTTCATCTCCCCTCAGTTTCAACTCACTCTCATGCACACACCCTAGACCAATGCCTCTCAGTCTTTAATGTGCATACAGGTCACATAGGAACCTCGTTCAAATGGAGATTCTGATTCAGTAGATCTAAGGAATGAGGCACCAAGAGTCCTCCTTTCTACAATCTCCCAGTTGATCCTAATGTAGCTGCTCCAGAGACCACCCTTTGAGTAGCAAGACCCTAGACCTTGTCATCATCTGCTCTACTTTCAAAATCCTTGACAATCTCTTTTTGACTACAATCTCCTATTTCCTTCTGCATGTAGGACAAGTTCTTTGAATTCAAACTTGATCCTCCTTGACTCCCCTCTATGCTTTGTCCAGCCAAGTGCCGGAATGGAGCAATTCCCAATAAAAGGATGAAGCAGGCAGACACCATGTTATTCAGGCAGAGGTGCCAGTGGGAAATTGGAAGAGGGGGGCCTGCCACTCAGGAGAGAGGTTGCAATTGGAGATATAAATTTAGGTGCTATCCACATAGAGGTGAACGTCCTGCCCAGACAAGTGGATGTGCTGCCCAGAAATAGTGTTTAGAGAGAAAAGGGCCAAGGGAAGAACTATGGGAAACACCAATATTTGTGGAGCAAGTGGGAAAGAGGATTCATGAAAGGACACTAGGAAGGACTGCAGTGTAGGCAGAGAACTTGGAGACGGAGGTGTCTTGGCAGCCAAGGGAGGGGCAAATTTCAACACAGAAAGAGACCTTTCCAAACTACTCCTCTGTGAAATCCCTCCAGTCAAGCCAGGTTATTTTGCTCACTATTCCCTAAATGCGTCTAAAGGCATTCTTACTTCTGAGCTTAGATTCACTTAGCCTCACTTAGGAGGCTCATTTGTACCCATCTCTTCTTACCTGTCCTTCCAGAGCCACCCACACAGATGCTGAATTGTCCTCACAGGACCTGACACAATGCCTTGACCAAAGGAAGGACTTGGTAAATTCAAACAACAACCATCTCCAGGCTTAACTATATGCATGCTGATGCATGGGGTCAAGCGGTCAGCAAGAATATATGTGCATCTAGACAGCCTAGGAACTGTATCTGAAATCTGCTCTCCCCAGAAGTTCTTTTCTTTTTTTTTTAAGATTTTATTTATTTGAAAGAGAGACAGACAGAGACAGTGAGAGAGAGTACCACAAGCTGGAAGGAGAGGGAGAAGCAGGCTCCCCGCTGAGCAGGGAGCCTGACTCCACCCGGACTCCATCCCAAAACCCTGGGATCATGACCTGAGCAGAAGGCAGATGCTTAACCGACTGAGCCACCCAGGTGCCCCTCCCCAAGAAATTCTTGGACATGGGTTTGACATTAAATATATGTCACTGCTGAGTACAGAAAAGGAAAAATGTCCTAAAATTGCAATGCATGTAATTTGTATGGCAACAGTGGGCAAATTAGGGTGCCAATCTGACATGGGGCCATTTACTAATAGAGAAATTAAATCTTTAAGATCTTTACGATGGGCTGGAAACACAGCCATTTGGCTTCGGTGAGTCAGTAATTATCTCTCATCGAGAGAACAGGAAAAGGAAAGAATAAAGGAAATAATTATTAAAGATCCCCCAATTTAGGCCAATTGTCAAATTATTATACAAAAAAAAAAAAAAAGAAAAGAAAATCCTCCGTTCGCCTCCTCCCTACCTCCAATCACAGCCTGTGGGAGCAAGATTTTTAAGAACTTTGCAAAATGAAGCAAGCTCACTCCAGGGTGGGCAAAAACCAGGAGACAAATACTAATCCAAAATAATCTCCTCCAGCTTGAGCTACTTTCAGATTTCACGCCTGGGAAGAGGATTGGGCCCCTGGCAACATATTATTCTAGTCCCTCTCCTTTAACAATTGGCCGGCCCCCAGAAAGGATGTCACCTCCAACTACTGCGGCACGCTGCTTGCAGGACTACGGGATGTCCCGCCCTCGGCTGCCGGCCTCTTTTCTTTGGACACTATCACTTGAAGCCCTTAAGCTTATAAAAAAACCCCTTTACAATCATTTTCCATAACTTCCAAGAGCAACTCGGTGCGGTTTTCTCCATTTCACAGATCAAAGTCTCTGGCGCACAAGGTGGCATGCCCCGAGGCCATCAATTGTTTTAATGCCCATTAATTAATACTTATTGAACCACTGCCTCGGGCTCTCCCACCGCGTCCACCCGCACGGAGAGCAGTATCACTGGCCAAGCCTTATGAACCAGAGCTCTACCCTTGGACTTGAAAACCCTGCGGCTGCCTTCAGCATCAAACACCAGGATCCTGCGTTAGGGCAGTGGGCCCCGAGGCTGGCCGGCCGTCCGCCTCCCTTCTCCCAAGCCGGGAGGCTGGACGCGTGGGCATTCGCTTCTGGTTCCAGTCACTTGATGCGAAACGCAATCTTCCTCCTGCTGCTCTATCAGTAAAGTGCAAGGCTTCGTATCAGGGAGCTGAAGAGCTGCTCCAGCCAGGGGGTGGTCCGACGAAAGCCAGGCTTCCCAAGCAGAGCTCTTCGAGAAAGAACGAAACCTGGCCTATGGGAGACTCTTTCGCCTCCTCCTCCTGACAGCAAAATACCACCGTTAGGCTCGTTTACTGTACGCCCTCCTTTTCTAGGTTCTTCCTATAAATGAGATATCCTGGTGGTGCTAATCTAATGAACCCCAATATCTTTATCTTAAGATTTTATTTATTTATTTGAGAGAGAATGAGAGACAGAGAGCACAAGAGGGAGGAGGGTCAGAGGGAGAAGCAGACTCCCCGTCGAGCAGGGAGCCCGATGCGGGACTCGATCCAGGGACTCCAGGATCATGACCTGAGCCGAAGGCAGTCGCTTAACCAACTGGGCCACCCAGGCGCCCGAACCCCAATATCTTTGTGTAAATGAGTTCCTCACCATGTGGGAAAAGAGGGAGGCTGAGACTCTGAGCCTCCAGGAGCACCAGGGGAGAAAAGAAAAAAAAACAAATCAGAGCTTTCCTCCTCGACAATTTTGCTGTGGGCTCCTTCACTGGCACCAATGGGAATGGGTATAATCTTTCGAGCGGATTCATGTTCTCGTTGCAAGCTGAACTGGTAATGTAGCCACAATCCATATTTTAAGTGATCTGACTATTCTAAAAAGAACTTGGATTGTGTTTTCATTGTGAAGAATTTGGCCAAATGTGCCAAAATGCCCTCTACTCCATGCAGAAAAAAAAAAAAAGGTAAAACAACGCAGCCTTTCAATTGTGAGCCGTATTTCCCCACTGCCTTGCTATTTTAGTCATGCATATTTGAGTATGTTGTCGCCATTCTTGCAAAATATCTTTCTAACTGAAATTATATCACTGTACATAATGGAAATAAAAAAGCAGTGATTGTCTTTCAAAAGGTCAATGAAACCTACTGCTTGGAAAAGTCCTTTTTCATAGGTACTGTGGTTCTTCCTTTTTCAAACATTTTCAGATTACACCTATTCAGTACTATTTTTGCAATTAATAAATCCACACCTGCCAATTTGTGAAAACTCACAAGCAAATGGATAATGATTTACAATCAAACAAAAAGCACTTCAGTTGGGAGGTTCCCAAGTTTTTAAAATATTCTAATTTGGCACAACTAAAGCTATTTAAAAGTTATAGGAATAAGCAGTTTCAAAGCAATTTTCCTATTTCAAGAAAAGGAAAGTGACTATTTTTTAGATTTCAGTGCATCTTTATTTAAATGTGCTTTGAGGGGCGCCTGGGTGGCTCAATCGTTAAGCTCTGCCTTCGGCTCAGGTCATGGTCCCAGGGTCCTGGGATCGAGTCCCACATCGGGCTCCCCGCTCAGCGGGAAGCCTGCTTCTCCCTCTCCCACTCCCCCTGCTTGTGTTCCCTCTCTCGCTGTATCTCTCTCTGTCAAATAAATAAAATCTTTAAAAAAAAAATTTTTTTTTAATGTGCTTTGAAAGCCAACTGGTATTTCTTCAGCTAGCACGAAGAATGGCTTTTAATAAGCCATCCTTTTGCAGTGCCGCTGTCTGCCTGATTACATTTTCCTAATAAAACTAATCTTATTAATATGTTGGCATGTGAACTCATTATTTTTCTGTTGTTAAAAGCCAACTTGTGGTTCACTTTTACTCTTTCAAATACAATTAGCAAAGCTCTCCAGTGCCTGAAAGGGCCTTTTCATTTGGACAAATCATTCCCTGGCTGGCTTTAAAGAAAGGGGGTGAGGACAAAAAAGGGAGCTGGCCAGTGGGCGGTGGGGGAGGTCCTCCTCTATTCTGATGCATCTCTGGCAGACACAAAATACGCACCATCTCACCAGAAGTGGGGCAAATACGGCTTGCATCCATCAGCTGCATTTTCTGCTTTCATGACTTTTACTGAAGAGCTAAATTTTAAAACTCTCAGTAAGAGTATACAGAGTCCATTAAATGACATTATGTAAGGCAAGAGGGGGTGAAGTGCCCGGCTAAGATTTTATTGATGATCTGATAACTTTTCAACTGATGTCACCTCCCACACTGTTCCTGTGCAAAACCAGTGTCAAAATACCAGCTGGTTTAGACAGTTTTACTGCTAGGCCATCCCCTCATTGAAGGAAATGAGAGCGGGGTTTTCCAACATTTTGGGCTTTCCAAAATGTAATGTGTGGCCTATCTAAACAATGATTTATTAAACCTGTCTCTGTTCAAATACCTTGGCTAGATACATCGGCTGCTCCCCAGGCTCCCATTTCATTTTGGAGTGTCAGTGGGAAACGTGGGAGAGAGACAATGCCCAAATAAACATCCCACCTCCCTAACAATACTGCTGGGCATCAAACACTGCTGGAATATTTGTTTAATTAGTTAAATTTTCAACTTTTAAATAAGGAGAAAAAACAAGCTATGGGTGGCCCGCTAACCTCAAACGAGCAAATATTCAAGGTTATAAAATCACCCCCTGCTCAGAATACCTGGTTAGAAATAAAAACAGCATTTACCAAATTCTACCCCAAGTCAAGAACAGAGGTGGCATTAAGAAGCATGAAACTGAATTTGAAAGCCAAAGCACTAAGGATGCAGCATTATTTCATTTAAAAAAAAAAAAAAATGGACTCTACGCATCCATTTATAACTAGAACACCTTTTTGTAACAACAAAAATCCATTTCTGAGGTTCACTGGAGAAAGACTAAAAAACAGTTCTGATCCATTCTTAAAAACTAGGCTCTAATTTTGTGTTTGCAAAAGTTACACTTGCAGCTCTGTCTTTGCTAAGGCAAATTGAACACAGAGCACTGCAATTCCTTACGTATGCAAAGGTGAGTTTTGTATATTCAAACAGATGCCATAGAATGGTGACCATTTCAAAGCTGAAGAAAAGTTGGTCCTTTGTTCTTAAAAACTGGAGTAATGAAAATTTCCAAGAGACTATTCTGATGTAAGGTTGCAAGCAGCAGAATAGTACATTGTAATAAGTCTCCTAAAATGGGGGGGGGGGGGGCGCCAGGGGGCCTTGTGACGATTGTTACACTGTGATTTTTCAGTAAAGGATATGTACATTCCATACCCAGATAAGGACAATGAAATGCAGCCTCTAAATTAAGACCAAAGTCAGAAAAACACTTTCAATATGTAATAACAGAAACCTGGGAATGGGAAAGCTCCTTGGGGTGGTAGCCCAAATCTCTGGTTTTATAATAGAGGAAGCTCCAAGAGGTGAAGGGACCTGGCCAAGGACTTTCTCAGCCCAAGTCCACTGCCCTAGTCCATGGTCAGGAAGTCTGCCTTCTCTCCTACAGCCCTTTCCCAGCTGGATTGCATTTGGCTCTAGAATAATGCTGTCTGCAATAGTGGAGATTAGTAGGGGTTGGATCACATTCAGAGGAGACAGTCTCTGCTTTGGAAGGTAACTGAGACATTGGGGCCCTCTTAATATCTTCAAATGTTTTTTAACTTTTTTTTCTGAAGTATTTTGTTTTACAATAAAAGAGTCCTAACAGATTCTAGAAAGGGTTTTAAATTGCTACCACTGCACTATGATAAATTACAAATAACCTGCCAGGACACAAACAGCTCCCATTATTTTTATTTAAATATCCCATCTTTTTTTTTTTTTTTAAGATTCTGTTTATTTATTTGACAGAGAGAGAGCAAGAGAGGGAACACAAGCAGGGGGAGTGGGAGAGGGAGAAGCAGGCTTCCCTGCCGAGCAAGGAACCCGATGTGGGGCTTGATCCCAGGACCCTGGGATCATGACCTGAGCCAAAGGCAGACACTTAACGGCTGAGCCACCCAGGCACCCCTAAATATCCCATCTTGTAATCTTAAGCTGAGTCAGCTTGGCTTTTAAAAAAATCTACTTTAAAACCTAAACTTCTACTTGGACTGGCAACAGAATCCCTAGATGATGTTCCTGTATGTGTACAAAAGAATCATTTTTCAAGTGAAGCTGGTATATAAGCTATGTAAGAGGAGTTTAGCCCTAGACACAAAGTAAAATAAAAAAAGACGGTCTTCATACACCAGTATAACAAACCTGTAAAAGAACAACCCTTTTCTTAGTAAGTATTACTGTTAATGTATGTTGCTTGTGTATAATTGCTTTTAAAGAATCACAGAAGGCAGACATGTCTGTGAGGGTGAAAAAGTGAGCACTAACCTAGGAAGTCAAGAAAAAGTAGCCACTAGAAGGGAAACGAGAACCAAATAGGAATTTCTAAAGGAGCTACAGCATTTGGGACCAAAAGAAACATGATAGATCCCTCTCTCAAACACACACAACTCTCTTATTTGCTTTGAATATAATGAGATTAACCTCCCACACCTGTCACTACCAAAAAACAAACAAACATACAAAACAAGATGGCATCACCATCTTTGAATATTTGCATTGTCCTGAGATTCAACAATCCAGGGAAACTTCTGGTAATACACACATTCCCTCCAAAATCCCTACCAAGACAACAATAAAAGAAATTTTTAAGGTGTAAACTTGTAAGTGGAAAGGGTATGGGAAGGAAATAGTAGATGAGAAATGTCAACAAAATTTTGGAAGCTGGAAAGGGGTAACCGACACAATAGACCCAAGAAACTAAAACTAGACTGTGCACAGGAACAGGGCAGGGAGCTCCAATAAAAAAGAATTCTCGAGGGGCACCTGGGTGGCTCACTCGTTAAGCATCTGCCTTCGGCTCAGGTCAAGGTCCCAGGTCCTGGGATCAAGCCCCACATCGGGCTCCCTGATCGGCGGGAAGCCTGCTTCTCCCTCTCCCACTCTCCCTGCTTGTGTTCCCTCTCTTGTTATGTCTCTCTCTGTCAAATAAATAAATAAAATCTTTAAAAAAAAAATTCTGGTAAAGAAGTTCTAGAATTGGAGATACTATTTACCTCTGGAGGCAGGGATGCCATGCAATTGAAAATGGTGGGATTAGTTGAAAGTCTGTATACAGATCATTTCAACTCAAATGCAGCTCCCTGCCCCTCCCCAGCCCCACCCCCAGCCCACGGCCACACCTTACCCAGAGAAGAAATTGCCCCTTTCCATCCAGACAGAAAACAGGAGGTTTATTGGCTAAAAGTGCTGACACAAAAAGATCTGAACAGGAAGGTATCAGGCACAGGTGGAGGAGCTCAGATGAAGCATAAAACTGAAAATGAGGTTTAAGTGAAAAGTCTACAATCCTAAAGGTGAGGCTTCCACACCATGTTCTCCGAGAATGTAGGGAAGCCTTACAACTCTCAAGAAGGGATTTAGAGGAGAATTCTTTAATGAACCCGATAAGCCTAAGAGAAACAACCTCCAGCTAATCATATTCGATATAACCCTTTGAAAAAACTAGCTCTATACCTTATTGCCCTACAATAAAATCTACCTCTAAACTAGTTCTCATGTACACAGACCTTCTAGATAGCCTCTTTCATGGATCACCCTTAAATATAAATAGCTAAGGGTTACCAATAGTTTAAGAAAACCTTGTAATATGAAAAAGAAAGAAATCAAAAGTGATATTTTTTAAAGGAACTCAAAATAAGCAATGAAAAAGTAAAAGAAAACTTACAAAAAACACCTTGTCTCAACAAAAGTAAGATACCAGAATTGTAAAAAGCATCTTTGTTTTATGTTCCCTTAGAAAAAATTCTACTTACTAAATTGTGACAGTCCACCAATTATCAAATGGATCCCAACTTCAGATAAGTTAAAATGTGAAAGAAATGTAATCTAGAACTGATGAAAGGGTATACGCAGAAAGATAAGATATTGAATCCAGGAAACATTGTCAGGGTACTATTTTTTAGAAAGAGAATAAGAGAGAGCTCTTGGAAATTAAAAATATGATAGCAGAATTTTAAAATTCAATGGACACTTTGGAAGATAAAGTTGAAGCAGTCTCTCAGAAAGGAAAAGAAAAAGGCCGAGTAGGAAAATGGGAGAAAAAATTGAAGAATCAACGGAAAAGGGCCGACATCCAACTTTAAAATTTCTGGAAAGAGCAAACAAAGTGATCAGCGCAAAGATTTTAAAAGACCCACACCAAGACACATCATTGTGAAAAACGGGAGCCCCAGTGAGCCAATTGTCTGCCTGTGACCTCCAATTCATTTCCCTCCCAGCATCTGATTTGCTCCGTTCTACATCATAGGAGAATGAGTCTTCCAGGCTGCATTTCCTTGTCAGCTGACTTCTGGTTGGTTCAGCCAACAGGAAACACTGATGGAAGAGTCAGGAAGAAGGGAAAAGCCAAGATATTTCCTCTTCTCTCTCATCTCGTCTTAGGAAGAATCCCTGGCAGAGGATGCATTTCTTATGAGCAGCCCTAACTCTTTGGTCCTGGTAAAACTATTTCTTTCCTGGTCCTTCTAGCTCTGGAAGTGGTAACAGCTTTTGCTGTTGCTAATTTCTGGCTTGCCTTACTATTCTTTTTTTTTTTTTTTTAAGATTTATTTATTTATTTATTTGAGAGAGAGAATGAGAGAGAGAGCACATGAGAGGAGGGAGGGTCAGAGGGAGAAGCAGACTCCCTGCCGAGCAGGGAGCCCGATGCGGGACTCAATCCAGGGACTCCAGGATCATGACCTGAGCTGAAGGCAGTCACTTAACCAACTGAGCCACCCAGGCGCCCTGGCTTGCCTTACTATTCTATTTGGCATTTCAGCTTTTCTTACACTTTACAGTTAGCTTCTCCTATTAAATTGCTTCTGCTGAATTACCTAGTTTTTCCTGACTAAACCCTGATTAAACAATCAACAATACAGAGAAAACACTAAAGGCTTCTAGAGAGAGTGAAAAAAAAGAGTGACATGAAAAAAATAAATAATCAGAATGGTAATACCAAAAGCTGCAAAATAATAGAGCAATGACATCAAAATTTGAGGGAAAATTAATCTTCAAGCTAAAATTTTATACCCAGCTAAATAATCGATTATATATAAAAATAAAACAAAATGTTTTCTAATATTCAAAGTCTCAAAAGATTTTCCACTCATATCATCTTCTTCAAAATTAAGGTGAAATTCAACTAAGAAGGAGATTTGATATCCAAGAAAAAGGGGAACTAATACAGGAGAAAACTGAAGGACATTTCCAGGTTGATACTAAAGGAAGCAATTACTCTAAACTGGAGCAGGAAACAAAGTGCTGAAGAAGAAAAATCATTAACATCATTCTAAGGAATGAGAATGAGGGAATGAGAATCACATAACGAGAACTACATGGAAGCAAATAAAAAAACAAGGAAATCATTAAATTCAGAGAAAAAAGCCTACACAGGAGAGGAAAGGTAATCATAAAACACCACATGGTTCTGCTATGTGGTTCATTATATATATGGTCATAATACTAATAGCTCTGAATGTGGGGGAGGTACTTTTCTTCAAATTTTACTTTGTGAATGTACCTTTAACTAAAAACTATGTTATAAAATATTGGGAGGATGGGAGGAAAAGGAAGTACTTGTAGAGAAAGTGTGTAAAGGAGCTAAATCTCTTTCCATTTTAGAAAAAAAATGAAATGATACCAGATTTTACATATCAAAAACAGCAGCATAAATAAGCTATTTTAGAAATATAGAGGGAAACAGCAGAAGAAGCCAATAAAAACATTAAGGATTATTGCCTCTAAGGAATGGGAGCCAGGAGCAGAGAAGAACAGGACACTGCTGTCTGTCCATAACTCTTACAGTACCATAAATTTATTTTTAATTCCATCTGGTTCTTTTTTTTGTTTATTGTATTCAATCTAGAAAGTCATGTATTATTTTGGTTTCAACAACAACAACAACAACAACATCAGGGGAAGAAGGTGAACTTCACCCAAAGGCAGAGCCAACTATTTACGAAGCCAGCCAGTGAATGGGCCTCAGAAGTGCCAAACACAATAGGGCGAATGGGGCAAGGCCAAGAGTGGGATTTACACGACTGAGAAGTCAGACAGGCTGCCAGAGGGGAAAAGATGTCTCCAGCACTGGCTCAGTCTAAACTGAGAAATAGTAGCAAGGATAAATTTAAGTCTACCTCTTCAAGACATACTGTGAAAACACTAGGAATTGGAAAGACTAGACTGACTCTCTAGTCCAAAATGAAGGAAGGAAGGAATGACCTGGTATCTCTTTCATCTCAGCAATAAAACTAATGGTTTTAGAATTTAAGATTAGGAAATCCTCCAGCATTTAGGTGTTTCTTCATTTTCTTCGAGGGGAGTGAGTTTTCAAGGCAGCTGTGTGTGCACAACATTGTACTCTATCCGTAAGAAAAAATACAGCTTCAGACAATAACTGGGCAAATGGTAGGCTGACTAGCCAAGGTCTAATTCAATGATTCTTACTTCTTTGTGACACTGACCCCATTAAGAATCAGGTGAGAGGTACTGGCCTCTCTCTCCAGAAATATACACGTTTGTTTACACACAAAAGTCTGCACATAATTATAAAGAGTTAATGCACACTAAGTCAAGAGACCATTATCCACTTAAAGAGGTCATGGAAACTTGGATGAATTGGGAAGGAGCTTCCTCCTAAAGAACTAAGTGAACCCACTCCACTGTGGTTGATTTTATTCCTCTAGGACCATGGTTATTTTCACATATCCACCACATACGGTCTGCTACAAGATAAATTGTCCTCATCTCTGTGAGTACCATCAGTATATGCGAATGTTCTACACTGAGGTGCATAATGTTTTATATCCATGCTGGCATAGAAATGTGGCTCTTGTGGGCTTCCAGAGCTCATGGCCATGGATAGACCTGCTTAAGCATTTTTAGGTGATGAGGATCTCACCCAGGATTGGACCACTGCATGGTCACAAATCAAGCTCACAGCCATGCTCTCTGGAGCACTCAATGAACGGTATCTCATGATCTATAAAATAATGATTTACACTTCAGAAGAAAACAGGTTGCTGCAGATGAAGAAGAGACAGAGCTCTGGCCAGCTTTCATAAAGCGTGTAAAAGAGTAAAGAGAAACTGATACCTTAAAAGTGTGTATTTGGTCAGCAGGGTGCAGGAAAAGGTAGGAAGGACTTCAGCCTGTGTTGCCTGCCAGGCTCACTTGTAGGGCCCAAGACATTTAATCTTCAGGTCACAGGCTCACCCCCATATTGGGTGTGTTGTTAATAAAAGGGTCAGACTGATGTCACTGAGGCAGGAGTCAGGGGATGCAACTAATCTTGGCTCGGCCACCACACAGCACATTCTAAAGCCAAATACCAGGGCTCTAGAACTGGAACCACTCACATGGCAAAGGCCAAACACCCATTAAGATGCCCTTAAGTGAGAGCCACCACCCATGTAGGCAACACAATAAAAATCAGCAGAGAAGGCCAGGCAGGCACTTTGCAAACACTTGTCCTAGCCACGCTGGGAGCCCCTCTGATACTTGAGGGCCTCTCCCAGTGGAGTTTTACTTCTAATTTGAGATTTCTGATGACTCCCAGAGGGTCTTCAGAATCCCCATTATGAAAACTATCCCCATTACTATCCCCCAATACAATTTCCCACAGTATAAGTGACACTGAACTCCTCGCTTTGTGGACCTAACAAGGTCTAGGCACAGGATTCCATCACCACCCAACATTGTTATATTGAGTGCAGCGTCCTGGTTATATTTGGAAAGGCCACCTCACTTGCCTGGGCCTCAGTTTCTACCTTTCTATCACTGTGCTGGGAATAGGTTGGATTTGATGTCCTCTGGTTCAATAATAACTAAAATAATAAGCATGATAATAAAAGTTTATTTTTATTGGCTGCTTCCTTTGTACCAAGCATACAACAAGGGGAAGCAAGAATGAACAGAAACAGACATAGTTCCTCCTCTCACAGAGTTTACTGTCTGGTAGAAGAGGCCAGATTTAATTAGAAAATCCCACACATAGCTAAAGGCTATGACGGGAAGGATCAGAGTGACTTAAGACAGTCTGGAGTGTCAGGAAAGACACGTCCTAAGAAGGTGGCGCCTGAGTTGAGAGCTGAAGGGTAAGTAGGAATACTGGATACTGTAGGCATGCAGGAGCATCATGTACATTGGTCTGGAGTATAAGAAACAAAAGTAAAAGAAATAACTATCATCCATTAAATATTTACTAAGTGCCTGGCATTGTGTTAAATATTATTTATATATAATTCTTTCAACAGCCTTGTCAGTTAAAAATCATTTTCCCCATTTTATAGTCAGTAAACTAAGGCACAGAGCTTCCCAGAAATGTGCCCAAGATAAGAACAGTAAGAGGCAGCGCCAGGTCTATGAAACCCCAGCCTACATATTTTTT